>NC_134657.1:8632309-9272309 GCF_030463565.1 Pelecanus crispus | reverse complement strand
AGCAGCAACTCGTCCACAGCTGCACGCGTTAGGTGTGCTACCTCCTGTGCCCACCAGCGAGACCTGACTCTCACTTTCACTTCTTCCATGTCCTGCAGTTTCGCTCACTCACTAATTCTGAGGAAGAAACATTCATCAGGAATGAGCAAAAATCAGTCACAACAGGCCGGAATGATGTGGAACAGCATTAGCAAAGTTGTTTGGAATGGCTGGTCCACAGTTTTCCTTGGTGTAAACCCTTGTAAGTCCAGGTTTATCTAGCTTTCTAATTTTCAAGGAACATTATCTGCCTGATTAATAATAGCATTTTTTTCTGTGTGCCCATGATCCAGGAGCAAATGAAGGTAAGTATAGGTTAAGCTACCAGTTATTTAGTCCCTGGCAGTTAGGTATTCATTAGATACTTGAAATTTATCGCAGGTACAAAAATAAAAGCAAGATGCTACCTACAAGAACACAGGCTAGTGTTATAAATCCTGCCTTTAAATGACAATTGTTCCACAAAAATATCAGTATTTGCAAGCACATAGTATATGCCTTTCCCCTACAGCCGAAGTCAGAAATTACAGGGGCTATCTCCAAGGTTGGCAAATACCTTAAATGTTAATTTACCAGGATGCCTCCATATTTGTCTAACGAAGTGTCAAACTGTCTGGAAAGGCTGATTTTTCTCAGACTGGGTGAGACGCAGTATGCGTAACGAACTGATCATGCACGGTGCTGCAGGACCTGTTACAGAGTAGGGGCGTTCTCGAGTGAGCCCAGCTCTCTGTGGCTGACACCTGTAATTACAGAGCAAGTTTACACACTTGTGCTTTTTCTGATGTTCTGTACAAAAGTTGTATCACAGTTTAAAAAATACCAGGAAATCCAATAGTAATCACAAATTCCTACCTGCAGGATATATTTTTTCCTCTGCCAAACATGCACACACAGAATAATATTCTAAGTCCCTCTTCCCCTCACCTTAAAAAACTCCGGAAAAACAAACTGAAACCTTTTACCACATCTTCTTCCAGTTTAGACCAGAAGGAAATCAGAAATTTCCTCTGCCGAAATTCTCCAAACCAATTGTTTACAACTCATTGTCAGTAAAAAGAAGGCTTTCTGTCTGAAGGCTCGCTTTTAGAATGCACATAAATAGTTCCTTTTTTTTTTTTTTAGAAGCAGCGTGGCCAGCACTGAGAGATAACTGATGCTCTGAAGAAGAGCAAATGGAGAAAGAAAAGGGAGGCAGACAGTATTATCTACGGGTAAATTAAAGATCGCAAATGGAAGCACTGAGGGATTCACCCCGCAGCAGGCTGCTGGAAGGCGCAATTCACCACAGCCACCTGATTTGGGATGTACTCATTAATTAACAAGGGCCATGTCTAGCTCTATTAAAGCAAGTGGTTATTCACAGTTAAGACCAGACAAAGTTCCTCTCTATCAAGGACTAATCAGCAGCTTTAATTGTAAGACCATTCATCCACAGATATCCCTGTTTTCCTGGACAGGTGAAGGCTGCCATCAGATATTTAGCACCAACAGCAAAAAAAAGATGCCACGGGAAGAAAAAATGCAACAGAAAATCATGCGTAATTAGCAGGAATCTGACTCAGCGGAGTTGAAATTTAATAGTTGTACTTCTGCTTGCTCTTTGCACTCAGGCTAGCTCTGAAACCAGAGAGGTAGTAGAGAGGTCTCTCTGACGGATAATTTAGCGTAGACATTAAAAGTTATCAGAGGACAAGGAGGGGGGAAAAAAGGGGCAAGATAAAGGAGGGGAGGAAAAGAGAAAATCAATTTATGATTAGTAATTGGTAACACTTTTGCAAGTCTAAAGCCACGACGTGCTGATATTCCAGTCAGTTGCAGGGCAATGCACTTGACCTTCTTGACTATCTAAGACCTGAACTACGGCATCACCGCGCCAGAAAGCCGTGCTCAGCGCAAGAGCGCGTTTTGTCCGCCTCACCGTTACCCCGAGTTCAACTACAGGCGGTCCGGGACAGACGTGTGCACTTGCAGACCTGTTGGAAAAGTAAGCTCTCATCTGGATTGCAGCCTGTGGGCATTCTCACAACGTTAATTATTGTGGGAGCGCTTCCTTTGCCTCGTCTCCCTCTGATCGGTCTTCCGTTTTATCCCACCCACCCAATCACGGATTCCTCATTGCTTTGTTTTCACTGAACACGCCAAAAACTAAGTTCGTCTTTTTCCCGCTCTGCTGCCAATGGTGAGCCCAGGACCTACTTTTATTTATGAACCCAAGGCACCTCCCATCACTTTTGTCTTCAAATCCAACAGTCCATCCCAGTATTCTCAAGGCCACTCCCCCTCCCTGCCGGCAACAGTGCCACGACTTTGTCTTGCTGAGACGTTTGCTCTCTTTTCCCACCCCGAAGTCCTCATCCTCTTCAGACTATCCGGTTAAAACAAGCGCACCTTCATGTTCCTTTGGGTCACGGGGGTTTAAACTGGCCCGTCGCAGAGACACGAATTTTGGATCCAGACCCAGAATGCTGGCTGTGGTTGTGGTCCAGACTCATCTCTACCCAGCCAAAAGGAAATTGTTGTCATGTTCCAGGACTCACTTTGCAGCTTCATCTGCTGTCTGCTGAACAGCATTCAGGATTTGAATCCAAAAGGCTCATTGATCTTGCAAAGGCTCTGTTTCATAATTTATTAACATCAGAAATGCTGAGTTATGAAGCGAAAGTTATGGAAAAATTCTCTTGAACGTTTACAATTTTTTTTGCACATCATTTGAGGTTTCCTGCTTCTCTAATTTGTGGGCTCTCTGTTGGGTTGTTTCTTTCACGTTTTAATGGGCAGCGTCCAACATTTGGCCTCCGCAGAGGTGTGCTGTAGGACTGGAATGCCTAGGGATCTGTCGTCAGTTAGCTTAATGGATTCCTAGTGTGCATGAAGAAATGAAGCAACCATGAGTTTGCCATCAGTGACCCAGCGTCCTGTTGCTATAACATCCCTCCCCAGAAGCCGAAAGTGTAATAAACCTTCTCATCCCATAGTTGCAGGATCTGCCTTTGACAGTTTGGCTGATGTACGCATTTTATTTGGCAGGAGTTAGAGGGAGATTTTTTTCCTTTTTTTTTTTTCCCCCTTTTTGCTTTAATGACCCACAAGCTGATTTAGAGCAATAAACTGTTGCCATGAAGTTTTGTTGTGTTTCTTTTAAATAAAGGGGAGGGAGGGACCGCTACAATTTATGACTTTCAGAACTAACTGAAACAGAAAGTCCATTCTTGCCACAAAATGAAGAGAAAAAGACTTCATCCAGAGAAACACCTCCGCCAATGTGTAGACATAAAGCCTAGATGAACTCATAAATTCAGCACTCTGCCTGCAATTAAGCAGGCTTCCTGGTGATTTGACAAAGAGTTAATGAGAAACGTGTCAGACAAAAACAGGTCACAGCACTGAAAACCGATGGGAAGAGCAGCTGAGCCAAACCCAACTGGTTTGCTGCCCCAGCTTAGGGCCACAGGAAAAGCTCTAAGTATATTCAGCGAGAACTACTTTTCTTTGTGTAAATTCCTTGTCCGAAGGGAAGGTCCCCCAGCACAGCCTGGAGCCAGCTCCCCGTCCCCAGCAACGCCAGATGATAAGGAGAGAAAATGCTATTCCCTGAAAGCCTCTACCTGTGCTTCAACTTACGCCCGTGCAGCAGACCTGTCACCATCACCCTGAGCGAGCTGCTCGGGCCCTCGTCTTCAAAACACTCGTGCACGCCACAGGACACGCGCACACGTGTAGTGCGGGGGACCCCAGGGACCTCTCCTGGGAGTAAAGTCCTTAGTGCTATTAAATGATTGCAGATCAGAAAACTGAATTCATCCACGACTGACTTTCCAGCTCTGTGACCTGGCTGTCTGGCCGTCCTCAGGAGTGTCCCCAGTGCCCACGTTCACTCCTGTTTGCAATCGGACTTTCCGATTTTCAGCAGAATGGCAGCACGCACGGAAACCACGGGCTCTGCGACAAAAGCCCAGCGTATCCAAACGCTGGGGAAGCTCGGAGGAGCAGAAAAGAAATCTTTATGGACCTATGGACCTTCTCTGCTCAAACGAGCACATTGCTGCCTCGCCAGTACGGAGACAGAGTGGGGAGAACCATGGGCGAGAGGCAACCCAGCTGGAGAGCACTGGGGCAGGCAGATCTACGATGCCGGGCCCAGGCAGGAGCGACCACTGCCAAGCCCGGTGCCGCTGCCGAGCCCGGTGCCGCTGCTGAGCCCGGTGCTGCTCCCAAGCCCGGTGCCGCTGCCAGCTCATGGGAGGCAGTGCACTGCTGCAGCCGACGGGAGAGAGACCAAGTCAGGTTTTTAAAAGAACGAGTGTTTCTGAACTTTCACTCCCACTCAAGCCACATGTCTGGAGTGGAAATTTTCCTCTGGTGTATGCGTTTCTGAGTCTGCTGTTGTGCTAGCCTATTATCTGGTTTCATGAAGGACCTGAAGGAAAAATATCGGCAAGCTGCAGGGAAGGCTGTTAGTGAGACATACTTTTGTCATGGAAAAATAACCTTCTCGTTCTTTTTTCCACCACATCTAAAGAACACGAGAAATCACATGAAACAAGGCTGTTTTCTACCAAAACGTCCTGTTCAATTTCCAGAGCGGAGGAGTCTGGATAGCTCACACAAGCTTTGTAAGCGAGGCTGAATTTCTTGAGCGTATTTGAATCCAACTCAGCCTTTTGAAGGTCTGCCCATTATTAACTGCTATTCTCTTAGTACCAGCACAAAACAGCCAGCAAGTATTTCCTATGTGTCGGTTAGCTTTGCACAAGGATAAAAAGTCCACAAAAGTGCAGTGTCATCGACGTGTCTTTCAAGCACAGCAGATTCATTCCAGCTGAACGTACATCAGACCTGACCATCAATACAAAGCCTCGCAGAAGAAACCAACAGCAGCAATAATTATATAGTACACCATTTACGGAGCTCGTTAAATACGATCTCCACGAAAGCATCTCCTGCTCTACAAAGCAGCTTGATGCAACAGGCACCACCGTGTTTCAGGCGCCCTAGTGATTACACAGCAGAGCAAGTTCTGTGCAAAGGGGTAAAGAGGAGAAGCCGAGAACTCTTGAGAAAGACCAACACCGGCTCTGCTTCCCCTCTCCTCTACGTACCACCCCCCGTATTCTTGCTTCGGAGGTGCAGTTTTGCTATCCAGAAGACAACCCCGAATAACACAGGATGTCAAAGAAGGCGCTACCAACACCAGCTCCTGTTGATGCATGAAACCGATTCCACCCCCTTGTATTTCTCTCCCACCCTCATTCTCTTTGAGGGCAATCAGCTAAGCTTGCACAGCAACATCTAATCACCGTGCAGAAAAACATAAAGTAAGAACGTCAAAACAGAAGACGACTTTCAAGATGATGGCAGGCATTTATCTCAACAAAAGCTCATTTTTCACTAGTAACGTAATTCATACCACACTGATTTAAATTAAACAGTAAACCGTAAAAAACTCATGCTTGAATCAAATCACAGGGTTGCCTCAGATATTGTACACACAAGTCAAGAAAGGGATTTCCAGTTCTTTGTAATATACACACTCAAAAACTTTGAAGTTTTCCTCCCCCCTGAAAGAGTTCAAGACATCACACTTCTGTATTTGACTTCATTTTGCCTCATTTTAAAAAATGGTAATTAGTAAAGTTCTAAAAGCTTAATAGCTGAAAAATAAATGGGAACTGGAGAGAACTCTTGATATGAGAAGCAAAACACAGAGACTACTTGCAGACAAATGAGGACTTAGGAGTTTCAGGACATTGCATTTCACTTAATTAGGAAGAGGGAGCAGAAGCAAGAAGTGCAGAGGTGCTGAACTTCCAGTGCTGCTCCAAGGGATTAAAGCAGGCACGATTCGCTAGCGTCTTACAGCTTCTGTGGAGATACAAAATGCTTTAGGGTACGACTAGCCTGGTACTCTTTCAGAGGGAAGACATGGTGCTAAAATGGGGCTCTCGAATGAGAGGGTGCCAGTCAGCCAAGGGGAAGGAAGAGCAGAGCAGCGCTGCTGGCAAAAGGGAGCAAACGCAGGCACAGAAGCCAAACAGAACCTTACTGTAGTAAGAGGGGAACAATTTCTGGTAGTAATTTCTCCAGGAGTCCTCTTACCACACGAGACACAGCTCCCCAAACAGCTCTCCTCAGCCTTTTTTCCCCAGCGCTCCAGCTAAATGAGCTTTGCTGGTTTTCAAAAGCAAACAATTCCCATCACCCAGCTGAAGGCACTGCAAAGCCGGACACATAAGACTTCTAAGACTTCTTCCTAAATTTCCCTGAACAGTACACCGGTCTGCTGCAGGGGACAAAAATCTCAGCAGCCCCCACCCCGGCGCAGTGTGGAGGTTTCTGACTCCAGAGTGCTCACCAAGCAAAACATCTGGCTCAGCATTACTTTGAACAGATTTGTAAGACTTCAAGTCTGAGCCTCATTGCTCTACAAGCTTGTTATAGGCATCCCAACGATGCTCAGCCTTGGGGAATTTTGCCACTTTTAGCAGCCACGCATGCCTTTTGGGAACGGCAGATGTTGTCCTACAGACATCTGATTCCTGGTGCAAAAGCGCCAAAGGAACAGGAAGGTGCCCAAGGAAGCCCAATCGCTCCTTTCTGATCCCTTTTCCTTACTGCCTGCCCAGTATTTGTGGGCCCTCGGCAGGCCAAGTTGTGCGGCGTGGTGGAGGTGCCAGTTCCGCACAGGCCTGTTGTTAGAAATATTTACTTACGTGCTGCTGAGGACCAAAAAGGAGCAATTCTCTGCAGAAGCTACCATGAGCCACGCGCAACTGAGCTAAAGTGAACGTTACAGCACCCTCGGGTACAGGGCAATGTATGCCGTACAAAGCAGTTCATTTTTTCAAATTCCGCAAATTAGGGCCCCCAAATCACATGGTTGTCTGAAAATTCAGGAGATGATAAAAATGCTTATGGATTCCTTTTGCTTTCTTTTTGGTTTCCGAGTCTGTTGGCTGTAATTGATTCACCTTGGGGTTCCCCCATGCCTGGCAATTAAGAAACCTGAGGTCCTGTACTAATCGCTTGTTTCCAGGAGCTGGAGCTTTACGCTGAGCATTAAAAGTGGCAAGACATGCATCACCTGCTATGACGAAACCAAAGGAATTGGCTCCTTCCCCTTATTCGTACTCAAAAGGTGCTGCTGCTCTAACGAAAATGCAGCCGACCTTAAAAATAAATTCTGATCAGCTTCTTTAGGTGTGTTTTGGGTGCTTCGCTAGATCAGTATGTATGGAGGTTACTGCTGCTTGCGTTAAATCATTTCTTATTACTACAACTTTATTTTAGTAACGTTTTGGGAATGGAGTTGTGGAACACCACTAACATGTAGACCTCTTCAGAGTGATTTATTGAAAGCACTGAGTGCCAAAACCATTTGCCGCATTTTACACTCTGGCCAAAAAAGTAGCAGAGACTTCAAATGCCCATTCATACTGCTAATATCAATTACAAAATACCAGCCTTTCTACAGCGCTAGCGAAGTCCACTGAAGGATTGAGCACGAGAAGATCCACACGAAGTAACGTTGTCTCACGGCCTCTTCCGAGCCTCTTCCTCGGGAAGGATTCGGACTGTTCTCTGACGGTCCCGGCAGCTCCGCTCCCTTCCCCTGCACGCCCCTTGCCCTCAGATTATGCTTGGTCATTAATAATATATGAAACAAATTATAACATCAATTCTCCAGGTACCCCAGGGAAAGGTGAATGAATTCAGATAGCTGAGGTTCTTGAAATTGCAAATATTTTCCATTTAATTAATAGATTTGGGGATATGTGGCCCAAGTCCAAGTAACAGGAAGATGCGGACAACTGGCGTCCAGATAATTAAGCCCACGTCCTGTGGTATATTTGATGGATACAACTTCTGTGTCTCGCTCCCTAAACCCGAGAAGAGAATTATTCTTAAAGCTCAACATACGGAGTTATCCTGCCACCTGGGTTTGATGCTTGGGCCACGTTTTGAACGCCTCAGCATACCACAAATCAAACTTTCTGTCAGGGAATTAAAATTACGGGGAATCAAAAGTACAGGGAATCAAAATTACTGGCAGGGTAGGCTATGAGCAACGTAACGAGACCGAGCTGTCAAACCTCTCGAGAGGTAGGAAAGGACGTAAGGTTTTATTCTGTACACGAGCGGTGCCAGTTACATCCACGCAACGACAGACACCGTGTCGGTCCCGCTTCTATCTTCACCCCCGGCTTCTGTCTCCCGTGCAGAAGCAGCTGTGTGCGAGCGCCCTGCCGTAGGCACTATTTAAACGAGGCTCAGGTTGGTCACAACTGACCCATAGTAGATACAGCTGTGGAAAGAAGGGCACCTCTGTCAAAAAAGCTGCCAAAGGCGCAGTTCAGAGCAGCAGAAGAGAAGGCCAGCCCGAAGTAAGACAGGTATCACACTCTCCTAGCACACAATTTACCGGCAACGAGATGCCTCATGCAGAGGACTGTTGTCCCTCCTTGCTTTTCATGCAGAGGACTGTTGTCCCTCCTTGCTTTTCATGTCAGCATACGTAATGGCAATCACGCAGTCGAGGAATATTCATCTGGAAGTGGGTACTCTTCCACGTATCAGCTTTAAAGGCCTTGAATTTACAGGCCAAAAGGGTGCATGCCACTGTAGCTTTAGCCATGACCTTACACTTTCAGCACAGAGATTTAAAAACAGAGAAAAAAAAAAAAAACCCAAAGAAACCCTCAAGCAAAGCAAGGCAGTACCCTCCCCCAGAGCCGATACCACGGTGCGCGCAGCTGCACCAAGGGTTCATTTACACAGGAAACCCCCCAAAGGTGCCACAATCGTACAAGGAAGCACAGTCCCCGTAGCCTTTCTTATCAGAAATGAGTAAGGCAGCTGCTTTGCAGGCTGTTCTCGTGCTCTTTAGAAGGTGCGAAATAGATGAGTTTGTGAACTGGGTTGGCACTGAGAAAAAGAATGAAAGGATGTTATAGGCTTCCCTCCTGAGCAGCGCAGCTGATCACAAACAGGAACAGCAGACCCCTGTTGAAAGAGCTTTGAAAACAAAGCAGCCATCTCACACCAAGCCAAAGAGAAGTTTTCTCTTGATGTAGTAACAATGTACTGCTCACCTCTCATAAAGCTGAAAGGTGTGATTTCTTTATAGCTGATATTTACCGAAAACTTTACCAAAAGAAGGTGCAAAAATGAGGCGATGAAGCCAGTGCACCCGTTCCAGAGCAGCACCGGAGGCTCCCACCCCGCTGAGCTACATCCTGCGTAAAAGCTGCCTATTGATTTATTTTAAAATCGTACACAAACAGGACCGCGAGAGACCTTCCCAGCGCGAAGGCAGAAGCCATTTTGCCCGCGAGCTCCGGGACTCGACCTGCTCCCCCGGGGCCGCCCGGGCAGCGCGGCCGGGGCCGAAGCTCCCAGGGCAGGGCGGGCAGAGCGGCCGGGCCGCAGCGCGATGCCCTGCTCGGCACGGACCCGCGGGGCCTCCGAGATGGGCCGGGAGGGAGAATCGGGAGCGGGCTGCTCACCCTGCCTCGGGCTGCTGGGGTGCAAGGAGGACAGCCGCGCGGTTTGGGAGAGCGCGGGCCGGGGAGGCCGCTCCGCAGCTGAGGCCTCCTCTCCGCTTTGGGCTCAGAGAAGCGAGCAGCGAAGCACCCGGGCTCACTCCATCCCTTCGCCTCGCAGCGCAGGGATGGTTGCTGAATAATGAGGGCGAGGTAAGGAAAGCAGAGCATCAGAGCGCTTCCAGCTTCTAGGGAACCTGCTCCGGGGCTGGCTCGCCTCCCAAGGGAGAGGAGGACTGTGCGTAGGCTCTACATCTTGAAGGAGAACTTCTTCATTTGTTGTTCTTACGCACGGTTCGTCTTCAGTCCGGGTGTCACTAAAATGGGAACTGGGGACACCAGGGCTGGACATCGTTGCCTCGAGTGGTTTGTTTTGGCAGCAGAAAAAAGGTTTGTGGAGCCCCTTCCGATCTGAAGACACCAAAGTGTTTGTACAGAAAGGGAGCCACCCCCTGACAGCTGCCTGCAAGTTAGCATCACTCTCACCAACAGATGCACATAAACAAAATGAGCAAGGCAATTTTCCTTCAAATTTATGCACAGACTATAGTGCTTCTGCGCTCCAACACAATTCCTCAAACTGAAAAGGAATTCTCAGGTGCTCATTTTTCACCAGGATCTCAGCACCAATAATATTCCTGCTAGTTAAACAATCCGACACCCAGAAGAGGTTCACAAACCTGGTCAGGCACGCTTCAAGTACATTCCATCGGAAGGTGAAAGCTCTCGGGGTCAACACCAGGCGACCCACAAACCATTTGCCAGCCCAGTGGACGCAGCAGGCCCTGCAGGAAGAGTGCCCTGACAACGAAGGGGTGCGAGCCAGGAGCCTGGGCTAGAGCCATCCACACGCCCTGGCATCTCTAGCAGGCTTGAGACCCCGCGACACCCCTGAGCAGACCGCGTTTCCACCTCTAAAGCGCTCTGAGTGTTGCTGGAGAACCGTAACACTGAGAGATGCTGGATCATCCGGTCCACCCCCCGCCGGACGAGGACTATTCTCCACAGTACACTCGCCAGCCCTTTTTCCAACAGCCTTGCAAATGGCTGCGGCCCGGGAGGCTCCGCCACGCCGGGGGAGGCAAAGGAAGCACAGCCCAGCTCCGCTGCCCGGTGTTACCCCCCTGCTACTGCCTGTTACTTCTTGCACCAGGCGCAGGCAACCCTGGTGCAAGCTGATGCCTTGTTACGCTGTTTGCTAGGAGAAGTGCCGTGCACGGTTCTTGGCTCAGGGAGCATCTTATCTAGCTCTTACTTCCATACACCATCCTAGAACAATTACCTTCCTTTTCTGGCATTTGCATCCCCCGAAGAAACTTGACTGTTACCCTCTCTCACTCAAATATGTGGAAATCTGTTTTTTAAAAAGCAAGCTCTAGAATTCTTCAAGCCAAAACTTGTTGCTCTTTGCAAAATTATGAGCAATGAAGGACCAATTCAATTATTTCCTTCTCAAGCGTGGTGATTTGACCTTTCTGCAGCTGAAACTAAACAAGTATCTTGTCTGACATCAAACTGAAATCTTAGTCATAAGGAAGTACGAGGGTAAATTGCATAGTCCCAAGTGCCGCCTGGATGAACTTTACCCCGAGCCAATTCACCTACTTATGAAACGATATATTCCAGGGAATTGATTCTGATGATAAATCTGCCCTTTGAATACGCTGAGAAACAACATTTCAAAATCTCCAGCTCAGATCTTATACCAGCTCTGGGTCAAAAGACAGTTCAGCAGAATGATGTTGTTACGGTAACTGCTCAGAGGGAAAGCCACAGCACAACGTCAAAGGAAAGGTACACAGATGCCTCTGCTCAGGTTATTTTACTTAGGCAATTCCAACACATCTGGTTCTCTGACAGCAGGTCTCAAAACAATACACAATCTGACATACCATATATCTTGCAATGCCTGAGCAAGTCAGGTTTGAGTTAAGGGGATTCTGATAACCTCCACACAGAATTTCTTATCTTCTGCGGACACTTGTCTCAAATCTCAGAGACACCGCTGCACAGCCAACACCAACATTTTGCATTTTGATCCACCTTCTAATCCAACAGAAGAAGACTTCTGCTTTTTTTAAGATGAGCTGCCCTGAAGCCAAATGGAAGAAAAAAAAAAAAAGAATAGCATCTGCCTGTTATAGCAATTTTCTGAACCATCAGAAAGCCAGACTTCGATCCACAAGACGGAGCTGAGGATGACAAATATTTGCTTTCCGAAATGGCCCCGTTACGGTATGGGAACATGCCTCAGCTGTTAAATAAGGAACAGTATATCGGGATTCTCAGGCCAGGAAAAGGGAACCCACATCCCATCTGGGCCGCTCTTTCCCTGCACGTTAAACAGGGAAGACGTTTTCTCCTTGTGCGGAGTTTGCTTGGTACTGGGGTTTCAGCGTCACAACTATCACTGCAGCAATCGAGCGCCTACTGCGACCCGCGCACCTTCCCCCGGACGGCGGCAAAAAACCCCGCTCTCGCAAAACACAAGACAGGACACAAAGCAAAATGCCCGGAAAAAGAGGCTTGAGGATTTTTTTTAATATATGAGCAGCACAGAAAACGATATTATTTTCTCAAGTCCACTCTCAGTCACAATAAATGTGGGGGTGGCTGTGTCTCCTCAAATGGAATGCTCTTCCACCACTGAAATAGTCTTGGAAAAAAATTCAAAGATTTCAGGTATTTAGAAGGTCCACCTTGTAATAACCTGAGTGTCGTCTTCACTAACAGACGGAGACGCTTTTTTTGTGACAGCTTGCTCCTTAACTTATTTTGAAGTTAAAAATCATAGATTATAGAACACAGGACTCCACAAATTCCTTTCAACTATAATAAAAAGTATTAATTAAATGCTAAGTAGGAAGCACCATGTCACATTTTTAGCAGCGCTTTAGCACGCGAAGTAAGCGAAACGTGGTGAAAACAACAATATTGTCTTCATTCCCTTTGCAAATACCCGCCCAGTCAGTTGAAGCAACCATACAAGCCTTGAAATGCTGTTGAAACAGTTTATTGAGACCTAATCCTCCGGCCTTTAAAAAAAATCTAATAGCATAGTATTTCCATGGTATAAATGATTCCTGTCTGTATCTGGCAGCCCCACAAGTTCTCTAAGGATGAACATAAATTGAATTATACCAAATTAAATCTGAACATACATAAGCCACATAACATTTTAATTGGGGCAATTCTTAACTTCTTTTGGAAGAACTATACAATAGTAGAGTCTACAAAGATGATACGACACACATGCTTGCTCCCTTGAGCTGCCTGCTTTTATTAATCATTCTGGCAGAGATATATTTATATTGATGTTGCCAGTGTGTGAACAAAACCTCATGGATAAAAATGGTTTAATTAAAGCAGAAAAACGTGGTTTACGGGTGGTTAGAAAATCCGTTCTTTAAAGTCAGTAAAACTTTCACAAGCGATTAGATAAAAATAAATCTTAGGAAAACATTTGCACCAAATAAGTCTTTTACGTTTTAAACGCTGAAGCGTATCATACAAAAAAAAGACCTAAGCGGGCGCATGGACTCAGTAGTCTGCTGGCTGCACCTCTGCGGGTGATTTCACACGGCTTCAGCTCGCTCACTCGTTTTCCCTTGCTTTGATTAACAAATCGATCTCTTCTGCCCAAAACTGCTACCTCCCTGCATCCTCTTCTCTGTTGCTTCATCGTTCGCTGCAGAAAACACGCCGAGAGGACGAAGCTACACCCTGCCCCGCTCCGCCTGGTGACGGCCGGCGTGCACCAGTACGCAGTTACTGGTGGACTGGGAAAGGGGTGACCGGCGGCAGGGGCTCTGCCCGCTCCCTTTTCCCCTCTCTTTCCGAGAGCCAAAAGGAAGAGCCTGTAAATAACCACGTAAATGTCTGTAAAGCGCTTTGGCGATGGTAAGAATGGAAAACAAAGCCGCCGTGACACTCAGGTGTGTACAAAACGCTCATTATGCTCTCTCCCTGCGCCATACCTCTGCGGCTGGCGCGCTACCCCGGGCCTTGCCCTAAGGTTCGGCAGCCGATACAGCAAATTGTGCTAAATTGAAGCGTTTCACTCTGGGGCACTGTCCCTGTCACCTGAAATCAGGCAGCCAGAAAATAAACGAGCTGGGGAAACCACAGGCGCGTGGAGGGACGGGTGCAGGGGATGGCACCGCAGAGCGGCCCCGACCCGCAGCCCCCGCCCGTGGCACAACGCTCGCTTTGTCGACGGACAATATTCCTAAGAGAGACGTCACTTCAGACCAAAGCTGGGCCGTAGATGTAGATCTCACATTCTAATAAATAAAAATAAATATCTGCCCTCCAGTAAAAGATCCTTCGTTCGACACTCCCAATCATTTTTTTATACTTCGAGTTCAGTTTTTACTGGACCGGATCCAGCCATCCTATGGTAATGTAACAGTCTTTTTCTTTGCATGAACAAAAGTCCTTTTCTAGTCCTGAGGGCCGGCAAGTTTATCCAAATAGTCTCAGTTTACTACTAGCCCCTTTTGGAGCCCATCTCGTCAATACAAGCGCACTTTGTATCTCCAGCACCACGCCAGCGAGCAGCGCGGGGCAGCTCGCCGGGGCAGCTCACCGGGGCTGGGGCAGCTTGCCGGGGCAGCTCACCGGGGCTGGGGCAGCTTGCCGGGGCAGCTCGCCGGGACAGCTCGCTGGGCAGCTCGCCGGGGCCAGGACAGCTCACCGGGGCAGTTCACTGGGGCAGCTCGCCGGGGCAGCTCACCGGGGCAGCTTGCCAGGACAGCTCGCCGGGACAGCTCGCCGGGGCCGGGGCAGCTCGCTGGGACAGCTCACCGGGGCAGCTCGCCAGGGCTGGGGCAGCTTGCCGGGACAGCTCGCCAGGGCCGGGGCAGCTCGCTGGGGCAGCTCGCTGGGACAGCTCGCCGGGGCAGCTCGCCAGGGCCGGGGCAGCTCGCTGGGGCAGCTCACCGGGGCCGGGGCTCAGGCCGGCACTGCGGCCGAAGCCGCGCGGCTGGAGGGGACCGAGCACGTGCCCGGTGGAGACGCCTGCCCTCCCCGTCCCCCTCCCCGACAAAGAGCCGCTCGCGTCTGATGGCACCGCAGAAAGAAAATACGCACGCAGAGCAGCTCCTCCTCCCCCTCCTGCCCATCTCCCCAGGAAGAATGTTTGGAAATGCTAAATAGTCTTTTCCATGTTTCTACATCAGTTCTTATTTTGGCTAAGCTTGTCCAGTCTGTTAGCAGCTGCCAAATGCATGAAGTAATGAGAAAGCATAGGGAGCGAAAGCTGACTTCATTCCAGCAGCGCTGGAGCTAACACACCCAGTATGTTCTGTGGCTGTCAGCACGTCGCTGAAGTGGACCTCATTAGCAAATTTGACTTTAACAACCAGAGGAGACGCATTCCTTGGTGCCACCTTCCTCCTGCTGCGAGCTCTGCCTAACCTGCTCATCCTTCACTCCGCTTACACGGCTCGAACGCAGCTGTGAAGCTCATCTCAAAGCGCTGCTTTCCCCGCTGCCCCCAGACGGGACCTGCAGCTGGGGACGCGGATCACATCAGCCTCAGGGGCTGCCAGGGATGCGAAACAAGAGTAAAAAGGCAGGAGGGGAACGGCTCACCTGAAGCGCACGACTTCTGCTCGGCAGCTGGGGGACGCAGCTCCGGACAGCGCCAGTCTGGCGTGCAAAACGCAGCGCCGGGGTAGGCCGGTCACAACCCAGCCCCCTAAGATAAAACGCTTTCTCTGTTGGTTAGAATTAAAATTCCTTTGTGGAATAACACCACATCGGGCTATACAAAGGGACCGTAGCCCCCAGGAGACGTGAAGCAGACTTTCACCCTATGCAGCACTGGTACGGCTGCCGACGGGGCAGCGCTGTCCATGAGAGAGGCAGAGCCACTGGAGACGGCCCGGGGCAGAGCAGCGGAATGAGCCAAGGTCTAGCAGCACCCCTGCGAGAAAAGCTGGGAAGGACTGGAGTTGTTCAGCCTTGAGGAGACCGCGTGGCGGGATGTAAGGACAAGCTCCCGTTCGGACATTAGGACCCTGCCCAACAGTCAAGAGAGCAACGCAGAAACGGGCGGCCACCTAAAGAGACTGCAGAGCCTCTGCCTGTGAAGAACAGGTTAGACAAATACCTGCCCCAAACGCCCTGGAGATGCCGTGTTGGTCACGGAGCAGGACGAGGTGGCTTCTGCAGCCTCTGCGTGATTAAACATGTTGCAGTAAAATAAAACGATCGGGCCACCTGCTTTGAATAAACACGAACTGATTAAACTAGTGCTTTCACAGCAAGTAAAATCATTATCAGCAGGGGAAAATCTGAAGCAATTAAATTCGTTGCACATCTATTGGGTCCTTTAGGGACCAGAACTGAACAGGACACCAGGAGAGAGGTGTCAGCCTGGACCTACGGCCCTGAGCCAGAAAGGAGAGGGAAGGTGTGAGCCTGCCTCCCGCACGCCGAATCTCTGCTCCGGAGGCTTGGCTGCCGAGCCCAGCACCCTGCACCCCAGGGCCACCCCGGCCGCCAAACTCAGCACCCCTCCGCACCCCAGGGCCACCCCAGCCACCAAACCCAGCACCCCTCCGCACCCCAGGGCCACCCCGGCCGCCAAACTCAGCACCCCTCCGCACCCCAGGGCCACCCCAGCCACCAAACCCAGCACCCCTCCGCACCCCAGGGCCACCCCGGCCGCCAAACTCAGCACCCCTCCGCACCCCAGGGCCACCCCAGCCACCAAACCCAGCACCCCTCCGCACCCCAGGGCCACCCCGGCCGCCAAACTCAGCACCCCTCCGCACCCCAGGGCCACCCCAGCCACCAAACTCAGCACCCCTCCGCACCCCAGGGCCACCCCGGCCGCCAAACCCAGCACCCCTCCGCACCCCAGGGCCACCCCGGCCGCCAAACCCAGCACCCCTCCGCACCCCAGGGCCACCCCGGCCGCCAAACCCAGCACCCCTCTGCACCCCAGGGCCACCCTGACCGCCAAACCCAGCACCCCTCCGCACCCCAGGGCCACCCCGGCCGCCAAACCCAGCACCCCTCCGCACCCCAGGGCCACCCCAGCCACCAAACCCAGCACCCCTCCGCACCCCAGGGCCACCCCGGCCGCCAAACTCAGCACCCCTCCGCACCCCAGGGCCACCCCGGCCGCCAAACCCAGCACCCCTCCGCACCCCAGGGCCACCCCGGCCGCCAAACTCAGCACCCCTCCGCACCCCAGGGCCACCCCAGCCACCAAACCCAGCACCCCTCCGCACCCCAGGGCCACCCCGGCCGCCAAACTCAGCACCCCTCCGCACCCCAGGGCCACCCCAGCCGCCAAACTCAGCACCCCTCCGCACCCCAGGGCCACCCCGGCCGCCAAACCCAGCACCCCTCCGCACCCCAGGGCCACCCCGGCCGCCAAACCCAGCACCCCTCCGCACCCCAGGGCCACCCCGGCCGCCAAACCCAGCACCCCTCTGCACCCCAGGGCCACCCTGACCGCCAAACCCAGCACCCCTCCGCACCCCAGGGCCACCCCGGCCGCCAAACCCAGCACCCCTCCGCACCCCAGGGCCACCCTGGCCGCCAAACCCAGCACCCCTCCGCACCCCAGGGCCACCCCAGCCACCAAACCCAGCACCCCTCCGCACCCCAGGGCCACCCTGACCGCCAAACCCAGCACCCCTCCGCACCCCAGGGCCACCCCGGCCGCCAAACCCAGCACCCCTCCGCACCCCAGGGCCACCCTGGCCGCCAAACCCAGCACCCCTCTGCACCCCAGGGCCACCCTGACCGCCAAACCCAGCACCCCTCCGCACCCCAGGGCCACCCCGGCCGCCAAACCCAGCACCCCTCCGCACCCCAGGGCCACCCCGGCCGCCAAACCCAGCACCCCTCCGCACCCCAGGGCCACCCTGACCGCCAAACCCAGCACCCCTCCGCACCCCAGGGCCACCCTGACCGCCAAACCCAGCACCCCTCCGCACCCCAGGGCCACCCCGGCCGCCAAACCCAGCACCCCTCTGCACCCCAGGGCCACCCCGGCCGCCAAACCCAGCACCCCTCCGCACCCCAGGGCCACCCCGGCCGCCAAACCCAGCACCCCTCCGCACCCCAGGGCCACCCCGGCCGCCAAACCCAGCACCCCTCTGCACCCCAGGGCCACCCCAGCGGCAGAGGCCAGTTTGCAGAGCAGCTCGCAGAAGAGCGCAGAACCGCCCGTCAGAACGACCTGAGCTGGAAATGGAGGCGGCGCGATCAGCGGTGGGCAGACGAGTAATAGAAAGCTGTTACCTGGCCGCCTCGGGAAGCAGCTGTATGCGACTCCCAAGCCCTCATTCAGCAAGTGCTACTATTTGAGGGGGAAAGCGTTCACTGGCAATTCTTTCTCTCATTGAATTAGCACAGGAACACAACACATCCAACCCCTTCAATAAAGCGCACTGCCTGGTGATAAATTTTACAAATACTTGTATTGTGAAGGGCCATTTTGTTCATACAAGTCTTATCCACACAACGAGACAAAAAATTCAGCAGATAAAGGTCCATAAATCTCTTTACCTTATTACGACGACCGCTAGCTAACGCAAATGAACCAAGCTTATCCCCGGAACATGTGCTGCGTTCTCGACAAGGGGTTTGTAATAACATGCACGAGAACATAGCTGAGACCGGTGCTGTAATTTCCATGGGGCCGAGTGCCACAGGTGCACTAATATAGGCATTAGTGAATGATTAGGCCTCGTAAAATATATGAATGCTGTTTCTTTAAGAAGCCATAAAATTTTATTGAGGAAAAAATCCATGTGTAAGGCTTTTGGTTCGTTTCATGCGGTCATTCAGAATTTCACTCATTTCTGACAGGACTATGATAATTAAAACTGTGGCCTGGGTCTGGTTTCTATAAAGTCCATCTGGCCTTCCGCGATGGAGAGTTTTGGAAGTATGTAATTGCCTGGGCAGCAAATAACTATTTTGCCATCCGCAGTAGTTTAATTTTGTCCCTGCAGCAGGGGAGCTAAGTCAGAGGGGCAAAAGATCATTAACGTCTGCAGCTAGAAAGAGGGGCTCCCAGAGCAGTCGGCTGGCCCGTATTTGTTGAAATGCTTGACACCAATGGGCCCCATTAATGCATGGGTTAGATACAATCTGTGGAAAAGGGTCTATTATAAAGGGATTATTTGGAAGTGTTCTGTAGTTGGGGGTGGGTGTGATTGAAGGACTTAAAACTGTTACATTAACCCTTAGGGCACTCCAAGCAGTAACAAACCTGGCATTAAAGAGCTGGTGTTTGTCACAATTTCTTCACTTCCCTCTTTCTCTGCCACAAGGTCAAAGAGATTAAAAACATCCATAATGCACTCTTCTGAGCTACAAAGATGAAGCTTGTTTTCTGTCCACTTTATGGCTGCAGCCAGCTCCCCCGCCTCTCCACTCTCACCCCAAACAGAGTCATTAAACAAGAAAACAAATCGCCAAAGACAGACAACAGCAATTGTTATTTTTTTATACATATGCACACATATGTGTCTCCTTATATATCAAAAGAAAGCCCACATAGATGGAGTGGTGACAGAAGAAGCTCTAGAGCTCTGCTTAAACATCCAAACTCTGGCCCTTCATACTTTGCTCGACTAAAAACCAAGGTGGAAATTTCAGGCTTGCAAGCCGGTACCTTCGCGGGCAAGCAGCGAGGTTCTGTCGCGTGGTAGAGAACGACACCCCGCTTTCCCCTTCCCTTCTGGCTGATACCAGGAAAGGCACAGATGAACAAAACTGCTTAGAACCTTGATAGACTTTAAAATACTTCAGAGAAGTTCATTTAAATGCAGATTGTTTCTTTTTACTTTCTAAACAGCATTTTGTGTAATTTCTTTGTCTTGTCAGCTGGATGCGCATGTCTCCCACGGGAGACGAAAAAAAGTAGCGGGCGTTATGGGGCTGAAGCTAATGAAGCAATCAAAATCTGCACCACCAAAGGCAGGCATGTTAACCATCATCCAGAACTGCTCACACGTTCTTTTTGTTTAAAATACGCAAGCACGCACTAACCAGTCTCACTTTCCATCCAACGTTTGGTCTTCTATTCGTGCCCAGTACGCAGCAGCGCAGTTTGAGGCAGAGGATACCTGTACAGTATTTCCAATAACGCGCACGGTGTATCTGTTATGAAACCCCGGTGCGCTGGGCATCGTGTGAGCAACCTGTCTGCTCTGTGTTTTGAACCCCACTGCCCTCGCCGAATTTTTGGAAAGCTCTTATCTCTACAAATAGCTCTGCACATGCTGTTGAGCTCAGCTATGTGCTATTTACCCAGAGACTTCTTTAACAACGTGGTCTTCTGCTTCATTCTGCTCGTACTGAATAGCAAGTCCAACAAAAACACGTTTCTATTTAGCCTGAGGGCGAGGTACTGCTATGCCAACCATCTAAAATGATGAGGAGATTCAGGATCGGCTGAATTCAGACATTCTGAGTGCTTAGTAACTTGATTTGTGGGATAAGAGGCAGAAAGCGTCACAAAGAATAATGAAAAGATCAAACGCAGCAACGCATGAGAAAATAAAATGTGACTCAAGGTGGAAAACACACTGCTCCTGTGACAGGCTGGATGAAATCCTGAAACGCCTGCATATCACCCCGAGATTCACGTGCTCTTTGCGTTGCAGTAGCACGAGATGAAGGAGGAAAAGAGCAGAAAGAGGACACTGGCTCCAGACATTGGGCAGACCCAACTTACGAGGAGCCGGAGCACGGCCCTCCTCCTTTGGCTGCAACTTGTCAACGTGACAAATTATTTACACAAGCGTGTATCATAACAATCTCAATGACTGTGATCATCAGCTATTTCAAGGGCAATTTTCTCTAGAATAAGTGACGTTTGTTTTGCTTTCTTTCCAAGGGTTCATTCATTTAATACAATCTTATATGATCCTCAAATCAATCACTTGACTCACAGTGTGTTTACAATACTATTGAGAACACGGTGAAACCCCCAACGGTTGTAAGAGCGTCCTATTTCCTTCAGGACTGTACCATACTTTGATACCGGAATGTTAGTTACTGGCCGTGCTTCACTGGGCAGCTCTGGAAACTCTGAGAGAAAACATGTGCGTCTTAACTGTTCCCTAGACCCCACTTGAAAGAACAACAGCAGATACCGCAGTGGAAGAGAATTATTGAAACCGCAACTCTTCCAATACAGTAGACTGTCTGTTTTCTTTGGCATGCCCGTCTCTGCTCACCACAACAAGCTGACAGCACAAACTACGCTCAGAAATGACCAACATTTAAAAATGGTTCTGCCTGGAAGAGCAGCGAGGTTGACTAAAAACCAGAAATCAGGAAAAAAAGGTTTTAAAACTTTTCTCTTACAGTGTACGAGCCCAATCCACAAAAGTTGATCTATAGCAAGCAGTTACGAAAACCAGACCTCCTAATTAACAAAATTTTAAAGTTGCTCATGCCGGTTAGTTCACGTTTGCTATTTCAGTGCCCTGCCCCGTGCTTGGCGTGGCATACCTGGCAAGGCACGCGTCAGCCTGCAAGGCGCAGGCAGCGCGTGCAGCCACACAGCAGACATGCCGAAGGCAGCGACGAGCAGCCTTCCTTTTCTCAAGCGAGACACTAAAATCAAAACACCGCTTACTTTTAAACAACGCGTCTTCGGTACGTTCCAGGAAGCCAACACCTCCGAGATTACTCTGCCTTATAGGAAACACAGCTAGATACAACCTCCTGCAAGATGATCTTATCGCAAATTAACCCAAACTCTGACTCAGTCAATAGCATCAATGAAAAGGCAGGACTCCCGAATCAATATGGATGCTGACACAGTAATAAATGCCAGTTTAAAGGCATTAAAACCAGCCCACGTTTCGAAGGAGGGCACACAGACCAGAGGTCTGCGGTGCCTGCCGTGCGCTGCGGAGCAGGACTGCGTGACATCGGGCTCGCAACCCCATCTCGCTGCAGAGAGGATGTCGGTGCTTCTCAGTGGAGTGCTGCCTAGCAGACGCTATGCTGACCGTCAAATAAGCATCATTACTACATCAAACCTAACTGGTTTTGCTGGAAGAGATGAAAGCTGAACAGAATTTCAGACAGGTTATGCAACCCTACCAGAGCAGCCCGCTCTCACTCACATCCTCGCTGGTGCTTTACCACTTCCCCGTTCAGCGCGGCGTTGGGCACGGCAGCACGCCCGCTTCGCACGTTCCGGAGGGCACGGCAGAGCCGCCTCTGCCCTCCGCCAGCGCCGAGCCCCACGCGTGCCGTGCGCCTCCCCTGTGCAGCCGCCCGCGTCCGCCCCAGGCTGGCGACCGGCAAGCGTCCCCCCCCCGGGGACGTCCCCCGGGAGGGACGGGCGTCCTGGGACAGGCACGCATCCAGCCAGTTCATTCCATGCATCCCTCCCAGGACACTGGGCAGTGCTCGCTACAGAGGGCAAAGATGAATTTGAAATCCAAGTTCCTGATCCAGCTTGTTAAGAGACAGCCATCGCAGCATAAGCACGTGAATGAAGTTCTCCTCAAATTCACCTTTTCTCTGAACTGGGGCTTCAAGCTCAGCCCTCCTCTAATTGCAGTGCCATGCGAGACTGCTAACTTACTCGATGCAAGAGGCAATCAGAGATGGTAATAGCTGTTTTACAGAAAGACATGAGAATTTTTTAGTTTTCAAAGTCAAATGATATGGGAGATTAAGGAGGATTTTTTTAAGAATACGAGTCTTTTAGGATGAACAAAGTTAGGCAACTACAACTACACGTATCTGATGATCGCCTACAGCACCAGCGGTACGTCTGTTCTCTGCCCTTTGTAAAACACAAACCAAAGTGGTCTGAGCAAACAAGGTGCTTCCTAGGAGGTTCAAAATGCAAACACCATTTGCAGTAAGGCTATTCCTATAATAATGTATCCTAGATGATGCCAAGTAAAGATTTCTTTAACAGCACTCTGAAATACACGCCGCATACTTAATTGATAATGCTCTTAATTAGATCTGCCATTACCTTTTGTTGGACAATATTAAAAACAACTGCCTCTAATCTTAATCAGCAAACCAAACAGGTCTGAACAAACCCGCCTTTAAAATTTGTTAGAATCCTCGTTACACAGCTGTTCAGAGCGTGAGCAGAATTATTTACCCACATCAAAACAAAAGCGTGCTTCTGCTCTAACAGTTTGCAGCCAACTCCCCCGAAGATTTTATTTTCTTATGCCACAGAAATCATAACTAGCAACAGCGCTATTTTTTCCTGGAAATCACATTAAAAAATATTCTGTTCTCCTAAAGATATTGTAGATGCATTAAACCCGTGCCTTTTCTAAACCAAGGAGAGTGAAATTTCGCTAGGCAAAGTAAGCGTGAGGTTGCCAAAAATCCTGAAAAGGTCTCTCAGAAGGAAAAAAAAAAAAAGAAACAGAATAAAAGAAGCTGTGAAAGTTTATGAGGATAAACACTGATGACAGGTGGAGTAGAAGCTGAAATTTGAACTCCAAAGTAACTGCAAATAAAGATTTGTTACAGATGGTTTTAATATGACCTAACACTGGGATGCCAGCTACAGTATCACTTTTTCCTGTAGGCTGGACAAAACTAATAATACAGTTATGGAAACATGCTACACTAGTACAGACACCTAAGGGATAACTGGCCTTTGCTACACATAACTTATCCTCTTAAGAGAGCAAGCTAGGGCCAATAAAATGTTGATAGAGACACACATAGCTGGAACCAGCAACAACGCGCACTTTCAAGAGGGAAAATCAAGTACGTCCTTCGTGTGCAGGCGCAGTTATAAACGTATCTCGCTTTGCACACACGCATCTACGTGCGTGTGCACGTGGGCGTGCGCGTGATGGAAATGCTCAGTCCTGGCACGCGTTTAATTTGAGCCACTGATCTTTTGATCTCGGAGAATAATAATTCTCTATTTTCCAAAGACTGCATTTGGCAAATGGGGTTTATTTCCCCCTTCACCTTTGCTAAAAGAAAGCGTAAGCCGACAATATTAGCACTAGTGGTTCTAATTGTTTCACAGCGACTTTTCAGAAGGGAACGTTTTGCCATTTTTCAGCTATTAACAATTTTCTATTTTATTCAGGGCACTGCGAGTCCATTTCCTTCAAAACGGTTTGAATCGCGTGATGTCCTCGCCGCTCTCTCGGTATGAATCAGCGCGCATACTGCAGAGAGTTTGCAAGGGAAAGCAGTAAGATAAAAATCATGTACAATTCCCTTTTGTAAGGTCAAATTATCTCCAGCAACTACTCGCACAATTAAGTGCGGCAAGGTTTGTTTCAGACGAACCCAGGGGTTCCCTTCGTCAAGAGCGTTGTTTGCTCCTCTCAAAACGCTGGGGATGGTTTGAATGCCGATTCCAGGCAGCTGAGAAGGGCTGGAGAGAGGGGACGGAGCGGCCAGCGGCGTGCCGCCCGGTTCAGAGCGCGGGGGGCATCGGGGAGCTGCCGGCGTGCCGGGCGGTGACGGCGAGCCGGTACCGGAGACGGGGCAGAAACAGCCCGTCCTTGATGGGCGAGGGTTAATCCGAACCACGGAGGGGGAAAGCACGGTCCAAACCCTCCCACCCTTCCCTTCCGCAGCGCGGCCACGCTGCAGAAAGGCAAGCGGGCCAGGCCCGTCTGCTGGAGCCCGGACACGTGCGAAGCCTTTGCCAAGGGCTCGTGAGAGCGGCCCAACGTAACGCGACCGCGCTTCCGCTAGGGAGCAACACAAACCTTCGGAGAGCTTTGGAAAGGGATAAAAGCAAAGCACAGATGTTGCGTTGGAGGGCAGAAATGTGCTGGAGAGCCAGAGAGATGCGTGGCACGGTACGCGCGCGGTTACTGCGACACAGCTGGCTTGGCAGAGGCCGCGCTCGCGCTCGGCTGCCTCAGCCTCGCCGCCCAGGCGCCTCCGGAGCCGAGGTGCCCGCGGGGCCGCACGCCCGCAGCCCGGGCACGGCACCCGCATCAAACCAACGAGCCCCAGTGCTGCCGGGGGAAAACAAAACACAGCTTGGAAAAAGGTCACGGGGAGAGGAGCCTGAGAGACGGCAGCCGCGGTGGCAGCGCGCACCGGGGAGAGCACTGTCTAGAAAAAAGGTGATGCCGGGATCAGTAACCACGCTCACCGGCTGCGAGTGTGGGGTGGAAGCGCTCTACCCTAGCTGTCTTCTTCCTACGTGAGTTTCTAATTCCTCCTCGCTTAATCAAACCGCAGCCACTGGAACTTACTTGGCAACACTGGTCCCTTCTCCATGCTATTTTTTCTCCAGCAAATTTTAGCAAAAAAAGCATCCAAGAACCAGCCAGGGAAAAATACACTGATACGCTGACATTCAACACTTCTGGCTCCCAATACTTTAGAGCCAGTGAACTCGGGCACGTAATCTTTCCTGACCTGCTCCAAAATTTCCATGCGCACTCCTACATCTACCTACACTTCAGGTGCTGGCTAAGCACGGTCCCACGCAGAAATCTAGCCGCGCGCCGCTGAGTTTACTCAGAGTTCCCACTTTGTTGTATCCTGTTGTATTCCAGCACATGGGGAACTGAAAGATGACTGCCATTACGAGCAGTTGTATTGGAGTTGTAGCAATGGCCACTTAAATCCCAGAGTCCTATGCTGCTCTAACTGAGCTGAAACCTGGAGCGACTTCTCTGCAAACTGCACATCTCCAAAGATCTCCTCACCAGAGAGCAGGGACGGCTCAACCTGCCCGAGCACCTCCTGAGCCCCAAGGTCCCGACCGCAGGGGGGTTGGGCTCGATGAGCTCTCGAGGTCCCTTCCAACCCAAAGCATTCCATGATTCTACATGATTCTACGATGCCGCTGTGACGGTATAAATAGCTGCGTCCCTCCTCCAGCGCCCAGCAGTATCACTCAGAGATGACGGAGGAAGGGAACGAAGACGCTTCTCTTATTTCCACCATAAATTCATTATTTTGGCAGCTGGACCCTCTGAGATAAGCAAACAAACCGGATCTTCTTAGGGAGAGTTGTGAAGTGCTTGTTTCTGACCTCCACCCCAATTTCTGGAATCCCTACTTAATTTCAAAAGCAAAGTGCAGCTGAAACACGTAGCTTGGTTGCCACATCTTCGTCTAGACTTCAAGCATATAACACAGTTGGCAGGTTTAAGCATTCTTGCTGAGATCAATGACAACTAACCTACTGCACCACAATTCTAGGAGGATTTGGGGTTTTTTTTTCACAGCATGGTAAATATGAAATGTGAGTCAGGGTAGGACACGCTGCATTGTTGCTGTTCTTTCCGGTACCAGCTGGCTTATTTATATGTCATTGTTGCTTTTAGAGTTAAAAAATGTAAAAGCTATTAAAGAAAGAAAAACTTAGCAAGATTTACAGAAGTGCCGAATACCCTGACATTTTAAGCCATATTTATCAAAGACACAACTGAATGGAAAAAAAGAATGTTAAATCAGTAGTATACTCAACAAAATATATAAATGAAACACTAATGATCACATTATCGTATTAGCCACTCAAACAAATTAATACAGCTAGCGACAGACACAAAAGGAAGCTAACTTTCTCAGTTCGTACGCAGCAATATATACAGATGTTTTATTTTATTTTTACTGGTTTTATAGATTCCTCTGACAGGCACAGAGTAAAACAAGGGAAAGATCAGCAAAGAGCTAAACACGCCGCGTGAAAAGCGAGTGAAAAGAGCTGCGGCGAGGGGGGGGAGCCTTCTGCCTGTTGCCCAAGCGCTGAAGCAGGACTGGGCACTCTTACCACCTCACGCCTCCCCCCGAGCTTGTGCAAAAGGCTTCTCGATCGGTACGCTGCGGGCCGGTTATTTACACAGGTTGGCTTGGAAAAAGTCTGTGCGGAGGGGAGGGAAACTCCCGACCGCGGCGGCCGCCCGCTCGCGCCAGCCCGTGCGGTACCAGCTGGCAGGCTCACCGCTGGCAGCCCTCTCCCACCGACGCTGTCGCTCAAAACACACACGCAGCCGTGGCCTTACGGGAATAAATAGTAGTTCCTCTCGATTGCCAGTAAAATCTCCTGCATTTACCTAAGAATCTTGTAATTGGTAGTTGGAGAGCTTTCCCTATAAATTCCTACGGCCATGCCAGGCACATCTGAGCGTTTCGGGGTGGAATAAGGAGCCCATCCTCCACGCGCAGCACCGCCGAAGGGCGTCTGCGGAGCACAACCCTTCCAGCGGACCGGCAGGAAAGCACGCTGGGGTTGGTGGTATGCCATAGCTCATAACACCGAACGGAGTCATCAATAAATCCAACATCAGTAATAATAAAATTTTACCACTCACCTTATGTAACTTTTATTTTACACTCGATTAACTTTTATTACCAACTCCAAAGAATAAAGGCATTCTTACTGCAGAGAATTAGAAACAGCCTTTTGGGGGGAAAAAAAGAAAAAAGGCTCATTCTAATATTAGGGGCTGCATTCCCTGGCAGCTCAGGAATACGAAGAACAAGTATCGTTTAAAACATACGCGTCTAATTCGCAGCTAACAGAGAAACAGCCTTACCTTTCTCGAGACTTGTCAAGTAACCCCATGCTTTCCTAACACGCTGTGCTCTGCACTTCCCAGGATCAAAGTCAAGTGATATACTGAAGGAAGAAATCCCCGAGCTCTGTATATACAACAACTCAGTAAGACAGCAACTGATTTAGCAATTATTGTCTTCTAATTGCAGCGAAAGAAGACCTGACTGTGCAAAATATTTATTAAGGTCACCGAGGTAGATGCATCTGAACTACATACACAAGCAAACTATTTCCCAGGAATTGGTGTTAGTAAATGAAAGAGGAAGCCACGCCTTTCTATATTTCCTTTAACTCACTATGCTTATTTTCTGAAACTTTTATGAACGTCAATCACGAGCAGCCCATGCTGAATAAGCTATTGTTTGGTAAACTGGACAGTGCCCTCGGCCATCATGCCGGAGAAGTCGGGGGACTGCCTAATGTCTGGTTTTAATACGGGCCAAGTCCTTTTTCCCCTCCTGTTTAGTATAATTTTATACTGGGTGGACATATTTAGGGCCTGAATGGTTTGACAGTAATGATTAATACCCTGCATTAGGAGATTCCAGTGAAAGTATTCAGGAGCACGCTGTGCAGTTTGGTTCTCATCAGATGGTCAGGTCTACAGGCCTATTAAAAACAGCGGGAGAGCTGCAGACTTAATCACAGAGGCTGGGCCCATGGAGGGAGGAAGAGCGAGATACAAAAAAAGGAGAGAATGAATAGAATGAGAGACCAGAGGTCCACGAGAGCACGCTCTAACTCGCGCTCAAACCACCGATGAAACCGGGTGAGGTTTTCCTTTTTAAAACCTGTGACCAAAAATGATTCAAACATAGAATCTCTCCTCAAAGCCAAAGCAGCTAAGGTTGGAAGACTGTACGAGACGGTAACGAAGAGTTGAAGGTGAGAGTTACTTACGGTCTAATAGCAAAAATTTTAGAAAGACAAAATAAGGCCAAAAGCAGAACAGGCAACGCCAGTGCTCAACGTGGCAGTAAGCCCCGGAAGAATGGGTCAGAACAGTTTTTAGGAGAGAAATGGGAGAAAATAAGCCCCCCAGAGAAAGGCACAGCAAGTCATTGCTGTTGTCTGGTGCCTCGCTATCAGCCCATGGAGGCAGAGTCATCTCTGGGTGGCTAGAGACCTCTACAACACACCGGCCCAACCGAGCTCCCCAGGAACTCGGCAGGAACGCCGAGAGCTTCAAGCATGCCAGGGCTGAAGCCTGCGCAGCCTCCGGGCCCGCGACACAGCGTCTTTCTTATACGTACAGCCACCGACTGACGGCAAAGAGCTGTGGGTGATCTCCCAGGCGAGGCTAGTACCATAATCTGCATAATTACATGTTCAGCATCCTCCATTCGAACTAATCGGGGCAGGGGAGCGCGCAAGGATGTTGGGCTTGGGAGTCCCTGGTGCACTCAGGACAAATCGCTTAGCAAAGAGCGGGTATCTTTCGCCACTTCTCTCAGAACAAGAGCAGCGAGGAGAGCACAGAGAGACGGAGGTGAGCGCAGCAGCTCGCCTGCAGGCAGGTACGCGCTCCACGCAGTGGGCAAGGAGGAGAAACCGCCATGGCAGCTGCCCAGCTCACCTCAAGGGAACAGAGCGAACAGCTGGTTTCGTTCAACCCGCGTTCCCCAGAAGGTGAGGAAGCACGAGAGGCTGGTCAGCACTAGTTCACCGGAGCCCATCTGACTCCCGGTGTCCCACTTGCGAATTGCTTTCCTCTCCCCGCTTTCTTTGGCGTTCAGAGGTTTCAGACATTAACAGTCCTCGAAACATTACCCTAGCCACCATCTTCCCATTTCTCCCCATGGCTCTGTGCAGGGCTGGGGACCACAGAAGAACTTACTCTCCACCACAGGAGAAAAACCAAACCAACCGCATGGAGATGCTAAGTTCAATTTACGGAAGAGCCTGGAACTGCAGCAAGGGCTGGGTATTTATTCCATCATCCAGACAATAGTCTTATAGACCATTAAGTAGCAGATTACATGCCTGTCTCATGAGAAACATAATGTTTCTGACAAAATAAAGCGATTGCCTCCAATTACAATCCCGGGACGTTCCATACAGCCTAGTCCTGACAGCAACCCCAGCGCTCACTCCCCATCTCCCAGAACCGGGAGAAGCACCGCAGCCAAAGGTGCCCGTGCAGGGTTTCAGACCCTGGCACCCGCCCTGCGGCCAAGGAGCACCTCGCACGTCGCTGCGGTGCTCCGTGCCCCGGACGAGAGGGGCTGCAGCTGGAGGATCGGCAGGAGGCAGCTCCGAGCCCCGGCTCACGTCTCGGGCCCGGCTTCCTAATCACAAGAGCGCCGGAGGAAATGTAACTTGTGCACTGTGAAGAAAAGCTGTAAGTTATCTCCATGCTAAATGTAAAGGTTCGATGCTGTCACTCCTTGAGACCAGCTATACTAGGGAAACAGATTAATGGATTGTCACACCTTTTACGGGACCAGTTGGGCCGTTAAAATGTTACACCGTACTCACCTGGTCTGCTATAAAGTACAAAGCATGCTAGCAAGAAGGATGCAATGCCAGCAAAACGCTGCTCGATACCAAACGGAGTAGAGATTCCTTGAAGAAAACGGCTCAAATCCACAAACAGGGGCAGGTGAAGTCCTGTTCCTAAAACTATTAAGACTCCGCAACAAACTGGCTTGTTTCCAGCAGCGGTGAGCACTTAGCAGCTCCCACCGAAGGCAAAGGCAAACGGCCTGTACTTAGCACTTTTGAAAATGAAGCCTTTTGAAAACACGGCTTTTCGCAGGTTGTGTAGACTCAGGGCCACACGGTAAACGTCCAGGACATGAGTTTTCGAGCTACTCTTACAGGCAGGAAAGCTTTACGCTCTCCTGAATCCGCAGAGCCGAAATATCCCTGCCGGGAGCAGCAGCAGCCGGGGATGAACCGCGCAGCAGACGGGAGCACCCGCACCCCCGGCCGGGGGAGCATCCTCTGCCCCCAGCCCCGCACCTTTCCTCTGTTCTGAAACAAAGTACCAGCAAGACACTATGACTGCTCTTATATCTTCCATTTCAGAATTTGGGCAGTGAACTTTCAGATTACATCTATTTATTTTCTTCCGCATGTACAAAATTCAAATAAAAGTAATAAATGAGACCAAGACTTCATCCTTTCTAAGTATTCCTGCCACTAATATGAGCAATGAGGATTGCAAGAAAGTGAACAATAAAAAAAAAGGCTTCACAACGTGCTCACTGCAGAACCGATCTCTTAAAGAATTTAAAAGAAAGAACTGGAGCAAGGAGAGAAGTTCTGTAGTTCCTGGAATAAACAGTACATTGACTGAGGTGAGCATGGACTTAGGACTTTATTCTTATTTTTACAGTTCCTACGTTGACCTTAAAGGTAACCATCGCCGCCTCCGCCAAAAAGCAATAAACTGCAGCTACTAAACTGGCACCTTCCATGGCACACCAAGCAAAGAGGCCGAGCGTCGCACCGATCCTTGTGCACTTCTTGTGAACTCCCGCAGCCCGGCTAAGAATAAGCATCCAGATGTTCAACTGTTTTCACAAAACGTCTCCAGATTTACCTAACACCTGGATTCTTCCTTCTGTATTTGAAAGTGTAAAAGATGCACTCACTATCCAATGTTCAGGTATGTGCATGAAACAAAATCAAAAATACAGCTTGGTGAATACTGTAGATATTTTTTCTTTCAATTTTCAGTCATTTTTAATGAATTCTCCCAATGCGTTCTTGTACCCCATCAGTCTAATTTCCACAAATTTTTTACACAGTCACTATTTGTTTGCAAGAACTTTGTACAAAGCTGCACTCAAATGCTGGAAAAAGCATGCTGCATTCACATGCGTGATGGCCAACATTTTTTCTACAATCACCTCATTGTGGAGCAAAAAAATTCAGTTTGTTATCAGAACACCACAGCTGAGATCATGTAATGTCTTATCAACTGCCTTCATGAATCCAGATGGTTCAGAACATCCGACAAAAGTATTATCAGAAGATGTGGTAAAAGAAATGGATAGCATGTTGGTCAACTGGTAAATACTCTGTTTAGGAACACTGGAGGCCACCAACATGGCAAGCCAGCTTGATGGCGCCACTAACTTTTGTCCATTGAGAAAAGGGGGAGCTTCAGCTACTTTTACAGCCTTTGGCGAAAGTTTCGTTCTTTCCTCCTCGCGGAGAGGGTGAACGTACTCCTCCCGCGTCCCAAGCTGCTCCGCGAGCACCAGCCCTCGGGCAGGTCGCTGGGGCCTCCTGGGGAAGACACCGCTGCTGCTGAGGTTCAAACTGTTCCGTGGGTGACGAGGCCTTGATTTGGTAGGGCTCTCACCTGTCACCAGTGCTGAATTTATATTAAAAACCAAATCATCATTAAAACCCCAACAACATACAAACGGCATATAACAAAGCCCCTGAGGTGTTCAAAGTCTGTAAATCCCCCTTTTTCCGAATGTCTGAATAACAACAAACCCAAAACAATAATTAATTCTTCTCCAATGCACAGACCCAGTTCAGTAACAAGCGCTAAAAATACATCTGAACCTCAGAAACAAAAGAGGAGGCACGGAGCACTTTGAAAGTTTGCTCCAATGATTAAATAAATTAGACCCGAGCTGCTAAGAAGGGAAGGACAGGAAGTTCACTACCAGCATGACACGCTGTTGCCAGCTCTCTACTTGTTTACGAAGAGAAAAAGGGGAGAAACCAGCACATCGTAACAGATTTCCAAATCCCAGGCATTTTTTATTGTTAAGTGACAATATGATTTTCAAATCTCTGAGACTGCATGGGATTTTGGAGTAAAGCAAGTACCATGCCCTCTTACGCGGCTCTGAGCTGCCAAGCAAGAACCGCTACTGCGGAGGGAAAGGGGACCAGCCAAGGACCCTCCGTGCGAGGAGAGGCGAACAGCTAACACGACGATGGAGCTCTCCTTTCCTAAAAAGTGTCCTAAAAAACCTGCTTTTCCCCCTCCCTCCCTCCCTCCTTCAGCACTCTGGGGCATCTCTGGAGTCACCGAACACTCTCCTGCTGACCACGATGCTGTGGGTACGCCCGAGGCTGACACCGTGGGTACACTCCTGAGGCTGACACCGTGGGTACACTCCTGCGGCTGATGCTGTGGGTACACCCCTGCGGCTGATGCTGTGGGTACACCCCTGCGGCTGACACCGTGGGTACACCCAAGGCTGACGCCGTGGGTACACCCTTGAGGCTGACGCCGTGGGTACACCCCTGTGGCTGACGCTGTGGGTACACCCCTGCAGCTGACGCCGTGGGTACACCCGAGGCTGACGCTGTGGGTACACCCGAGGCTGACACCATGGGTACACCCCTGTGGCTGATGCCGTGGGTACACCCGAGGCTGACACCATGGGTACACCCCTGTGGCTGATGCCGTGGGTACACCCGAGGCTGACGCTGTGGGTACACCCCTGCGGCTGACGCCATGGGTACACCCTTGAGGCTGATGCCGTGGGTACACCCCTGCGGCTGACGCCATGGGTACACCCGAGGCTGACACCGTGGGTACACCCCTGAGGCTGACACCGTGGGTACACCCCTGCGGCTGATGCTGTGGGTACACCCCTGCGGCTGACGCCGTGGGTACACCCCTGCGGCTCACGCTGTGGGTACACCCCTGCGGCTGATGCTCCCACAGCGTCATTCCCGGCCCCGGAGCACGCTGCCTGCGCTCTGCAACGCCACCTCCGTGCCCAGCGCTTCCCAGCCTCCACGTGGAACTGCAGGGAGACTCCGTCTGCTCCTTACTAAAAATATTGCCATTGACATCCACGCTGTTCTGTGAGACACGAGGAATGTTCCCTCCACGTATTTAGAACCATCAGTGAAAAAGATCATTGTCTGAGGATAGTAACTCTTTTGATAGGCGTTCAGTGGCGAAAGGGATTTCGCTAAGCCTTAGTACATTTAAACCGAGCTTACCGCCCTCCACAACCCACTCACAAAGCGAACTGAAGCCCCGCTTTTTCAACCATATTCGGAACTATTAATCCAGTATAACAGCAGTATGAATCCAATACAACAATTCTCCCCTTAGACACGGAAGGAATGCGGGACTCTACGACAGCACTCTACCTGCGCAGAAACTTCTTGTGTCCCGCTGCTTTCCCATAGCTTGGACCCGCTCTGGGAGCTGCAAAAAGAATGAGTGTTACCTGTTTGGAAGCATCATCTTTGGGTTTGGGTTTTTTTTTTTTTTTTGATTGGGCGCTCAAATGTGATGGACAGCGGGAGAATCCAGGGACAGGACTTCTAAACACCCCACTGATATCCTCACATTATTTGGATTTGCAGGTTATCAGTGGGGCAGCAACTTCAGCTATGACCTCATTAACTAATGTGGCCACATCAGCACCTCTCCGCAGCCTTTATCACTCATCATGTGTCATAAAGCAGCCCGTTGACACCTCATAGTGAATACCGGTTGTATCTTATCTCCTGCAGGGATAGGACCCTCGCTGGGAGACAGAGAGCATGTCTAGGAATGCAGCGAGGAGACAAGTTCACCAGCAGCAGCTGACAGGGGATGATTTCTCAAACAAACACCGAGTGGGAAATTAATGGGCTTTGGTTCGCCACTGACAATACTGAGCAGAAATACATTAACTTCTGACTGCTATAATTTAAGAATTATTACTGTAATTTCAGACCGAAGCTACTGGGACACTTCCATCACCCTGCATCCAGAACACAGCTGCTTTACTCTCCTATCCTCACCACTACATGAGCAAGGTCCACTATCTTTCATTTACAAAACCGCAGGCTTATTCCTGGTGGCCGGGCGGTGGAATTCTCTTCCCATATCTGAAAATCGCAACGGTATTTTCTCCTAATTTCTTCACGTACAAACCCTTCTGCATCTCACAAAGTGGAGAGCGGGAGAAAAAGCAGCACACCCGAAATACAGCAGCTCCCAACCAGCTGGAGTGGCGATTAAAATGATGCCAGAATGTTTTACCTAGTATTACTCTTCTAAAGATGGTTTTTAATAGGCGTATTTTGCTAGGAAAATGGCACATTTAAGTGGCAGAAGCGGTGTGTTCTTGGTGTACAAGGAGTACTCGGCATGCGGGGAGGGAAGCGCAGGGACGGGCTGGTTTCCAGCCACCCGCGTACGTATTTTCAGAGTCACAGGGAATCCTCTGCACACTTTGTTGTTGCTGTTAAAACAAAACACAGTGGGCATGCATATTTTCAAGTAACTCAAATGGGCCTGTTAAATGGTATTTCAAAGAAAAAAATCAACAAACCCAGACAGCATGGAAAAATTCCTCAGATTTAAATTGCCGTAAACGTAACGAAATACACCCTGTGAGCATGTTGGTCACTACTGACTAAAGCAGGAGCGCTTCGTAGACCAAAATAGGCAACGGCCACAGAAAAGACGGCGCATCCTGTCAAACCTAGACAGGAACAATACCCTGCCTTCTTCGCTATCGGGGCTTGCAGCTGGCAAGCCCACTCTGTTTAGAGCCATGAATAAGAAAGATGATCTGCTGCTCCAGGCATTGGACCAGGAGGACAAAAAGCTCGGGCACGTGCCCTGATGTGCCACTGATGCTCTGTGCAACGTCGAGAAAGTTCCGCGGTGTTTTTTCTTAACGCTTCATCCATATAATTGTGTTAATCACCTTTTCTCTGCCTTGATTTAGACCTCTAGCCGTCAGAAGCAGTCATTCTGGAACAATTACAGGAGGTGGGTAAGACCTGAAATTCCCATTCAACAGACTGAAAACTGAAAATACAGCTACAGTGCCTACGAACTGCATAATCTCATCAGACACCCAGGACAACGACAGTCAATGCAAGCCCCAGACCACGTAAGCACTCTGCACCAGACAAGCGCCAAATTTTGCTAAATGAATTTACTGCTTAGAATTAAAACCAACTAACCAAACAAGCACACACACCCCCTGCCCAAGACCTGGCATCATATTGCAAAGTGTCCGTCTAACGTTGCCTGTTTTCTGCCCCGCGCTGGGGGTGAGCTGAACGGAGCATCAAAGACGGGCGCTGGACTGGGCAGCTGAAATGCACCTCGGGACCGTATTTTGTTTGTGGCTCTCCTGGTAAAACACAACTTACCTTAAACGGTTAGGAGTGCTTTTCTTACTGCTTTGAGATCTGTGGAGTGTTAAAACGTAGTTTGTAAACCAACTTGAACGTTCTCTTTTTTCTGTCTTTTATTCTCTGCTTTTTAAAAGAGCATCTTGTTCTCAGTCACATTTTTTCTTTTGTAAATGATCTAAGGACACAACTAGGAAAGATCAGCTTGCGGGATCTCACAGTTGTAAAATTCACAAGTCTGACAATTTGGTTCCCAACAGCTAAACTATGCAAAATCCCTCGATCTTCCATACTATTTTCTCATATCCAAAACCTGTTACTGAGTCTGGAGACTAAAAGATCCCTTACAATCAACACTGGGATAAAGCCTCTTCTCTATGCCTTTTCCAGACCTAAAACCAGATCTTTTATTAAACCACATTAACCTAAACATCCTCCCTTTATTTCTCCCCTGCTGGGTAACACCATGTCAGAACATGAGCTGCCAGAAAAACGCAGTGTCCTGCTGAAAGCTGTAAAAGAGGCTGACTAAATGCACAGAACAGAAAACATAAACACATCGGGCTGACATATTTTGCATGGATTAAACTGACCAGGAACATCATAATGACTTTTCTCAAATGATATAAACAAAAGCAAGACCTGATAAACATTTTCCATACCCAACCTGCCAGGAAAAGTCATTTTTGAAGAATAAAGCAGAATCACGCTGCTCTAAGAAGGTTCCACTTCAGCAGAAATAGCAAAGTGTATCACAAAGCCCACATTGTTTGAAATCCGCACACGGTCAATGCACCTTCGTGTACTCTAGAGGCAGCATTGTCTCATGGATTGAGCGCAGCGACAGGGACGAGCGACCCAGCTCCCCCAGCACCGCCCGACCGCTCGCTCAGCCCTCCCGCACTTCAGCTCCTTGTGGCTTTTGAAAGCGGCCACTGATCACCGTCCATCTCCGTCCGATGGTGTCATCGTGAATTAATTCATCGTGGTCCACCTCGTCGGATGGTGTCATCATGAATTAATTCATCATGGACCATCTCCATCGGACGGCGTCATTAATTAATTCATCATGGTCCACCTCCGTCGGACGGCGTCATTAATTAATTCATCACGGTCCACCTCCGTCGGACGGTGTCATCAGTAACTGCTCGAAGCGATGACACCCACGCGCACGAAGGTCTCGGAGAGCTCTCCAACGTGGCCCTGATGTGACGCGCTCCGGGATACTCTGATGTCACACGTTTGTCGCGCTGAGCCACGACGGCTTTGTGAATTTACCTGTTGTCGGCCCAAGTCACACCAGACCCGGCCTGCCTTTGGCAGCGACTCTTCCGAGGAGAAACCAGTACGAAATGCAACACTTTTTCTGGCCGCATCTCCATTATGAAAACCCGATCCCCAAATGACATCTCGTTTCATAACAAATACAATGCCTTGTTCCAGTTCCTTCTTCTTTAAATTCTTCTTTTCTTCCCAGAAAGAAAAAGAGAAAGGCCAAAAAGGGCCATCTGATCATTATTTTTCTATGGCCACAGAATTTAAAGTATTATGGAAGTACTACCTCAATGTGGAAGTGCTTTTTCTTTTTCTTGTCACCAACATTACTGCTGAAGGTATGCGGGCTTTCTGGCATTAGAACAGTTGGGGAATTTTTTCATGTCATATTTTTCAAATGATGTCAAATGTCTCCAGGGCCTAGTACAGCCTTTATTAGAAGTCAAAATACATACATAATTACCTGATGGCCAAGCACAGCGTTACGAGTCAGCGCAAGAGGACAGCTCAGCAATTCTCCAGCGGCTGCACCACGAGGCTTTGCTCCCATCCAGAACTCAGTACACGGAGACGCCGCTTCCGATCGCGGCCCACATGAAGAAGCCCGGCCGCGCGCGCGCGAACGCGCAGCGCTTGACGTCAGCCTTGAGCGTGGGAGCGTCTGCGCGGGGGACGCGCAGCGGCACGAGGAGGCCTGCTGGACTCTGCAGAGCCAGCGCAACAAGCACTCGCAGACCCCATACGGTTTTGTCCGCCCAGCCTCTTCCTTTTCCCTACAGCCACCCTGAATTCAAAGAGGCATTCCCATTTGGTCTTATGGCACGAGCTCTTTTCGTTAGCTGATGATATTCCGGTGCCTATTAAACGTAAAGGGTCATTTTGGTTTTCTAAAGACCATCCAAAAGAACACGTCCCCGGTGAATGATGACGTTTAGTTAATAATTCAGCACCGGGCTGCCTGCTGAATTTTCTGAATCAAAATATGATCAATGGGAAAACAGTTGGTTTATTGAGTTTTCTGTCAGTTTTATTTCCTGAAGACATGGAAGAGAGTGCAAAGGATACCTGCTGTGCAGAGCACACTGCTGAAAAGTTACACTGGATCGATGCAAGTTTGCCAAAAATAATTATTCTCTCAGGGAATGTTCAAGACGCTCTCTGATACATCAACCTCTTAAAGCTGAAGCTTGGGAAGTGCAAAGGCTTTTGCCTGTATTGGTGTTTTCTTAGCAACTTCAGAGATTTTGTGAATAAGTATCTATGCTTTGGTGGCCTACTTTTAATTTTTATATTATCTGTATGAAAAGGACGTGGCTGGAAGGTAGAATTTGAAAAAAGTAAGTTAGCAAACATACTGCTGGTGAAGGCAGATAGCTCCAGAGCCTCCCCTCCTCTCTCTCAAATAAATTCAAAGGACTTACTCCGTCTGCTGTATCTGCTTGCAAGCGCTAAACTTTGCGGCAAGAAGATGCCCCCTTTGCACCCAGTGTCTTTCAGTACCAAGCAAGGAAGGCAGGTTTAGCCAAGAGGCCAAAGCAGGAGAAGGCAGTCCCACAAAAACAAAGGTGAAAATGCGTCTCCAGCACCGCAACTCGAGCAGAAAGCACGGCGGGCGCGCCGCTGAACGGGTGCCCGGCTAATCTGCCTCACAACGAGACGGTAAGGAGTTCCAGCAACACAAACACCTGAAGACCAGACACCTTTCCCCATGACTTTCCTAAGGGCTAAAACACGACACAATTTAGATCTCGCCGCGATGTTGTTTCTCAATCCTGTAACTGCTGAACCGAGCAACCTCGCCGCACGGTGTTACTGAAGTGAGCACGAAGCACCAAGAAGCACCTCCAGGAACGACAACAAAGAGCAGCACAGGAACTGGTCCGGAGGCGCGGATCGGCCTGTTTTCTCTCACATTCCCAGAGCTGCGGCTCGAATGGTCAGAAAGCGTCCAGTGTTTGCATGACATGGGATCTTACTTTCCCCGCTCCTTTTAAGTTCCCTGTAACCTTGCAGGTGCGGGCTGATTCATTTTTTTCTCTTTTTCTTTTTTTTTTTTTCCGTAAAGATTGATTACATGCTAAGCAGGGTTTCTTTAGCGAGCACTCACATCTCTAATTATTAGCACTGCCAACTTTTCCAACACAATGCTCAGTGTCAGATAAACGAAATCTGTTCCTGTCTGTTCTGTAACTGATATCAGCTCCATAGTGACAGTCCCTGACCTAAGGACCCCAGGCTTTGTTTAGTGCTACATCTTTACTCTGCTGAGAATGGAGTCCCTACGCATCAAAAAATCACCAATATTAATTAAATCGCAGAGACTCTTATCACCTTACTGAATAATGGGCTTTTTCAAGCCACACTGAGTAGCCTCAGCAACGCCTTTCCACTGACAACATTGAAAATATTGTACCTTCTTTCATCTTAGCCACCACCTATTTGAATTAGTGCTTATTACATTATGACAGTCAGAAACCCGTTACAAATCTACCTGTACGCAGCACAACACTCTACAGACACAGATTTAGATCCTACAGGATTCTTTTCCTAATGGAAACAAATAGTTAACCTCATTACTAAGTACAGAAATATCAGCAGTCTGCCTGCAAAATGGATATTCTGGCAACGTGGATATTCTGGCAACGTCTGGCACAACAGGCTCAAAGTAACAGAATTTGGGGTCTGTAAGTGCATATAATGGGAATAACAGTGTTACCTGGGATCGGTGTCACTTTGGTTTTTAGGGATACCTCAGCATACCATAAACATTAAACCCTGGCATTTAGTAAAACTCTGTTACAGATGACAAAACAGGGTATCCATCGAGGTGAGCGACCGGTTCAGGCACTGCAAGGCAGTACGGAATCCTGAACAAAATCTGGGAATCCCGTTCTATTCCTCAGTGACTCCTTTAAGCATTGTATCAGAATTAGATGGGCACCTGCAAGAGTGGCACGCGTAAGCTACTATAGCTAAGGGAGAGTACCTTTACAAGGGAATCTTTTTAAAGCATGATGGATGAATGCCTCCTTTTTTAATTTTCAGTCCTGTCCCAATCTAGAGAGTATATTCAGAAAGTTTTCTTCTAAAACTTCACAGCCAAGTCTAGCTGTCACAACAGTGAGAGCGATCTGGCTTGCTTTCTGCCGATGACTGCGATGGGAAATTATGGAATTATTCGGAAGAGGACTGGCCAATGCCAGCCAACTCCATGTACTTCTTTCAGACAATGATAGAGACTTGGAGACATAAAACAACTGCAAATGGGTAAAAAATTAATAATTATGATAACACTAATAACAATAAAAAACATCATATAAATGTAGCTTCCTTTCCTACCTCCATTCTACAAGCAAAACCAGCGAAAAAGAATTTCTCAATACTGCAGAATTCCTAAGGTCTAACCAACCTGTGAGTGAATCCAGCCTGAGTTTGCCGTTTCTTGAACACATCCCAAATACCTGACTTTGAAGAAACCCGAAACATTTCCCCTCTGCTCTCGTTTGAACACTGCTAGTTATTTAAGCCATAACACCCCCTTCTAGCAACAGCTACTCACATGTGCAACCCCACTGTTTTCTTCTAAGGCCGTAACGCACAAAAATCCAAATGCTCTGCGCAGAGACCCACGCTCTAAGAACTCTCTAGAAACGTCTGAAAGCAGAAGCTGCCACCCTTGTTGAGAGTTGCTTTTGAAACATTTGTAATAAGCCCACGTCTCTAATCAGTATGAAAATATCTACTATAACCATTTCAATACTTCTCCTGTTAATTATTTCGTTAGCTTTATTGGTTTGATAAACCTCTGAATTTTCAGTCCTTCGGATTTCTGTATGGATGAGGGCAGGGGCAAAGCTGTGAGATGTTTGCCATCTGGGGCAAGGAACTGCCTAGGCAGGGAGCCTTATTTTGCTTAGGTACAATCTGGAAGAACCGGAGTCCAATACATTGAGTTCTGTTACAGAAGACGCGGAGTGAGGTTAGAGCCTAATTTAAAGGTTGCCGAGGCAGACGTTTAAGAATATTAGCATTTCTTTAAATCTTTAAAACTGACCTGCGTGTCCCCTTTCCAAGAAGCACCTACTGTAAATAAGCAGTGAAATAACCTAACACGACACATTCAGCAATGTGCACGGTTTTCCACTGGAATTTCCTTTTAGATTAATGCGTCCACAGATTCTTCAAGTCAAAACTTAAAGGTTAAATGCCACAGGTCTGCAGAGCTGCTTGGCTCCTGTGAAACAGCATTTATTTGGTTTTGTTTTTGAATAATTTGTAAGTGATTTGCTCATGAATGGTGGTGTGACTGACAAACCACCTTTCTCATAGGCCGGTTCTCACCAAGTCTAAAGGATCGTTTTACATGTTCGAAGGACTTGACGCAAACAGAAGAATAATTTAAGGCAAGGAAGTTAAATCTTCAGACGTGTTCTCCACCGCCGAGGGGACGGGCAGGGCCTCGGGAGGACGCGGAGCCTGGCGCGCTGTAGCTCGCTCCTGCTCGTCCGGGCTTCCCGGAGGCTGGCACCGCAGCGGTGCAGGCAGCGGCCTCCGCTGCACGGGGATGCTCTGCTCAAGACCACCCTTCGAAGGCACAGCCTGTGCGCTGCCGTGCCTACAGCGCCGCTGAGGCAAAGACATTCCAAACAAAAGGATTACGGAATTTGATGCCAAGCTGACGCCCCTCGAAGGAGAAACCCTGTTTTTGAATGGCACAATGCTATTCTGAGCAGCGTTTTCCCTAGTTCCAAAGGGCCCCACAGACGGAAAAAGTACCGGTAGCAAGCGTTACTGCCTTGTCATTAGGAAAGTTTGGCAAAAATATTTCCTACCCTCTCCGGTTACATCGACGGGCGACACGAGTGCTCGGATTCGGCATGCTCCGCAGCGGGGAACGCGTCCTCCCGCCGCGAGTCCTGCAGCGGCCGCGGACCGTTTCGGGAGAGAAGCTGCACGGTAAATCCCGTTTTGCTCATTGCCAGCATCGCTAGGCAGGCCAGCATTAAAATGCCTGTAAAACGAAACCTTGCGGCTTATGGAGGCTCACTCACACATCAGGCAGCAGCATCCTTCCTTCAGAGACACGGAGCCTGGGGCGGCTGCACAAAATACTAAAACTTTTGTCCGACGGTGGCGGTTGTTTTGTTCACAGGCTGCAACGATGTTTTATATGAAACAGGTACAAAATGAGCTGGTTTGCGGTGAGCAGATGAATTTCTGTGTGAATGCAATGAATCCGTTTACAACAGAAAACCGGAAGGGACAGACCACGCTAAAAGCTGTTGGCTAAAAATGTTTTGGGAACATTTGCCGTTCAAATAAGTTTGTGTTTTAACTTTTTAACTTACTGGGAGGTCTGCAAACCTGGCATTCGCTGATTTTCACATCTCCAAAAGATCCCTGTGACTGGTATGACAGGCCACGGTACAGGGGGGACACAGCGCACTCGGACACGTTCGAAACGCGTGTTAACGCTCCTCTTGCAAATTGAGTTCCTCTTTCATAAAATAAATATAATCGCCCTTCACGGGTGATGAGATAATGTATTTTATGTTAATTACTAGTAAGCCGGTTTGTTTTTCAGCCTTAACCACTTCTATTATTTGTGGAATAACAGGGATGTGGTGGTGCCTTCCCTTAGCTCCGGTTTTGAATCCTTCGCCTACTAATAACGCCTGACTTGTACAGTTTGGTTATTCTCTCTGTCTCTAGAAATCACTGCAGCTGAACGATAAATCAGTGTAATAGCACTTTTTGACATCGAGAATGTTGCCCTTCCTCCCTAAACTCTTTTTCACAACTTCTTTTCATGACAGTTATTAAAGGCATGTTGATTGCTTGTATAATTGACTAGTACTGCTGGTAACAACACAGCAGACTAATTGAAATGTATGAGAAACAATTACGAGTAATTGGAATCAATTAATTGATGATTTTCTGGGGAACTGCTGCTTGATGCGGGCAAATTCTAATTACATTTACACAGCCTAGGAAACAACTGAAATCATGTTATAGATTTTGAAGTAGCATTGTGTTATTTTCATTAGAGCAGTTTCTGTTCAAGCGCAAGTTTGCAACCAGAGGAGGGGAAGGGAAGCCGCCCCGGCACCGTTTCTCCTTACCCGCCAAGCCGTGACGAGCGGACCAAAACCCACCGCGACGAGCGGACCAAAACCCACCGCGATGAGTGGACCAAAGCCCACTGTGATGAGCGGACCAAAACCCACCGCGATGAGCGGACCAAAACCCACCGTGGCGGGCTCTGCCTGGGGACTCATCCCAGTGTGGCAGGCATCCGCAGAGCGAGCCGGGATAGGCAGGTGGCTCCGGACACCCGCCAGCACTGCACCCTCTGCTACCCGGCAGTCCTTCTGCTCATCCTGGTACTGCCTTCCCCAAGGCAGGAGGGCTTTGATGCTTCCAGCAATATAGATGGCTCTTCCCGAGGCACACCGACATCTGCAGCTCATTCCGCAGGGATAACTTGCGGACTGGTTTCTGAAACCTCCCTCAAACTTCTGCCTGCAGTACCAGAAGTTCTGTCTTCCTGCAGACTCAAGACGTCACTACAAAGGGCAAAAAGGCATAAGATGGAGAGAGGGAGACGCGGGGGTTTACAGCACTACCACACCTAGCTGGTGGCCCGTGAGGAGCTGGGGTGCTCCCGGCCCCGGCGCAGGGGGCCACCCGAGGACGCTTCCCAGCGCATCGGTGAGCGCAAGGCAAGCGGTCAGCAGAGAGGGAGGAGAGCCGGCGGCGTGGCGGCGCGAGGAGCAGGGGTCAGCGTTATCCACGCTGACGAACGCTGAACGGTACTACTGCTTTGATTGTAAATACGCAAAACAAACTCGGGCCGGCCAGCGGCTGCCGCTCTCCTTCGCCTCCGAGTCGAGCCGCCCTGTCAGTGTTAAGTTTAGTGTCTCTTTCTTATCAGATGAGAGCAGGCTGGGGTTTCACCATCCTGACTCCTGCCATTCTCCCCGCATTCATTCCGACTTCCTGCTCTCTGAAAGTCAAGCTCCCATTCACAAAAGAGGGGCCTTATCTCCTTACCTCTTGACCCTGAATCACGGCTGCAAATACAGGATTTTATTTCTGCCGGGCAGCTAACAGGTGACAAAGTCCTTTGGCTCTGCGTCTTTAAAGAATAGACGAAGCACCATCTTCCAATGTATTTTTGTTGTGCCGAATACAGTACATCTCGGTCTGCAAAACCCCTTTAAAACAATCTACCCTTTATAAACAGACCTTAGAAATGAGGAGGACATTTGCATTAAAATCAGAATCACCTGGAATTCTGAGCATTTTCAGCAATAAAAATGGCTGGTTTCAGTGAATTGTCTCTTTTGCTGAAGCCCCAAATTCCAAGTGACTGTCAGACGACGAGCTGCTTCACTGAAGACGCGCTCCATAACAGCCCTTATCGTAACTCACTTTCATACTTGGCCTGGCTTTGAAAGAGGTTTATCAAGTCTCACAGCCATACCACTTGAGCTGAGAAGCTTCGGTGGGGAAAGGACACGAGACAATTAAGGCAACTACAACATGAGTGCCCATGAAAATTTAAAGTGGCAGAAATAGATGTGTTACTTCAACGATTTGGGAGAAAAACCAATTACTTGTGAGACAACTTTTAAACTTCTGCTCTTCAAAATTAACTATTGGCCCCCGGAAGCATAAGGATTTTGGGTTGGCTTTTTTTTACAAACGTGTATTTAAAGGATGCGTCACCCCTGTGGGCTTAGGCTCTGCCCTCAACCCCTGCTTTGTGGCAGTGCGCTGTGCACCGCCCTAGTGTGAGAGGCCTTTTGTAGTTCAGCCTGCAGCTCTACTCAATATTTTGCAAATTAAAAACACACAAGAAGTCCAAATCTAACAGGAAAATTGCTTTTCATATTCATGGCTACTAAAACTTTTATTTTCTTCTAAAATATACCTTCCTGTTAAATGCTGACGTCAGTCAGCGTGGGTGGAAGAGCGCAGGTACGAGGGAGCCTGCCAAGGGCAGGCAGCAAACGCGGCGCAGGAGAGCGGCCACGCAGCAGACGCCCGAACATTCAGCAGACCCAAGAGCTTCCAGCGGGTGAGGACAGGCCGTCCGGGCCACACGCAGGTAGCCTGCCAGGCAACCAAGAGTCCCTGGGAGCTACCAGGACAGACCTCCCCGTGCCAACCTTCGGTCCCCGGCTCCGTGCCCTGCCCGTGGCCGCCGACGCTCCCGCTCCGCAGCAGGCAGCAGCCGCGGCGTCTTCCACCGGCAGCGCCGAGAGCGCCAGCGGGAATTGCCCACAGGCGGGCACAAAGGCACGGCACGGCTGCCTGAGAAGGGATGCAGCGGCGGAGCGGTGCTACCACCCACCATCCTTTCGCTTCGGTGACGGCGGTAGCTGTCTTTGGCTTTGCAGCTGGCGCGCGCAGCACAGCTCCCTACCAGAGGGAACGCCTCGGTGAGATACCCGTTCCTCCTCCGACCCCGGGAGTGAAAAGCTGACCCCTCACACCCGTGCTGCCACAGAAAAGCAGAGCGCATCCGCTGCGGCCGGCGACTAAGGGCAGTACAGCAAGTTCCCTGCCCTGTCTTACCCAGAGTCACCTGGATAACGGGAGGACACTGGTCCCCACGGGAATCACCCCGCAGGCTGGATGATCTTACAGGATGCTGCGGTCCTTGCTCAGATGAGCGACCCGGTGAAACCGGACAGCACCCACGCACCCGAGGAAAGCCGCGCAGGATCCCACCACCATTTATTAAAAAGAATTCAGCGCTACCTCTGTAAGCTTGTCTCAGGCGTCCGGTGTCAGATAAAAGTGACATGAAAGCATTTCTCTTTACTGCGTTCAGAGCTCCCCCGCGTCCCATGGCGGGACAGTGATAGCTGACAGTGCACAGTGGTCACCAAATTGTTCAGCAAACTATGTCATGTACAAGATAGCACAAAGAGCCTGCATTTAACAAAGCGTTTGTGGTCCTTTGAACTCGTGATGAGCTTTGTGTGTTTTCTCCTCTTTATTTTTGTTACTGCTCCAGACCCCGAGGCAGGTGGTGCAAAAAGATCAAGACAGGGTTGCAAGGAGCAACAGGCGCTTGGTCTGAGGGGCGAGAGGGATGACCAGCCATTTGCTACGGCAACTGATACAGGTACGATCGCATGACCCAAGGGCTTCAGATAGGTCCCTTTGGATGCACGGTAGAAGAAAGGAACTTCTTTGCCTGCACAGCTGTTCCCTCTAGCTCGATATGAAGACAGAGAAACATAAGCACGACCTCAAAAACATCTCCCCTTCCCTGAGAATCCTGTAGCAACTTGTACACATCAACAGAGAACAGAGAAACGAGAAGGGACTCGCTGAAAATGACAAACCAAAGGGAGAGCCAGGAACATAACGCTGAAGTCCTGACTGCCAGCTCGAGCCCATCTCTTGTGCAGGAAACCGAGTTCCCATTCACGAAGCGTCATCGCTCGTTACACTGACAAAACCTTCTTGCACTCCCTGCAAAAACCAGACTCCTCCTTTCAAAGGCTCACTGAAGTACACGTACGTGAGTTGTGAGTGGACATCCCTTTTACATTAAACATTTGGGAAGAATCAGAGCCTTTGAAGGAAGAGTTTGGAAGGATGTTTCCAATGAGATTAATAGGGCACACATTTTTCAAAATGTTGCTGTAATTAAGGCATCCCAGTTCGACTTATGAATGTTCAACTGCATCGACAGGTGATTAGCAGAAGCTTTCAGCTTCACTTTCATCCCCTCTTAATTGGTTTATCACCTTCCCAGGCAGCCTGAACAAACAGCTACTATGGTTAATCTGGAATGAATTATTCAGAAGACCTTTCTCCCCAGCCAGGAGAAAGAAAAACGTCCTAATTTCAAGACATTTTTACTAGAGGATGTAAAAGCTCTTTTAAGGGAAGAGATTATTCCTTGATGCTCCTTCTCTGCCTCTAAACACTGTCCAACTGCAGCATCCCAGGTGTCGATGCAATGGATTTCACATTATCAGCAAGTAAGGCAGTGAGTTGACGTATTCCGTATCAGAAACACGATCAGCCTGAAGGTCAAATAACTTATTGTCAGCATAAACAGAATTACTATAATAGGCCCATCTAACTTTGTTGGCCCTAATTGTATATGGCCTCAATGAAAAACGATTCCCAGTGCACAAAAGGGTGTGTGGGTAAGGGCTCAACGAAATGGTGCAGCAGCCGAGTCCTTCCATACCCGATGCAGAGACACACGGACTAAAGAAAATGCTTGGGTTGAGACTGGTGCAAATTTATGAAAAGCTGGCCTAAAGCTATCAGTCGCAAGGCAGTGCTGCCTTCGCCATTGATCTTGCAGAAGCCACAATAAGTTTTGCCTTCTGCGTTTTCGTTTGGCTTTTTTCAGAGTGCCTGGATGTTTTGGATGCCTGAGATGAAACGTGAAAGGCTGTGGCTATCGGTGGGGCTGCGTGCCCCACATCTAAGAAACACAGAGGAGATGCCCCTGGGCAGCGCCCCAGGACCACAGAACCTCAGTGCACAGAGGGGCAGCTGGAACGTACCGGAATTAAGGCACGTCCGAAAGGGCGTCCTTCCCTTCTCCCTGTCTCCGCTTACCCACGTAGCCATACTCGTTTCAGAAGAGCGTTGCAAGGGCTAGCTCACCGATTTTTAGAGAACACGGAGTCACTGAGACTTCTCGTGTGATAATCAGAAAAATCTCAAAGTCCAAATATCAGCCTCATACTCCGCACGAGCTCGTTCCACCGCAGCGTTGCCTGTTAGAATAAACCGAATATGTACACGATCAGCTTTTCTATCTTAAACACATCAGAACGGCACGCTGAAACAAGCAGAGGCACACGCAGGCTCTGCCGGTCTGTACGCCCGCTGAGGGGCACTGCCTTCCTTCAACTTCCATTTTTTCAGCTTTGACAAATTTTCCTAGGGATAATATTTTACATTTTTTTTCCCCGGAACCTGCAGAAACAGCGGCGCGAGGCAATTTAACTCCGCGTTCAATCTCCTACGATAACAGGTTATCTACATAGCAGCCTGCAGGTCGGGCCTCCCATAATGAGAGATGCCTGGCAGTTGACTGAAAGCTGATTCCTGTCAGAAGCTATTTTCTCTCTGAGACAGAGGAGACATTGTGCCCCTTGGTGCTTGAGTGTGGCCTTGGCTACTGCCAAAAGACCACCTTTTTTTTTTTTCTTCGCTGAGACAAAACAGAATACCCCTGCTGTCAGCTCTATCGGGAGCTGCTGAAAGGAGATGTATAAGCCCAGTAATGCTGCTGAGGAGATAACTGTCAAACAGCATGAAAAACGCTGCCTATCTACCGGGCGGAGGAACTGAAGCACCATGGAGGCTACAACTCAATGCTCAACAGTTCTTGGCATCTGTGAGGTCTCTTTCTTAGTTGCTTTTTAATACCCTGGTGAAAGAAAATACTGTATGCACCAGTGGGATTCAGAACCTGCTTCCACTCACCAAACGCTCCGGGAGCTGCTCGACCGGGTGGCTCCTGGAGATGTGGAAGCTGGCATTGTTCTTCTGGAAAGGGGAGGGAAAACAGGCAGATTCTGCAGCGTATGGCATGAATGTGAACTGGATTTTCAAGCCGGTTGACAGTGCTGGGCAGAAAAAAAGACCCAAAGAGAACTACAAACGTGTATCAAAGTCACAACACCACCTGCGTTGCTGAGAAGCTGCATTTGTTACCAAAGGTTTTTACCACCGTAGTTACACGCAAAACCATACGCAAAGCAGTTCGCACTGACTCCAGAATAGAAACTGTAAGTGAAGCGTATACAAAAATTATAAAGTATTTTTAAAAAGATCAAATACAGTACGGGCGAACAGAAGAAAGCAGTATACTACTATTTGTAATTATAGGCTAGAAACAGGTAAACTGATGTCTTCCTCCCTGGCATAAGCTGAAAGCCAAGCTACAAGGAACCAATCCCACCCTACTCTGCCCACCAGCACCTCCCGGGGCAGTGGCTCCAAAGGCATCTTCAGCTGCTGTCAGGAGCTCAGCACTCCTACGTGACCCTCACCTCTGGTTCAGAGACTGCAGCTGGTCCATCACGGTGTCCATTCAGTACGACATCCAACAAACCCTCTGCACTCCAATTACTTTGGAAGACATAAAACAATACGCTGCACAAACGAGGACGTTAGGAACAGCAGGCAATAGAAAACAAGGAAAAACCCGCCCCCATTCCAATAAAAGGAAGTTAAACTCCCTTTCGCAGCACTGAAAGCATGACGGCAATTAAGTTACATAAAATGTATGGAGAACGCTCCTCATTTTTTATATAGTATTTGAGAATGAAGAGAAAGCAAATTCCACCAACATAAGAAAAGGACTGTAACGTCCAGCCCCTTGAACTACTGAACGTAAGAGTGAGGTGGACTAGTCCAGATTTGATTATGTTACCCTCCTACAAATCCCTATGCAAAATCAATTCCATCAGGGCAACGCAAAGTCAAGTTCACAATTATTAGTTGGCAGAGAGCTTTTGCTCCCAAAAGCCTTTTTTTGCTCCAAAAAGCCCTTTTTGCTCCCAAAAGCTTTTGGCAGGCTTCCTTATGCAGCTTCTGACAGGGAGCTCACCACTGTTACGAGAACTCGCCTTACTTATGAAAGAAAGCCTTTTTTTCAGAATGGGGGGATTTGCACAGACTCCAGATTCTCAAATTACTCCTGGAAGTTTACTCTAACTTTTTATTCTCCACTGGGAATGTTCTGTCCTTAGCTTCTCAGGAAGCTCTCGCTACACGATCGCCACCGTCCCAGGCAGACCGTCCCGCGGTTTGGGTGGTACCGCCTTTCACGCTACCTCTTGTTGACACCACACCACCGAACAAATGAGGAAGACATGCCTAGGCCAAATTCCAGAGCACCAAACTGTAGCAGGCAAGTATCCCTTAAAAACCTTTTATGCGAAAATCAGTTTTACACTATGAGCTCTCTGGGGTAAACTGTGGATCCATTACATCAAAAAATATTAATTGATTAAACTGCAATTTATTTTAAACGAATGATGTGCAGGTACGATATGGAAGAGAGACAAATCAAGAGTAGTATCTGCAGTAATCCCTACCGCTCTCTTTGGGCATTACAAAACGACTTGGCTATTCACAACCAGCCCAATGCATCCTTGTGGATATTTTCTGAGTGAGAGCTTTGACAAAACATGAGTTAAATATTTAGGTGCCAGGCAGGCATTTCAAGTGCAGTTACAGTCATAAGCACAACGTAGTCTTCACTGTGTAAAATGAAACATTTCTGTGACGTTATACTAAAACATGGTGAGGACTTGAGAAGCAATGAACGCCACACGAAGTGTTAAGGTTGCATTACGGCCAACAACTTTCTAACTCCCGAACCGACGGGTCACAAGCATCATGGATGAGCGCCCGGCCGGAGCTGGCTGCTCCCGCACGGCGCGTTCCTCAGCCGCCGCGCTCCCGAGGTGGCAACGCGCGGGGTTCCCGGTGCCGCGCCGGCAGAGTAAGGACCGGCGTTTGGGTATGGTACTCTGTGCACGTTTTCCTCCGGCACACGCTTGACTTACAAATCCAGTTGGAAGGAAATCTGTTCCGCGGCCGGTGGACTATAGCCCCGTCACTCCAACAAGCGATGGCAAGTCTTGCGAACTCTGGTATTGGCCACCCACACCCAGAACAACGCCCTCCCGCGACACTGCCGCTCTGAGCCCCGCAGTAATTACCATCTTATTTGGAAGTAAGAAACACTGACCCTTCATCCGGTGCTGCTCCGTCCTGCACCTACACCTCGCTACGCACCCGAAGTACCCGAAGTAACTTGTCTTCCACATGCATTTTTTTTAATAGTGCATGAAAAGAGAAGGGTTTTTCCCCTGTATTTCATTACAAGGTAGAGTCAGCACACTATGTAACCAGAAAACTCTGAAGCCTCAAATGCCTTTCACTGAAATTAGGCTCCCGAATGAAGGGAAGCTGGAATTCTTGCTGAGGAGCCATCAGCCGTCGTCTCACCATCCTTTACCTAGAGAAATGACTAGGTTTCCAGGGTTAAGGAAACTTTGGGTAGTATTACATCCATAATATTTTTAGGCATACAAATGAGATTTTTACTCTGAGATAAAGCATGCTACATACCTTCACATAAATACTTAATAATTGTTCCGGCTCCGTGACACAATCCTGGTGGAGGCCAGAGTGAAATTACACAGAGAGCGCTTGTCTACCAAGCCACATTTCTTTGCTCGTATTCCTCCTCATGTGTTCCACCTGGTTTGGCACATTTTCTATTACTAGGGGCCCTGTACTGTGTTCTCCAGTTGCAACGACTTCACAACCCATACATATGTATCCCTGTAAATACATATACATATATGTGTGTGTGTGTATATACATCTTGCTCAGAGACACGGCTTGGAGCAGCCTGACCTAGTGGAAGATGTCCCTGCTCATTGCAGGGGGGCTGGACTAGATGTCCTGTAAAGGCCCCTTCCAACGCAAACCTCTCTATGATTCTATGGTAAATTTTACCTTAAACTTATGTCTACATGAACATGTATGTCTTAATGTCTACAGGCATCCTTTTTCGTTAACAGAGTTTCACCAGGCTAGAAGGTTTGGGGAGGAAAGCATCCACCAGATGTTTTAACCCAGCCACTGAGTCATTTGGAAACGTCTAAAAAGAAAGTGCAAATTGAAATCAGAACGTAGCGGGGACACAGCACATGATAAGCTGCTGCTTAAACCATCACGACGTAGACCTCAGTCCGCAAAGTGATTAATCAGATACCTTCTTTTTGTTTTCATAAATGATAAGTAAATCCACTTAGTTTATATGAATTGTGCCTGTAGGGATTCCTTCTTCCTCACCCCTGTGCTAACTCTGGGATGGCAGCAAGCCAGAAACGAGCAAATACTAGCATTTTTGAATTATGTCAACTTGTATGTTTATTTCTTTTCTCTGGGAAAAAAAAAAAATCAGTCTAGAAGGAATTGCTGGTTTCATTATTTAGTTCTGCTTTTCCTGCACTTAACCACAATATCATTATCAAAGCATCCCTCGATAAGTAGAATACAAACTCTTCCATCTATAAGTTGAGCCAGTAACAGCACGGCCAAGCGTAGTAACCAGCACTCTCCCCGCTACTGAATGAAAAGAACAATCTTCGCTCCCAGTGTACGTCTAAGAAAGTATTTCAAATTACAGATTTTTATATGTTTACCTACCTAATAGTAGAGAAGCCACTTTAGAGCTTATCAGCTACAATAAAGAGAGCAGAACTTTAGGGCTTTGGTGTTAAGACTTGGATGTTAGCCACTGGAAAGCTTGGATCAGGGTAAGAAATGCCTCCCTGACATCATTACACAAGACATCACGCTGTTACGCACGGTGGCAAACGGCTGCAAATAGACTGAGGAAAGCCCCTTATGTTTCTTCAAGGTTCCTAGAGGCTTCTGAACCAGAGCTTTTACTGCCACGGATTAGGGAATGAGGACCCGCTCAGCTTTAGTAACTCCAGTCCTTTCTCCATAAGCTCCGGGTCCCCGTACAACAATTGCAAAGATTGCCAGCGAGACAGCTCAAATGCCAGCTCGCCTTGGTTAGCATCCTGCTCGCAGGCGAGGAGGGGTGAGCGGCCACCGTCTGGGGCACCCCGACGTTACAATCCGCATCGCTCCATCCAAGTCCCTTTTTCACCCTCCGGAGCACTGATAACCATCCAAAAGATTAACCCAGCTGTGGAAAAGAGCTGCAGCCCATTGTATCCCATTAGCAATGAAAAAATAATAAAACGCAAATCCCTGCTGAATTAAAAAATCTCTTCAGATGTGAGACTGAAGGCAAAACTAATGAGCACTGTAGCAAGCTCAACAATTGAGCATTTTTCTTAAAATGCAAACCCTTAGAGCAAAGAGGCCATAAATTGTACAATAATCAGAGGAATCCACTTTTTAACAGAGGCACCTCTGCCAGCCTGGGTGTCTTTGATCAGAAATATTACTGGAGAGAGGAGAAACCCGAACGTGTGAATTAATGACGCTCTGAGCTTCGTGGCCAAGCCAGGAAGCCTGCTATTTAGCTAAAGCCCTGTGATATGTATGGAGAGAGTGTTATCTAAACCACTAGGACGACTATAAAATATCTTAACAGCTTCTGCTGCTTAGCTGGAAGCAGGGCTCCCCTAGTATCTAATATGAAACAAGTGGTCCGGCCTGTGAAAGGCAGCTCTATATTCAGAGGCCACAGCGGCTGGAAGCTATGGGGTCGTCTCAGAAGCTCTCAATTGTTTTTAAATTCTGTTTTTACAAGGAGCGTGAGATTTATAGGCTCTTGAGGGGAAGAAAATGATGTAACTTGAGTAAATCAACAGGCCATTTATTCCTGGCCCTGTTTCCTCTCTGTCACTGAGCTCTGGAACTAGCCCCCAAGCACTCCCTCTCCAAAACAGGAGGCAGCCCAGGCTGCAGACATCTTGCGGGGCCGTTAAAGGCGCAGCTCCTTCTTCCTGGGCTGCGGGGCCGAAGGCGGGGGGCCAGCCCTCGCCCCCGGCTCCGCGCGGGCGCCCGCCCCGCCAGCGCAGCCCAGCAAGGCCGTGCCCCCCGAAACCAGGGCACGGCAGCTCCCGGTGGCACTCGCCAGCCTGGCACCGGCGGGCCGACGGCGGGCGCGAGCCGGCTCCCTCCGCCCTGGGGCCGAAGGCACGCGCGTTTGCAACTCGTAGAGGGGCAAAAAGCGACATTTTGAGTTGTCGGGTGAGAACGCTGCCCAAAGCAGAGCGCTGCAAACAGGAATGAGTTCAGGAGCAGAGGGGTGGGGGGCTGGAGAGGGGAGGCGGATCTCTTTCCCCGTCTTGCCCCCTCACATTCTGGTTCTCTAACGATAATGGATTAGTTCATTATAAACGATTTCCAAACTGCTCCTAAACCTTCAGCTTAATTTAATTGCTGCTCAGTGACCACCGGCTCATGAAGCGACGTCTACCGAACAGCAACGCAGCTTTGGAAGCGGGGCAAAGAGGGGTGATTTTCCTTCCAAGGCACCTTAATTTGGACAAAATTTCTTTTTGTCGGGCAAGCCAGCAAACGACCTTCAACCGCAGGGAGCAGCTCAGCACAGGCACCGAGTGGCACCGCACCCCTTCGGCAGCAGGGGCACGGGAGGGACAGCCTGGCCGGCGCTCCGGCGCTCCGCCGGCGCGTGCCTCCCCTCGCCGCAGCCGCGCGCCCGTCCTTCCAGGACACGGTCCCTTCCCAGCAGCCACGGCGCAGTTCGGAGCGGTGACTCCCGTCCGAGGGCCCGCTGTGGTTGCCCTAGGATGATTCTCAGATGAAAAAATGTGACTTCGAGGGTCTTGAAAAGCGAGAAGCGTGGGCACGAGGCGGGTACCCGGTGCGAGCAGTTCCCACAGCAAGCGTCGGCCACTGCTGAGCGCAGGCTTGCTCAGCTCCGTTCCTAGGAGGCACGGGGCGTCTAAGCGTGCTCACTACAACAAAGACCCCGGGGGAGGGCTTAATACAGAAGCATGTGTTTGATAATGACTTATTTCACAGAACAAAATCTGAACGGCTGAAAAGCCTGCTCTAAACCCAGGTATGCCTACAGGCTCCAAATTAGAAGAACATTTTAACCTTTGCACTCTTCAAATTTCAAGCCTTGTTACCATCCCCTAATCTGCTCCCATAACCTTGACCACAGAAGGAAATTTTTTTTTTATATAAACACCATTTGATGGATATACACTGTAAATCGAAGACTTTGACTCCCCCGCCTCTTCTTTTTCAATGCTCTGCCTATTCAACAGAGCAAAAAAACTTTTGTTTCCTGCTGACACACAGCTGCCTTCAAGTTGCTGCCACGGCAAGCAGGGCAATTCTACCTCTTAGGTCAGCTAGCCAGGTTGACCCCTCACCTTTGACAGTGATCTTTATCTAGACTCCATCTTAATTATTTATCTCAGGAAGGTCAGGAAGAAAATGCCTCTCTCAGGACCCCGACTGCTGCAGCCTGTATGACTTGTTAAAATGCAAGTTCTTTGAGGACGGTAATTCAACCGAGCCAGCGGAGAAACTGATGCATCACTTTTATAACAACTAGGAAAAGCTGATGTTTGGAAAAATCACTTTCAGCTCACAATTGTCGTTCTTAAACCTAGCAATCGCGAAACTTCCCTCATAAAACCGTCAGAGGCGGAAGGGCCAGGAGATCTTTGCTAATAAGAATGTAAAAGATTTTACATCATTTTGAAAGCCATTAACATACTTTTGCCTAAAGTTTAAAAGTTTAGCAAAGATAAAAACCTCAGATGCAATAAAATTTAAAAAGTCTTGGAAAATACAGGTAACATTTATGTAAAGAATTCTTCAGAAACTTCAGCGGTATTGACGCTGAAAGAGCTGTAAGCGAAGTTTTTAATCAAGTTATTAAAAATGTAATACTTTGTCTTCCTTGCAATAGTATTTCACAGCGTAATTTAGGAAAAGCCACACACACAATAAAAGGAAGAAAAAGGGAAAAAAAAGCTTGTAGTAAAAAACTGGGGTATAATTTTCTTCAATCAACTCCAGCTCATGACTGCAATTACCCCAAATCTTTCCGAACCTTGCTGTGATACACCAGGGACAGGTCTTGGAGCCTCTGTGGGTGGCAACCTTTCATCTGCCTCTCAAACTGTTCTTTATTGTAAGGTTTCAAATTAGTGCTAGCAGCAATGAGCAAATTTGATAATTCGATCTCAAATTAGTTAATGTAATGTGCCAGGAACCACTAACTAAGGCACTGCAAAGATGAAAATGTATCTTTCCAGACTCAGGATGCAAGGTTAACCAGCCTGACATTTCATATTTGAAAAGTTGCTTTTTATTTTAATTAAAATGAAATTTTGCTTTAAATGTCCCCCCTTTCTTTCCCCGCAGTGTATTTTTCTCATTCTGCGTGGAAAAACATACTATAAATACATGAGGCGCACATTCTTTTGTGATACTACATAAATCGTGTCTGACCCAGATAGCTGTGAATTGGGTGGAAATCATTAGGATCATATGTACTGATTGAGCCTTTGTAGATAGAGAAGTTAACTGGGGATACGTTTCCATGGCAGCTTTCAATGAAACGAGCCAGTGATTCACATTTCAGATCCTTATCTCGAGTTTACCCAAACTCATTTGTTCTGGAAATCAAGATGAAATATTTAACAAAAAACCAGACACGGAGTTTTCCAGCGATTCTTGGGTTTGACAGGTCGGGACTGGGAGGGCACTTCATTCCACCTCGGTGGTTTCGCTTCGCTTTCACGGTGAAGCCAGGGAGAGCGGGTTTGATCTTTCTGGACTTTTGTTTGTCTTGGAAGAACAACTTCTCTTCCACCTCTACGCTCGCTTTCTCTTTTCAGGGCAATTAGATGAGCGCCCAAGCTCACAGCGGTCCCAGCGCATTTGCCCCCTTCTGCGACGCCCATTCCACGCAGCAGCCGGACAGACAGACCGACCTTCCCAGCCCGCGTCCCCGGGCAGCCGATGCCGCGGCAGGTCGCTTTGCCGGGCGATCCGCCGAGCAGGAGCACCCGTCCCGCAGGACCACGGAGCCGAGGCGCCCACCTAACCTCACCTTGCGATGTGCCGTCTGTCGGGGCGCGGGCTCCGCGGGTTTTTCTTGCGGCAAAGGGCGATGTGAACGCCAGCCTCCACCATCCCGACCCCTCGAGGGGCAAGGTGTAAGGTGCGGGGGGCAGAAGGCCGCCAGCTTCTCCTCTGTCCTGAGTACGCTGCCTATATCCCCTTCGCCTCCGTGCACAGGCAGGCATTTCCACTCTACTACCTAAAAGCTATTGTGCTCCCTTCAGCCAAATAAACCCGTCACTCTTTAGACAGACCAAGAGATTAAAGAAGGGAGTCCGAGAGAGCCCCAAGTGGGAGCGTCTTAAAGCCACTGGGAAGGAAAAGTATAGGGGAGAATCACGTTCAAGGCCCTTCTCCGAAGCCATCTGCGGAGTTCTGACATTTATAAATTCCTCTTTGTTTCAGGTAAAAATATCCGTTAAAATTGAGCAAATCTGTGATCACTTTCAGCCTCCCGAAACAGAACTGCCCGGTGAATAAGCAGGTTTTAACATTAAAAAAAAAGTTGTCATAGTCTGGAGTACCAGCAGGTCTGTCCAGACTAGATGAGCACAAGCGCTATTATCAAATGTGTAAAACTTTCCAAAAACGTATCACAGACGCTCTGAGTTAGGCTAACGTATGAAACTTCAGTTCTTCCCTATTCTACGCTAAGAGCACAGCTCACTGCACTGGATTTGTGTAACCGGCAGATTTACTCGAATACATTTACCCTCGTGGTACGAATTACATGTGAATCCAGATAAAACTCGAGACAACGGAGATGAGCTGAGGATGCACCCAGGAAAATGGAACTCCCCGTCCAAAATCTCCTTCATTTGCTGTTTGGTTTATTTCCTTTTTGGTTTTGGCTCAGATGGAAAGATACTCGCTGGAGGGAAGAAAGTGAGCGGACACGAACTCGGGAAACAGCCGTTCTGCAGGCACGGGGAGCAAACGCCCGCTGGGCACGACCCAGCCTACCCCGTCCCCGGGGAGCGCGGGCGTGCAGCGCAACCACCCGCAGCATTCCAACGCTGGGCTCTTTGTCTTAAACCACGGCAAATTCGGGAAGTTGAAACGCAATGAAGGACTGGAAAGAGTTTGAAAAGCGTCGCTGTTGAGCCAGACCCCGCACCTCAGCTGGAGCTGAAAGGCCTCCAGCCCGGAGCCGAGTGACAGATGATTCTCCCCTGAAATGTTTTAAAACGGAACAGAAGACGTTCTTTATCTGTGTGGTCTGAGCTCATTTACTCCAGGAGAAATCTCCAGCTCCCGCCTGACTGAAAGCCAGGTCTTGTTCTCCCATCTGATGGATGAATGGAATTTAGAAGTTTGATACTGTCCCCTGAGATGTCATTTAAATCCACAGATACACTCAGCAAGCAGGTAAAGTTATAATGTCATTCCACGGGCTCATCTCTCCGGCTCCCCACCCCCTTCCTCTCGCATACGAGCCTGTCTGCACTACTTCTTGTTGTTACAAAAATCGCAGCCCCTCTAAAGGAATCATCACATTTTCTTTCTTTGGAGATGTCTGTCTGGTTTGCTGTGTTTTGCTGTGAAATGGTAAAACAGAATAGCAAGCTCACACACCCACACAGCTTCTTAATCACCTGTCTACTAAAACTAGCTGTGAAAAACCGATTTCTTCCTTGTTTTTAAGCCATATAAACAAAGAAGGGAAAGTAAGACACACTGCCACTTCTCACTGAGAGGTTCTGATGTAAGCTACGGAGCGTCAGCTTTCCCGCTTACTTCTGCAAGGTGGGAACAACACAATTCAGTCACTACTTAAGACCGGCAGAAACAGCGTTCCTTTATGACAAACTTACCCATCTTCTTGAAATTCAAACGCAAATCTCAAGCTCTATCCTAATCTTTCGCAAAGCATCTATGGCAGTTTGATTTATTTTGCCTGTTCCACTGCTGCTGTAGATTCGAAACTTTGAAAGCAGAATAATGCAGCAAAGCAGCAGCAGGACAGAAGCAAGTCCTTTTTTTTTTGGAGCAAATGACTCATTTGCTGTATTGACATCCACATAGATTCTTCTCCAGAACAGACTGCGCTCTAGGGTAACTGCTGCTGAACTTGACACAAAAGAAATTCCTCCCAGTGTAGCAACATATAGAACATGAGGGGCTGTTGCATCTGATTGCCCACCAAAGATTGCCCCCCAAATCAGACAGCACCCGCCTGCCCGTTTCGCTGCGTCCGCGAGGTTACCTTCGCTTTATCGCAAAAAGGGCTCCAAGACAGTTGGAGCTGCTACTGTTGTAATCCATCCAAGATGAATCGCAGAAAAGCCTGAAATAAAACCCAAGCTTCCTGTCCCATGTGTCTGCCAGACTGCTGGTAAAAGGTCAGGGGCATCCTCACTCCAGACTGGTAATTGCAAAAAATGAAGGAGGTGAACCCTAACCAGCAGATCAAAGGAGGAGAGGAAAGGAGAGGATTTTACAGGGAACAGACTGACTACAGGGGCAAAACATTAGGGGGAAAAAAATATCTCGGAATAGAAAAAAGCCAGTATAATTAGCATTGCCTCCACGAATCAGTCAGACATCAAGTAAAACTTAGCAGATAACGAAACACAATGATCGCTGGCCCATCACTTATTCCTATAAAGTAGAACATGTTGATGCTTTATTTAAGCACATTTTCTCTATGAGCCAGCCACGGACAAGTGCTGGAAAACTTGCTTTTCATTTAGTGGGAAGAAACAAAACTGCAGCAAGATCGGAATCTCCACAACCCTCAGAACATTCAGCGCACGCAAGGTTTGCGAGGCCGACAATTCGCCAGGACATCCCCGGCGACGGTCGCAGCGTCGACCCTACGGCAACGCCGCCCGAACCCGTCCTCCCCGGGCACCGACTGCCAGGCAGCCCCGCGCTCCGCCGCGCGCTGCGGGCAGCGGGGCGTGAGGCGTCCCCTCTCAGCCGCGCTGCGCGGACGCAGAACCCGCAATTTGGACTTAGGGGAAGAGCCCAGGCCACGCGTGGCACGCTGCTTCCCGCCCCTCCCTGCCGCCCACCGAGGCCCGCGGCGCCCGGTCCCTCCGACGCCGCTGCGACGATGCGCGCGTACGGCATGCCCACGCGGCACGGCCGGGGGACTCCGCACCCACCACCTTCCGCCCAAACTCTCTTCTGCTTCATTCCTTTAAAAAAGCTCAGAAATGTCTCCTAAGCAGAAAAACGAACGCTGGCTGTCTCGGGGCAGGTACAGAACGGCTGTAAACGCCGCCGCTGCAAAGCGCCCGCCTGCTCAGGCTGTACGTTAAAAGGAACTCCCTCGCTTTCAGGCCTGTGTATTTAATAACCTAATCCATTAATGACATTTCCTATTTAAATGAACAAGATTATGCAACTAAACAATATTTTGCAACCAAAATGGATAATAAATCATGCCTTTGGAAGTGCTAATGGTGCTCACATTTATTCCTATTAATACTTCCTGGTTTTGAAAGCTGGGCCAATTCCAGAGATAATGTATTACAAACTTTCCCGCTGAAGGATTTGGGTTCCTCTAGGCTCGATTCCAGTTATAACTGGCAGCTAATACTTTCACACATTCACAAATCCCTAACTCCTCCCCAAGAGCAGAAAAGAGTGGAGAGGTTTGGCTTGGGTCAGCAGATTTCGGAGTGTTACAGAAATGAATGGGAAGTGACGCAGGCCTCTTTAAACATCAGGCTCTAACAGCGAGAGCTCTTCAAACATGTATGGTCGCTACGTTATACGCTCACATATATAGGAGTACACGTCTGCACACCTCTGTAACGCCCTGCAAAAAACCCTCTAAAAGTAACGTACAGAAATGCAGCATTACAAGTTTTCTTTCAGTCCTATAGAAGTACCACTGCACAACTCTAAATAATATGCTTCTGTAAAAACTAACCAAGCCGTTCACAAAAATCACAACTGCACAGCATTCAAGAAATGTCTGCAACAGACACAAGCATGAACTTGAAATGGGCGTAGACTGGAATTTCATTTTTCCTGAGCCCAAACTACCTGGTCCCAGGCAAGCCCAGTTAGAGAAACCCCCAGCCGCTGGGTAGGAAGGCAAGGGGAAAGGAATCCCTTGGTAAGCAAAATCAGAATTCGAAGTGCAGCTTCTGTTTTCAGAGACCAGAGCTAGAGTCTGGCACCGGGTGAAGGCAGCGGTAGTTTTACCGTCTTCTAACAGAACCCAGATCACGCAAGAAGGATGCAGGGGAATGCAAGAAACCACAAAGAAACGGCTGAATGCTTTGGTAGCTCGCTGCGCGTTCACACGCAAGTGCTGAAGTTCACCCCTGGGCAACCTTCGGACGCCAGCATTACCCAGGGAACGGGAGAAGCAGGAACCCAACAGGCTGCACGGGAGCACCGCAGGCCGACGCAACTTGGGGTTTTACCACCAACCTCCCACCCTGGCCTTCAGCCAGTCACCGAATCTCTCAGAGTTTCGGTTTACTACCTGTAAGGAGCGACGCTAATGCTTGGGTTTGCGATACGGGTAACACGGGAATTAGCCGACGTCTACACGGTCCCTTGAAAACAGAAAGAGCCAAATATGCCATTAGGTTGAGGACAGAAAAGAACCTGTTGATGCCTCTATTGCTAGTCAATTAAACATCACACAATACCTTAACTCTAACCCCAACAGAAAGCTTCAGTAGATGGCATCCTCATCATCGCATATACCCTACTGACACACATTCAGAAGAAACTCAAAACTCAAAGCAGCCGTCAGTGACCATCAGATGCACCAAGTAAACCCTGACATAGGGAATTTACGGAATAACAAGTCTGTGGGGTGCGGGAAAGCATACGGTTTCGCAATGACTCACAAGAAACTTCTTGAAAAAACTCTTTCAGTTTGCCGCAGGTACTCCTTATTTTCAAAATACCCGTTAGTATACATTGTGCATTGTAAAATACTTCTCCACTGCATCTGACAACACCTATATCCAAGACTCTCAAGCAGCTTTCAGAAGTTATTTCTGGAAATGTTGAATCTCACAACAGCAATAAAAGGAAAATATTGTCGTAGCCAAAATAAATGTCTATTTGGAACATGCTTAAAAAGCATTGGAATATTTGTGTAAGTTTGAAATACTAGCCTTCGCAGAAGAACAGCTTGACTGTTGAGAGATATCAAGGAGCAGGATAAATTTATAAAGACCTCATAGTCGATTTGTCTGTTTAAAGGAAATGCCCAGTAAGATAAAAGTCTGAATTCTGATTCTTTTGCAGTCAAATCAGAATCCTGCTCAATCCTCTAACAAATCAGTTACAAAGCATGAAATCTAACCAACAGCTAAAAAAAAGCCTCAGCACTGCGTATTTTGATCAGGTTGCTAAAGACCAGGTTTATGTTGCTCACAAGGTCAGCCAGCTGAAAGCGCACAAAAGCCTTCACGTGTCATCCAAGAAGCACAGGCACAAGAGATGTGAGATCCCAAGAAGGATGTGCAAAACTATTCGCAATTCAAGCAACAGCGTGTGAGAAAACTGTATTTTCAAGGTTCCACTAAAACTAGATTGTGTTTAAACTTGGGGTTGTAGTCACTTTAGATCTGCCTAACGAGATCAGAAACAAGCGTTTCGGTCCGTGCAAGGGCCAATGAGATCCAGTCCAGAAAAAGTGCAATCTTTCATCCTGAATCTGGCAGCCCGACGGTGCGCTGCGGAGTCGGGAGGTGCCAGGCCAGGTCTCCCTTCTGGCAGCCTGGGCACAAGGGGAGCTCACAGACAGCAAGGGACGGGGCAGCCAGCAGCACAGTAACGTTTGCTTAACACAGCGACGTGCGCTCCCTCTGCAGACAGCCCTTATACACGTCTGCCGTGTCCCCCCAAAAAAGGGCTGCGAGACACATATTTAAGACTCTAAGTAGTGTAATTTCAGTTATTTTGTCTGAACTAATTTACACTGGGATCTGGACCAATGGCACTGCAAACTCCCTCCCTTTTCCTTTTGCTTCGAGACTCAGCACTCGGAGCTGGCAAACTTTTCTATTTTATTTTTTCCTTTTCCAGAAAGAAAACCAGATTATGAAATAGCTCAAGTCTAGAAATATAATGTATGGGTTCAGGTTTTTTTTTTTTTTTAATAGAAACAACAATAATGCTGCTCTAAGCTAGGAACGGTATCTAGGAACAGTGGAATGATTGTTGTAGGAGTGAATCTGGTTTTCATTAGAGGGAAGTGATGGGTCCAATTTCTGCTGGGGACTGTTTGCTTGCATCTCTTGTTTGTGTTCTGCGTTGGCAGTTAACCCTTTAATTGAGGAGTCGCGGAGCCTGCCATCCAGGTCCCGCCTGCGCCTGGCACCGCACACACAGGGACAACGGGCTTACGTCGGCCCCTGAAGTCTACGCAGAACGGTATAAAATTACTGCAGGTAGTGTTTGTAGCCAAGCTTAGTGGATAGGGAAGCTTTTGTCTTTGGTCTCAAGTTGGAAGGAATTTAGGAATTGCTTATGGGCTGGAGAGATTGTTTTACACAAAAAGAAAAAAAAAAAAGCCATCCGTATGGATGTATGTACTCACAGCTATAAGCTGGCTACAGTTGCATGCATACTGTCATGGCTTAACCCCAGCCGGCAACCCAGCCCCACACAGCCGCTCGCTCCTCCTGGCGGGACGGGGGACGGAATCGGAAGAGTAACAACGAGAAAACTCGTGGGTTGAGATAAAGGCAGTTGAACAGGCAAAGCAAAAGCCCTGTGCGCAAGCAAAGCAAACCAAGGAATTCATTCTCCGCTTCCCGTGGGCAGGCAGGTGCTCAGCCATCCCGGGAAGCCGGGCTCCATCCCGCGTAACGGTGACTTGGGAAGACAAACGGCATCGCTCCAAACGTCCCCCCTCTCTGCTCCTTCCCCCAGCTCCGTGTGCCGAGCACGACGCCGTGCGGCATGGGACGTCCCTGGGGTCAGCTGGGGTCACCCGTCCCGGCCGTGTCCCCTCCCGGCCTCTCGTGCCGCCCGGCTGCTCAGAGGCAGGAAAGCCCTTGGCTGTGCGTAAGCACTGCTCAGCAGGAGCGCGGGCGTCCCTGCCTTACCAAGGCTGCTTGCAGCACAAGTCCAAAGCACGGCCCCATACCAGCTACTACGAAGAAAATCAACTTTATCCCAGCCAAAGCCGGCACGCGCGCAGCTTAAGACCAGGCTGGCTCTCGCAGACGCGGCGGCCTCGCAGGGGCACTTGGCCCCGTCCAGGCTGCGCGGGAGGGGACCCCCCAGGCAGGGTGGGAGCCAGCGCAGCCCCCGCCGCCCCGCGCCCCAGCAAACGCCGCGTAGCGCTGAACCGCTTCTCAGCAGATACAAGCTCAAAGCCAGCAGTGAAAGCTTCCGAACTGCTAACTTCTATTTTAATACACTAATTTAAACTACATGTTTACTAATTTCTTACTAGCATATTTGTATATTAGCATATACTAATTTCACCAGGCAACTGTTATATATGCGGTCCAAGTTCCACATTCTCCAGATATAATAAAATCCCACAGTTACACGATGGCAATGAATTACTGGATGGATTTCACTTCTTTTTTTTATTCATAAGTTTCTATGAATTAACCGTCAAACTTTGTAATGTATTCATCTACTCAGAGTTACTGGCTTTGAGCATGTTTGCGAATACTTCTTGATTTACAGATGCTTTGCAAGCAGTTCATCTCAAATTTAGTTCTTACTCCTTACGCCGATAAAAACTCCCGCATCTGACTGCCTAAAAATGGGCGTCTCCATTAAACTTTTACAAGACAACAATGCAAGTGTTGAACCTTTCTCTATTTATGAGTTAATTCCTCAATATCGATACCATCATTTACATTATTTATTAATTAAAATGGGGTAAATGAATGGCTACAAGTGCAGTCAGCAAAATATGTTTAAAAGTATAATTTAATTTTTTAAGGTGCTTACTCTCTCTATATGCATTTATATGTATCACTGAAGAGAATTTGGCCCAGTATTTGCAAACCTTCACGTTACGACTCTATTTCCACGTATTTATTCTGCAGTCAGAAAGGGGCGAGCGGGCACTGCTCGAGTCCAGCAGCGGGATACGCGACAGCTCCTCGACGGCCGGGCAGCAGCTGCTCGGCAGCCGGCTCTGGGCGAGGGAAGGGCTCCGGCCGCGTGCTGCCAGCCCCGCTCCGCAGCCTACGGCTCCGGCCCCGCAGCCGCTGCCGGAGCGGCGTTCCCGAGCCCAGCCACGCTCACCCGCCCGCTCTGCGGCCAGCACTGCCCGAACGACACACAAAGGTCTTGGATTTCAAAGGCAGAAAGATTTTTTTTAGGCACGCTCGGGGCCGCTTTGCAAGATGTGGGCTTAAGTATTCTGCCACTGGTTTTTAACGTGTTAAAAGCAAGCCAGCCCAGGGACCACACACAGCACGGCCTGCAAAACTCATCCTGAGTGGGCCAGAGAGGTGTAGGGCACATCAGGCCCGAAGGGAGGTAAACAATCTCATTAAAAAATGGTAATTGGGCACTAGCACGCTTTCAACCTACGGACTTTTCCAAATGCATCCATTTTGCAGTAACCAGCCCAAACGAACAGAGTTATGCGTGGCAAGGTTTTCGTATGTTTTCCAAATTTCAGGGTAACGTAAGCAAATCAGATCACCTGCAGCTGGTTACAAAGCCCTACACCTCTCCTCATGGTAGTTTTATAAACCATATCCTACCTTTACATAGCACTGTTCACACCATATCCTCCCCAACAGACCGGTGCAAAGTTTGTGTTTTGAAACGTGAAACTCGTGGTTTCATTTCCTTCACAGAGCTTGAATCCAGTGCAAATCGGCCGAAAAGTCTGCGAGCTCTGGCAGGGCGCTAAGGAAAGCTGCGGTGCTGATCTCGGAGTTAATTCTTACGGCTTATCATCTGCCCCATCACCGCGCCTGGCGAGCTCTCAGCCAGAGTCAGTCCCGTTGCTGGGTGCTCTTCACAGACGCAAGCAAGCACGGTCTCTGCCAAGAGGAATTTGTAGTCAAAGCCCCTTTTTCTGCAGCAAATTCACTGTACGCCCACACAGCATCGCACTGCAACGCCAAAGTATTTTCAAGATGAGAAAAAATGCGGGTGAGATACATGGAGCCAGTATGGCAAGAGGGTACGATTACCAACGACAGACGGATCTGATCCTATAGACTTTATGTACGTAACGTGAGAGACCCAAAAGAAAATCGCTGTCGGTGTCTGGCCCTCAATATCAGAATTAGACACAATACGTACATAATGTCCAAGCCTCATTTATTAGGTTTGATTCACCTCCAGATTACATGGGATGGAAAAGCTAAGCAGAAGGCACAAGGATAAAACGTTTGCTTGAAATGAGATTTCCTGGCCTCTCCTCTTTTCTCAACAAGCCACCTCCCCTACCAATCCCAACACTGAACCTGGCAGGCACCATGACAAAGCCACTCACAGACTAGATTTTAGGTATAAAATGGTAACCTCACCCAGACCAACATCCACCTCCACCAGTCTTTACCCTGCTCTGAACAGATCTGCCCTGTTGCATTGCCCTTCGCTCTGTTCCTGTCCGTGAAAAACAGAGGAACCCCCGCTAAGCCCCTGACCCTCCAATGTCACCACCACCACATCCCCAGCGCACAAATCTTAATCGCTAAATAAGGGGAAAAAAAGACTCTGCCAAAAGGCTTCTTGGTTAGATAAATCCCAAGATACTGTTCGGCCACTAAACTAATACATGCAGAACATAAAGAAGATTAAAAGAAACTGTCACCACCTATTGCTGAAATTGTTTTCTACCCTCCTGTTTCAGCCAGCCTGCATTTCCCTGGTTCTTTGGAAGAAGTTATCCTGGAAGGAAAATCCTGCTCTTCCTTTTATTGGAGAGAAACCTCTGCCCCTCCTTTCACACTGGACACATTCTTGCAGACATACGCCACAAAAGAGCACCAAGACCGTAACAGCACGAGAGCTTTCACTCGCGCTCCTGCCCCGAGCCCAATGCCCAGCTCCTGTTCAGCGGAACCACAGCGTGTCAGGTCGTGAAGCTCCGATGGCAGCGCCTGGAAGGTACCATTCCCCCCCCGCCCTATGCCAACGCACTTCAGACCCTTCGAAGCACTGTATTGTACGCCTCTTTTCTGTTCAGATAATTCCTTGAATTACTTCAAAGATCTGTCGCTGCACTCCGTACATTTACCACAAACTAGGTGTCTTAAGCCAAAACATTAATTGCATCTTCTAGGAGGGAAAAAACCAACTACATTTAGTAATGTATTCATTAAGTGACTGATTGACGCAGCCAGAAACAGGGTTTTAAATTCGAACTGTAGAGGAGGACAGAGTGCTGGGAGTTTCCAGTATTCAGCTTCAGTAATCTCACCTCTCTGTGGTTTATCTCTGCAAGTCGGATAATTTATCCTCCTCACGGCAAGACAAAAAGGGAACTTGGCAGAGGGGGCAAGACAAAAGTAGACATTTTGTAACTGCTAAGTGCTAACGTTTCTGAAGATAATTTTTGCAAAAGGTTTCTAAACAGCCCCTGTCAGCCAAGTTGTATTTTGTTATTTGAAAGTGACTGTGGGAGTCTAATCCAGTTCAAAGCCTTTGTAAATTTTAATGGAAATGTTCATACACAAAGGACAAAAAAATGCTTAGCTGCTGTTAGATATTCAGGAAATCTAAATCTAATTTGCACTCCTAATCAGCGCTACAATCTCTGCAATGCCTGTTGTTTCTCTGTTTTCCTACTGCAATTTCAACCGCAGTATCTATTTTATACCAATACACAATTCTGTATACAGTCACCTATACAATTCTATGTACAGGTCAAAACACAGCTTTAATTAATCACAGGGAAAAAAGGGGGGGATTTTTTTAACACACCAAAACAATGGTATATTGCTCTAACTTATAAGTGTGTGGAAGCGTGGAATTAAAAAAAAAAAATATTATACCCATCAAAGATGAAGCGGGCTTTTTTTTTTACGTTTAGGGGAAGATGATAAACGTCCTCGTGCATATTAAAGCCACGGTTTCCCTGAAGTAGGCGTGCAAAGTACCTTTTCCAGTCGCAAGGGAGGAACGAGAGCTGACTGGCTCTGCCCAGGAAAGAAAAGGACACGGGGCCCGTGAGAGCGCTCGCCTGGCCCCGGGACACCGGCGCGGAGGGGACATCGCGATGCTCCGGCCACGCTTCCCCACGGCGGCTAATAAAGACCGGAAGAAATCCTCGGAAAGAAATGTGAGCGCTCGATGCTTACACGGAATCAAATGCTTAGAGGCACGAATTAAATACAATGACGTTGCTGACAGACGGACGGACAGAAAGCCACCGCGCCCATTTCGCAGAGGGCGAGCTGAGTGCAGGGAAGGGCGGCAGCCGATCAGTGGCAGGAAACCCAAGGGCCCTGACCTGCCGTACTTTGCTCTAACTGCCTAATTTGAGTCTTCAGAAATTTGGGCCTCGCTAATTATGGATAATCCTACAAAAAATGAAGTTCATCGGGAACAAAGAGAGGACCTCCTTCCTCGCCCAGCTCGGAAGGGTAAGCAGACTGCAGCACGTGTCAGGAGCCCGTGCAGTAAGGCGTCCCTCTCCTTCCAGCCTCCCGACACACGACTGCTTTACCTTACCACGGCTATTCCTGGCTCGCTACCTTTTTACCAGCAACAGAGCAAACTTAAGCAGCAGCTGTGATATTATTCAAATTGCAATTTATTAAAATAATCCCACAGTAGGAAAGCAATCTAATGGATAAGGCCTGGATGTGGGCAAATTCAAGCAGCCGTTCAGAGACCCCAAAGTGAGAACTAAACGTGGACAACACCTCTGCTTGGCCCACGAAGCCCTCTAACACTTCCTCCCTTCTTCACTTTGTTACAGGGCTCACAGCCCTAGAAAACAGCTCTGCTATGCACACTAAGAAATTCCTACTCATATTGAACAGTTGAAGCACGCTTTATAGATTTCCACTGACTTGAGCTGGAAAGGATATAAAGTAAGATTAATCTTTGTATTAAAATGTTGGCTTACATTTCGGAACAAAAGTACGTTTTAAGGCAGAATTTATTTTTTCATTATGAACAGGGTAAATGTAAATGCATCAATCCTACAACTTTAAAAACACTTGTAAAGTGAGGAAATCATTCATATCATCTCCCCCAGGAATTTATTTTAACAAATTCCTAACAAAACAACATAAGTTGTTTGAAGCATCCTAGGCTGGTTCCAATCTTAGACACCCTCCTACGGAGAGTTACGAAGCAGAATTAGGAAAGAGCTTGCTGAGTACTCTGGAGCCGAGTTCTACGTTGCTCCCCATTCTGCAGACACGTGGACACAGATGTGCTTAAAATGAAGCTCTCATTTGAAGCTATCAACACTGAGCCTGAAGTGTTACGGTATGAAAATGAATACGTTTTAAATAAATATTTCTAAAAAGCCTATACACAAAACAGACTTATTTTGCACAGTCCTTGCAACAGACAGAAACATTTCAGGACTTTGCCCTGCTACATTTTGGGAGAAGAGCCACATTTCTTAGGGCTATTTGAAAAACGTAACGTGTAGGGGGAGTTGCAGGTTAAATTACTGTACGTGAAATGCTTCAAGAGCTACATTAACACCTGCTCGCAAGTGGCTTCTCAGTGACCACAGAGGCTGCGCTTCAGAGCTGGGACGAGCCCGCTGGGTGAGGCAGCCGGCTGCCCAGCGCGGCCAGCGACGACTTGCCCCGAGGAGATGGAGGAACTTTGCCACGTCGGGATTTATTGAGTCACCCTTGGCTCCTCTCGCGCTGTCTTCTGCCTGCAGAGCTCTAGAGGAAAAGAGAGCCTAAAAACCAAACGCAGTCCAGACTAAACAAAAGGAAGAGGGGGAAAGTCCTAGTACATTCCTCTAGGAAGCAGGACAATTGTATTTGCTGGAAGGAAAGGCTACACGGTTCCTCCCGTTTCAGGGAAACCTTTTCCCTGTGAAAATAAAGATCCAAACGCTGCAGAAAATAAGTACGGAGCATACGCTGCATGTTGCTCTAATGCCTGTACGCATATCATCTTTCCAGAAATATTAAAGAATCTATCAGCCGCACACCTTGTACTGGCATCCCACATGAACACGGTAAATAGAAAACCCGCTCCGCAGCAGCTCTGAGCTCCCTGACTGTCCCTGCTAGCAGTGGGAACATTCGCAGGGAATGCGTTTGCCGAGCAGTGCAGAGGAAGGCTCCTTTGAGCCGAGCAGCAGGATTTCGACAGAGCAAAAAGGCGCGGGGTGGCTCGGCTCCCGGGCCGATAAGCTGCGCTACTGAACAGTCACGTACTGAAAGCCGCAAGGCGTCGCTTCGGACAGCTGGTGGGAAGGCAACTCCGGGAGTCATTCCCAGATGAGAGGTAAGAATTAATGCCAAGGGTCCCGCTGCTCCCCTGGGAGATGGGGCTGCGCAGGGTGTACGACAGGTCCCCGTGCCACTCTGCCTCGTCAGCCCTGGGAGACCCAGTGCCACGCTTCTCTCCCTGGGGTTTTGGGCAACCCAGCAGCCCCTGCGTAAGCGGTGTAGATCAGGACAATTTATTCCACCCTTGGTTTAATTATTTTCCAACTTTTTCCTGTTACAAAAGATCCCATTTCAAAACGAGTAGTTTTGCTTTACAGATGCCTAATACCATTTTATTTTCTTTTCTCCCTCTCCCCTTCCTTGATGCAAAACTGCTAGCTCCGCAGCCACGCTTATTTTCTTGCACATCTTCGCGCGTCCAGCAATATTAGTTTACAAATACCAAAATCTGTTGAGAGTAAGCAGGGAACTAAATTTACTGTCAGGTGAAACTATCAGACAACAGAACCCCTGATGGAAATGGAAGAGGACTGTATTTTTGTCTTATAAAACTAGAGAGGACAAAATACTAAAACCCAATCACCTAGGAACAGAACAAATGGAGCAGAGGAGATCAAGTCACTCCTTCCCACCTCCCAGAGCGGTGATACTGGCCTAATATTCCTTAAAAAAATATATCCGAGCAAAGTTGATGCAGCACTGATAAGGTTTACACATCTGGAAAAGTTCTCTGCCAACAGCGGCGAGCCAGGAAGCTACCTTGATAGCAAATATATCTGTGTATGTTTTCACAAGTACTTGTCCGTACTGTGGATGAGCAGCACGCACGTTTGAGCAGAGCAAATAGCTAAGGAGTAAATGTTTGGGGAGTTCTCTTCATTGGGGGAATAGGTTTTATTATTCAAGTAACCACAAGTTAGAAACCCTTTGGTTGGGTTTTAGTTTGGGTTAACAGTTAGGATTTCACATTAAAAAAAGGCCCATGAGAAATAATCAGAACTCTTAAAGGAAGGGGAATGATGGAAAGATGGACGGAGAGTCTAAAGCAATTGGTACCCTGCGTCGCCAAGCTCCATACGCAGAGAATTGCTCAAAAACCTATTCAGCAAACTCTTTGAAAAGTCCATAATATCATTTGAGACAGAGTTCCCCAAACCAAACACCATTCACGAATTTACCTAAACCACATTCCCATATAATCACCAGCTCACAGCCGACGTACCTTAATCTCTTTCTTTATGAAGTCATAATGGAATTATATTTAAAGCACAGAACCAAAGTTCAGCGCCTTTGATAAGTCTGCACTCTAACACTGCCCCTGGCGATACTACGCCTCTTAAAAATGCCTCGTGCTGGCTCACAGATGGATGAATCGCTGCAGGTATCAGTGCAGCTTTAGCCAGATACTGTTAGCAAAACCAGTGTCCACGGCGAGTCTAGAAGGTTTCCTTACAACGCCATATGCAGGTGTGGGGCTGAGATGCAAATGTTTGTGCCGATTATCGTATCCAAGACCCTGAACGTTTTCAGCTGTAGCTGTTGTGATAGGGATGACAGATTATCTGCAAAGAACCTCGGGGTCCAGCCAGGTGCCGGCTGTACCTCCCCCACGGCTGAGCGCCGGCAGCGGGCACTCACCGCACAGATGCCAGGACTGAGACGGGAGGAGAAGCAACCCCACGGATTGCACTCGGGAGCTCCCCTGATCACGTCACTGCCGCTTGATTAAAGATTCTGCTCAAGCATGTGATGTTACTGGTGGTTTTTCAGTGCAGATTTTTGCAGTTCTCTAAATATCATCCTTTGAAAAGACATTTTTAAAAATCTTAAAAATGCATTTATAAAAGTCGGAAAAATTCCCTAAAAAGCTTTGCAATAGGAATACATAGAAAGAAAAGACACAAAGCTTATTCACAGCATAAATACAACCATATGCTGTGGATTGCTGTAATTTAAACAAAAATGTTTAGAGCAGTGAAAAATCTTGAGAAATGCTTTTGAACTTATCTAAAGGGATTATGAAATTGTTTCTAAGAATACGTAACTGATAAATTTCACGACTACCTTTCAACCGTCTGTGTTTGTTTGCGCCGATTTCAGTGTGCTAGCGTGTAGTATCTTTCTTAAGCGGGACACTGAAATTCTAGATTATACGTTCACCCTCAACAGAGAGGGCTTAATTTTAAAAATGACAAATGCTTCCTGGGCAAAAATGAGTCTTTTAAGCAGTCTCATGACGAGACAACTTCCCCCCCGCTCCCAGCGGAGGGCACAAGATTACCAGATCAGATATTGAAATGCCGAGGCTGAGCCTTCCGAAGGGCTCTAGAGGAATCAGGCACGCGCCTCCCGCCGGCTCGCCCCTCGACGGGGCACACGAGCCCTTCGCGCGCAATTTGCAATCTCCACCCGAGTTCCACACAGAGGACTGCGCAAACAGACCGTGGTGGGACTGCTGTAACGAAAGCCACGTTCGTACCCAGAAGTACTTCAGTTATGCAAACACTTAGGAGTTTTTGCCACTCAACGCCATCGTGCCATCAGATCCCAAATTCCTTTCCTCCAATGCTTCGCTTCTGCTTCCCGAGGGGCCGGGGCCACAGCGCGGCCCGCTCGGGAGGAAAATCAGCTACGGGTACCTAAGCAGGTAACGTGACAAAACTCCGGAACAAGCCGTCCGCCCAGCGTGCACGGGCTCCACACTGCAGCACAGCAACTAAACCCGATACAGGCAACTCGCTACGACACGGCTGAAGTGCCGGGCTATAAATCCGATTGTTTGACAAAACAATCTCGGGGCAAGTGCGACGGGAATACTCATTCATTTCTCCATCCCCTGTTATCATGAGACAATGTCATATAAAGTAACTCTTGTTCGTGTCCTTTATCCTCAGATTTATAACTGTCTCAGACAGTGCAGTCAAGGGTGAAGGTTATTTGTGTCATACTTGCCAAGAAAGTGCCCCTTTCAACACTTAAGGAACACAGTCAAACTACAGATAAAGAAGGAGACAAAAAAGATTCTGTCTTTTTCAAGTATTATTTATCTCCTCTATGTCCTTTGTTTCCCTTCTGGTGGAGATACTAGCTAGAGTAAGATTCACGGACTTAAATCCTTGAACCCGAGTGTGTAATTTAATTTTCTTTCATTTGAAACTAACATCAGATGGGAATACCAAGGGTCAAACTTGAAACTCACCCTTCTGAAACACTAAGGCCTTCTTTTTCCAAAGAAATAGGTCTCAAGCCGATACTTGAAAAACTGTTTGATAAAACTAAGGGCAAAGCTTAGCGCAAAATTCCCCACGGGAAGCTCAGCTGGGCCAAATATTATTGTGTTTTTCCTAGTTAGGTAAAGTTTGTCAATAAGGACAGAGACGTTATGATAACTCCCAGGGTATTAAATACAGTATTTACCGACACGGGCTGTATGTTCAGGGCACTCGCGCATTTACAGCCCGGAGCGTTCAAAGCAGGCGCCAGCCTCGCAGAACTGCGGGCACCAGGCGCCGCATCGGCTCCGGCCGGCCAGTGCGATCGACCCAAGTCCCCCCAAAGCTCCCGCCCCGAGCGAGCCCCGTGCCGAGCCCCGTGCCGAGCCCCAAGTGAGCCCTGTGCTGAGCCCCGAGCGAGCCCCGTGCCGAGCCCCGTGCCGAGCCCCAAGTGAGCCCTGTGCTGAGCCCCGAGCGAGCCCCGTGCCGAGCCCCGTGCTGAGCCCCAAGTGAGCCCTGTGCTGAGCCCCGAGCGAGCCCCGTGCCGAGCCCCGTGCCGAGCCCCAAGTGAGCCCTGTGCTGAGCCCCGAGCGAGCCCCGTGCCGAGCCCCGTGCCGGGCCCCGAGCGAGCCCCAAGCCGAGCCCTGAGCGAGCCCCGAGCCGAGCCCCGTGCCGAGCCCGCTGGCACGGAGGGACGGGCAGAAGGCCCCGAGGTGCTCACGCAGGAGCAGACGGAGCTCGTCCTCGGGATGAAGTCTCGCCTCCTTCGCTCTGCGTCAGATGCTCTGGCACAAGGCGGCCTCGCTTAAGTTTACGTGAAGATTAGGTCACTTTGTGCCTCGTGCCACAGTCGTTTACAAAACAATTCCCGCTGCGAGCAAGAGGCCAGATGCGAGATGCGGGAGGGAAGCCGGTGGTGCCGGTTCGGGAGAGGCGGGCTGCTGCCCCGCTGCCCCGCTCGGGGGCCGGGCCCTCTCCTAATAACACTGCTAAGACGCTTAATAAGACTCCCGATGAATGATTAGTATGGATTTCTGCACTGCTAATTTCCGTAACTATCACTCTTTGAAAGACAGCTCCAGGGATTTTGGGTCCGGGGTGCCTCTGTCTCTCCAAACACAGAGCTGCATTATACGACCCAGTTCAAATTGGCATATCCCGTTTCACCGATCTGATGTGCGCTGCACTTTAAAATGATACAATATTTTGAAACATGCAACTGCTTTACTGATACCGTCTGTGCCTAAAAGCCTTAGTGCAGCTCCAACAATGGCTCATATCTTATTCTTTTGAAAGCAACACAAAGCCTTGGCATGCGCTTGATACTTTTTTATCCATCGCTTTGCGACTTCATACGGAGCTGTGCTTCCAGGAGGAGAGCGGGCCCTTCCGCCCGGCTCCCAGCGCGCTCCCCAGCCCCCGGCGCGGGCTTCTCGGCGCGGCCGCACCGCCGTTACGGCGGGGTTGCCTTCAGCTGTCGCACTGCTAAAAACACCAAAGGGTTTCTGCCTGCTCTTTGCAAAAGGAAACTGCGGCGCGTTGGTTCTGAAACGGGCGCCCAAGAGCACAGAGGGGTTCTGAGCCGTCCTCAGGAGCCGGGCACGTGCCCCAACAAGGAGGAAAGCGCCTGGAAGTTTTGTTAACAAAATTGTCCTCCGCGATGCAGAGGGATCTGGGATGACAAACTGCGCGCAAACCAGCAAAGCAGGGAACAGAAGCGCAGTGTCAATGCAAAGCAAAAGAGAGAAGCGCCGTGTTCTTTCACACACGCATACTCAGGCCAGGCCCCCCCATCCCTCCTCAGTAAAAAGGTTATATTTAGGCCAAAGCAGACATTTTGACACAGGTCAATTTTGCAAACCACTTGTTGGACGGGTCTCTCATTCACTCTGTTGTAAAATGAAAAAAATCCATTTGAATGAATTTTTGTCCACCTATCTATTCACATTCATACATACAGACACCCTCACTCAACTTTGATTTTAGAAGGAGCAAAGCTGAATCGGTCCCCTAAGTTTTCCTTTTTGCAGAAGATCTTTCCTATGCTAGTGGCCTCTTTGAAGCAGCATCTTCTGTAGTGGTCATCAACCCCAGAATTATTATTAGGAATTTAACCCAGGATTCTGGAGGCAAACAAACAAACAAAAAAAAACCCCAAACCCCAAAGCCAACAAATGTATTAATTGTTCAAAACTGCTACTGCTGGGCTTAACCAACCCTCCTGAATCCCAGTAAGATTCAAGATTAAAGCACAAAGTCAAACGTGAAGGGGTATTTATGCATATAAATTACACTACATGCAACCTACTTACATATTAGATTAAACAAAGTGTATTTGCATAAATTACTTCTTGCCATTTTCATACTCGGCCTCAAGAGTACTCCGTATTGGAATATGGCAGGGAAAATACCTGAAAGCTTGAGACAACGTCCAAGTTCCTGTCAGAATGGAATGTAATTAGTGCAAATTAAGCAGCATCCTGAAAAGGAGGAGGTCAGAGAGAACTGGCAGGGTCGAACTGGGTCATTACCAAGCATTTTTACAGGGAGGCAAGCGGGAGGGATACCGAGTTACCTATCGCCACTACAGTCTGAACTCTGGCTCTGCGTCCCAGACCTGCTTTTCCACACAGAATGGGACTGGGATCCATCAACTGTATCAGCAGCAGCCAAAGAGCCACCGACCAAAACCACAAAAAATCAGTGCAGTTCTTTCCTTCTCCTTGTCGATCTTGCTCTTTAGCACGGGAGAAAACAAAGCGAGCTCATCAAAGCCCTGTGGACTGTTACATTTTCATGCTCGGTTTTGTGACATTAGATGGCTCAGAAGGAAAAGACTTAAAGTCTGTTTATCTCCAAATGGGTACGTTCGAGTAAGGTACCGCAAATCTGCTCTTAAATGTCCGCCGTCTGCCTACTCTGCAGGCTTGAAAAAGGCGCCCTTCTTAGGCCATTTCAGCCTCGTGAGTAGTCCCTGATCTGGGTTCAAAGATTTCTGAGACTTTACTTCACAGATGACATCACAATATTGGACTAGAATTAACCAATTTTACAGATACATATGCACACGCATACGCATTTGCACTCAGGCAGAGATACCTACACACCTAGGGCGATACGCGTATCGGTGCCGACTCCGGGAGACTAATCGTGCAGGCAGGTATCAGCTGTTGGCCATCCCAGCCTCCCGGGTTAGAAATCCTACGAGAACAGGCTCTGTCCTATGTTTGTCTAAGAGGGATTTTTCACAGCATACTTTGCAGCCGTGCACTCGAATTGTTAGGCATCCTGAACACCGCTTCTTTATAATAATTCAGTCTTTAATGAGTTATAACTGCAAAGTGGTAGGGGGTGCAAGATTATCCTCTTGAGCATTTACTACCATTTTATGTCATTGGCTCTAACAAAACTACTCCAAATCTCTGTTAGTGCAGTAAACCTCAGTTTTGCCTGTTCAGCAAACGCAGAGCTTCTCACCTGCAGAAAAGTACTTCATGTGCCCGAGAGCCTGCAGACGAGATTGTGACGGACCTTCTACAGCACAGATGTCCCAAAAGAAAATTTGTACTCTGCGGAGATTTTGAAAAAGTACGCAGTGCATTAAGCACCCAATTCTGAGCACAAGGCGATGGGATACAGAGCATACCGTTCTTCTCCCAAGCCCATGTGAAATTTCTGGCAAAATTGCCTCGACGTGGTAGCTGTACTGGCTGAACTGGGAGCTGTGTGTGTTTTGAATGCAACTGAAATAATTTTGACGTGTTTGATGCTGAAAAGGGACTTCACGGTGGATAATCTCCCTGGCTGTTTTCTGTAGAAGAAGCACGAACACCAGTCTCTTCTCACAGACCAAAGGCAGCTTCTGTAAATTATTTCTTTCTGTCATACTGGAATTTCACATCTCAGAAAAAGCTGCAGGGTGTGGGGGACGAAGGTGAGAAAGATAACTCTGAGCAGGTCACACACTGTTTTCAGTGAGCTTTTCATGCGTTTCTACTCAGTAGCTGCGTAGACCGAGATCTCAACGGTATAGACTTTTTCTTGTGTCTGACAAAACACTAAAAAACCCCTCCAGCATGACAACAAGAAATAAATATCAAAAGAACATTTGAAGAGCTCAATAAATTGATCATATTCTGCTGAACCTTCACCCTTGTAACGATAGTACCATTTAAATGCTAATGTCATTTTTAAAAAAGTCAATTACAGGAGTTTTAAAGTAATGGAGTCAGCAGTCTTGATGTAAATCTGTTATATTAATCTGCTCTGTACACTGTATCCATGGGCACTGATGCATTCACCCCCTTTTCCCTGGAGGTAATGTTCCCTCGCCGTGGTACCAGTAATTGAATCAAGCTGATACAGACACCAAAAATATTGTAAGTCTTGTAGGTAATGAAAAGCGTATGTTGATAAAGCCAGTTGCTGTATTTTTGGATAGAAGAGCACTGACATTTGGGAAGTTCAAAATTAGAATTAACCCTTTGATGATTAAGTGACCTGAAATTGTCTTTACAAACTCTGCTAATTTCACTGAGAAGAACTGCTTGAAATCTGCCTTGGGACAGCTGAGGTCCTCTACCTCCCCTTTTCCCTGCTTATTTCCAATTGCATTCACTTCCATAAAGCCTGAATTCCCCAAAATTTTATCAAACTGGTTCAGATGAAACGTAAGAGGATCAGAAAATAAACATTGCTGGGGTTCAAATTAATTTCTGCGCCTTTTCTTCAGGCCAACTGAAGCTGGAAAGTCGCACTGAAAGAGCTGTTTGGCCTGTGCTTTTCATGTGCAGGTGAAACGGATGCAGCAGAAATCTCCAGGGGCCAGCCCCTATTCGGCAGATTTTGGGTGCAGTTCTAAACTGAATACACTCAGATAAATCAGACATCTGCAACCAGAGGTTTGACACCTCTCAAACCAACTGTTACAGCTGCATTAGAATAAAAATAGCCTAAGAACATTTCACAAATTAATGGAAAGTGAGCTGAAAATAGGAGAAAATGAGAATATATTCCTCCTGTTGTGCTATATCGCAATATGCTGTATTGTATTCACATTGAACTCAACACAATCTCTCGTACTGGAAGCCCCTTATCCGTAACTGTCCGTAAAGCATGGTATACACAAAGGGTGTTTAGAAATAAATAAATAAACCCAAACCAGAACAAACATACATAAAACATTTGAAGAGGGACTTGTAGCTGGGAACAAACTTGGATAAAGCCCAATATTTTGCGATTCCTCAGTCCACGTTGGCCCATAATGAGCCATTCAAGTTAGTCAGATTAAACCAGAAGCAGTGGCTCTTTTGCACACACCGTACACAACTACGGGGTTTTATCGCCAAGGTTTCCTGGGCACGCTCAGAATCCCTTCGCTCACATACACCATCAGTGACGATGCGCAGCCCCCACCGTTGGGCTGTCCGGGGGTTTGTGATGTTACCGGGTCACACGTCACTGTCTTAGGAATGCATACCAGTAACATATCAGCCATTAATAACTTTTGAATCGGTCGCACCAATGTGAAGACTAAAGGGCTAACAGCCACCAGCAGCAGCAGATTGCCACTTTGTGATCTGCCCTCTTCGGCTTCAGCAGAAATACGGGGCCGATTCCCCTGGGGCTGCTGCCCTGTCGAGCCAGCCCGCTGTGCCACGGTACCGACGGCTCTGCCAGCCCGGGGAGCTGGGGCCGGACGAGCGAAGTGCAGAAGGCGGGCGGTGCTCAGACTTCGGCCCCGCAGCTCGCAGCGGGGTTCAAACGGATCCACAGCCGTGCAGCCTTCCCTGCTCCCACAGCTCGTACCAGCTGAAATGTCCCTCACGTTAAACAAGATCAATTTTTGTTCATGCGAACAGGAAATCATGAACGCTAGGGGAGAGGCTGAACTCCCTGACCGATGACTCGGAAGCGTTACAAATACCTACACATACCCGTGCATTTGCCTACATACGTGCACACGTGTGTAAATAAGTATTATCACTGACGACGGAAGATAAAGCCTTCTGAGTATTTCCAGACAGTAAGACTTACAAGAAATGAAAGACTGAACAAACATATTTTTGTAAGTAGTAATAATAAGTGAATTGCGTTCACCGTTACTCTGAAACAGAAAGAGCGCTTCCAGGTAAGGAAAATTGTCATTGAATACACCCAACTTGTTACTTAGACACGTGGCTGCTTTTGCCGTTAGGAAGGGGCTGAGTAACGGTTCATCAAGGTTTTCCTGCTTCTGCCCTTTCTGAATTAATTTTCAAGCACAGGTCCAATAAAATCTTAGCAAATGTCACACACGCATACCATGGAAATGTTTCCAGGGCCATTATAAATCTGAACAATTTGGAAGAGGGTACTCGCAGTTGTTTTGTTAGCTTAGGGCCTTATCCTGCCACGGTTCAGGGGTTAAAGGGATCCACACAGCATTAAAACAAGGTTCAGGCAGCTCCAAGTTAACCACAAATTCAGAACATGTCTAACAACATTTCAACATTCTCCAAACCTGGAGCTCTTCCCAAAATACTGCAGGCTTTAATATCTCAAGAAATCAATCTAGAATTTCAGAGAAGTTTTGTTACTACCAAAGCCACATTGATATCTGTATTACAGCCTTCTCCCTCCGCGTTCCCATTCCACCCAGGGCGGAGGGAGCCGGGGGCCAGCATCCTCCGGCCTGGCTCCCGCCGCGGGGCAGACCAACCGCACGGAACCACCCCTCCTCTCGGGAGCCACCCCCAAATGCAATAAGGAATATATAATCATACAACAAAGCAAAAAATTCCACGTTGGCGAGGCTGCCAAATTCTTCGCGCTGGTATGCAAAAAGCGGTATTTTTTTCGACAGTGTTTGGAATAATTTAATAAACCGACTTACAAGGCAACATTTAGCTACTTCCAGAGAAATCTTCTAGTTAAAACTTTTGCTGTTTTGGCGAAATTGAAAATCGCCATTCTGGCACAAAACTAAAGTAGTTCAGTACTAAAAGCATCATAGGGCTTCTTTGGGTTTTGTTTGCGTGTTTTAGCGTGTTTTTTTTTTTTTTTTTAAAAGTGGATAAACGAACTTCCAGGCTGTATCTCGTTTCTAACAAATCTTCCCACACGGCTCTGCTCTCAGTGCCCTGGAAGCCATGTATCCAGGAACAGTTTAGTTTATTGGAATAATAATATCCAGAAAAGTGCTGTCATTTTTGATGCAGTGTTCGCAGATCCGCTATTAGGAACAGAACCGCAATCCTTAAGGACTTGATAGAGACATAAACTACTACATGGTTCCTTTGAAACCAGACCCTCCTGGAAGTTGACACTTTGAAACAAAAGAGCGTATTTGTGGAAGCAAATCCTTCTCCCACTCAGACCACTGTAAAAGGGGACAACTCTTCAACGAAAGGAACACCTGCATAACCGAGACCAGAATTTAGCCACGTCATCCTTTAACAACAGCATCTCTGGCCAGACCTGCAAAAGCAAGTGAAAAACGCGGGACTTTCCCTTTTCCAAAGCACAACTTTGAAATAAAGTTACGCTGACCGTAACGTTGGGAACTCTAACGTTCGCGTTCGTCAAGAGGCGCCGGCCACCTTTCATTACGGTTTTGCTTACCGCCAAAGGCCGGCAGTTAAAAACCAAAAGTTCCCTCAAAGCTCACGTCTGGAGCAAAGCGTGCTTGGCTCACGAGGAGACTCGGTCCCCTTCCGCGGGGCCCCTCCGTCCCCTTGAGCCCCACGCCGCAGCCGCTCCCGGCAAGGCCCGCGCCGGCGCCGAGCACCTGCCTCGGCATGCCCGGGACCCGGCGCAGACGAGGGCGGGCTCGGCACCCGCAGCGGAAGAGAAACTAGGAGCAGCCCCAGCGCTTTTGGGGTCTCTCGACCGACTCCGCCGGAGCCGGGAACGAGACCGGAGGGTGGATTTCCAGCGAGCAGCAGAACGCCGAGCAGCCCTGCCTGGCTGCGCGGGGGCGCCGAGGGAGGGTGACGCTGCGCTCCGGAAGCACCAGAGCGACAGGGCCGTGCCCGTCCCGCCGGCCGCCCCTCCGCAGCTCCGCGGTTTACTGGGGACCCCCGACTCGGAGGGGCCGAGAGCTGCGGGCCGGCTACCTGAGCACGCGGGCCGGCTACCTGAGCACACTGGCTGGCTGACTACCTGAGCACGCGGGCCGGCTACCTGAGCACGTGGGCTGGCTACCTGAGCACACAGGGTGGCTACCTGAGCACACGGGCCGGCCACCTGAGCACGCGGGCTGGCTACCTGAGCACGCAGGCTGGCTGACTACCTGAGCACGTGGGCCGGCTGGCTACCTGAGCATGCGGGCCGGCTACCTGAGCACGTGGGCTGGCTACCTGAGCACATGGGCTGGCTGGCTACCTGAGCACGCGGGCCGGCTACCTGAGCACGTGGGCTGGCTACCTGAGCACGCAGGCCAGCTGGCTACCTGAGCACGCGGGCTGGCTACCTGAGCACGCGGGCCGGCTACCTGAGCACACAGGCCGGCCACCTGAGCACACAGGGTGGCTACCTGAGCACACGGGCCGGCCACCTGAGCACGCGGGCCGGCTACCTGAGCATGCAGGCTGGCTACCTGAGCACACGGGCCGGCCACCTGAGCACGCGGGCTGGCTGACTACCTGAGCACACGGGCTGGCTGGCTACCTGAGCACGCAGGCCAGCTGGCTACCTGAGCACGCGGGCCGGCTACCTGAGCACGCGGGCCGGCTACCTGAGCACGCAGGCTGGCTACCTGAGCACGCGGGCCGCCCTCCGCCAGCACAGCCGGGCCCGTATTCACTCCCCGGCCGGAGTGCCCAGGCGCTGCGCTCCGAGGCCAGGGCGCAGGGAGCGGGGCCGTGCCCGGGCAGAGGGGCCGGGGCAGGAGCGGGACCGCTCCATTTCTGGGCCGTGCCCGGGCAGAGGGGCCGGGGCAGGAGCGGGACCGCTCCATTTCTGGGCCGTGCCCGGGCAGAGGGGCCGGGGCAGGAACGGGACCGCTCCATTTCTGGGCCGTGCCCGGCCCCCCGAGGGCAGCCAGGGCCCGCCCGGGCCGGCCGCGCAGGGCCCGCCTCCCGCCGACAGGGGGCGCCCTCGCACAGGCCGTGCGGCGGGGCCGGGGCCGGGGCCGGGGCCGGGGCCGGGGCCGGGGCCGGGGCCGGGGCCGGGGCCGGGGCCGGGGCCGGGGCCGGGGCTCTCGCCCGCCGCTCCCCGCGTTCGCAGCGATTTCGGGACTAGTTTAGCTCAATCCTAGAGCGGAGCTGGCGCGTCTGGGCGCGCCCGTGCACGTTACCCGAGCAGGCCAAAGCCGCGCCGGGCAGAGCCGCCGGCCGGAGCAGCGGCCACGCCGCGGGCCCGAGGGCCGAGCCGAGGGAAGTTTCCCGAAGGGCTCTCCCCGGGTGGGAACGGGCGGCCAGCGGGTCCCGGCCGAGACCCCCGGGCCGCGGAGCGCAGCGCCCGCCCGCGCCGCCCTGCCCTCCCTCCCAGAGCCCCGTCCGCCGGGGCCCCAAGCGCTGCGGCGCCGAACCGTCCGCGAGGGCAGCGCGGAGCAAACGCAAACACTCGCAGTGTTGAGAGACAATGAAACCTGAAGTGTTTCGGCAGAAGCAGCGAAGTGAAATAGCGTGGAGAGACCGCACACACTTGGGGGTCCCCCGGCTAATTCACCGCGGGCTTGCACCAACGCTTCCCTGCGATGCACGCAAACCATGGCGGGGCCCACGAACCAGCCGCCGCAAGGGATAAATCACGGCCTGAAACTGGAAACATACAAACGGGAAGTAAACGCTTCGCTTGTTTACAATTTCTTTTTCCTTTTAAGTTTGTTTGTAAAGCAACAAGCAAAACCAAACGCAGCCCGCGCCATCCTGCGACCTGTCCTCCTCCCTGCCCCAGCTCTGCTTTCCACTGCCCGGCGCAGCCACGTTCGGCTTTAGCCAGCAGAAACCGCTCTAAACGGGGGTTCAAGAAATTATGAAACTGGACCTGGGAAAAGGGGTAACTGCCTAAATCTTTCTGACTCAAACAAAGAAAAAAACAAAACCCAGAAGAGGAGTCCTCCTGAATTTCTACTGCAGCCCTAGCCCAAATCGACTTGGTAACATCTAAAAAGAACTTACCGTCTTGTGTTTGGATTTGATTTTTGCGCCTTTTGTTTTCCTGTTTTGATAAGAAACCGAGGCCACAAAAATATTCCTAAAATACCTGCGTAGATCAGGGCAGCGAAAAGCTACGAAGCAGGACTGATGCAGACGCAGCCTTTCCAGCAAAGAGCGCTTACCTGCGCGGCGCGGCTGGCCTGCCGACGGCCAGCCTTCGTGCACCAGTCCAACGCTTTGCTGATAAAGTTGCAACCACGCTGCAATTACTTTGCTGTAAATTAGTATTTCTAGTGGTTTTCAAGACCTCCACAGGCAAGCGCAGCCAAAGAAACGTGGTAAGAAAACCCAGACGCTGTGGTATTTTTGTCAGCGTAACACCGGGTACGATGGCTCTTGTGAGAACGCTGCCTCTCGAGACAGATGCGCAGGCCTTCCAGACACGCCGGACTAGCTAACCGCACCAAAATCCCAGTTCCACCGAAATCCACGTGAAACCGCCTCCTTGCACTGCCTGGGCTACAATTTTGCACCTGAATTTTTGGATCTAAGTACAACTACCCGTTAGCCCTTCGTGTCACTAATGCAGGTGCAGCAGGGTAAGGGGGGCTATTTTGAAATGAAATTCTTTGTTAGCCTGCATCTAGTGGACCAATTGCTCTGAGTTTCCTTGCAAACGTGAGGATTTTTTAAGTCCTCTCATCAAAACAGAGACTTCTCTTCCAACCGAAACTTGGACATATTTGCTCGTAGGAGCACATTTTACAGTTAGAAAATTTAAAAAACAAATGGTTCAGACATTTTTATAGGCATAAAAATGAAAGCCAAGTTGGTTAGTGGTTTCAGATGCTTTTTATTTGCAAATCAAAAAGGGCTTCATTTATAAATTGAAATTGTACTGGCTGCTAATCCTGAAGGCAGACTAAGGCCTTTGGCTCTACTTGAAGAAGTAGAAAAAATGCATTTTAAAGACAAATTATTTCATTTGGAAAAATGAGTGCTGTGGTTGGACAGTATATTTATTTTTTCACAAAACTCATATAAAGGCTTTTAGACTGCAGCTACATAGCTTGAACTGCATTGCGTGGCAGGGACGCTACCACTTCGTTGCGAAGCCACGGCGCGGCGCACCGCGTCGTCCCTACACTAAAGCAGACCGGCTGCGGCGTACTCGAACTTCTTCACCGCAACCTTGTTCACAAACGCCTAACTCGGCAGCTTCAGGGGACGAAGATGACTTTTGTATGGCAACAGAACTCTTGGAGCACTGGGCCCTTTACCCGCGGTGCTGCACCACCACGCTGCCGAGGGAGCTCCCAGTCCTCCACCTCCTGAAGACAACGTCCGGCTTTCCCGTTTCGAGAAGGGAACTGATGGACGGAGACGATGAAGCAGCCGGCAGTCACAGCTACGCTGCGCTAGGGTAAGAAATGGGCCCAAATCCCCAGCCTTAGACTGCAGGCTGCCGTTCTCATGCACCAGCTGCCCCAGCTGAAGAAGCTCTCCCCTTTCTGAAGCACCGGTAATAAGTTTTTTATTAGGTACAATTATTATTCTTGTCATTAAGTAACATGCTAAGGTACCTTGCTTAAGATGGGATACCAGCGTTCTTAACTGTTAGTCTGCACTGTAATTTAATATTGGAGCTGTGTAAATGGGGCGTGTTTTGATACAGTAAGGATTGTGTTTCTGGACAAGATGTACAAACTGGTAAATTGTTTTAAAAGGTGAGTTCAGAAGGCAGGGACAAATTAAATAGGGCTGAATTATTTTTCTGCACCTAAGGGAAGGCTGGACACTAGTTTCTCTGTTTCCTCCTTACTTAATTTCCCTCGTCCTGATGCGCTCACTGCAAGATAAGTCTGCTACCCGCTGAGCTCAGTTCGCTCATTTATCATCCTGCAGAGAGTATGAAAACCAGCACACACAACACCAGCTTTGCACCCAGCTATTCACACAACTGTAAATGCTTATACAATAAGCAGTGTAACCACTCAACAGACCCAGAACATCTTGTTTCTGTCTTCAGCACTCCACGCTTGCCTCCCAAAAAATAACTATATTTCCAGTGAGAAGCTCCTTCAGCATTCCTCAGTACACTGTCATAGCACCTAGGAAACTCAGTCAAGGACTGGCACCTTGTAGTAAATGCCAAGTAGTCAAGTGACAAAGAAAACAGGTCCTATTTCAAGGAATTCATAAGTCAAGAGCAAAGCGAGACATAAAAATTAGACACAATCAAGAAACAGTGAGGAGATGAACGAGCCCCTCCAGGTCATCGCGGGTTTGCCATTTTGCTCCTGAGCGCATCGGGCAGTTTCAGGACAGGCGACCGCACTCGGTAGACTCCCAGGGATCAAGGCAAACTCACAGACTGAACAGTTGATCAGGAAAAATGCCCACGGGCGCAAGGATGGACGCAGCACAAAGCTAACAGCGCTTTGAAATGATGGGCAAAACTTAAACCTGCCTCTGGTGAACAGTTTGACAGACGGATACATGAAATACGCACAAAATACTTGCTCCTGTTATTGGTGGGTTTCCCAACCAAATACAGAATGTACTCGTCCGAGTACCAATTCCATTATTTTAATTCCCTGAAACAATTACTGGCACGCTCTCTGATTTATGGCTTCTAGCATCCAATCTCACCCTCCTTTGCCTTCTGTTTAAATTTTTTCCTCTCTCCGATGGAAAAGAAAATCTCTGGTACTGGTGGACTGTCTCCCCCTCAGCTTCCCTCGCTGAGATCACGGCTTGTTATCGCACTCAGGCAGCACTGTTAGCTGTCTCCTGGAATTGTTTTTGCTCAAGTCAGATTTTTTTTTTTTTTGGGGGGGTGGTGGTGGTTTGTAATTTATAGCAAAATAAGAATGATTTCTTACAACAGAAACCATTCTGTTATTACACAGAGTTCTTATTTAGCTGCGTTTAAAAAGCTGAGGAGAAGCTGTTCACTTGCTCATACGCAGGAGATGGACGGCATACCTAACCATACCGCTTTTTTTTCTTAACACCTTCCATATGCCATATATCAATCCTTAACTTCCTATAAATGATAAGTAACACTCATTTGGATTATTCGCAGTTGTTTTGGGAGTTCATACGTGATAGGCTTCGCTCTCAGTCTCTCGCTTCCTCCCCCAGACCGCCTGCGGCTACTCCATACCATCCCTGGCAGCGGGACCAGGGCGGTTTTCTGTCCGGTGCGACGGTGCCTTTACGCCCCGTGGAGCGCAGACGTAAAGCCGGTGCGCTCCAAGCGCTCACCACAACGGTTACCGCAGTGCGGATTACATACAGATGTCTGCCAGACTCCTTACAGGCCAGGTTCGGTGTTTGGAAGCGACAGCTATGACAGGCGGGCTGCGAGCATCCTGCGGAGGCTGACTTGGTTTGTTAAGACCAAAAACATTTGCCCCAAACTTTCATTTCCCTGCTTGCAGAAGAGTCTCGTCCCTACTCCCGTCCCCCCCGGGAAGAGACAAGGTTTCCGCCACGCTCCAGAAGCATCGGGCGCCCTGTCACTGCTCACTCCCAGCAGAAGGCGGCTGGGGTTTGGGTTTTTTTTTTTTCTTTTCTCCTCCTCTGCGCTGGGAAAAATCCCCGTTTGGGCCTCCCGTCTTTCGGACGGTTCACCCCACGAACGCCATCCTGGGAGCAGGCACCCTCCAGAAGAGGACGGAGCCGGGCAGCGTGTGTGCCGGCTCTGTGCGGCCTGCGCTGAAAGCACAGAGCGCCTCAATGTTTCCCTCTCGCTGTGAGGGCCGGCGCGGCTCCCCGCGCTCGCAGGCAGGGCTCATTACCCGCCGGCGAGAGCTACCTTCAGAGCCGCCGGCAGCTAACCGCAGCTGCGGGCTGAACACTGTCGCCCCTTATTCTCCGACGTGTCCATGACCTCCTGTCATCTGAATGTCTTGTTCTTTTCAAACGCTTTGATCTGACCACATTTACCCAAAAAAACAACTGCTGCTTGGGGGCCCCGACCTCAGACTGCGTCAGTATCACAAAACGACGTTTTATTCGCTCCCATATCCTATAAACGTACGGGAGATCAGCAGCCGTCTTCACCGTTCAAGGAGAGCGCTACGCACCTAAGCGAGATCCCCAGCGAGCCGGTTCAGCCAGCCCCGTCCACGCACCCATGCGCGAAACTTCCCCGTCACCCCTGATCCTCTAATAAAGGAGCCAAGCACAAAATTCCCGGGGTGGCTTATTTGTTTTTCAAGCACTTCAGAGCCTAGTCCACAAGTAGCCTCACTCAGTCAAAACCATATTTTCAGGGAAAAAAAGTTGCCTTTTGGTAACTTTTTAAAAATGGGCCCAGACAAAATTTAGCATCCTGATCTGCTGAGAAGGCACGGACATAAACAAGAACTTGTGCTGCATCACCCTGTGCCTCGGGAGCGAAGGTAGTGAAACGGAGATCTAGCACCCTGCTGTAGATTTCCCTGTACGAGGCCAGACCTGAAAAGCAAGCAGAAGCAGACCAGGATTTAAATGCAGCTCGTCTCAGGATTTTCCAGCTTATAGCCATCTCCAAGGATGTTTTAAAAACTCCGGTAGAACCAGGGACCAAAGAAGAACTCTTGATTAAAGAGAAGAACACCTGACCTATTTTTTAATTCTCAAAAACCTGAATATTTTTTAAATCCTCGAAAGTGCATTAACATGGGCTTAATGGTTTATCGACGGGTTTGCTTTCATGCTATTTTCTTGTAACTGTACATATGTTTTCTGCAGATATAAAAGTGCCAAGAAACCCTAAAGCCTGGCCATGAGGTACTTCTGGTTCACTTCTGACTACGAAGGATTAGTAACCTAACAAGTCTGGAGCGCTTGCAGCCTCTTTGGTGTTTCAGAACAACCTCAGCGTCCTCAGCACTTCACAGGAGCAGGTTCTGGGGTTAAAAGCCGACGGTACGCAATTTACAACCTGATTTTTGAGGACGTTTCGGATGTACCTGAATCGTGAAGACTGCCTTGCTGGAAGCCTCCGCTGTCCGTTCAGTTTAACAAGGCAGCTGTACACATTTTGTGCTAAAATACAGAATCTATCAATTCATTAATACCTGGGCAATGCTTTATTCCAGGGGCTCTTTATAGTAACTGCCGTGTTTCTTCACTCACAGTCGAGTGTCCAAAGCCACAGAACAAACCATGAATCTCGCAGGATTCTGGTAATGGCTTTTAAACCTTACATTGTGGGCTGTTTATGGCGCAGTTGCATTTGCTTTAGAGATTTGTTTTAATGCTGTTGGTGTTATTTAGAGAGATATTAAATTCAAACGGCTTTACGGTTGCTAATAAACATCTATTACCATTACAGACATTCTGATATAAAAGCCTCATACAGGTGCTTTCTCTGAACTATGCAGATTTGATTGATTAGGCCACAGTAGTTTATTTTACACTTCAGTGGTCACTAAATCTATCGTTGAGATTAAAAATTGCAGTTTGTGTAGTCTGGGAATAACTTCACACTCAAGCTGTAAAATAAAAGTCACTTTACCAAAATTCTGGGGGGAAAAAGCAACGCACAGAGCAGGTTAAAAGAAGAGAAGTTTTGCAACACCTCACTCAGTTCTGTTCGGAAGATGGGTTTCTTCCTCAATGTGCATCACGCACGCTGTCAGGCCAAAGATGTCCAGAAAAGCGAGATACAGGGGAAGATTTTCTTAAAGCACTTGGAATCCCTACGTGCCGGGGGTTCTGGGATGCAAGCAGCACTAAAGCAAGCATGACGTACGACACGACAAAACCTCCGGTTCTGAACCAGCAGAGAACTTCAGTATGGGTTACCTCTAAGCAGGTAAGCAGTTCCACCGGAGTCAAATTAAGCAGGTGATTAAACACCCTTCTCAATCAAGAAAGATCTTAGAAAATACGGATTTTAGTGCCAAGTCAGCTTCCCACTGTTTTTACGCCTGCAATGCAGCCATTCTCTTGCAAGACACAAGAATGTCTAGTGAATTAGGAACATCATTTGGTCTGTGTATTGCAGCGTAAGGCAATAAATGAGGAATCAACAGGATTTTAATATATCCAAATTTTTTGCAACAAAAAAATATTATGAGATTGCCGCAAGGCCTGCTGCAAGGAGATTAAGTCAAGCGTGCTTAACAGACTGTACCGAGTAGATATTAGGAACACTTTTTTCCAAAGATTTATACTGAGGGTGCTACTTTGATATATTTTATTTCTAGTTTATTCTAGCTTTATTTCCATTTAACAAGGAACAAACCAGACCTGGACAGGGTTTGTGGGACCCAGCCACTGCACTTCTACAGTTGCACCACGGGGGAAGAGCTTCTACTCAGGCTTTTTCCTTTGTGCACAATAGTAAGTACAGGACGCACTAGCGCATCATAGTCCCGTGGCTAATCCGGGCAGCGTGGCATCTGTAGGACACACATAACGCACTCTCTTAGCTAAGGGATGGAGCGGACAAACAGGATGGGTTTTTTTAGACTTAACAGGACAGGTATAGGAGCAGCCACTAAAGGGAACTGTGGACTTCTCCAGCCATGTTTCATCCTGAAGTTCTAACTAGAGGGATTCTTCAGATCCTGCATCAAATTTAATCAAGGCCTAATTAAAATATAGGCAATACAGGCTTGCAGCTTGGGACCCATGTCTTCAAGTCACAGACTTGAATTCTTTTTCTTTTTCCCACTCCCTCTCTAAGCCTGTTGCTGAGAGCAGGATGGGCGATTTCCCCAATAATTCTTCATTTATGAAAGAACCGCCCAGACCATGGATTGGCAAAAAGCTGCTTTGAAACCTACTAAAAGAGGAAAGGAAAAAGGCGTCGTTTCAGCTGTTGCCGTTGTTTCTTCAAGCCTCTGCCTGAAGTTAACGCAAGGCTGGTTACTGAGTCTTCACAGCACCTGCAGTAACAGTTCCCAGAGTTACTGCAACCCTCACGATCCTTGGGACCTACAGCTAGCACAGCAGAAGCGCAAAGGCTAAGACACAGGAGCACAAACATCCCAGCTCTCCCACAGCCCAGCACGAAGAGCCGGCCTGCCGCCCTTCCCGAGGCTGGCATCTGCTGCTGCTCCCTAAGCAACAGTGCAAGGAAGAGGGACGTGGCCGTAGCACGGTGCGTTGCAGGCCCCGCACCACCTTCTTCCGTCCCTGGATCTTACGTAAATAAAAATGTAAGCGAAGAATATCTGCGTAACAGTTTTAAGGCGGTGTGTGTCTCTTTTTTCTCTTTTTTACACACACACACACACAAACAGAGTCTATAAAATCCCGAGGCACGCAAAGCTTTAACTAAACTGAGTTTCTTATGGTCAGTATTCGGGAGCGCATAGAGAGCATCATCACCCTGTGACACGGGAAAGGCATCTCATCATTTCTCGCGAAGCAGTTCCTTCCTCGTGCTGATAGTGTTGACCTGCTCCCATTTGGAGCAGGACCATTCAGCTGAGGAAACAGCGCGGCCTGACACGCGTCTGAAGGAGCAGCTTTTAGAAAAGGAAGTCGGTAGACTTTAAGCGTGACATTTGCACTAACGATTTTGATTCAAATACAGTGTCATTTATTACTGTCTCTTGCATTAGCTGCACCACAGTGCCCACTGGCTCCGACTCTATCCCCCCCGTACTGCCGCAGAAGCCGAGCGCGCCTGCCTGCCTAACAGTGCTCAGACAGTGACCACCAGGGAGAAGGTTGATAAATGGCCAGTTTATAATGCTGTCATGCCAATTTTGTCCTATGGGAAATGTGTGTCTCTCTCAAAACAGCTTATTACCAACCTGTGGCTGAGGCAATGATCAATCAAACTGATCAGATATGGCAAACATGGTAACTGATATAAAGAAGATTTCTTACTACACAGTTTGAGGTTAACATGACAAATGATAGAGTGAGAAAGAATAACTTACAGGGGAAAAAAATAGCCCATTAAACGCTGAACTTAAAAGTAGCTTTGGGAAGCAGAGTTAACAGCAATTCCTTTTCACATGCACTCGTATTCCCCGTTCATTAAGGTAACCCTGAATGCGCTCCCTTGCAAACTCCTTGTACGGTCCAGAAGGAATGGGTTTTTTTAAACATACAGTCCAACCGTAAAGAGACATTGAAACCACCTCTGCACATCCTCAGCACTCGGATACGATGGCTCACCACGCAGGCAATGCATTGTTTCACGACTCGTTTTCTGTCGCGCATGGCAGCCAGCGTATGAGGTGAGGCCGCGATTCAGTCGTCCGAAACGTGACGAGTGGCCGATGCACGTTGCACGGAGCCCAACTGCAGCACCGTGGCTTTTCTGAAACACGCGCATAGAAATATACTGGGTAAAACAAGACCTCACTGTGGCTCGGTTTTGTCCCTTTTTCGCTAGCAGGCTTTCTCCGAACGGTCAGATTATCAAATGCCCTTTTAGCTTCCCTGGTCACACAGTTCTGAGATCAGCTCTGGCGGAGCTGGGCGCAGAATGCGGCCCGCTGTCTTTCTGGGTCTGGAAGAGGGAGCATCCCCGCGGTATCAGCACACGTGTCTGTAGTTCCGACTGTTGGAGAGTTGTTGCGGTGGCTGTTGAGCCTCTGGCGAACACCTGATATTATTCACTTGACTGAGTTTGTGAAAACGAAGCCTTATTTGCTAGCAAAATTAATGAGAAAAGAGTCTCCAATGAGACAATAATTTATGGCTTCCGCAGCAGCTAGCATGTACTGTGAAATTCATCTGACTGTATTCTTCACAGTAAAAGCAAATAAGGGGGAGAAGAGGCGTGGATTTATTTTCAGAAGCATTGTCTGCTATTTCAAAATCAGGTTCTTAGCTGGGTATTTTATTTTATGAAAGCCTTCCAAATTTGATGAAGGTTGAAATAAATGGGCTGCATTTAATGACAGTGAAATAAAATGCCACTCTCTGGCTACACGCCAGAGACTAGATGATACCAACAACTGGCAACGTATTTTAAATTTTGTGTTGCACTGAAAATTGAGAGACATTCAAATACATTTAGAAATGTATACATTCAGCGTTATCTATCGTTACTTCACCGAAAAGCGAGAGCTGCAAAACCGTATCCTTTCCCTTGAAACTCAGATCTCTAATCTGGCCCTAAACACCAACTCTTTGCCTTTCAAGCACAGAGAACTGCAAACAGAAAAGCCAGAAATGCATCAGACAATCAAAATACGTATAATGGCTACCAAACTCAGTTCTTCTCCCCCGCCTCTTTTTTTAACAGATAGGTTTTAGACTCTATAATAATCATGCAGCTAAGATACAAGGTCTCTTGTTGGCAATAACCTACATGACATGACTTAGAAGGCAGGTGTTACTGTAATTAGCTATTGTTTGACTATCAAAAGTCAGAGCTGATTAAAGCCACTAAGTACAAGTGCACTATTTTATTTCAAAGAATATTATGAACTGCATGCTGGGACTCTTTCACTGCGGACCTACCTTCCGGAGTCTGCTAAGAGCCCATGCCAGCAGTAATCAAAACTAAAATCTGCATAAACCTTCAGGGTTTTAATTCAAGCAGAGCCCTTTCATTAGAAATATGTTACTTTATGAAATCTGGTCGCCAGCAAGGGGAGAAAAATGTGACTTCTTAAGAAAAGTGAATGGCATCTCTTTAGTGATTAACCCAAGATTAATGGAGGCTCCTACTGCTAGGCCTAAGTCCATTTTATTGCTAATTCATTTAGGTACTATTTCAGATGTACTTGATGAAAGTCACCTGCTAAGAAGTCATGTTTTGGCAAGCAAGGATAGCCATTATGGTCAAATCCCAAATAGAATTTTCATTAAAGAAGCTTTGAAAAGTGTCTTGTATTAGTCTTTCACAGACATACTATTTAATGTACTCAATTAGTTAAAAATTTGGGGCCCAAGTCACTAATCAAACATTCATACAGCTTTTTTTTTTTTTTTTAATTTTTTTGTCTACATGCGTCTTTAGTGTTCCAGGTAGGATGAACACTGTACCGAACGGGGACATTTATATACAGACAAAAGAAGCAATACTAAGACTTACCAAGAAGTGGGTGGGATTTGGGATAAGCGCACGGTTGGATACGTGAAATGTTGGCTTGGCAGAGCATCTCTTTGTTCCCCGCGATACTGTGAGGAGTGGGGACTTACGCAAATCAACGTTCTTAAAGCGTACATAATCATTCGGCTTTGGCTTGTGGGTACATCTGTAATGTGAGCTTTGCTCTCCTAAACACAGTCGGTTTAGTTTTAGACTTTTCTGCAGTTCATTCTATTTATAAATTAGAGTTGAGGAGATTTCATGACTAGAGAGTGCAGAAAACTGCTTTGCCACCTACACGATGTAAATGGGCGACGCTGCGCACAGCCAGACGGCCTCCGTATCCCATCCGAAGTTCAGACCTTGTTTGCAGGCTGGCTGCAGTTTGGGCAAGCTTTAGCTCCATTCACGGGCAACTCCACATGCTGTTGTCACACGGGTTACGTTTTTACACTCCTCCCGAGACGCTGGCTGCCGGTCCCTGTGACGACGCGATGCTCCACCAGACAGACCTTAGCTCTGACGGCGGGAGCTTTTCTTCCCTGCACTGCTTAGATGCAAACAAATACCGCACTGCTTTCCTTGAGCTACCTGGGGCTGCAGAAGGAGAGCGGATTGCTATCACTCCCCTGGCTTTCTGAGGGCTCGGCTTTAACTGCCGATGACTGAGGCATCCCAGAAATCACAGGGGTGACAGCTACGGATCCGCTCGTGCTCTGTTCATTACACTCATGGCTTCTCTTGGGGGATGCAAGCCAGCGGGTGCCTTGCACAGCCCCGTTCCCTCTCCACGAGGCTCAGACCGCCGCAGAGGGCCCGACTTCGGGTAACTGTGGCAGAGGTAAGGGACAACCAGAGCCACGGACTGCATGATTAAGTGGGACCATGTTCGGTTTGGGGCATCTGAAAAAGGTGGCTTCACGTTACTCTCAACAGTGATGATTTAGCAGAACCCAGTAATGGACTGCCTTTACCTAGGGGAGGGAAACGATCCCAAATTTCCCACCAGTACAAGGCTGTAACTTTAAGGAAGATCTCCCAAGATCCCTTTCCTAGCAGGCTGCTTCTTCACAAGTCTCTTTTATCGGGTTCATCAGCAACAGGATAACTTTTATCCTCAATCTTCCACGCTTTCCTAAGTGCTGACTACAGCCAAGAATATCATAATCGGCTTCTTTTCAGTGACGAGCGATAGGATATTTGGGTTTACCAAAACCCTGCGAAATTCCCCCCCTCCGGACGCGAGTGGAGTGCCTCCTCCCGTGCCCAGGGACGGCATCGGGGAGTCTGGGGCAGCCTTCTCCGGCCCTGCACAAATGGTACACGCCTACACAAGCTGCACGTGAAAAAACACAGAAGGGTGGGGTTTTTTTAAATCTCCCCTATTTTCTTGAGAAATTTACTGGAAGTTTCAGTTTAAATAAATGTGTCAGCATGGAGATGAAGGGAGAGAAAAATATACATGTGTCTGTGATGTTACAAAGTTGAAGATCTCTTAAAGCGTAGAAAGTTTGAGGTGACACGAGATTTCCTCTTTGTCTCCTGGAAATACAGAACACTTCTAAATGTAACAATCTGGTTCCTAAACTTTTTTTTTTTTTTTAAATGACCGATACAGTTTCCAAATTATTTACTGGAATTGTTAGAATTAGTAAGAGCAACAAAACCAGAGATGTGTGCAAGATGCCGCAAAACAGCCTTGCTCGGGTAGTTACCGTGACAGCCCCCAGCCCTGACCCCTCCGTTACGTCCTGCACCCCTCATGCTGACGCGTGGGTGGCTGCCAACATTCCTGTCAAGGAGAGCAAGAAGATTTCCACCACTCTACCAGCAATTTTCAGAACTATTAGAAACGGCCACGCGTTCTGTGGCAGAATTCTTCTCCGTGGAGACTGCACGAAAATCAGCACGGACTTTTAAAATACTTCACTGAAGGGAACGTACGACTGAAAGAGCCGCCTACGTGTGATAACGAAGTTAACCTAATCTGTTCCCTCTTGTGTGCTGGGGCACTCATACATGCAAATCTTGTCTTGTTCAACCGTGTTTGTTCACCTCCATAGTCCTTCGGTGATTCAAATCTGTGTCTTACTATCCTATAATACCCTTGTCTAACAGTTCTTTTTAAATGCATGTGTTAATTATCTTGCCACTGCTGTAATTTCTCCCTGTAGTCCATTAATTAAGAGGTCACAATCTAAGAGCATGTTTACCCAATAAGCTTTCTTTTTTAATTATCCTAATTGCTTGGATACTGACAAAGACTCTATCCCTCCCCTTTCTCTGAGTGGATTAGAAAACGACATTTCAAAGCCCCACACAATGATGGGTTTGTAAAACACACATATGTATATACATACCTGGTTTTATAGCTACACGATGTTCAAACATCAAAGGTCAACAGGACACAAGATATTATATTTGTATAGCTATAGAAAATGAAGATACAAATTGCTCTTCATTAATTTATCTATTAGTCTAGAATGTTATATTGGTCAGGAAAAATATAAGCAAAACTTTTAAACCTTCAGTACTATGAACAAGAAGAGCTAGACGTATACAACTTGGTCTATTCTGGAGACCATCAGAGTCTCTTACAGAAGTGCATCTCTCCCTGCGCCTACATGGCTGCCTTTGGATAAAAGCAAGCAGAAAAGAACGAAAGAACGAAAGGCAATAAGCTTTTACTGCAGCAAAGATCAACTATTATTCCCCGCCCCCCCAAAATATTGCCTTCCCGTAGGTCACATCTGAGCAAGCTGGGCCAAATACTTTTTTTACTGACTTAGCAAAATTCAACAGACAAAATCTCTACCAGTTAAAAATTTTAAACCCCTCCTTTTGTCAAGCTTTTAAAAGGGAAAAGTAGCTATTCAAATTCCAGATAGGATTTTAACACAACAATTAGTAGAGGTCACGTCCAGAAAAATTACTACTTTGTCAGAATGTGAAACAACATTTGATATGTCAACTAAAGTAAATTTTTTTGTTTTAATAAAGCAAATGTCTCATTCAGACTAGTCATCTCAGGAACTCTATAACAGAAGTGTAATTACTTAGAAATTGCTTAGGTAAGCGTGATTGATGCATGGTAAATAGATGTTTCCAGCACTTATTGTTTCTTCCTGATGGATTAGGAAGAGTTGTTTAACAGTTCATTTGACCAGTCTCTCCTGGTGTTTCTTGAGTCTGGCTGTGCCAGTCAGCACCAGCAGTTCCTGGTAGTTTAAGTCTCTTTATTAAAGATTAAGATGTCAGAGGTCCTGCATTGCACAAAATCCCAATTTTATTAACTTCTCATTATCAGCTGAAATATGAAGTGCATTTCTTTTCATCTAAAGTAAGGCACTTTCTCAAGGGAAAGAACAGATATGTAACACACATTTATGATGACCGAGGGTGGGTTTGTTCCAACCTTCACTGATGCCAGTGAACGTTTTCTCACGTGACAGGTGTCACATACACTGGTATTTCTCCCCCAGAAAGCGTTCGAGTGTTTCACGACCCCGGACCATCACGACACGTTAAGTTGGCCGTGGGGAACCGTGGGGCTGAACACTTACAGTGCAGCACTTAAGTCAACAGTGCTTTCATCAAAGAGCAGCCACACGCAATGTACGGGGCAGAAATACTGAACCTTGAAAGCCACTCAACCAGGAGAAGTAAAACATCGGCACTGGGTACATTCAGTCAATGCTCCCCTCTTCACACTCTGCAGCTCTAGGAAGACAACAGAGTAACAGCACAAAGACTACGCGACGCTCCTTAAAACAGATCACAGAAGCATTCAAAGTCCACTCTCTGACCAGAAATGCAGATAAGTTCTAATACCGTCTATGTGAACTTAGGCAGCAACTGATAAAGTTAAATTGCTGCAGGCAGCAGCGCTCTACAGCACCCGAGTACCCTCGCTTTGGCAAGACTGCATTTTAATCCCGAGTGTATTATAATCAGACTCTCGCACTCACACCAAATGGCTCCAGGGCAATGATACCTGAACAGACACTTAAGTAGGTCCTTTCCCCGTGTGATCCTCAGAGCCGTACTTTTAAGGCATTTTTGAAAGCTGACAAGTTCATGTATTTGGCATATTTTAAGGAAAGCCTTTGACGTACTTCTTGTTTTCAGCCCTGTCTATTGCAGGAAGGAAAGAGCTGGCACTCTGTGTACTTTCCCAGAACAGGACGACTCTCGCTGGAAATTACCCCACGGAAAGAGTTAAGAGGTAGAAACGGTTCTTCCAGTGTAACGCACGTTCTGCACTGAGGGATCAAAACTGTACGCAGCTTTACAGCGCGGCTCTTGCGAGGGTTAAGCTCCATTACTTCTGCTCTCTGACACTGCTAATGGCACACTCAAACTAATTGCATTCTATACCTAATACATACGTCTAGGCAACAAATAAGCCCTTTAATCAAACAGCTTCATCTGCTTCTAATTAATTCCATTTCTATGCCCTTTTAAGAGTACAGGAACGTACAAAGATACAGATGATGGAGCCCATTCTGTTGCCAGTTGGCAACTTCTACTCTCAAGCCTCCGCAACGGTTGAGCCTAGTTCCGCGTGTCACTATCTTACATCTTGAGCGTTTCTGCTGCTTGAGACTCAGCGGACGCATGCCAAAGACCAAAGGTAGCAAGCGGTGGCTGTGTGGAATTAGTTACAAATACCTCAGTGAATCGCTTTTGCACGCGCTCATACATTTAGAACGCTTTTTGTTTTCAGCAGAAACTGTATTCACCTTGTCTTTTGAGCGCCTACAGCAATGCAGCGAGAGAAGACTATGGCATCAGCTGAGCAAACAGAGGGTTGTTGTTTGCATACCCAGACCTAAGGTGAAGTCTAGAATTTGAGGGCCACCGACTTTGAAGGAAACGGCGATTCCTCTTCGACATTTACTTCTCTGATAAAACAGGTCAATGTATCAGAAAAAAAATCACCCCATCAGTATTTAGGAAAGAGAAATACATATGGCACAAGCTGTCTATTTCAAAGGTATGTATGTACAAAAGGCATGATAAGTGGGTGCTGAATAGTTAGGAGTGGCAATTATCAGTTACACATATCATTATAGTCTCTCAACTTTTCAATAGCACAGAGTTCCTAATACCATGTTTACTAGATCAGGTAAAAGGGGACTCTTAATACTGTGCAAATATGACTTACCAAAGGACTTTGCTTTCTCACCTATTCTTGGGCTTTTCAAATCAACATTATTAATTGGCTGGCTTATCGGTGAGTGCTGTCTGGCAGTTAAAGGATGTTTCCACCCATTGCAACGATACATAGAAACTAAGCAATGTCAGCCACAAGGACAAATAACTGCCATGTTGAAACAGAAAAGTATTTTGACACCTTAAATCTTCTTTATAGAAGCACAATGCATTTCAGCAGTAATTTGCTATCCTTTATTGCATCAGTTATTCCATATTCTATCATCCTTGGGTTTCCTTATTATATTCATTCAGAACTCTGGCTTACAGTTGCAAATACTGGGGGCTGGGGGGGGGGGGGAGGCTGTTTTCTTCTTCTTTTTCTTCTTTTTCTCCGGTTTTCTAATATTCAGGTGTGTATAAATACATGTTTCAGAATCTGGATCAACTAGTTTCCATCCTAGGAAACTCAACTACATAGGAGTTTAGGAGGTAACTTTCAGCCCTTCAGATCAACTTTCTCCTAACCTGCCAGCTCTCCTGAGCACCAAATCCACTTGAAAATGGAGAAAAATGTTTGGCTGATAAGGGATACTGCAAAGAAAGAGCACAAAACTTACTGGGCACTATTAAAGAAAAGCAAAACGTCTAAAATGAGAAGAAAAGTACTGACTGCCCCCATGTTGCATTTTTCAGCACGCTTCAGCCGCCGCGGGCAGCCTACCCAGAGCAGGGAAGGACGAGTTCCGCCTCCCCGCCTCGTGCACGCCGCGGCTCGCTTTCACACTGATGAACAAGATAAACTTATAAGCACCATAAAAAACCGTGAGGCTAGAAAGGATCTCAGGAAGTCATCTAGGCTACCCCTTACTCTAATGCAGGATTGTGTAGATCTAGTCCAGCCTGGCAGGTATTTGTCTAAACCTCTTAAGAGCCTTCAGCAGCAGATATTTTATCTCCTCCCTAGAGAGTTTGCTCGGGTACTAAACTATTCTAGTATTTCATTTTTCTTAACATCTAACCCAAATCTTTCTAGCTACAAGGCTGGCTTCTTCTCGTCTTATTCTGATGGATGTGCGATACAGACGATCACCTGTTAGGTTAATGCAGAATATGAATTTTAGCTTCAGCTGTTTATTTTCCAGAATGACATCTGCTTATCTTAAAGAAATTTTCCAACAGAAGCACGATCAGACCGAATTTATTTATTTAAAGTATTTCTGTCTCTTTTAAAGAGGGTTTCCCTCTGCCACCATATTGGCTCCGCAGTTGTGCCCTGTGAATTAAGAAGCTCAGAGGGTTTTTTTTCCTTTTTTTAAGGAGGAAATGGTTATTCATTTCGGTAGATATTTAAAGAAAAATCAAACAAATATTTGATGTGCTGTGTTAGCACGAAAAGGGGGAGTACTGTGTAAGCACAGTAAATGCAGGTGAACTGTTTCATGTGAGTGAAAACAAAGCGGGGGAAGAAGGGCTACTAACAAAGGTGAATCATGGCTGTGCAAACACAGAGAGGGAGGTATGGTTATTCACAAACGGGAAAGATAGTAACCAAACACACGGCTATTATAATTCAGTGTTTGACATAATTTAAGCATCATAGAAAAAGGGTACAAAAAGCACAAGCCTAAGAGAACAAGCAGAGATACAGGCTGATTCGGTAAATGAGATCAACAGAATTTTTCTTCCTACTCAAAGAGAGTCCAGCACATTTTCTGACTGACACTAAATCTTAATTTAGCCACAAATCTGAAAAATAAATTCTCCCTCTTCAAAGCCTAAAAAAGCGAAGGGTTTTCCTCTGGCATAATACTATCACAGCAAAAGCAATTGTTCCCAGTCATTCAAATAAATCCGCGCAGGACTGCATCCATCTGAAGGCAGTTTGGGGCGGGCACCAAATATATCAGTGTTGCAATTGCGCATTTTTGGGTTATCGGTCCCTTTTTGGCATGAATCACTGGCATATGAGTTTGTTATTCATAATATTTACCACTCACTTACTATCTAGTCCTATTCTAAAATCTGCCCGTTATGCCAACCGTATCTACGTTTGTGGTTCTCCTTTGCTATGGAACAGTCTATTTAGATACACTACAAGAAAAAGTCCTTGCTCTTTAATTCTGCTAAACCCCTGAAAGCAGGAAAACACACACTCCAAGCCTTGTCCAGCTCTAAAGCATTTCTGCACTTTCAGAGCTTCTTTTCTCATTATTTATGTATGTAAGCTTCTAACACTCAAAGCCTTTGGCTAGCATTGCAAACAGAACAGAGAAAATACAACAAGGAAACTTATTTCTTGGGTATTTCCAGCCCAGTTAGTGTGAGGAATTAGAAGAAATTAATTTCTTTAAAATGTCATGTGCAAGGTTTTCATCAATGTTTTTCAGACCAAAGGGGTTCTGATGAATTTCAGAGATGCGTCCAAACTTCTGAGCAAGTTTCCAAACCAAACAGACTGCAAACTCTGACATTCGTCAGTGACTTGTTTGCCAACCTTCCTATCATACGGCAAAAAGGGCCATTTAAAATCATCTCGGAATAATCTGCTTTCACGGTCATGGTCATGTTGCTAGCCTCCGTCTGTGTAACACTTTTAAGTCACAAGAACACAAACATTCATCTAGCAAACGGCTAAAGCCTTGGTCTAGGTTCAGAAATAACACAGGCATATACCAGAATTAAACAATAAACCTTGTTTTTCTGACTTCATTACGCTGAGAAAATCTTGTTATCTGGATAGTAATAATAAAAATGTCTACTTCTTAATATTATGACTTCCTTTCTTGGAATTAAATAACTTTAAAAAGCAAAATTGATCATGCAGCTGTGTGAATAGCAACCTGGGCACAAAGAAGCGAAGACCTTTGCCTAAAGTCATCCCAGCTTCAGGATGCGGATGGGTTTTTGCTGGACGCCACTACCGTAGACGTTAGCCATCGACCAGTATAGCGACGCCTTGGAAAAACGAGTGTGATCTTAAAGCCTAACGTTTCCATACACCAGGGCTGCCCAGTTTTCACCAGGGCGGTAGAGAGAGCCTGAGGTTTGCGTAGCAGGAGATACGATGCTGCCTGCAGTAAGCCTATCAAAGCAAAGACAAATAAGCATATGGTGAACATCAGAACTGGAATGGAAGATGGGATGCCATTCAAATTAGAAGTTTTTATTGGCAAAAGGACCAGCAAATATAAACTGCCAGGAATACATTTACATTGGAACTTAGAAGACATGTTCGAGTCATCAGAAGACAAAAAGCCTGAAAGAAATAATCTTACTAAAGGGGGGCACAATCTACTTGTGAAACATTGTACACCCTTACTGCACGCGATTGTAGGGAATCGGACAAAATAACCCAACAGGATTGCCGAGACCTCTGTTCCTAACAGGAATTAAGGTGAAAAAGAAACAACCGCCCATATTGAGCATACGAGCTAAGAGAAGAGGAATTATGTCAGAATAATGACCATTATAACCGGAGAAGACCGACTGAAGTAGCGCCGAGTGTCTCACAAGACTGACTGTTTTTCCTAGTGTAGAGATTTACACGGCAACCTGGGCCCCATCGTATCTGAACTCCTTCCTCAAGTTTTTCAGGATTCACCTTTTTTAAGATTCCCGTGACAAAATTATTAATCTCTGTTTCCAGGAAGCGGTAGCTGAGTAAGAGACTATTCGAATTTGCCAATGTAACTCAGCAGGTAGCCCCAAGCTATTTCTGGGAGAGGGGAAAAAAGTTAACCAGATACTAAGTGAACGAACAATGAAAATCAATACTTTTCTGGGTTTATATATAAATATATATACTTGCAGGGGGAAATACAAGAAATGAAAATTCCCCTTGATTAATTCTTAAATCTAATTCTTAAGGAAAGAAGAATCGTATCTCTTTAGCACTATTATAAAACTGCCTCGATGCAACAGCATTTCCGTAAACTTCCAGAGCTCCCACCAGACTGCATCTAAGGAAGAACCAGTCATCTTCTGGGTGACGCACGCTGAAGCTTAAGACTGAAATTACGGTGGAAATTAAGAGAAACCATTCCTTTAGGACTTGTGATTTATTCTTCTGGAACAGAAGGAATTACTGCACCAACCAGGATCTAAAATGTTCTGACAGCAGATACGCATAACTATCTCTACGGTAATTATTAATGAGCTGGAAAAATGCTCAGCAGCAGGCAAAACGCACTGTTCTCTGGGGCCAGCATTCATTGCAACAAACCCCTAAAATAATCAGGTAACTCATGAAGATTAGGAGATAGGATAACTCGCTATGACAGAAGATTTCTTAATTTCAGTTACTTACAGGACACAGTAAGCCTAAATAGAAGCACGGGGAAAACTTACTCTGAAGTTTATAAACTAGTTCATAACCTATTCCACAGCTTTCTAGACTTCTTTTCTGTACCTCTGTATTATATTTTAAAATAAGGAGGGGGTGAAAAAGAAGAAGAAAAAGTCAATCGCTTGGGTAGCCAAGTAAGGACTGAAGCACTTCACTTAGGTTACTCTACTTCTGCTACTAGTACTACTACTGTTGTTGTTATTTCTTTTGTGTGCCTCCTTTCTGCATGCATTAACAGCTGGCCAGATGGCACATGCAGAACTGTAAATTTCGAAGAAAAGTAACCAGACTTCAAATCCCTACAGCTGCCCAACTGGACAGAAACTGTCACAAAAACCCCGTCTGCAGCGTTAAGAGAGAGGTAATTTGTTCTTCTCGGCTCAGAAATTTAATCAGGGGATTTTCAACACTTAACAGCAAGCTAGAGCTGGAAATTCGGTGGAAATTACTCAAGTCATAGCCGAAGATGGAAGGATAAAGTTCACGTTTCACGCTATTTTTTCCATTATCTTATCTTTAGGGTTACGTGCCTGTCAGAAGGAAGTTACTGCTAATTCAATAAAGGTAAAAGCAAAGGCAACAAGACAGGGAATTATAAACGGCAGCGCATTGCTAGCGATCGACAGGACAGCGTGGGGGGCTGCGAAGCTTCGCGGGGACGGCGCGCCCCTCGCCTGGGTGCGAGCACAGCCCCGCCGGACCCGCCAGCTCCGGAGCAGCCGGGCCGTTGCCGCCGGCCGCGGGCTCTCCCGTCAGACGCGCTCCTTCCTTGCCGGCTACAAATTCCGTCATGAGCGGCTAAATTTAGAAACTGCTGATCAGCTACTGGGGAGAAGAAAAATAAAACCCGTATCTGACTTCCAGGCTGCAATCAAGTAAATAACTCGTGGGTCATCTTCAACAACTTTAAGGTAATCATAAATATCGCTAGGTTTTTTTCAGACTTTGCACCTCTTCTCGCTATTACTCTGAGAAATACGCACGCGCACGAAGGAACGCTCAGATCTGCCCATTTTGGCAGGACCAAAGCCGTAGGTCCCCTGAATCTTACGCTGAACCTGCTGAACTTAAAATCAGAAGTCGATCCATGCAAGTAGAGGCTCCGTCCTATTTTTCCGGATGCCAAGCAATCCAGGCTGCCAGCCGCCGCTCGCAGCCCAGGGCAGAACAGATTGCCACCCCAGCGAGCACGGACTAGCACCGCCTGAACCGGTCGGTCTGAAAATGAGCAATGCCAGCGTAGAATCCTGGACATGCTGCAATTTCCTCAACTGTGCTTTATCTCCTCCTTGGGAAGGACAAAATCAGCCCTGCAAGCTCTTGCGTCTCTGAATTAGCATGCAGGGGATTTTGGACTCCAAACTTGGCAAGTCCTCGTCAGTTTAAATACTACATAAATGCTCACTGCTATTGCAGATATAAATCAAAGCCAGGACTAGAATTGATTGTACGCTTCCCAACCCAAAACTACTTTGTTGAAAAGTTACAATTTGATTAAATCAAAGTATTTGCAGAAATTAAAATTTATCAGAAGTCAAAGGAAATAATCTGAAAGCATAACTCAGTTAGGTTTAAGTGAAGTATTTTTGGCCCAACTCAAAATGAAATAAAGTTTTGAAAACTCATGATGTTGTGAAAAGAAACATCCATATTGAGTAAGAAAAATTTGAGGGCAATCACTAAGTCGTGGAGCCAAAATTTTCTCATTACCCTCAAATAAGTCTGGTTTTATATGGCAGGTTTTAGCGCACAGCACTCACTCGTGCAGCCGCTGTATCTACTGCAAAGAGCAAAGGGAAGGAGCTCAATTTGCCTACGAAGTGCCGCTGCTGCATGCTGAAATTTCCAGGGGTAAAGACAGAAGGTACTACTGAACATCACTGAATAGTCGACTTCTAGTAATTATTTTTCTCTCAAAACCGCACTATGAAAAATAAATTTGGGCTTTTTTTCAGAACACATATTTTATAATCTCATAAAAATCTCATCTAATCTAAAACCCCATCTAACTGGCATCATCAAAATATACTGTGCTCGTGGAACATGCACGGGACAACAGTCGTAACTTTGCTGCTTTGTAAAGCAATTTGCTTAGAGCAAAATATGAAAAAAAAAAAAACAAAAACCCCGAACTAAAGCATTTTTTGGTTTTGCTATGATATATATATTTAATTATAGGTTACTGGCACCCAGTTCCCTGCTTTTTGGCTTTTCTTTTTTTGTTGTTTTAAAGCAGCACCATAGGTGCTAGGAGCCAACTTCAAGTCACCCTCCCTGCTATTCCCCCCGCCCTTTCCTCCCCAATTACTGTCCAGGTTTTTCTTTTTAGCCAGCGAGCTCTAATAGGCCTCCTACCTGATATATATTCTCTTTAATAGCTGCACAATGTGATTAACCGAATACTGCACACACCTCAAGATCACAGATTGTATTAATAGAACCATCTGGCTTCCATAATGTATGTAATGTATACAATAAATCCCGATTCCAAATTCCACTCTGGAACAGAAACCTGTCCTACTCGGTGCAATCTGTTCTCCCAACACTGATGTATATTCGCAGCACTGTGTAAATAACTGGTGGCAACACACACACACGCACACGCTCGCAGCTCCCTCCTCTGCTGCAGTATCGGTTACAGTCTTCTCGCGCTCCCAGGCCGCCCCACGTGTGGTTCTGAATCCAGACCTAATTCCAGGAATACCTCCCGGCACGCTCGCCCTCCGCATCCAAGGAGGAATTGCAGAGCGGACCGAGGTGGGGGTTACCTTCGCAGCTAACATACAGTTTTGAAATCCCAGAGGCTATCATTCCAAAATTTGTGCTGTTTTGTCTACTCTGGTGATTTAAGGTTTGTCAGAAAATGTCAGAAAGGCCACGAGGCCAAGGGCTTCCTGATGACTGAGGATTTTCTTTCACATGACCTTCCTGAAGTTGATTTTGGGCTCCAGACAGTGCTGCCTTCAGCTCTGACAGGGGCCGGCTGGCAGCAGATTCATGGGGATCTCTGGGGCATTCTGGCATTTTTAAACTGAGTAGAGGCCGTAATACCTCCTAATCATCCAGAATATTATTTCACTGGTAATCGTCTTGCAGGCGGTACATAAATGCCAGCCTTTCAGTTCGCAGTTCGTTTTGTTAGCAGAAAAAAGAGTATGCGCGCAAAGGTATGCAAACAATTAAAAACGTATCTTGATTCGAATGAATAAAACACGCATGTAGTGTATTTTTAATTTCATGTATGATATTGCATGTGGTTTTTCAGCAAGGAATCATTAACTATGTATACACTTAGAGATAAGCAGGATTGTGAGAAAATGTTAAAGCTGTTAATGTGTGCTCGCGATCGTTGTCACAAACGCAAAGTAAAGAGAGCTCGCTCACTAGGATGTGTGGGTTTCACACCACTTAGGAAGCTCTTAGCTATAAAAAAAGTTTATAATTCTTAAATCTGCATTCTTCTGTAGCAGAACCGATTACTCAACGTCTTCGCCAGTCTCCATCATTCGCATTGTTCCGCAGCACCGCCTGCCCTTGCCGGCCAAGCGGACCGCTTCGGAAAATGCCGTTCTGCAGGTGAGTTAGCCAGCCGCACAGCACGACCGGGAAAGGTGAACGGCGTGCGGCTGAAAGACAGGCGCCCGTGCTATTCTCTGCATTCATCGACAGAACGCAGGATGTTTGGAACCACTTACAGACAGAGGAACAGAATGAGTTCCTTGCCCAGCCAGCTGATGAATTACCATTGCTGCCCTAATGAGATGAGGTCGCACGGATGCTGGGGTATGACTCCGACGCTTATCATAAATTACTAGCGGAGCGCTTTTGGCTTTTTTCCCCTCAAGCAGAGCCCTGCTCGGGCGCAGGGGCTGGACAAGACGGCGGTTCGGGCTCTGCTACTCGCGCCTCCCGTTCAGAGGTGCAGCAGATCACCGACTCGGCCCCGTGCGCGTGGCGTGGTTTGTCAAGGAACAGCCTCCTGCCTTCTCACCTCCAAAAAAGCGCAGCTGGTTCTGCTAAAAACCCGAGGCCACCACCAAGTCTGCGCGTTTGTTTGAGACGCGTTCTGCGAAGACAAGGTGACCTCTCGTAACTGTCTATGCCTGAAGTTGAACGGACTCTTTTATCTTCAGAGATACTGTCCAAGAGATGCACGTCATTTGGAACAACGTGTATAAATAGCTCAGCAATACATTTCGGACACTTCCCTCTCAGCTACAGCAATTCACTTATTCCCAAAAATAAGACAGCAGGTTACAAATTAGTGCTAGAAGAACAAATCAACGTCACCGCTCTTCGGTTTACACTGGTGGCTGTCGTGATTTAAGTGTGAACTCGCCCAGAGCGGAAGGGAGGAAAAGAACCAACTTAATTTACAGAAAGGTCTTATTTAAAATGGTACGAGGCGTTCAGACCATACCTGTACTTTGCATTAACTGGCCAAGAGAGGACATGGTAAATTGCCATTAACCACCCTAATCACCTGTACTGCTGAAACTACTGGAAACAGAGCCCTGTGCTGAGGCACACCCTTTACATCTTCTTGCGATGCGTGCGGCTGTAGTTGACCCAAACGTACTGGAGATATGGAGAGAGCAAACTTAACCACTGCTAGTCGTCTTAACTTGGCCTGATTTATGGGTTCAAAACCCCCAGAGACGTCTTCGGGGAATCATCTGTCATACACACGCACACGCTATACAGTCAAGCCCAAACATCTGTATCACAGAAATTAAACGTACAATGTTATTCCTGCAAAATAATGTAACCATCGCTTTCTTCGCCGACTTTTCTGTGCCAGCCTTACACCTTTTTTTCACTTTACATGCTTCATTTCAGCAAAATCAAGGATGCAAACTTCTTAGAAGTACTTAGTTTCCATGGAAACCTAAGCTGACCGCAACATTATTGTTCTCAAGAGGGAACTGACTTTACTATATGTTCATTCACTGAATTAATGGACTCCTGGTTCTTTTATTAGCAGCTCTCTAACAATGGAAAGAGAGAAATGTTATAAAAAAGACTCTCAGACAACTGTCCACTCTTTTGTCCGGGGCTTATTGGAATGACGCAAGTCTATTCAAGCAAAGATTATAAAAATCAACTCAAAGCTGCCTCTGTTTGTGGCAGCTAAACATACCTTTATTTCATAAAGATACAACCTATAAAACAAGCCAACGAAAGCTCTTTCTGAACTAGTAACTGTAAGGCAGTGCGCATGCTGAAGCTGATAACTGGCTATTTGTACCGAACCTCGCAGGGCTGTGCGAAGCGTCGCTAACCTCCCGCTCCGCTCCCCGCGCAGCGCTGTCTTCGAGCTCTCAATGGTCTGGTACATTTTATAAGAACGCGCTCTCCTTTCTTAAGCTAAACGTAAGCACGCAAAAGCAGGTGATATTTTAAAACTAATTCAGTCTGGTTAATAGTGCAAATCCTCAGTAAGTACGAAGACTCTTTTAAAAGCACCAAAACCGGGGGTTTGATTCTTCAGTATACGGAACTAAAAGATGCAGAAATACCACTGAAATTTGGATTTTTAACTCTTTACTAAGAGTTTCAGCACGCCTTTTATTAGATACAGATAATAAGTATATCCATAGCACGTGTTAAATGCAGAAATGCAAATGTATTTTGTGCGAAGCGCTGCAAACCCAGGAACTTTAAACAGCTCAAGCGAAAATCTCTGGGTCAATCTCTCTCTGGATGTATAATGTTATGACAGGCTGCGCTCAGGCCTGAGGGCGTATGGCCCAGCTAGTAATTGCTCCACAAAAGACAGTTAACAGTTCCCTTGCTCTTCTCTAACTACCTTCCTGACTGCTTATTGAAGTCTGATTTCTTACTCCTCTGGGTCATCATTCATCAGTCCTACAGATCCCACCGGGAGAGACCGACCAGACCTTTCCATATCCCTCGTTGCCAGAGGCCATTTCTGACGGCCCATGATATAGAAAATGTCTTCACAGCAATCCAGTGGGACAAACTATGGTTATAATACCCAAATAATCATTTTGCAAATTATCATAATTATCAATCAATCATCTTGTGCGAACAATGTGCTTCTGAAGTATCAGATGGTTCCTGTGACCTGTAGCGTTTTGTATATAATAATAAACCTAGAGAGATTTATGGCCCTATCCCGCTTTGCATCTGCAGCAACAAAACACGAGTTGGTTTTTACTTTTGGTTTAGGAATAAAAGCTTTCCACCTACCTAGGCTTCTTGTTTACTACCTGATGCTTTCTAAGAGGTCAAGATTTCTGGTCTCGCCCAGTTTTCCAACAGTAACTTTATTTTTAAAAAAATCAATGTGATTTGGGAGTGGAGAATAAATTACCGTGCCGCATATATTACTTTTCCTTTATAGTGCCGTCAGCATTATATTACCAGCTTCTAGTATTTTGCGATGTAGGTATGCAGTCAGCCAAAGTAGGGGAAAAAATTGGTTTCGACTTCAGTTTTTGTTGTTGTGTTTTCTACAATCCCAGACTGAATCCAACTCTTTTGAAGCTGATAGCATCTCCCGCTCCCTGTGTAGTACATTCTTGTTAATGGATAAATTCGAGCTCTCGAGAAAGTCAAAGAATAAATTTAAAGCCTTTTGCCAAATGCCTATCCTATTGGATTTTGATAAGACGGCTATTGAGCTTTAATAATGTCTTCTATCCTTTTTCAGCTGGCCCTTAACATGTCTCTTTATTTGTCCCTAAAGCCTCTTCAGCGATGCCTTTTTATTACAAGTCTCTCAGCTTGCTCTCAAGGGAGACAGGGTCGACAAGAGTGATAGATAGATAACTCTATAGATTATCTCCCACAGATGTTTTCTCTCCAGTAGCCCCTCAGGCTATTCCCTCTAAGTAAACAGAAACTAAATAGAGAGTCTACTGAAGAGAGAAGTCCCTGAGGTCTCTTGTCACCACAGTCAGAAAAACAGCCCATCCAGAGGAGGCTGGCTCGCAGCTCTGTACGCGGAGCCTCCTCCAACGTGATTCTCAAACCACCGTCCAAAGTGACTTTCAGAGGAGGGAGAAAGGCACCTACCATTGCTCCTCGGAAAAAAGGTGTCTCGTAACGGACACCGGCCTTGTTTCCTGCCGGAGGAAGTCTAAATCTTTCATCTCCCTCTCGAAGTTAAATCAAAATGACAATGAAGATAACAAGACGTTTTTCCAAGGTATTAAATGCAGTGGAGAAGCTTAGACCCTTTGGAGCAGGAGAACGCGTGAGCCGCTCTCTAAGCAAAATAAACAGACTGCAGGAAGGCGGCTGGGGAAGAAGACGTTTGGGAATGTGGGACAATATACCCACAGGTATAACTTAGTATTTGCGCACATCTCTGAATGTATGCCTTCAGTTCACTAAAAAAAGCGGATCTCCCATTTTAGCATTGCTTTCACAATCGGTGATTTACAATTAAACAAACAGGAGGAGGAGCTGATGTGTATTTGTGCAAGTTAAACTAAATACCGGCAAGCAAAGTAGATGAAAGGAAAAAAAAACTTGTTAGGAACACAACCACGTTTTAGTCTACGGCACAGCACGTTTCCAGATAACGGAAAAATGATCCTGGATACAGGTCCTCTAATAATATTGCTAGAAATCTTAATTCTTGTGAGACAACCACTAACAAACAAATCAGCTTCCCGGAGTTAGTGGTCCCAGCAGACGATACAACGCTAATACAAACTGAAAAATAGTGGACGTAGCGGGAAAATACTTATTTTGCTCCAGGCCAAAAAAGGGCCTGCTTTATTATACCATATAACAGTGTCTGCTACGCTACATCTTCAGACTTTTCACTGCCTTTCAGTTTATGAAAAGTTACTTCAGAGAGCGGTTTTCTCCTGGCAGCTTAACAGCAGGAGTAATGCCAGGGCCAATTTTTAAGCAGAGATTGCTTCCTGTGCATCTTCCTATACCCCTCACTGCTGTCACGCTTCCCTTCCCTGCTCTGTTTTTCTGCCGTTTTTACAGATTTTCTCCACATTCCAGAGATTTTTTCCCTCCTTCCAGTCCTTGTTACTACCCGATTCTGAACCTGCGATACAGCAGTCAGTCAGACGAGCCACGGACAACGATGGTCCCTCTGTTTGGCTCCGATTCCCTTCCTCCTCGCCTAAACCAGCCCACCCGCTCCAGTTACATTTGCCTTCAGTCACCTTCTCACCACCAACTTATCTCTGAAGGAACAGGAATAAATTGAAGTCAAATCTCAACTATTGTGTCTTCAGGGATATGACAACTGAATGATTTAGAGAGGCTGGGAAAGGAAACTCTTCTCCCAAGCGGATTTTGTACCACTGGAGCAAAACGCTGGAGTACTGCTTACAAACAATTCTAAGATACTACAAAAATTGTACAGAATGATTTTTCATTCTTTATTTTTCATTTTCTTCCTACTGAAAAGCTGTCTAGCAGTAGTCTTTTCACAAGCCATAAAGTTTAGACTTGAACTCTTTACCTTACTGCTTTGACCTTTTTTACCCTAGCTGTAAAACCCTACTGCCCATCCTTCAATAAATTTATCACCTCATAAACTCCCACTAGTGCTTCTCTACAATGCATTGAAAAGACAGAAGTGGAAGGCCAGTCCTTCCCCCCTTGTCAAATATCATAATCGTCCAGTTTTATACCTGCTGTAGAGGAAGATATTTCAGGACACAGTATTTTTCAAAGACCTGTAGTTTTTGCAACATTCTCCTCTGAAATAAAAGTAAGGAAGTTTAAATTAAATACAAAACCATGTCTTGCACATAGAAAGCTGCGGGTCTAACGTTTCCTTCTACCTTCGTTTCATACAAAGCCTGCTCTCTTTAGGGTAACAGATTCTGCGAGGTAGGGATGCAGAATTTATTTGTGATATTGTAATTAAAGACTGAGAAAGAAATAGCTGAGCAGTCCTGAGCCATGGAGAATTTACTCCATCCTTGTGATAAGTGCGTTGCGATAATAGGAACCTGCCACCTTGTCACCATGTCTGTTCAGACAAAAGGATCCCACAGAGGCAGAGACAAACACCAAATGAGTTATGGAGATGAACAAGGTAAAAAGTTCAGCAGTATTGCGACAGGTCCTTTGCAAGGTCATTGGATGGTCAAAGGACGTTTCATCCTGGTAGCCTGGCTTTCTAAAATAAAAGCTTATTTTTCTCGACATGGTGAGAATAGAACGGTCCATACCGGACATGTGTCTAAATATCTTTTCCCAAACGAACTCTGGAGCCTGACAAGTATTATATTTCACTTTGTTTGGCAGAGTGAAACAAGTGTTTCCTTTTAGCTTTCAGAGTTAAGAAACTGTATTGAAGCTCGCCTAAATGGATGAATAAAACGGCAGTTGTTACAAGTTCCAATTTAAAATATTTTCCACTTTCAAAAACTCCTATTTTACAAATAGGACTGTGAATACCCACTATAAGACAATCACATATGAAAAGAATTACAGCTAGCTCATTATTTCAACAAGGACGCACCACCTCTAGACAGCTAGAGAGGCTATAATCGAATATGACTTGTAACACTTTACCTAGCAAAGCCGTTAACCAAAAGATAGCCATGGAAAGAATGTCATTTTAGTGTTGCTGAGAATAACCCCAACCAAAATAGTAGACCGGCTACTGAAATATGTACTGTTCAGGCTGCCTCACAGCTACTATGAAGAAATTTATACAGCTGGGCTGTATTTGGAACACATTTTTCTCTGGTCAGTATTATAGTTTAAGCATCACAGTGTGATGAAAAGCACCAGTAATACATCATATGAGTTAAATTTTATCCTTTCATATATCTACTCCTTTTCCCTTGGACTTCACATAAGCCACATTTACATGGTGAAGCGACCTCTAAAAATTTAGCACTTTTAACAAAGGACCAACATTTTCTTTTACTGGAAAAGAGGTAAATGAGGTTTTTCGATTTGGACCGGTAGCTGTTTATACTGTAGCTGAATCAAGGAACACTTCAAACTATTATTTTCTTTTTCATAAATACTGGAATCACAAAAAGACAGAAAAATATGCCAATAGAACCACAATACTTAATCCAAAAAAGCAACAGCAAATACTGGAAAACTTTCACGACGCTACTGCGATACACACCTTTGGTCAAAAGTAAGAAGAGAACAAAGCGTCTAGGTGTATTTCAAAACCAGACAGTAAAACAACTTGCATAAGATTGATCCGTGTCCTACCTTTTTTATATTGCCCTCCTGGGAGGTCACCTCGGGATCAGTCAGTATTTGCTAAGAAAAAAGAAAATAGAAAAAAAGTTAAGTTGAATTGCAACTAAGAATGTTATGAAATAATACAGATGATGATGGTTTTTAAAGGCCAAAACTCTCAACTGCAACAGAGCAACACAGACGTTTCGGAAGCTAGATGGAAGGCTTATACCAGAACTACTATTATATTCTCCCACACATTTCAAGGCTTTCTGTAGCTTCTCTAAATCATTTCTTTAGATTTGGCGGACAAGAACACACGTTTCTTTCCCAAATGGCAGGCGATGTCGGATACGGGCGCTCCGAGGAGGGAGAGCAGACCCGCGGGCTCTCCAAACGCGCGTCCCTCCGGAGCGGGCGACCGAAGCTGCCCTGCCGAGCCCGAGGAGCGGTGCCGGGGTCAGGCCCGGCGGCGGCCGCGCTCCCAGCAGCCCGGGCGATGCCGGAGGCATCCTTCACCCCCGAACACGAATGCTCTCCCGTAGCCAGGTGCTCAGCCAAGGACTTCACAGCACACCGGCAGCTCCGTCCCAGCGGCCCGGGCCGACCCTGGGGCCGGGGGACGCTGCGGCCCCTCCGCGCCTCCAGCAGCTGCACAGGCAGCCCTTGGATTCCTCCTCCAGCAGAGGCCTGGTGATGCAAGCCATTAAAGCGCTGCTGTCTACCTCAGATTAGACCCAGGTCAGCAGGCAGCCAGGGAGGTCAAGTACCCAAACCTCCTATCACGCTGGATAGCCCCATCAGCATAAACGCACTCTACGAGGACTCGCTCGAGCGGCCGGGCTCCAAGCACCTAAGTCGTTCCGCTGACCTCAGCGGGGATCTCGGATGTCTAAGGTTACGCATGTACTCAAGCGCTAGGGTGGGGTCAGGGTACTCGCCGCTGCCAGGCCCAGGCAATGTATTTGGCTACCAAAGAAGGGCAGAAAAAATCTCCAAGGACCAGAGATCAAAATGCAAGGAAACCCAAGATAAAATGAGAACGGCTGTACATTGCAAAGGAGCCTTACTTTAAAAAAAAAGGGGGGAAAAAAAAAAAAAAGGGGTCCAACGAGGCTCTGCTGCATTTCAGCAGCTGAGGATTTGGCACAAAGTTCTTGGACCCCTTTGACCATGCCCAGGTGAGATCGACCAATTTACAAATTTCAAAGATGTTGGCAAATATCTCCAAGCTCAGCTGTAATAACAACATGACACGTTTTAAATGGTAAGAAACCTAAACCATTCTGGATTTTACAACAGCTCTAATAGATACTGAAACTGCGGTTCAGAAAGTAGCTGAAAGCAAATAGGACCAAGAGGTGGATACCAGAGCAATAAAAATCTGTGTGTTCCTGCACTTGTGCGTGCACATACACATGCTGAAATCTCACCCGGAATTACGGAAAGTTAAATATCTATCGCGCGCAGTTAGAAGCACGTGTCGCCAAGTTGCTGGGGAACTGCTGACTGCCCTCCGGTGCAGAGCACTCGCAGCTCCCGCTACCTTCACCGGGAACTAGCGACCCCCAAAAGCCGCCTGAGAATCGGGCCACAGAACTTTCAGAGCTGTAATACAAATATGCCTATGCTAAATGACTTAAAAGCCTTCATGGAACACTGCTGATGCCAAATGAAGACACCTAACTGTAATTATTACATGCAAAAAAGTCTTTAAATACAATTGGTTAAGTACGTGCATTTGGAGTGCATAATCCACCAGTTCAACATGACCATAAACGTAGAGGGGAAAAAAAATCAAAATGAAGTGCAAATTGGGCTGTGGTATAGTCCTATATAAACAGGCTTAAGAGTCAGGAATTCCTGAGTCTGAATCTAAATGCCAACACAAGCTTCCTTTTGTTGGTTTGGATAGATATGCGCTCGAGGGGCAAGTTCTGTTTCTCAAACCGTTTTTTTTTTTTTTTCCTTCAACTCATAGCAGATCCCAAATTTCATATTCTTAGGAACAGAATTTCTGTGAAAAGTATTTCATACGTATTTAAAAATGGCACTTTACAGAAAAGCATCAGTGGCCGTTTGTCTAACTGTTCATTCAGAGTATTTCAAGATGGCTGATTTTTGACAAGGTGAAATATTTTTTTCCATTTCCTTCTGTTACAGAACTTCCGGGGAAACAAACCCCCATTTCATGAAGAATTTTAGTTTTGATGGAACCATCTCCACACTCAAACGCTATCAGAACGCTTACGTGTGGGAAAAGGTATTGTAGCAGTAGTGGGAGATTAGGAACTCTTTTTAGATGGTATTTTCCATCCTTCCTTTATGCCGGACTTCAAAAAAGAAAAGGTTAGGTCCAAAATGCAACAGTACGGGACTAAGTTCTGCCACAGACTTTCTGCATTAGCTTGGACATGGCCCACAGCCCGAATGTGCCTGAATTTCCAATTTGCCCGTGCCAGCAGTTTGAGGCTGGACAGGTTTCGGTATGTGGCGGGGCGCGGGGCGCGTTGTGCGCGTGTAGGGGCAGAGCACAGAACCCAAACCCTCCTGCTGCCAAACCATGGCCATGGCTCTGACAGCGCCGGCAGAAACCTTCCCGGGCCGTGGAGGAAATTTCAAAATCCTGCTTCTGCATTCCCAGCCTGGAATGGAAACTGCCTGCCACACCTTTCCAGGCGGACGGAAAGGCGACGGCCCGATCGGGAGCGTTTGCACGCCGCCAGCTCTGAGGGGCAAAGGCTGCCCCGCGAGATCGCTCTCCGCAGCAGGACTTGATGGCTGCAAGAGCGCGATGGAAACAGTACCTCCTAATTAAATGAGAAAGGGAGAAAGAGGGAAAGTAAGTACCAGATGCGATGTTTATTAATAAGAATAACAAAAGATACTTTGAAAATCTACTCATTGGGTAATTTTAGCTCAGGCTGGACTTCATCTTATGCGAATGCCATAAGACTAAATATAGTGCTTGACGTGTACAGTGGGCTGCACTTTCGCAGTTAACACAGATGTTCGTAAATGTACTCAAAATTTACACCATATGCTTTTTCTATCAACTGATATGTTGATTTTAGCCAAAAGAAAGACAACATGTCAGCAGCAGCCACGTCAGAAAAGCTTGTGTTTTGGGAATCTGGTTGGAGGTGTATCTCCTCCGACTGCGGATGAATTTCACTGCGTTTCATTTCCTGGATTCAGCGAACTGGTGGCAACAGAATCCTGACTTAGTTACATTAGTTAGGGATGTGCTATAATTTTTGCACAGCCTCCTGAATGTATACTAAACATGTCAAGTAACACCATGTGATTCTTTTTGAAAAACAGTTTACAAGCTGGCATTCTCCAGCTGCAGTTAACCCTAACTTGATTACATTACCGAGACAGATCACAATGAGCTTATGTAAATAGTAACGTTATCCATTCATTCCGTGAGCTCAGATAAACTGCCATTTAAAAAAAACAAAAAAAAGAAACAAGCCCAACACTTAAATAGGCATGGCTTGAGGCATTCAGCAAACTCCAAGGGCGAAGATGACAGACTAGAACCTGCCCCTGTTGTATCACTGGGAATCTTGACTTTTAAGAAGTATTTCCACGTCTGCTCCGAGCTGGAAGCAGAAGAGAACGCCCAGTAATTCCACAGCAGTCGGTATGCGGATAACAGCACTTTTTTCAGTAACTTGTTCTTCGGTATCATCCGATTCTTTCGTAAGGCCTCATACATCACCGCTGAAGTCAGTAAGACTTAAAGCTAAGCAAGCACTTCAGCGTTTAAGTCAGTGCCCAGGTTTCTGCTCTTGAAGCCCGCACTTCCCAAGCGATCCCGCCCTGTGCCCGCTCCGTAGGGCCCCTGCACGCGCATCCCTGCTCAGCCCGGGTCAGCAATACAGGGACATCGCTTTCAACCGGGAACCCCGGCTGTGCCACCCGCGCTGTCTTACGCCTGCCTCTTCTTTGGGGAACACCATGCAGCCGGATCGTAAAAAAAGCTATCTTGAACACAGTTATTTTGCCTTAAACTCACGGAGGGAATCTGATTCTTACCGGCGCGCAAGTTCAGGTTAACCCTTCAGATGGAATCGCAGGCCATGTCCCCACTGTGCCTGACCTGCCGCTGTTAACAGGTAAGCGACCCTGCTTGGCCAAGGTGCGACGGCTGCGCTGCCTGCAGGGTCACCCGGTGCACGCGGGAGCAGTATGGCATGCAGAGCAAACATTTTCTTCCAGCCAGCTCGTTATGGGCTTTAAAAAATGTCTCAGCTGTGCAACTGAGAAACATTCATACGAGCGCAGCAATCAGACCAACCCGATACTGCGCATCCTAATCCTGATCAGTGCCTGCCACCTCCAGGACACGGTCTCTAAGCAGGTAAAACCGTCTGAGCAGCTGCGGTACGCACCGGTTAAAACGCAGCTTTGGATTTCCACAGGGCTACCTCTCCTGTCCAACACACAGACAGCAGCTCAAGGATCCACACGCTTCACCTACTTTCTGCACATCTGTTCCCATTCGGCTCAGAAGAGGACACTGCGTTACGCTACCAGTCTTGTTCTCCATAATCGCCATTAAGTATTCCTTTAAAAGTTTTACCCTGCAAAGTCCTGAGAGTGCTGGCCCTGACCCAGCCAGGTATTTAAGCGAGCAGTATCAGTGAAATTCATGGAAACAGCAATGCTGGCGCACGGAAGCGCTGTTCTGGCCGGAGGCCGGGAGCGCAGCGCCCGTCGTGGCACACAGCCCTCCGGCACAGCGGACCAGAGCTCCGCTCCGGCACTCGGCGGCCTCCCCTGCCTCCAGCTGCCTCGCACCGCGCTGCAGCACCTCGGGCTCTGCGGGAGAACGGACAGCGTTCGGGGCACTCCCCTCGCAGCAGTTCCAGCAGAGGTTAGAGTGCAGATACGGGGGTTTTGGTATGAAAAAAGGAATCTTCTTCTCAACTGTCCGCTAGTATGTGTCGGCTCGCTTGGCTCTAACACGTACGGAGGCTCTTTACAACTTTATGCCTGCCTCTACCTGGCTTTAGCCGGTATCACAGTAACGCTCTCACTCCCTCGTGCCCAAGGGCAATTTTACCAAAAAAAAAGCACATGAAGTATTTTTCATTGTTACTATTTGCCCGAGACATGAAAAGCCATTACTCATTGTATTGACAACTGCTGTTCTGCAGCAGTGAAGAGCTAATCAACTCTGCCATTAACAGCTCTGGAGACTGCAAACAGCAAATGCACAAGCAGGAAAGGCTTTGCTTATTTATTAACGATTTGCCAATTTCAAAGTGAAACCAAAAAGCTGATTTGCGCCAAACCTAACACTGTCACAACAGCTGTTGCTTTTCCAGTTCTTCCATGAAGTTCGGCTTTATATACAAAGGGCTTCTATAGTATACAGCCAGGTTATCAAAAACTCACTGCTACTTTGCAGCAACTCCTTCTATCCCATAGTCTGGATACGTCAGCCACCAAATACGGACGTTATCCTGGATACCACAGAACCTCAAAACGGCACACAGAACCAATACAAAATCTGTTGAACTAATCGGCAAACAATCATTACATAAATATAAAAAATTAAACAGTAAACTCTTTAAGCTCTGAACTCTGCGTGGAAGAAAAGTCTCCACTTGAAAAGCCTGTAAATTGAGGTCTAAAGACTGGGCTGCCTGAAGTTACACGGCAAATCAGTGGCAAAATTCGCCACCCTTCACCCTCGCGAACAGACTATGGAGCCTCCCAGCTGAGTAAACTGGAGTAACTAATAACCTGGTCTGTTGTCACCAAAGCTATCAAGTCCTGACATACCAACGGCACTATCAGTTCTCCTCTCTGCATGCATGTTACGTGGATGGCCACACAGTGCTTCATTAGCTACAATAGCTTGTGCTTAAAAAGCATTAAGGGTGTTAATCCAGTGCATGATGCTACTTGAGTGTTGGCAGGGAATGAGCTGGCTTAATATTAATTTTAATCCAGATGCTTTCTGTGTAAACGTTTTCACCTGCAGTTGGCATATCTGGTTTTACCTTCCAGCACAGAGACACTCTTCATCTGAGCTTCCCAAAGTTCCTTAAACACTGTAATGATCAGTGCCCATTTTTGATACTTGATGCTTTTATCTTTATAAAGGTAACATCACTCAGCTAGGAAAGCCTTGCCCAGGAATGCCTTTAAACCACAATCATCCCAAGACCCCCCAAGGTAGAGCAAGGAAAAGGTCAGAAATTATATATGCTGATGTAGGCCAAATGAGCTGATTAAAAAGCACTATAATGCTATTTGCGCATACAAGATTAACTGTTGGTAACAGACCTCGAAGGAATGTTATGTCCTCTGTCACGAGGACAGAAGAACTGCGTGAGCACTGTATTAAAGAAAATACATATAAAATACACATAAACCTAATCTGGGATTGCCGGCTTTGCGTTGTGTTTCTTCACTGCCATTTGGTTTTCCACTGGGAAGCCGTCCCCTCACTGCACAAACTGCTGAAGAATAAGCCTGTCCAGACCCTCCAACCTCCTCTGCAGCTCGGAGCAAGGAGGATGAGCAAGACAAGCTTCTAAAAACTGCAAAGAGCATGGCATGGGCTCACCCTGGCGATGACTGTAAGCGTGCTGTTAAACTTTGCATTCAGGAGCTGGAACAGTCCTTTAAAAACAGCAGCTAACAACCCAACAGTAGCTAAGTCACGGAGATGATGTTCTTTCATAGTAAAGCCAGAGGAAGAAGGAACCCACAGAAAACCATTTCAGCACTTAAGAATTTCTTCTCTTAGCTGCATTTTTAAAATATGGGGATTTTATAGCACTTTCTGGCCAACAGTTTACCAAAATTTTGCATTTTCTATAGTAAGTAAATTTGTGAACCCTATTAACTTGAGGAAATTTTCAATATCCTGCCCTGGGAATTTGAAACGAATGTGCATGGAATTAAGAGGAAAGGGAGGAAAGCTCTTGTCTGAGAGGAAGAATTTCCTTTCCTGGCTGGTGAGTGAAGGAGGATGAACAGCACTACTCTGACTGGCAAGAAACAAGCCAAGGGCTGAAAAGAGTATAAAGAATAAACCAACCATTCACTGCTAAGGGCAACCCCAGCACAACTGGGAACACTGTAGAGCAGCCAAACTGTGGTTTGTGGACCAGTAACAGCCTGCAAAGCCGTGGTATGCACTCCACAGACCATTTTATAACCATTTATTTTTCAGCTGAAAGTCTGAACAAAAAGGTGGTACAGTGCTGCATGAAAAATGTTCAAAATGAGGAGGGAACTGTGGCCCAAAATTTCTGGTAATCTGCCGCAGGGAGCACCTCTGCACTTGCTCATGCCTTATGTCCCGTATGGCTTTGCAGAGGAATTCTTCCTGTTTGCCAACTTTCAGTAAAAGAAAATGCAGTTTACAGAGGTGGATCGTTACAGGTTATTCCAAAGGGCGCTCAAAAGAAAGGAACATCCTAAGTCATCTTTTAGTAAGAAACAGCACCTTCTTACCACACGACACAAACTTCTGTGCATCCAGACAGGGGCAGGAAAATGTCGGGGGAGTTAAGAAGAATGAATGTCAAACATTAAGAATATGTTTAAGAACAAAGACTGCCAGAAAGAAAGTAAACATGGAATTTACATACACGGTATCACAACTTCTGTATCACTTTTTAAAGACATAACTCCTCCATGACATTGTGATCGAGTTCAACTGCAAGGACTGGGAAGTTAAACAGAATCTAATGGAGAGCATTTGTAATAACTTCAATAAGCTGAGGACTTGAGACTTTCAGCCAAGACAAATAAGAGAGGGTACTGATTAGCAAATGTCACCGTTTCTCCTGCCAAGCACTCAGCGACTGGTGATAGGAAAGTATTAAATACAATCTCACAGTCTTCAGGGGCTCTTTGATTTTATATTGCATTCTTATCGGGTTCTTAAAGTCCAGTGTTAATGAGCATGAGAAATGCACTCGATAGTTTGGCGGTTTTGCTAGAAGAAAATGTATTTCATTCATGACACGTGTTCCTTGGATCCAAGTTAGAGATGCATTTCCCTTTCATATGACGCCACATCCAACCTCCCTCTATTCTTTTTCTCCATTTCACCAACCCAACATCACCGTTAGCAACCATCTGTTTACTACCGCTACTCAAAGAAAATCGGTTTTACCAACTAGAGAGCATGAGCTCTTTAAGGCCCCTGGAGCGGAGATGAAACATTTCCATAGTAAGTGCACACCGGCTGCACCCCCTTTTGCAACATGCAGCGACTCCTGAGAGCAGAGTAAGTCCCAATTAATAATGTAAGCCTGTAAGTCTTTTGTTTAGTATTTTGCTCGCTTCTTGAAACACCGCCCAGAAAATAAATATGTAACAGTACACAAGAGAGAAAACAAGTTTAAATTAACTATGGTTTTCTTTTTAAAATACCCTTACAAATAGTATCTTGAACTCCCCTTTTCCTGAAGAGAAATTCCATTATAAAACTGACTTCTGAAAGGATGAAAAGGACACCTCTCTGTCTAGCGCTGAGCAGCATGTACAGTCTAAGGATAAAAACAGAAGTTGTAAGAATTGAATTGCATCTGTATTTACTCAGTTTGCTCACCTTCAAACCTGCGAACATGCCTAGCAGACTTTTACGCTCAATAAAATAGGAGCTCCTCAGACACAACGTGCTTCTGAACTGCAAACCAGTTACAGCTTCACTCTAGCCACAGAAAAAATAGTAGCAGAAGGGAAGCTCAGGGTCACCAACTCTAAATTCTGTCTGCCAGAGAACTACATAACGCAATCGCTTAATGTATCTCGAGCTATTTATTATCCAAGCAAAAAATCATCTTGAAGAGTGAAGTGTAATGTTTCGGTTAACAGATAAAGCTCTGCTGTTTGCAGCAATGTAAATGGATTGGACGGTTAGCTTTAGTCATATATGATCCATCTATCTTTTGTTCTCGACCCTTTTTAGTTATAAAAATGACCTTGATATTGACAGAATAATATAAATGAACTTCCTCTGTACTTCATATATTGATAACCTGTTTGTTAAGATGATCAGTAATAATCACAAGTAAATAAAGAGAGATCATACATCTTCTCGGAATGGCAACGCTGACATGCACTTGATCTGACGTATGGGGACCTCTGGGCTTCAGCTGAAGAGCTCATACTTCATATTAAATTGCAGCCCTTCTATCCAGGACACACAGTGACATATAAATCTATATCAGGCAATGCACTCAAATCTTAGTATCTAATCACACCTGTTATGACTAGGCTATCTTAGAAAATACGCTCGAAGGGAAGAAGTGTATTGAAATGGATTCAACAAATATACCACCTAGGCCCTAGCCTAATTCATTATTCGAACAGCAGGCACCCTTCGGGTGAGGTTCATACACAGCTCATCGACCGACGGGCCTCGGTCTTGGTATCACTGGGCTGGCGTTCATTCCCTGTTCCATTGGCAAGGCTTTCAGAAACTCCCTGCCCTTCTCCCTTCAGTGGCAGAGGTTAAGTACCTTCAAACCTAATATGGCAGCGTCCACACTAGTTCTTTTTTCTTACAAAATCCCCTTCATCGCAGACACAGTCTTGCCATTGATGCTGAAGCCGACTGGCACCAACATTGTAGGAAACAGGAAAGTCTCAACACTTCAATCTCTCCACGCGTACAGCTGCCACAGGGAAGGCCTAGGATTAGATGTACCAAGGTGAAAGATTTTCTTCTTCAGGTCTCAAGATACAGAGCGGGGCCAGCTGGCTTTGGCTTCTCCCACCACCCATGCTGAATGATACAGCCTCCATCCTTATTTAAATGCAATAATTACCCAGCTAAGAATTTGAGAAAGAACAGAGAAAAATGACCTCATTTCATTCTCTTCCTCACAGCCTAAAAAGACACTGATAAGAATTATGAATTGTTTTACCACATTTGAAGAGTATATAACGAATCCATTTTTTCATAGGCACGCTTGCCTGTCTCGGTTCAAAAGCCAAGTCTTTTCTCTGCCCAAGTAACACACAACTTTGCTGAGCTCAGTGGAAGTGTTCTAGTTCCCCACATGCAAGCATGTCAAATCACAAGCACAAACATAAAAGCCAACTTGCAATTTGCTGCATACAGAATTTGCCAAAAATCCAGCTCAATAAACTGCATCTGTATCTAGAGCTTATCCTCGGTTCCATCAAAATAATGGCCTTCAATGTAACCATAGTAGTGCACCAAAGCTAAATAGCTAAGCTGTGACATGTAGATTTTTGATCATTAATCACACTTGAAGGAAAATAAAGCCAACATGCAACGTTCCCACCAATTTCAAAAGTCTAAAGTGGGAAATGCACTGTCTCATTTAGCAGCTTAGTTTTGCTGCTCACACTGTGAAAGGAACGAATGAAAACAGCAGCCTTCCTAATAGCTGGTACCATCCAGGGGGAGTGGGGGCTGTCTGGGAATGTATCGCTGCCTGGCACTCAGACAGAAAGGATGGGATATGTCAATTTGATACCCATCAGCAGGATAACCTCACTGTCACTTTAACATGACAAGGTCATAGTCAGTCAGTGTGATGCAGGAAGAAAAATGGCCCATTAAAGCCTGAGAAGAACTGGAAGAGAAACATAAGGCTGATTACGAGACGTTCAAGTCCTATTTATTTTAGTGGAAGATGCAGCTACTCGGTGCTCCTGCGCAGGGACGATCTTTTCTGAAAGAAAAATCAGACGACAGTGACCAGAATAGCCACCGCGGGTGCCTGCCACAGAGAGCTTGAAGGAAGTTTACATCACTTAACCCCCATTTAACTTGGCAAAATAAGTCTTTCGGAAGCCAAAGATATGAAGAGCCTTGCACAGGCTCTGAACAGGAGGGGAATTTTCTGTACTAGAGTGTTTCTTCCGTGGCATGATCTGTGTTAACCACAAGGAACAGTTTCTGCTATTGCATGTGCCACTCTTCCGCCACTCGCTCTCAAGACACGCTGCCACTCAAATACGGAGCGAGTACTTGTTCCGAGTTGGTAAGTCAGCTTAGAGGGGAACTCCCTGTAGTAACGTTCTGTGCAAGGAAAGAGAACAACAGAAGAGAGCACTTTGTCTTCTTTTATTCAGAAGTAATATTAAGCAAATGACACTCTCTATAATGAAAAGTTAATACAGAATTATTCTGTGGACTAACTTCAGACATCGGCACAATCGGTTTCTTATTAAAAAGCATACAGTGTTGTTTTATCTGAATTGATAGGGGGTGCCAGGTGAGTTCCCTTTTAAGAGCTGCAGAAACAATCCCAGACAGAACTGGATAATATTATGCTTGGAATGATAATATTGTGTTTGGAAAAGGTCAATATTTTATTTAATCAGCCAGACAGAGAGTGGGTGGCAATTTCAATGCATTTTCTTGAGACAGGAATTCAGGGAGTCCAAACGGAAATAAGTTTCTGGTTTTTTTTTCTTGGGCTGCTGCTGTCTTCCACAGGTAGGAATTAGTGTTTGGAGTGTTCAAGGGCATGGTACAATAGGGCTGGGTTTAGCTCCACTGCTTCTTTGGGGGGAATGGCACCTCGCGTGCGTATAGCTTCACTTTGCAGTGAACAGCTATGTTTCAGGAATTGACAAAGCGGAGAATTACAACTGCAAGCTAAAAGAAATTAAACCTAAGGTAATCTTTAATCTTTGGAGCATCTGTAGAAACAATAACTATTAATCACGTCTCTAAATAAATCTACGGCAGCATATCATGTGTTATGCTGTGTATCATGAGCTTAGCAGGAAGCATGCAGTTTTCACTTTCTCAAGTCTACAAAAACGATCACTGAGACCTAATATGTCATGTTGGTTTGGTCCTGTTTCCAAAACTTCCTAAAACAAAGAAACAAAGGTAGGAAAAAGAATTCAAGAGTGAGAGAGAGAACTTTTATCTATGTAGATACTCGGCATTTGTCCCAAGTAAGCTTCTAGAAAGGATGGGCCCTTAAGAGCAAATCCCTCAAAAGCCTCTTTCTAAGTAATTCCTGGGAGAGAAGACTAAAACCTCCTGGTTAGAAGTGGAAGGATGCACTGAGCCTCTCAAGAGCTTCAAAGATGAAGGAATGTGAAGATCCGAGCTCGTTAGGGTCCCTTACACTACGGATGCCATGAACACCTCTCCCACCGAGTGCCAGGCAGCGTATCCTGGCCAGAGACGCTTCTGCACTCTGCGCAGGGTGGGAGACATCCATCTCGGAAGCTCAAATCTGCAGCTCTCTTCTTGCCATACAGCATCAGAGGAAGACTAACCACAGCTGAAAATCTCCCTCAAGCGTTGCCAGGTGCAGCTCAATACCCCTCCGTACCACACGCTCTAGGCGACAAATTCTGGCCCTGGACAAGCCAGCTTGAACTGCGGCCTTACGAGTAAGGAACAGAAGCTTTTGCTTGAGCTTCTGTCCCCACGCTGATTCCCATAGGAAAAGCACTGAGGATCATCTTCTTTCCCTCCCCTGTGTTTCAGTAATGGTACCAGGTCTCTCCTGGCACCGACCTTTGCCTTTGCCGGTGAACCGAGGTGAAGAAAGGAGGCCTGAAGACCAGAGCCGGCACCTGGCTGCCGGCACAAGTGCCGCAGCGAGGGAGAAGAGGTTCAGCGCCGAGCTGCACTGAACGCTTTGTGCTCTGGTCTCACAGCAAATGGCAGTCGGGTATCTTTATCGTCTATGCTCCCCACCATATATTTTTCTTTTCTCCAAAGTGAACAGTTCCGCACTCCGTCTTTTCCAGAGGGTCTTTCCACAGCGCAACGCTTTCTTCTGCTCTGCCCTCAAACCTCCTTCTGCCGAAGTGTACCATGGAGCACCGCTCAGACGGTTTTCCGGGGCAATGGCATCCTCCCATCTGTTTATATAACAGTTCTCTTTTCAACGTGACTTGAAAGAATGGGTTCTTTACACATTCTCACATTATATCTGCTTTTCCAGACAGCTGCTGAACTCACAGCAGAGCTTCGGGCATCGGGGTGGGGGGTGTTTTGGTTTAACAGTACGTACGATAATAAAGCAATGAGCTGCGGAAACTGAAATACAACACAACACAGCTTTGAAGTCTCACAAACCACAAAAAACACTGTACGTTCTGTTTTCTACAGTGCTTTAAAGCACCTCTGATTATCAAAAAGCTCCTTCTGAACGTGAGGCTGCAAGTCTCTAATTTTCTTTGCTGCATTCTTTTTACCAGCTTTTCCAGCTGAGCTGCCGGAGGTGTGTGGGCAGCATACCCTGAACAGCAAGATCACAGCAGCATGCGACAGAGAATCGAGAGTGATGACCGAGGACTGGCAACGCCACCAGTTACAACAGGCTCCACTGCAAGAGAAAGCCTACTATACACTGAGCCTCCAGAAAATACAGCGTTTTAAAATGTGACCTCTCCTTAAAGCACCCATCGCTCCCTGCGTGAGCTGTGGATTTGGGGCGACTGCAAGTCACGGGATGCAGAAAGTGAAGATCTGTCTCCGCAGCTATGGCAGGAGCTCCTGCTGCACCGCTCTAGAGGTGCACAGACCACCCGTGCTGCCCGGCGCGCGACCGCGAGCCACCTCTCGGGTACAGGCGTGTGCGCGCCGGAGCAAACGAGGTCTGCTCGTTCTTTAGGAACGCCAGAAGCACCTACCCTCTCCAGTGGGACACTTCTGGCCTCCAAGACAGAAATGGGCTTTTATTCCCCAAGAGAGAGGCAAGCCCTCATCCAGACAGAACGCTGATTAAAAGAGCCAACAAATAACTAGAGAAATAAGCTTATAAATACAGTGAGCACTTCATTTCTTGAGGTCGGACAACTTGACCATTATCTGTCTGCTCGCGTTTTCTTGATTAGACATCTTCTCAGTAAAAAGACCTCACAGCTGGCCACTTCAAAAAGACACCTGCCAAAGTGCTTCCCCCCACTTTGACCGCAAGCTTCAAGCAACGGTCCCTAGCTGTCAGAGCTCCTGCCCAGAAAAATTTGAAATCTCTGCAGAAGACTTTCCTGAAGTACGCCAAAATGGCTAACAGATTTTTTTAAAATTCTGTATGTTATCCTTAGTTACTCCAGTTATTTGCTATCAGAATTAAAATGGATTCTACGTTTGGAGCTTCTTTCAGAACAGTACCAGAAAAAAAAAGGGACTTTTTTTTCATTAAAAGTTTTGAAAAGCGCGCACAGCCCTCATTATCGTCAAACACTCCAAGTAGAGTTCTGAAGAAAATCTTGGGAGATCCATGTCTGAGTATTGATTACAAGGAGTTTTTTAATCTTGTGCCAAAAGGAACATTGAGGTTAAAAGATGGCTCCATACCCAATCTTGCCAAATAGCATTTCTGTTTACATCTTAAAAACTACCACTAATAGATCATAGACAAAGAAATGTCCATAATGTATCCAGATGCTGGAAACTAAATGTATTTGAGCCACTGAAGAGGGTTTAATGAAGTAAAGCATTTTTTTTAACTGCCAGCCCAAAGTAAATAATCACTGATTTGAGTATAGCTGAGAGATCCTATCTTACTCACCAAATCATCTGAATGTGCCATCAAGGAAACTGTTGCTTTGTGGGAATAACGTTAACAGCAGTTGAATGTTCTCATAAACTTGGTTCTTGTCTTCCTCAACAGCCTAAACCTCTTGGGATTGAGAAAATGTAAAGCAAGCGCTGCAAAAGCCACAAAACTCCCTAGTGCTTGTCAGTCCACACTGCTGGGTCACCAGGGTCGCTCGGTCCTGTTTTGACTTAAGGAAGGGAAGGATGAAGTCATTAGCGAAAGCCTGCGGCGATTTCCCCCCATGCGCCCATGGCACCTGTTCAGACCAAGATGGAAGCGGACCAAAACCTGGCAAGTCGGACGGTCCCGGCTGCTCTTCCTCCCAGCACAAACAGAAGAGCAGCTGTAAAACGAATAGCGCGGCTTTCACACAGAAAAACATGATCACCCTCAATTGCACGTTCCGTCTCCTGTTGAAGGCTGTTTCACTGCTTTGACTATTTGGCATCGTACTGTCAATTGTGCTAAGATTCAGACAGTTCCGTAAGGGACTCTGAGGCTTGGGATGATTTTATGGTGTCTTCACTTTCTCAAAAGACACCTCCTCACCACATCCTTCCATTCCAGGCTTCCTAAATATCGCCACTGTATTTAAGATGTGCATTTTTATAATGCAGAAGTAACTTGCATTTAATTTTATTTTGTTTAAAACAATAAAATAACAATTTCTGGTATTAGGATACGCAATGGAATTAAAGCAGAGAAGCAAGGAAAAAACCCATACTGTATCATATAATTACCTGTTTTGCTACAGCCAAGGCTGTCAATTTGACTGTAAATTTATAATTCACAATTGTATATCCCCCTTCCCTAATTCAGGCATTCAGCCTTTTGGTTAGAAGAACATTAAAATTACATTCAAAGCAATAATCTGGCTGACATTTAGCTGGGACAGGAGCTCAACTTGATTAATCCTTCACCTTCAAAAGACTTACTTTTGTGCCCTCACTTCTGCCAGGGGTGTAACGACAATTGCGTTACCTGCCAGTCTATACTGTTTCTAAATTGTGTTTTGGTTCAAATAATAAAAAGTGAAGAGAGAACTTTACAACAACATATCCAGGCTGTGCTGGTCAGTGAAAGTACCAAGAGCTTAATTCACTCTTCTGAAAGTAACAGCTATTTAAGCTAGCATCCTCAGCAACAAACGAACAAGGTAAGGAATCTGCTTCCACTGATGCATAATAAGCGCATGATTCTAACTAATACAGACAATTTATGGTTTTGGAATAACTTATTCCACAACTCTAAATCTTAAGAGTTTGGGTTTTTCACGTTCTGGAAAGCCTTCCAGGATACGTCAGAACAGCTGTACGCAACGCCGCCCTGGCAGTCCTGAGGGCTTTCCCAACAAGCTCCGCAGATCTACCTACTCCATGATTTTATTCAGACAGTACATTGGATGGTGTTCTGCAGGCATTCTACATGGAAACAATTCTTCAGGTGAAAAGGACGCTCCTCTATTATTGGAAAATAAGCACAGGAGAACATCTCCACCCTTCTTTTGCTCTCGGAGCCTTCTGTCTATACAACCAGTGCAACTTTTATACTATTTTTCACCTTTGAGGATGCACAATGAAATGACCAGGTGAGCACAAACAATAAAATGTAGCCAAAGAAGCAACAATCCAGCCTTACTTTTGGGTTTCTCTGGTGTATGTAAGAAAAAGATGATACTCTGTAGAGGGAGATTTGGCCCTGTAGAATTGCTGTCCTACGTCACTAAAAAGAATGCACAAAGAAGCATTTGCAACATTATCTCATGAGCCGTAACACTAGAATTCAAGTTACATGCGTTTGAGTTATATGCATTTATTTCTCACAGATCTCACGCAATCTGGTTCAATTATGAATTTGACTGCTTTTTTTGCAGAATATAAAATCCTTTTCCTCGCACCACATAATTGTGTTCCATGGCAGAACTGGTATTCATCATTGCCCTGCTGTCCCCTAGCCTAACAGATAAAACATCCACAGGGTAATAAATGTCAAACTATGATTATTGATGCTTTCAATTAAATTGATTATCTATTTGAGGTGCATAGCATGGTGATTTATTGCTATCTCTTTACGTTGCGCTTGGCACAATGGCTTCCCTGAAAGGTGAGCATTTTGACTGTTTCAATAGATTTTCTATTAAATCTGATTTTTCAGAAGTGGCTCACAACCATCCCAGTGCTTGGTTAACTGAAATGGCATCTGATCGAGTCTGAAATACGCTACCTGTCTTCTGTTATCTTCTGCAGCGTGGAGGTTAGGAAGCAATGTGTGAAAATAGAAAGGGAAAACTTTTGTTTAAGTGTTAATGGAAGGACAGAATACATCCTTGATTTACATCCCTCATTCAAAAACTTTTATTTACAGACTACATTAGACAAAAAGTATGTGTAATCTTGAGCTTTGTTGAGTACTACCCACCTCAACAGAGAGATGAGATGACCTTCGACTCGTCACTGGCATTGTGTTTTTATTAGTTTCAGATAACAGGAGCTATAAAATTCAAAGACATTTGCTCACCAATGATAATCAGCAGCTGCTTCACAAACAACGCTTTTGTTAGCTGCGTCATGGTTATGGTGACACAAGTTGACCTTTATCTGATAATTTACTCGAAGAAATGCCTTATGTGGCTGGACAACCTAGTACCACCTTCCACTGCTGCCGTTTCTCCAAAGCACAGTACAGTTTGTTTCAGTCTGCTTCAAAAAGCAAATCCGGCTCAAAACCAGGCATAGTCTCAGCAAGCTACGCATGTTTTGTGAAATGCAGGAAATTAGCATGAGAAAATCATAGTTCTCTTAATGGGCTGCTCTTGCTAGCTATGAAAAAAATACATAGAACTTATCTTCAAGCAGGTAGACTGAGAGAATCTCAGTAACAAACCCCACCATTTTCATGGGGAAAAAATTCAGTGCTGATAAGCCATTGACTTTAAATTTGAGACAAGGACAAATCTTTCTCCATTATTCCCCACATCTGATATTTCCAAGTAATGGGGAAGCACCATGTCAGATAACCTTCTGACTGAACTTCCCGGTGCGACACTGCGCCTGACCAAGTTTCCCACCATTTATTATCAGGAGCACGCAGGACAAAAGACTGAAGCCCACTGTGCTAGCTGATACATAAAATACGAAGATGAGTCTGCCTAAAAGACCTTGAGAAATAAGTAAACGCAATAGATAAACAGTGAGAACAGAAAAAGAGAAGGATTACTATCCCAATTTTACAGACAAGACTGAGACAAGAAATTAGGTGACGGGACCAAATCACAGAGTCTCTGGCATTTAGAAATTGAGTTTCAAGCTCCTTAGACCTAATCTTAACAATAAGGCTGTCATTCCTCCTCAGATGCAAACACCTTTGACCCCAGTAAGCTCAGAATTATACACACATCAATTCAGACTTTGAAGCCTGGCTTATCTCTCAGTAGTGTAACTGTCCCCTCCACTATAACTAGCAGAGCTATCTGCGCAAAAAACAATCAAGGAAGAGAAAGGAAGAACAAAGACCTACAGCTCAGGTCAGAATTAACTATTTTACATTTGCTATGTTCTACCTCCATCCTGGCAAAGCCCGAAGTGCTTTATCGTTTCTGCGTGTATTAGGAATATTAAACACTAACTGAAACGTGACCAACTTCAGAGAGGAACCACAGCAAGTATCTAACAACCCAAAGCAAGCCTGCAGAAGAGGTAAGGGCAAACATTAAAGTAGCATTTCCATTTGATAGTGTTGGCTGCACTTGAGAATGCAGGATGTAATAATCCAGGCTCAAATGTGGTCATCAAACCAGGGTGAATACCAGTTAGCAGTTTCTGACGCATCCCTGTTTGAAAAGTCAACTCTCTAAGAGCTCGGGCTCATCACGAGTGTCCACGTGGCATCGACTGGGGCACTGACTCAGAAGAACGAGTGACACGATCCCTGCAACCCCCTGGGTTTTTATTAAATGTCCCCCTCAGAGTATCAGACCCCCCCCCGTTGCCCTGTAATAGCAGGTAAGAGAAGTACTCCCCACTGGCACGGCGGCAGCACCTGCGCTGGTTGCCAAAGACGAGGCTTCAGAAAAGTCACTCGGAGATTCCTGCGGCTGGAACGTGTTTTCCAGCACGGGACGTGTGGGTCCCCACAACTACCAGCCACACATCGGGGTAGCCAGTGCAGGTTTAGGCAGGTGCAGGCAAAGCTTGCAGAGGGAAAAAAAGAGTATGAGAAAGACCACAAGCAGCAGGGAATTAGGACAAATTCTTCTTAAAACTACAGATCAAGCCCACTTCGCTTAGCTGTTTCTGAACATCAAGGCTATTTCCACAAAGAGATAAATACATGTACTGTAAAGTTTATGTGGCCAGCCACTACCCCTGCAGCAGAGGTTAGAAAATGTGACATCTGGTTTCCAAAGGATCTCTGTGTGGCCACGCACAGTTGTAATTATAGCAATAATTTGTAGAGAACATGAATGTATTTTTTTGGCTGGAAGGATGACGCTGAAGGCCTGGAAAAAAAAAAAAAAAAAAAAGACAAAAAAGAAGAAAAAGGCAGGAAACCCCATATGATGGAAGGCACCAGCTTCCCTCCTCAGCACACACCACAAGCTCCCAGATGCATGGAAGCAAATTCAAAGTAACCCTCTGTGGTGAGGGTTACTGCATCGCTCCGTGTGCCTGGACTGACGGACGGAACGCGCCCGTTCTGAAGGGAGCAGCAGCTCGGAGGTGAAGGTGTTTGCATATGTAAAGTGCCTGGCCTGCTTCCAGCCCTACAGAACTGAGAAAAAAGCGTGTGCACTAGGACGCAGGAGGAACACCGTGTTCAGGCTAATTCTGCCGCGGTGTCTGGCTTCTGGCGCGGGGTGTACGCCCATGTCAGCGCACGCAGTGAGACAGCACACCCCGTATCGCTCTTGGCTCGTGCTTTGAGCGCTCTCTTTTCACTGGCTGACAAAGGAACAAAAAGTGACCAAGTGACTCAAGGCGACTTGGTGGTTTTTATTTCATTTGACTTGAGAAATAACCAAATTCCTTCACCCTGAAAAATTTTTGAACTCTGAGCACCACTGCCTTCGGCACTGATTGTCCACAAATGCTTTCCTCGCTGAAGCAATGCACACACGAGGTTGCGGCAAGCTAGCCGAGCAGCCTGAGGACCTCAGTCCACCGCTATTCACTCTGCATTCTTTGGATAGCAGGACAATGATTAAAAAAAAAAAAAAAAAATTACAAACTTTCTGAGCATTTACTGCTGCCTCCCATACAAGTTTCTTCTTCAAATTATTTTTCAAATTGCATGGGGCAGAGTTCTGCCCCTGAAAAGGCAAATAAAAGGAAAACTGAAATGGAGGCAACTGCGGTTCCTTGCTCATTCAAGTACAGACTACGGCTCACAGATCTTTCCACCCAGCCCCAAAGAAAACTTCCTCAATCCTCCCAGAAGTTTGAATCACTCTCTCCTTTCCTTTCCTTCCTGTACGAGATGCTAGAATGTGCCTCTTCAAAGGAAACCAGTTCTTGGATTCACTGATGGGTTTGGTTTCATGCAAAAAGTGCTGGAGCTCCCTGTTCTGGCAGGAAGCGGTGTGCAAGGCCTGTCTCAAAAAGGAAACACAGATTTGGCCTTCCGTTCTGCAACATTCAAACCTGGAACCCAAAATACACTGCTTTTTCTCTCTCCCTTTCTTCGTATCAACTAAGCAGTCCTGTTTTCATATCAGATCATAAATAATTGCCTGCTGATATTCACATGAATAAGGAAGCTGTAAACTGACTCTTGAGAATAGCATCTTCATTCCTGACAAGAAGAAACCATCGCATTTGTACTTCAGAGTTACCTGACTAAAGGCAAGGCCTTTTTTTTTTTTTTTTTTTTTTTTTTTTAAAATAGGGAGACATTGAAAATGTTACCGTCTTATCGTGGCAGCTGTACACAGCTATCAGTAATAACTGTGATGGCTGGGCTGGACTGTGGCACAGAGGAACTGAGTAGGCATCTGCTCTGTTTAACGCACAGGAAGCACAGGGCAGGTTTTAAGAAGTATGCAGAGGATGTAATGGAGCCTCTAATGTGTTTAGGTTTCTCCAGCGGAATCTAGTTTTATCAGAAAACAAAGGTCCTGATGGGATTATCAGTGGAAAGAAACCCAGAACCTGTCTAGTTAGGAAGGGGGCTGTGGAGACTGTTATGTCAAGGTGCAATAGCTCCCTTCCAGGCAAGACTGAAAGCTACTTCTGCAAATTAGTCTCCTCCGCCAAATTAGCTGGAATTCTGTGCCGGCACATAAGATTTTTAGCACATATAAATCGGTGCTTGCCTCACGCTGATGCCTTGTAGAAAGAAAAGAGAAATTAAGATGTCTCTCTAGCACACTGAAGTTGCTCTACAAGAGGTACCAGTATCTTAGCAAAATAAAACGCTTTCAAGCAGCTTATCAAGAAGTGTACGAAGTTCGTCCCTGTCACACATCCGCGTGCTGCAACACACTGCCGATCACGATGAATCAAACAAATGTCTAAAGCTTACAAGCGCTTCACACCTTCAATGTCGCTGTTCCACCTCCAGCTACTTAGTCCTCACAATACGCAGACCTAGAGCAAAAGGTGCGGTGAGAGCAGCACGGGGGAAATAGGAACCCAAAGCCTAAGAAACTTTTTTACAGGCAGATACGAAGATTGCCATTTAGAAAGTAGTATTATTCGTGAGCTTGATCCTTGTCTCGTTTTTCTTTGTTACGTGATTAATAAAACAATTATAATAATTATTTGAATTCAAAGACCAGCCTGCATAACATAAAAATGAGCCATGTCAATCTGTTAGTCTTGGCTCTGCTCAACACAGCTGTATAACAGGAAAATACGGAGGTGACGCCGTAAAAAAGAAAGCTGGTGCCTTCTGATCTCTCAAAGGTCAGTGTGGATGATGCAGATCACTAAAGAGCTTCATGAAATCCAGACTTACATCCTGGTTAAGGCATCACAGTACACTCAAGATAGTGTTTGGATTCAAGGGCTCTTGATGAGACCATGAAATAAATACAGCACAGGTATTTTAAACAGGGAATCACAACAGTGCTGGAAGACACAGACAGGTTGGTTTTTTTTTTTATCTGCCTCTCATATCCCTGCAGCCTTGCACTGTCCTCTCCCCACTCCCTTCTCTCTCGCCCCTCCGTCATGTCGTTGGCATCCTCCAGCAGTTCTCAAGGATTACGCTCTTCCCGTGGCCGGACTATCATACAAATCTGCTCCTCTTACACAAGCCATACACAGGAATACTACTACCATCCTTAAAAACAACTGCTACTGCTGCTGGGTGACACCTGGTTTTGTCAAGGATGAGGGGGGCTGCTCACCAACAGCCCGAGCCTACGTCAACCTCAGCCCCTCCAACACCCGTGCGGTAACAGTGGGCGCCTGGTTTTATCGACGGGTTCCCAAGCGGCTGTAGGTGGGTGAGCGCCGTATTCCGCCTCGCTCCAGCTATCTGGGGTGCGTGTCCTCAGGGAGAAGCCGAGGATGAGACCATGCACCTCGCTGCTGCTGAACACAGCCCTCCTCCCTTCCTCTCCCGTGCCCCCCTTCTGCTGTACCCTACCATCCCCTCACCTCCCCCACAAGCCCCAGCTAAAAAAGGGAAAGAATGAGAAAGTGAGTACTCTGTAGCTGGCACTGCAGACAATGTGCGTCTTGTGTGAGTAATTTAGCACTATGGCCAGTCAATCTGGTTTCTGGGCCCAATGCCCTGACCCTCTTTAGAGCTGCTCTCTCTCTCCAGCACAGTGTGAAACATTTCCTTTCACAGCACTGACACTTTGCAGATTGAGACGTCAGGCCTGTCCAACTGCAGCAAATTAGCAATTTTTCTTTTACTAATTGGAAATAAAAATGTTTGCTAAGGGAATAATTTGTAGGAATGCAGTGTTAGGTTTCCGGCTTTTTATAAGGATGCTTTAAACTTTATACGTGTGCACTTTTCCTCTGTTTTGATGCCTTGCACTGTAAATTTTAATAGGTTACTCGACTGTTAACTTTACAGTCTCAGCCTTCCAAAGGATTAAATGAAGTTTTTAATCTATCTTCCTTCTCCGAGGCAGCGGGGTCTTCTTAAAGTAGTGCCTAGCGCAGCTTGCCCACTTCTCAGGAAGCAAAGAAAAGGGGCACAACTCCAAAGGGTTAAAAACATACATGGCTACGTGGCATCTGGATGAACCTTGGGCAGGCGATTTGTTTGCAAAGCCTTCAGTTCACAGCTCTCCAAAGTTCCCTGTGAGCATGGTGGAGAGAGATGGGTAGCAGATTCAGGAACGCTTTTCAGCGTTAACCTGACACAAATGGGCAATTTCATCGTTTTGAATCCCCGTATTAGCACAGCAGTTGCACTCTGAGCAAACACAAAGCGTAACAACCGGCTCGCGTCTCTCTGCCGGTGAGGAAGAGGGGCAAGGAGGCTCTTCGCTTCCATTTTTTCAGCTTCTTTGCACTAATGCAGCTTTGCCCATTCAGTGAGGAAATATTAATACTTTGGGCAGGGTCTGGTGGTGACGGTATCTGGATTTTTAAACTCCCTTCACATGCAAAAGTGGAGCAGGGACAGTTTGATCTATTCGATCCTAAAAATCACTGCAGTTAAGAAATGGCACGCAAATGGCAGTCAATAAAGACGTCTTCAAATAAAAAAAAAAGTTCTTCAAGAAAGCGGGACCAAGAAAGAGCCTCCTATAATCTAGAAAAACCTGCTAAGAAACTAGAAACGAAAACAACATGCCCTTTTGCTGAGACGCAGTATTTTAGCCTAACGTGTCTCTGTAATTCTCAAGGCACGTAATGTCTTCCTGCAAACCGCGCTCAGGCAGTCGTACATTAGCTCTGATAACAATGCCAGCACATAAAGAGTTACTGTTCTTTCCCCCTGCCGCCCCCCCCCATAAAGCATTTGACAGCCATGCCTAATAATTCTTTCTGGTGTGGTTTTTCTTTTTCTTGATGTCTTTATGTGAATATGAAGCCAGAGTGAAAGGCTTTGGGTGACCCCCGTGAGAGAGAAAAAGTATGAACTACAGAGAAAAAGAGTGAGATATAGACTCCCCGCCGAGACATAGGCATCTTCTCTGGCAGCTCACAACTTGGCTTCAGAGCGCCTTTGTAAAGGCAAAAGGACTCTTCTTCACTCAGGCTGCGACAATAGGTGTTTTGTCAGAGAGGGACAGGATAAAAAGCAGGGGGTGGGAGGCGAGATCATCATCGGCAAGGGGCTAGCCTTTGGGGCCTGCAGATGTTGGAAGGAGGATGATTTATTGCTCCAGTGTCCTCAGTGGCATTTGGCTACCTTCCCAGACCCCCCCATTGGTGGCTGGGTGGGAGGCGGGAGCGCGGCACGACAAGGCATCTCCGCCGTCCACGGGCAAAGCGCGCGGGGGCTGCCGGGGGGAGGGAGCCGCTGCGGAGAGGAGCCGGGACGGGACCGAGCCTTGCCCTGCAACAGCCGCGGAGCCAACGGCTTGCAAGCGGGTTCCAAACCACTCTAATGCGAGGAATTAAAGACAATCTTCTTAATTCCTCAGCCTAGAAAGGCCTAGCAGAAAAAGAGAGGTGCAACGGGTACCTATAAAGCACAGGCACCGGCAATCACGCGACAGGACAACCTTGCGCTTATTGTAACCAGACCCAATTAAGCCACCTTCACCCGGAACGTAAAACTGAGAAGCTGGGACGTGTTTCTGCGGGTGTGAATGCACGGGACATTATCCTTCCCACAGCTCCTATTACCAGCCGGCCTAACGTCGGCTACTGCTGCATGGCCAGATCTTTGCCCATTCCTTAGCGAAGGAGCGAGGGGAGCTGAGGTGCAAGGCTTTCTGCTGTAGGGCGAGTGGGCTCTGCCGCCGGCTGACTGATCCCAAGGACAACCTGGTTCGGGGGGCGAATGGGAGGGAGGGATCTGATGCCCGTTCCTCTCTCCGAAACTGCAGAAAGGCTTGGAAGCAGTGGAGGAGGATTTATGCAAATCAGCTGAGAAAAGGAACCAATATTTCGGATGTCTCTCCATACCCCCCAAAAAATCTCAGAACCGTCTGAAGTTTGCCCACTGCTCCATATATCCAGTATATTGAAAAGCATCCCAGATCACTGAGCCAGGAAGTTCTGGATAATTTCCAAGAAAAAGGAATCACAGCCTAGCAAGAAATACACACCAAGACAGCGTATTGCCAGGAGTTTGATTTAGGACTTTTGCTCCAGCTCCTTTCCTCTTTTAATATACAGTTTTCCACCACACTTTCTATATAAATACTGTATCCTATGGCTGACAGCCTCTTTTAGTAGATTTATCCATCAGTGGATTTACTAAAAATGTTCTCTGTTGAAACAAGGGCACATGCTTCACCTCAGCAAAAGACAAATCCAGAGACAGTATTAAAATACAAAACCAGTAAATCCTAGACAAGATAGATGCAAAGAAAAACTTTTAGAGTCATTTTGTACAGAAATTGCTAGGTAGCAAAACCGAAAAACTAGAAGACAAAATGCAAAAGTGGAAAGTGACTGGAAAAGGCATGAAAGAAAACCTGCAAAATTCCCCGAGATGAGTGCCACAATAATAATGCTTAACAAAACCCCACTACCGAAGAGCGCTATTAGTTTCAATTGCCAAGACCCAATAGCACCTATTATGAGGGAAATCTCAAAATGCTTTACTAGGTTCCAGACACACTTTTCTACATGTACTCAAAACTGTTATATCCATTTACAGAAGGAAGTGAAGCATTCAGAGTATAAGGGACATGTCCAAGGTCACACACAGAGTCAACTGCAGAGTCAACAGAAGAGTAACTAGATCTTTGCTAAAATCCCTTGGCTTTGACTGCTAGACAATGGCTCCCCCTCCCACGTAATCAACCAGTTATGGAAAGGCATGCAGGACTAAATATGTTCACTTGAGAATAAAAATGTTTGGATGATTATCTATAAATTATATGACATTATCCAGACCTCTCTGGTTTGGAAGTTGGATAGAAATTTGATGAATTACAAGCAAGACACAAATGTCATAAGAGAAGCTTTGCTTTGACTATTTCTCTCGGTCTCTGCAAAAAAGTAAGAATCGCAGAGATAGAGCAAAAGAACACAATCCCCACAGATCTGAGTTTTCCAAAGCCTCTCAAGTTATTGTTGTTATTCCTGATATTAGACTGTTTACCACTACTGGCATTTAATGTTCGACTACTCATCTTGCCACAAACCGAGGTTTTCTAAAGTAAGGCAGCGACCACAAAGTTTGAGCAAAAAAGTCTCTCTGAAAGGCAAAAGAAATGGCGTCTGGACTTTCACAGACTGTCAGGTCTCAAATGTCTCACGTTTTCTGATGAAATTATTAATGCCGCTCTATGACTAAGTCTTACATAGTTTGCACATCTTAGGAGCTGTAATTAAAATAATCAAGTCACTTTCTTCTTCATGTCCATTCTTTGAGATGGTGTTTGCACGTGTTCAAATATATACAGATTCTCCTCCTTTGAGCGCAGCAAATCCTGTACACTGCGTGATGTCAAGCGCTCTGCCTCCTGAAGGGCATCGTGGCACTGGAAGTAGAATATATGTCAAGCTACGCTGCAAGGGAACACGCTGTTAAAAGCTGGCTTTGTCTCTTTTTTTATTTTTTTTTAATAGGCAGCATTTGGACTACAGACATGGATAATACTGCATCTTTAATGCTTTGCAACAAATTGCCACATCAGCACTAAGTACCTCCACTTAATTTTTCATTTGGATACGATGAAACATTTTTTCCCATGGAAGGAAAAGTCTGGTCTTTGTGATCGTGGCACTGCCAGCCCAAGTTACAGTAAAGGTTAATCACAAACAAGAGACAAGTAAAGTAGACAAAGAGCATCATACACTTCACTTTTCAATGGATGTTTTCATAAATGTATGAATAATTTAAATTATCATTGCCGAGTATTTATTCGAGTGTTTCAGGGGAAAAAAATGCCTCCTCTTTTTTTTTTCCCCTCCTTGATTCTTTTCATTTCTGTCTCATCTCTTTTATGTGCTGCATCGGCTGTTTTCTTGCCATCTGAATCAGTTTTTTGGAACAATGGGATGTATGAGGGCTGAGGGGGCAGTTGAAGAATACAGCCCTTGTTGTACACTCTGTGACTTGACATTGATTAATGAGGGTGCGGACATGGGCAGAATTTGATAGAGAGAGAAGGGGAAATTGGAGGACCTGAGGGCACCAGAAGGAGAAGGGCAAGGAGATGACAGGGCGAAGACCAGAACGATGCCAGCGACTCCGCGCAGTACGTGGAAACCACGCGCGGCGCAAGTCACACCACTCGGGGCCATCTACCGTGAGAGGTCCGAAATAGCTGGGGAGACTTCTCGCATCGTGAGAAAGACCTAAGAGTGACAGTGGGGCATTTCAGAGAATATCACACCTCTCTCTAGGTTTATCCTGCACGTCAAGACTCATTGTGTCAACACAACCCTCTCTTTCGTGTCAACATTTCCCCCAAAAAATACCGGTAGAAAAAGCTTTGTTGCTTCCTTTATTCTTTCACACATACCTCAGTCTCCACCCTGTTGGTTTACTTTCAAAACCCAAATACACTGCAGTTTGTAACCTTTTCTACAGGAGTCCATCACACGTACGACTGTGCTTAAAAAGAACAGGCAGATCAAGGCTTTCTGGATGTCAGGGGAGGGTTAGGTTGGTACCACTTTGGAGAGAGAAGAGAGTTTTCCAAAGCCTATTATTTCAGGAGGACATCTTTTATTTTCTCATGCGAATAAATCAAAAGTACTGACGCTGGTCAGAAAAGAGTAACATTCATACACTGAAAAGCCAGATATGTTTTTGGCTGGCTGAATGTTTGGGGGATGTGGTGTGGCGCTTTTTTTAATTTTATTTTTTTAAGAAACCCACCTTCCCCCTTCAGAGGTATAGGCCTACAATATGCTTCATCACTCGCTCAAGTTGTGGGAGAAGAAAAACATGTTTCTTGAGTTTTGCTGGGTGGTTCAGGTTTAATGAAGCCTGAAGCATACAGTCACCGGGTTTTCTTTAGTTGTATTAAATTGGCAAAAAATTAAGTATATAATAGAAAAACTCAAAAAGCAGAACAAACAATGAAATATTACTGCAAATCTGAATCTCCAGATTTCTTTTGATAATGCAGCAGACAAAACCACTTAAATATGATTAAACAGAATGTGAAATCTGTTGCTTCAAACTTAGTATCATTCTTTTTTCAGTCTTTTTTATCATTTTTTTCACTGAGTTGCCAGTGTACTTGTGCTTATCATCTATGTTCTACACCACATACAAAAAGCTTGAGTCTAAGTAACAAAAATCTTACATCTAAGATATCTTGGATTTAGGAGTTCTGCAAGTTATGCGTAACATTTCTAGAAGGACGGAGATATGAAAAGACCAGTCTGACCACATGGAAACATCCTCATTTAGTCGCAAAATAACTGTTTTCCTTAGGTGTGACAAACGAGTGTACTGGTTGGAGAGCAAATTTTACACGTCCGTTTAGCGCTTCAGAGCAGGGGTCGGTTCCCCACGCCAGCCACAGCGTTGCCTGGAGGAACGGGCTGGGTCTCCATTTTGTGCAATCGTAGATGAATTGAAAATAACATCCTAACTAGAATCGAGGAATTCCTTACAGTGTTCAATAACCCAATACGAATTATAAGGTGGCAAATAATAAATGCTGGGCATGCCACCTGGCCTAGGACCACCGACAGGCGGCGAGGACACGCAAGCCCCGAGCTGGTATTCCAGTTGGCCCACGGTCATTTCTCTGCAACAGAACTTGCTGCTGCTCAAAGCACTGTCCCCGGAGAGGCTGGCCAAGGAGCACGAGGCAGAAGGGGCGACGGACACAACTCCCCACCCCGCCCCAGCACTGACTGCAGGGCTCTCCTGCTCCCGGGTGGCCAGCGCGCTGAGCCCCACACCCCCGACCTGGGAACCGCACGTGGCGAGGCGCTGGATGACCGGGATAAATGAGTGCATCAGCACAGATACAAGCAGACAGCTGTCACACGTCTCCTTCTAGTATTTGAAAGACAGAGTAAGAGTTTGCTTGTTCTGCTGTTCCAAGGTACAACCGAATAGCATCCATTCGAACGAGCAACTCTTACGCCTGCCTTGCTGGATCCTGCCCTCTGCAAAGAAAGATCACGGCTGCTGGCTCGGACAGAGCCGAAACGGTCACCTAAGTGCTCAAAAGCCACCTGAAAGTTTTACGCTGATCTGCGTGATGTTGAGTTAGCTTCCTCGAAAGGGCTTCATCGAACAAGGTGATGCATCAAGGACACGGCAGCCACCAAGCGAAAACTGGCCGCTTCAGGAGCGAAATACAGCACGTCTTGTGCGGCAGTGAAGACAGGCAGGACCTACAGTACGTCTTGGACTTATTACTATTAAAAACATCAATAGCGATACCTTACTCGTCAGAAATCTTTACAGAAACCACTCTTGATGAAACCTGGGCACAAAGCTGCAATTTCAGTAATTTCAGTCAGAGAATCCACCCCAAAACAGCAGCAGCCCGGTCCTCAGACTCAAACTCAAATTGTTTTGCCTTTCTCCACTGCCCCAGATAAATTCGGTATCTGCCAGACTACTGACTGTTCATGTGCTAATCTGACTCAGACCCTCATTCACGGCTGCTCTCTTTTGCATAAACGTTCAGTGTTCATTTAAGGGGACAGTTGTCCCTACACCCTGTGCGACAGCTCTCGCCACGGCCTGCTGGCCGCTCTAAGCGTCCCCCATTTTCCCTTCACGCAGGGGAGAGCGAAAGATCCTGGGTTTGCTGGCGCGTTTACAAAGGGAACGCGGAAAAGTTTCACAGATGAGTAGAGAATCGCCTCCCTGTCTCTCATCTGCCGTGACCACCACCAGCCAGCCACCGGCTTTCAGGCCTCACCCGGAGAATTACACAAAAATACTACACGTGGGTAAATCGGTTGCCTCCTGGCTGTTAGGTGCACGCAACCTGTTTGAGCGCCGGTGATTCCTGCGTGCAAAGGCAAAAACAGCCTCCGGTCCCTGAACATCTGGCTGAGCGCAATGCCTTAGAGGTTTTCACTGCGGCCGAGCCTCCCAGCGTTTCCCTTTCTCTCCCTCCTCTCTGCATCCACGACAGGCAGTCCAGCGATCACCTGCAATGGCAGCCACAGAGGGTGACCTGAGCCCTAGAGCTACTGCTGCAACAAATGAGAGAGCTTAACTAGAGCAAGACTGGCATAAAAAGGAAAGAGAAAAAAAGAGAGGAACAAAGATTCCGTCCAATTTGCTCTTTTCGGCATTGTAAAAACTGGCCTGTTTCCCAGTATATCACTCTGCCATTGAATAAGGTCAATTGCAGAGCAGTTCTTCAGTCATCCTGATGGGTTTTCATGAGAAAGTGAATGGAGTGCAAATTAGCCAAAGTCGTCACAAGCTTTTTTACTGTCACTCTAAGCCTGACAGTCCAAAGGAAAATGAGGATTAATAAATCTAACGAACTTTCTCTATTATCCAAGCCAGGTTAGGAAACTATTTATTGTCTCTCTTTTTCTATGTTTCATCCATTTTGCCTACTGTGGTGAAGCATTTCAAGAAGAAAGAAACAACAGACGCATGCACACACACGCTTGCACGCACACACAGAGCTTAACCTCTCCAAATCTGCTAGACAGAGCCATAGACATACCAGAAAATAAAGGCACTGGCATCGTGCAAGCAAATCAAGATTTTAAAATAATTCTGCCTTGCACATACCGTACAGTTTTATATGAATCCTTACAGCTGCTGATTTCCATTAACTAATACGCGTTCAATGTGCTAAACAGACATTTTTTATGGGAGAAAGAATAATGACTGCTAGCAAGTCTTAAAAAGTACCTCTTTTTAAAAACAAAAAATTGGTTTCAAGGGGGAAACATTTTTTAACAATTATATCCACATGTGTGAAGTAGATTTTAGTGCGGTTTCAAAAAATACTTTTTTTTTTAATAGAATAAGGCATTTCAGTAGCTACTGGTCTAGAATGCAAATCTTTACTAATTTATTAAAATCATTTGTATTTGGGTAGCTTTTGGAAAACTAGCTTAACTAAGAGAGAATTGCCTGAAACATTCTCAGAGACCAGGAGGTCACACCAAGCCTATCAAAGGCATCTAGGAACCATTTAGCATTTTCCGTTTGGGAGGTTTAAGTATGCGTATATGCATACACATATATATACACGTCTGTATGCATGTATTTAAGTCTAGCATAATGCAAATCTGTCCAACTTCACAGTTGGAAAAGTGTTATGCCATGTAATTTGTAACACGTTGCGATCGGTACAGTGGTTTTCATTCAAGAATCTCAAAGTCCTTAAAAACTTTCGTGAATCAGGCCTCATGCTGTCTGAAACTAGATGTATATGTTTTCAGAATGCGTGTTTTAAGCACCAGTTAAGACATTTCCCATCTGCGATAAAACAGGTGGGGAAAAGGAGACAAAAAGATCAGCCACTTGCTAACGTCCCTGGCAATAAACGCCTGGGAGGAGACCAGCACAAATGTCAGGTCAACTGGCTCCTACTGCAATCTTAACAAAGAGTGATCAAACTCCTGACTTCTGAGGATCAGAAATACATTAATGGTGGAAGCAAGCAAAATAGACTGTAAACAAAAGTTTGGCACCAGGATCCTAACAAAAACACCCCAGCATTGCGAATAAGGACAAAGATGGTAAGAGAACATCGAACTAGTCACACACAAAAGTAACAGCTCTTTTTTATACTAAAATGCTGAACACCAACACTAGCTACAGTCTAATATGATGCAATTTTTCATCTTCCTTCTGGTAACTATGAAAACTGTTATTTCAACTCTTGCTTCTTGCCTTTGTGTCGGTCCTGACCATATGTGTATTCCTCTCCCATCACAATCTGCTAAACTTCTTTCACTACCAAGAAGGAAAAAGGTCAAAGGAGAAAACGCAAGGTTTCATTCTGGAAGCTACTCAAAAAGAAGTTGCTTTAATTTCTTCCATATTTCTTTGAGGTAATCATAATTGTAGCAAAAAAAAAAAAATCATTAAATACATAGTCGGACATACTCATGGCTGCAGTGGATAACAAACCAGTTTAAAGTCAAGTCAAAGAGTTTGTTTCAACACTTTGTTTTCAGCTTTTATGTGGAGAGACTTACGAGAATAAATTCCCCCTGAGGAAGTTCATGCTACGATCTGACTAACCAAAGAAAAATTGTTTAGCATTCAAAGCAATCTGGGGTTTGTTGAGATTTCCCTTCTCCTACTTTTACAGTCACTTGTCATTCCATTTAATAAGAGAGAAAACTTTCCTGACCATTGAAATTATGCCATTCAAGATATTAAGGAAAACACGCATACCCCAAAGTAAAGGTAAAATTATGCTGCAATCATCAAATCAGCCTTCTCTTCTTTATCCCATCTGTATATTCTCCTTGTAAATGCTCAAGAATTGGTTAGAAAGCTCCACGAGCGGCATAGTCCTACCTGCTTGCCACTTAAATTGCTGGTATTTTAATCTCATCAAAGAATCTGAGTTTTTCTTCCTGCTGTTTTGACTTTGCTGTCTCTTAGTCTTGTCACATTCACTAGTTTTGAATAAGTGCAGAACTTGCATTTACAGAATTTGCAATCTGCAAGATTGTTTAAGTGATTTATCAAATACTTTGATTGAACACTTATTGCTGTTCCAGTTCTGAATCTCATTTAAATTGACTGGGCTTGACATAAGCCTTTGGAGTGAACACAGAAATGAGTCCGGGCTGTGTCAGGTACGGCACGAGGGGAAAAAAGTTCCACCTCCAGCCACAGCACTTCTGGAAGTGCACACTGATAAAAGCGGCCATGTAACACAGTCCTTATTCAGCATTTTATGTCTGACAAGACCAGAATGCCAACCGTCAGACAGGCTTTATCTTATTAACGCTCCAGCACAGGGTCGCTGCAGGTAGGTTCACAACACCCAGAGCATCTAGCATCGCCCACGTTCCTAAAACAGAAACCTAGTCTGAGCTGTCCGCGGAGCTAAGGGCTCCGTAACGTTGGTACGCTCTGCACAGCCACAACAACCATGTTACTTCAACAGACCTTACAATCGCTTTGCACTCCCAGCCAACATACAGATCGGAGTAACGCTGGGCTCTACGGAGTTTTGAAATATCCGCAAAGTTGAAAACCGGTAAATTTTTGTCATCAAATGTTTGATGTACTTCTGGGGATACTAAGCAAACTGAGGGCAAACGAGTTTGAAGGTCTACATAGACACCTAATGCCACAGCACCAGAAGGGATGCAGCAAAACTCTTCCCATCAAATCAGAAAGCAAGGCACGACAGACAAGTATCATTGGAAGGTATCTTTTTTTAACATGAAAAAGAAAAAACATCTGTAACCACAAACTTCCTTTGCATTCACCTCTATGATCCTGTACTAAGTGTGCACCCCACATAAACTTTTTAGCATGTTGCTTGTGTTTACCCCTACTCCGAAGATACTATTCAACAGATGAAGTAACTGAAGCCACCAGAGGTGACTCACAAGATTGTGCACCGGATTCTTACACACTCGTGGTCCACAGAGGCATGGGTCGGCTCTGACAAGGAGAAGGCGGCTCTTCCAGCAGGCTGCCCTGAGAAACCCTCAGCTTTGAAAATGTTTTTACCCACTTTATATGGAACAGTCAACACTTGTTGCAAATCCATTCCTTCCTTCAGGATTCTGGTGAAGAAAATGGACGCTGAAACGGGTACGTTGACCGTGAATGGCTGTGAGTGTCGCAACGGAGCTGCCAGCCAACTCTTTGCGTCTGGCTGCTCCCGTTCATCACACTCTTCTGGTTGTGGTGAGGCTGAGGCCACAAGTCAACCTCCACAGATTTACAGCAATAAATACCACAGAGGCTTTTAGACTTGGCATTTCCTAATAACAAATAAATAAACGTTTATTGCCTTTGTTCCTAATTTTGCTTAAGTTCATGAGATTTTACAGAGCTTTACCAAATCAACTAACAGTTCCCCTTGCACGTTCAATGCCTACGTTTCACTGAGGCATCATTTGAAATTAACTGTTAGTACATGAAATTCATGCAAGACGGGGGCTTCCCTGTTGTTTCATAATTTAACGTAGAACGAATGCAGTCTCCAAGAACATTTGCTGCCTGCAACATCACTTTCCATGGTATAACCATTTAGAAACAAACCACAGAAATTAATAAAAGTACACAAATGCTGTAATAAATCTCTTCAAAAATAACAGGCAGAGGTGGGCCAAAGCCACAGTGGATTTCAAGCACCCAGGATTCCGAGGTGATCAGATACAGAGTTTTCATCATTAATAACAAGCAAGCAAAAACAGAACAAATGAAGAGCTTGTAAGAGATTAAAATTACATGCTTTTGCAGCATAACGGTTGTGAGTCTTTCTTACTAAATCTGTTGTCTTTCAGGCTCATGGCATTTTCAATGCTTCCTCCAAACTCATGTGGGATAATGCACTTCCAAAAAGTAGGCTCTAGGTATGCACATTCTTAAAATCAACCACTCAACACGCATCCAAATAAAAGTGAGCTTTCCTACCCATTTTCCCCAAGAAAGGAAGCTCAGAGCCCTTTTATGCATTGTGAATGGCCCACCTAATTTAGACTGAATTATACCCTAACCTTCATTTCCCCTTTACTTCTTTGCTCCATTCAGCAGTTTCTGACTTCAGCTAATTCACTAACAATCCCAGCTGGTCCTTCCCAGCTCCCGGTTCTTTAGCACATTGTCCAAGGAAACTATGTGCTCCCATCTACACTGGTATTCCACTCTCCAATTAACCTACTGCTGAGAGGCTTTACCCCTTTCCACCATCCATTCCTCTGCACATACATTCTTTTTAACCTTTTACTTCTTGAATTGAAGTTTATAAGATCTCTTCCAGGTGAGAAGGTGTTAAATTTATTTGCGAAATGTGGTGCTGGTTACACAGGAAGACATAACACGCGATCAGGCGACAGCTACGAAAAAATAATCTGGTTGATCTAGAATGCATTTCAAAGCCAAGTATTCAGGCGCAGATGTTTAAGATACAAGTAAACAAATAACAAAAGAATTTCCACACTTGCTGTATGACAGGCATATGCTTGTTCGTATTGCTGAAACCATGCAGAGTAACTAAGGTCAGCCAGAGGTATGGCTGCTGTTTCATCCACACAGCCCGGCAGTAGCACTGCTCAAGACACATAGAGGGATTTTCTGTTCTCATTATTTAAAAACAATCAATCCCTTTTCTATCATACAATTGCAACTTCGATGACAATAAAACGAGTGTCTGTACCCGTGCAACCACGTGTTCTTTACTGTGGAAGTTTTGCCATGTCTGCAAGAGGTAACGGTCTTAAACATATCCATATTTCAGATCTATTTTACTGACTACTTTAGTATACTGCTTTGGCTCATCAGGGCCACAGTTGATCCTAGTTATTGGGTGCCTGATCATCACCCATCTACTCGCACAAACAGAATCACCCAGGCTACAAACAGTTCTGCTGTCTTGGGATAAAAGCCAAGACTTCAACATCTTCAAGTCCCCTATCCAACGACTATGTAATTATATAAAGAAAATTCCCACAGCAATGTTAATAAACCTCACTTCACTCAGACTCGAGACTTGTCTCTCCTCTATTATGGTGAGCGCCTGCACATAGCCCGTGCTGCTAAAAAAGGGTCCTCCTTTTTACTTAAACTGTCACGGTTATTCCAAAAATCTCTTTTCTAGCGTAGATTAAGACCCCATTTTAAAAGACCTAAACTTCGATTTATGCTTCCCAAGAGCCATTTAACATTTCGTTTTCTGACACGATGCCAAGCATCCTCTTTCTAGGTAAATGGCACAGATCTCATTGTTGACAAGATCCTAGATAAAACAAAGATAGTGAAAATGTAATTGATGGCTATTAAACACCTACCTCCCCCAATTCATTCTTTCTTGTACATTTGCTTAGAACCAAGTGAGCATAATAGCAGCACAGCTCTCAGAAAGTGGTTTTCAGAATCAGGCAGTGAGAAAGTCAATATGGAGCAGTGTGTCCATTTGTTTTGATTTATCTCACTAACTTCAATTGACAGTTAATTCATCAGAGTAGGAAAATGCCAGTCTAGTGAAAACACAACTCATGAAGGAGAGAGAACAGAGTGGAAAACGTGGAGTGTGGATAATACAGGTAATAAATTAAAGGATACAGTATCAGTATTTTATCATTCACATTCTGAATTTGCTATAGTCCTACTCTTGCCAATTAGGGTTTATAGTAAGCAGTAAATTTACACATGCGTCTCCTGATACATACATATCACACACAAGCCCTTTACAAAATGAAGCAACTTTGAGAAACAGGAAAAGACAGGAAAAGAAGTCACTTTGGCTCAAATTTCTAAATCTGAAATTTCCAGCAGATTACTGCAAAAGCTTGTAATAAACTGCAGGCAAGATGAGAATTTACACTGCGAACGTTGGCTTGGATCTAAAATCCACAAAAATAATAGAGTTGAAAATGAGATCTGCAACAGAAATAGTGGTGCAGCGCTGGCCGAGCGCAGCAGTGCCGCAGAGCAGGGAGCGGTGCCGAGAGGTGCCCCGAGCCGGCCAACGCTTGCCAGGGCTGCGTGGCCCCCTCGTCTGGGGCACTGTTTGGTGGGTTCCCTGTTTCAGCTCCTCGACCCCACAACTTCACGTCATTTGCTATCACCCAGAAATACTCAACTTCTCCCTGGGTTTTTTTGTTTGTTGTTGTTGTTTTTTGGGGTTGTTTTTTTTCCCCCTTAACACCCCTTTCTCCCAAAGGGCAGCTTCGAGGACGTTTTTAGGGCTGGTCTTTGCCTGATCTTATGACAACATCAGCGATGACAATGAAAGCTGGAGGCAGTATTGAGGGAGCACTCGTGAGCCCGGCCCATTCCCACCGCATTTGTCTCGTAGCCCTCCGGTATCCAGAGCCGTTGTGTAAGAGCCATTAGAGAGACTATCCCTGCCTATTCCTGCTGATAGATCCATTTACGGACTGGATTCACACCCTCCCAGTCCTCTCTGAACCTTCTCATCTACCTGTCTCCACAGGTAGCATGTTCTGGAATTCACTTTTCACTACATAAAGCAGACTTGCTTGTATTTAAATTAAACACTTTTTCTACTAGTTTCATCAAATGCTCCTACTACGAGTCTTAGATTACTTCTTAGATAGCAATTCCAAATTCCCTTTATCCACTGCTTTCAGGATTTTGTAAACTTCACCAGTATCCACTCTACACCTTCTCCTCTCCAAACTCAGCAAATCCAGATTTTCTAGTTCTTCCTCCTAGAACAGCTGCTCTCAATCCTCTTGGAAATTTTAGCTGCCCTCCCCTGTTCTTTCTCCAGCTCCGCTCTACCTCTCCCCACACCAGAGCTGCAAGACAGAGGCACACCGAGGTCTATATAGCAGCGTAACGATGTCCTCTGCCTTGTTCTCAACGTCCTCCCGGTAAGCCCAGTGTGCTGTTGACTTTTTTTGGCTGCCATTGCCCACTGAGCCAATTTCGGAGATCTGGCAGCAGAGACGGCAAGCTCTCTTCCCTGCGTTCTGTCTGCCAGTTTGAAGTTCAGCATTGCACAGACACGGCTTAGATTATTCTTCCCTGGATACACTAAATTACATGACTTTATCTAAATGGAAGGTAACCTGCGATCGTTTTTGCCCATTCACTAAGTTTTGCAGGGCTATTGACATTTCAGTCAGCACCATCCTTGATGCTTAACTTATGTCTGCAAAGCACCGCTAGTCCACTTAGCAGTAAAACCCAATTTCTGCTCCAAAGAACACTGACAACTCGACAAGAATCTGAACTTCCTTGCTTTTTTTTAAAAAAAAAAAAAAAAAAAAAATCAAGCTCGTAGGCATATTGAAACCCAAGCACAGCTGCAGTGGACTAAGAAATTAAGCTTCTTTCTGTCCATTTCCCAGGAAACTGGACGAGAGCCAAAAATAATCTGTCCTGTTTAAAGTAAGTATCTGCATTTTGCCTCAACAGCTCTCCAGAAAGGCAGCCTGTTTATCTCCCTTCCACACTGCTGAAATTCATTCTGGAGATGATACAAGCACTTATGAATAGCAAAAGATACTTAACTTCTGGGAGTGGAAGCGTCTGTAAATCAGTACTTAGAACAAGAGTTTAGTTAGTATTTAAGAGATGAGATGCACACACCTTTTGTTTGAATGCAAGTAAATATACAACAAGGTGCAAGCTTCCTAACAGTGCAGTACTCTTGCATTATTAAGCGCTCTTAATAAGAGGTTGAACACAACACTGCTGAGACAGAAAAGACTGCATCAACTCTAAAAATCCATGCTGCTAGCTAAAAGACTGCAAAGGCACAAATATGGGTTAGCAACACAGAAGATATAAAGAAATCGCAGCCTGAACTTTCACCCAAACACCTAAATAAAATCAGAAGTCTTCCAAAGGTTTAGAAAAGTCTAGATGTTTCTGCTATAGTCACAAGCCACTGCATTTCGAGGGCTTTTATTGCTCAGAAAGGAAAATATCAATTACCGCAGTAGGGTTTATTGGTATGTACGGTCACAGGAAGACATGAAAGTCTCGTAGCCAGAACGCCAGGCTTGTCCAGTGAATAGGCTAAACTCCTCATAACCGCAAAACAATTTCAAAACATTGGTCTTTTATCTGCATCCAGTTTCTAAACATCTTGAGGTTGATGTTCACCACCACTTGACACTGCAATACGAATTTCACAGGCTGGTTCTTCAGCATGTTTTTGCCCTGCTGCTCGCTTGACTGCTGCCACACTCCCCCCACACCTGCGACTCCACCCTTTGCCTCCTCCTTCTTTTTCACCAAAAGTTGAAATGTTCCAAAAGGATCGACTATACCAAAAGTTCAAATAGTCTGCCGAAGGTGCGGAATCTGCTTGTGTTAAATTGTTATACACAGACATTTCTGGAACTTGGCTGGACCCAGCCGTCGCATCCCACGCGCACAGCAGCGCTGCTGCACGCCGAGGTCGGAAGGAAGCGCGGTCAGCAGGCTCCCAGCCTGCCGTTGCGCTTCGGCCCTGCTCCTGCGCTGGCGGCAGAGACGCACACGCAATACTGCAGCACCCGTAATCACCACCACTACCAATATCAAGGGCTAAGTCACTGGAGCTGTATTTAATTCTTCCCTTGCAAAAGCTTTCAAGTCAACTCCATTAAAGTAATCCACCACAGTGATTCAAGTTTTAGAGACAAGGATTTCCAACCCCTCAACTGAGCACCCTGTAATTGAACAGCAGTGATTCAAAGTTGTTAAACAAGCCTGCCTTTCATTAGATAAAAGATGAAGAAAGCTAAAAGGTATAGGCACTAAAAAGATACCTGATGTCTTACGGTATGAGGGGTGGAATTCTCCAGCCCTACTAAAGCTCACCACAGCTGCCTATGTCGTACAGACGGGATATTCACCCAAACCATAGCTGACAACTCTCCCCTCCTTCAAGAGACAAATGTTTATTCTCCTCGTCACAGCAAGTCCTTTGGACTACGGCTGTTGTCTGCTAAGAGCGGATCTTTTATTTCGTATCGGGCTCTTTGACACTTGTCAAGTTCACTTTTTAATTTCAGCTCTTGCAGCATTAAAATCATACTCCCAATACAACTTTTGCTGGCCTGCTGCACAAAAATACTTTTAGTGCATACATATGTAATCCGGTTTTTAAAATTTGCTTTAAATCAATAAATTGGATTTAAATTTGCAAGAACCCCTCGTTAACAGTTCTGAAAACGCTGGAGCCCAGCTTGCTGGGAGGCAGCTTCCGCACAGCCTGCACCCCCCTCCCTGCAGCTCTCGGGGACAGGCTGCCCTGCCTACACGGAGCCCTCCGTGCGACGGCCGGCAGAGCCGGGGAATGGGTACTGCTCAGACCTACCACTTTCTGACTCCAAGACGGGAGGTTTAGCCAGTTCCCTGCATCGCTCTTCTTTTCCAAACATTTGGCTTTGGTGATTTCCCCCCCGCCCCTTCCCTTTCCCTTACTCCAAGTTTAAGGCAGTTCACCACTTACGGTCATTTACAGCTTACATCTCAGTAAATCCAGAAGGTGTCTGATGAAAAAGAGGGACTAGCCAAGCATCTTAATCCCCCTGTTCATTCATGCTCTCTGTAATGTTCTTTCAGGCCTCTGCTGAGAGACTAGGCTGAAATGAAGGCTGATAAATTAGTCTGGAGGGAAACAAGGCAGATTCTGCTTGTAAAAGGTCATTCCAACTTTGTTCTGGGTGAGGGTTTATCTTGACTGCAGCTGCGACAGACAATGGCCGGGGCCTAAACGGCAGAAATCCTAGCTCTGCTCATGAAATTACTGTGCTGATAAGGTAGAATGGGCTTCAGTGAGATCTAAATGGGAAAAGGGAGGTGGGGGACAAGGGTGAAATGTAGGTATTTTTGAACATGATTGAACAGGGATGGCACAATAAGATGTACAATTAAAGCAATGACTTGCCCAGGCATTATCTGAAAGTGAAGAAACATACTGCTCGCTAATCAGATCAAAAGGAAGAAAATACCCACTTCTGTGTGCTGAACAAACGGCCTCAGTACAAACGCAGGCACGAGTGGGCTGAATGCTGCGGTTTCTATACCAGAAAGGTTATGAAATACATTAAACACAAAGGTGAGTCTTAAAGATCAGGGCTTCTGAACTACTGCATCATTTACTATACATTACATCGCTTCCCAGACCCACTGGAGATTTACTCCACTAGCAACACGTTGCCAAGAGCAACCTAAATAAGCCCCACTAAAGAGCATGCACGAGCAGGACATCTGGGCGAGAACACTTCAGTGAAAAGCACTTTAATTTTTTTAAGCACATCTTGTTTATTTCTGAGGCAAAGAGAGTAAGTGATGGCAAGTTCTGACGAACCGCTCTCCAGTCCGCGCTTCCTGATGCGTACACAGGTTGCCTTTCCTTGCGAGAGAGATGCCGCTCCTTTATTTACGCATCCCACTTGAGTGTGCATGTCTCCAATCAATGCAAACACGTTAAATGGTCACAGCATACTGCTACCAGTCTGGAACCCAATTACGCTAACCAGCTTCCACTTAGGGCTGCGCCTCAGATGATCTGGTTATCTGTTTGCTTTCAGAGAGGACAGAGAGAACCAGGAAATGAAGAGAGATGCACAAATGAGTCGAGGTGGATATTTTACAAGGACGCTTCGCAAAGCAGCTGGCCTTAGTCACGACTCGAGAAACAAAGCACACCAGTAGTAATAAAATTTCCAAAGTCACCCCTATGCACGGAAGTGCTCCTTCCGCTCTGACTGGCCAACTCGCCACCTTGGCTGACCACTAGACCTCCTCCTGCAGACGTGCTTCTTCCACTACTGTTTCTAAATGTGACTCAAACTTAGCTTCACACCTCCCTCGGATGAACAGCCCATGTCTTTCAAAGTTGAAAGCTTTCAGTACAAGGGCTGCCTCGTTTTGTACAGGTCCCAGCACCTTGCTGTGATGAAAGACACAAAAAGAGGACAGGATGAATAATTACATGATACGTTAACAAGCAAAGAACAAAGACTCACCTATGTCCCACTACTACAGAAAGAGCGACAGACCCAACTTTTCATTTTCACCGCTACTACAACTTCCACAGCCAAACAAGAAGCGAGGGAAGTGCCAAAATGTGTGAAGTTCTAAATGCCACAAAGTAAGAGTTGCTACATTTAGCAGTTCTCCAAATCTGCGGTGCTGCTCCGTATTTGCTATGGGAAGAGGAGGATGGTGCCAAATTATGCGGAGAATGTGATTTCCCCTTTCTCTAAAAGTAATTAACATAACATTTTACTCCGGAAAATTCACCGTTGTTACTTCTTGTATTGTACAGATCGAGGTAAAGAAATTTAACTTAAAACCTTCAGACTTCATGATTAACCAGGAACTCAAATGAGGTTCACCGAAAGGTTTGCTAATGTCACAAACCTTTGGAGTCTAAACACAGCGCTAAGTATTTAAGCCTTGACTCAAAGTTGACTAATGACCTTCTCGAACGTCTTAGCACAAGGTTTCTGGAACTTGGGGGCTAGGGATAAGCTACACAGAAAAAGGACCCCGGAAGATAACTGGGTGAACACCTAAAACATTCAGCCGGTCAGGGTCCCTCACACAGCACGGGACAGTGCAAGCGAGGTGCGGGCAGCCCACCCGTGAGCAGGAAAGGCGCAGCAGCTCAGACCTCAGCAGCCAGCACCCGGGTTCACTGGAGAACCCGGCTACGCTCCTCTATTGCTGGCTTACGCCGGAGCCCTCGATGCCGTACTATCGCACGCACGGCACCTGCTGGTGAGCAGCACGAGGACTGTCCTCTCAACCAGCAAACACACCCCCGATCACCACGCAGAAGTAGCCTAAGAGCTGCCAAGCAAGTTGTTTTGCATCGCTTCCACCTTCTGCAATTGCAACTGAAAGAGCCCACAGAGTGACGCCTTTATGGTTTAACTCTAACTTATTGATCAGTTCCTTTACAAAAGCCTACTGTGTTCCAATGCTCCATCAGCCAGGCTTTTCTGGGAACGGACAAAATAAAGGTTGGATTTCTACACAGGTTAACATTCCAGAGGAAGAAGTAGTGCCCTGTATTCTGCAAGGCTTTTGACAATGAAAAGAGCTATTTTTCAAACCCTGTGGTCACCACTGAGCTACTAGTGGGATTTTCTTTTCCTCCTTTTTTTCTTTTCCCTTTTTTTTTTTTAAAGTGTGGATGATAAAATACTGTTTCAGAAGCTGGTATTCATGGATGTCTCTCGAAGACGAAAAGAAAATATTTATTTCCTTTTTCTGCTTGTGAATCAGAATGTTCTATTTAAAGAAAGTGCCCTCTGCCGGATTGCTCATGAGTTATTACCCCTTATGGAAATAAAGGAGAAATATCAGGAGGTATTCTTAGTCATTCCCTTCCCCTGTCTCTTCTTTTTTTTTCTTAATTCCTTATATACCCATGTTTTAGAGAAGTGCCTAAGATAGAGCAAGATATCTTGGCATTCTTGGGCCTAAAAAAGACTTACTCTTTTAACCCTGACATTGAAGCATTCGGTGAAATGCACCATCAAAAAATGGTACAAATTTCAGTCGTTTCACTTGAATGTCATAAGGTGCATTTCTCATTTTTATCCAGGGTTGAAATAAATAAATTAAACATCACCCCCCCCAACAGATTTAGTTGTAGAGAATGGGATTTTGCCTTTGCTACAAAAAGCAGTTCCCCCGCACCCTTCCCCGCTTTTTCTTGTTGCTTCTTTTTCTGAATCAACAGCCAGCAGCGTGTGCCTACTGGCATGTTTTTAATACCCGGCATAGGAAACAGTCTAACAATTGACAGGACCTGGAAGCTGACTCTTCCCCTTCCTCACGATGGTCTCCTAACACCAGAACAAAGGCCCTTTACTGCGGATAAAATTAAAGTGTCGATGTTCTCACCGCAGCTGCTCTCTGGAAAGGGGACAGTATCTAGCACGTACAAAGTTGAGCAACTTTATTGGCCCAAAATCGCACAGTATTTAGAACATTTAGAGTTCAGTAAGTTCTTTTTCCTCCTTGAGATTAATTTTTTTCACTTACGTGCCAGGTTTCAGTCTAAAGCAAAAATTTATCTGCAGTATAATAATGCATTTGTATATACATTTATATAGATTCTAACTATGGATGCCTGTTAGCAACTACTAGTGGCTAAGGGCGTATCTGGGAAGTCCCAGAGGACTCTTACGTTCTGTTTGCCTTATGAACCCATGGATTCTTTCTTTTTCAGAATTATTCTAGCCAAACAAAACTTGGAGAAATTGTGAAGTAACCCTGCATGGGAAATGTTTTCTGCGTAGGTAACACGCTCCGTCTAGGGCATGGCCATGCACACCATTCTTCTGCTCGTTCCCTGCAAGCGTGTTAGATGTGGTTTTGAAAACAGCGATTCATAAGCTCTTTTTCCCCGAGCGATAAAAGCTGTTATAGTAACATTATTCTCAAGCCAAAGGGAAAGGCAGAGGCCAGAGAAAATGAATGAATCAGAAAACACATGAAAACTACAAGGAAATGTCATCACATCCTTTCAGTCTGAAAGCTGAAAGAACGTTAGCAAGAGATGAGTGCAAACAGGTCTGGGGATTTCTTTGCTCATTTAAAGGACTCACTTCTTTTAGCATCTTCTCTTAAGAAACAGGACGGACAAGAACATGCTGCTTTAACAAACTGTAGCAGCTTTTAAAGTGAAACGAGGGAATTTGGGCTGCATGTTCTTTTAACTGGGAAGCGTGACAAAACCACCGCAGTTAAAAGAACGCTTAGAGTCTCCTTCCTATTTTAATATTTTTAAGAATCAAGCAAATGCAACATAATTCTCCTCTCGGCAATCAAGGCCAGTCACGTGAAGTAAATTTTCCTTGGCGCTTCTGAGTGTTTCTAAAAAACAAACAAACAAAATAAACAAAAAAGACCCCCACACCAAAATATAAATATTCTGTTTTGTGGCCTCACGGAGGTCGAACTGCTCTGAATCACTGACACTATAAAGCATGCTCAAAAAGCAGCAGAGTTTGCCACTGGCACAGATGTGAAGCCAAGAATGCCTGCTGCATCCTTAGCTGCCGGCTCTTATTTTTTCCACTGTTATTTGTCTTTCATGGGTCAGCTTCTACCTTCACCCTAAAGTATTAAATGAAAGCACTTATTTTTCAAATGTAAAGAAGCAGCCTGCCTCTTATACTGTAGTGTAAGAGAAGCCTCTTGTGTTTCAGCAAATAATCTCTCTTAAAATACAAATTAAAACAAAGGAACCAATAACTATATTTTATTAATGGTATTTACTCTGTGCAGCAAACTGAGCTAAAAGCATATCTGATTGCTTCCAAATTCCCTAGAATTCAGTTGCTAAATTTCCCTCAAGGATGTGATTCCCATTCTTCTCTCAATTAGCAAAATAAACAGTGCTATGATAAATATCATTATTTACTCAACAAAGTGATCAAAATCATTCCGCGATTTTTTTTTTTTTTTTTTTTAGGTCCCAGAGGCAATAAAGTGAAAACACGCTGTGATTTATTTGGGGTACTCTGAATGGTATGTTCTGTGTCAGCAGGCAAGGAAGTAATAGGATCAGGAGAGCAGAGCAGAAATGCAATCACGTCACACTAAATAATCACAAGGCTTTTAGTTTGGGTGGTGTCTTTTAAGGGAAAAAAGGTAGATAAACACGATCAGCACAGTAGTGTCAGGGAATGAGGCACAGAGGGAAAACACACAGCACACCATCCTATACAAGCACTTACGGAATCCTCTCTAGGAGGGCGCGGGGGCTGGAAGACGGACACATCTCATTTATTTTTATGAAATGAGCATGATTCACTCGCTGCCATCCCATGTTAAAAAAGCCCTTGAATAATAGGTGTGGTTCAATGTAAAGAAGATTTTTAAAAACTTATTGCACAAAGCAAATGTTGGAGGAAAAACATATGAAGAAACAAGATAGTGAAGACTTGCTGCAGATAAAGCAGGACATGGAGTCACCCAGTCTTAACCCAGTCCCTCCTGTCTGCCTAAAAGGAAAAACAGCTATAACAAAAAAAAAATTACATGTCTTTTTTTCAAGATATGGCAACTAAGACACAGCATTCTGTATTCCCTATGATGTTTTAGGCTATTAGGGGAAATAATGAGTAAAGCTGAAAGTTTCAGCAAATAGCATTCTTCTCCTACCTCCTGGAGCTAGATGTTTTACATCAGAACCCGGTCTGGATCAAACAGTTTAGATAAAAAAAAAAAAGAGCTGGCCCCTACCTCCAAACAGGAGCCCGTGTTTCTTGAGGACTTCAAAGAAATACAGCTAACTGGTTTGCTTCATTTCAATTTTCACAAATCTGGTCTTACTGAAGTTTGAAAAGAGAAAGCTATTTCTGCAGTGTTAATGCCTTGCATAGAAGAGAGAGATCCACTTTGAAACCAAGCCCTTAATAGCACATTTTTCAGCCCCCCCAAAATGGATTTCTTTTTTTTTAACTACAGAAATCAGAAGAAACAGATCTTAATGGTGAAGTGCAAACTGAAGCATTTTTAAATTTGTATTGTATTTTAATATGCTGAATTAGCGTGCTTAAGCTTTAACTAAAAAAATCTGCAGAACAGCAATAAAAACATGCCTTCACACCTACATGTAACGAGCCTACTTCAACATCCGCCAGCACTGCTTCGTCCTTCAAGCTATCTACAGCAGATTGGGGCCCATTACAGATGGGCACAAGTCCAAACGTTAACAAACTCGCATACTGACCACGTTCGGAGCCAGATACGCATTTTTAAGCACGAAGATGTGTCCTATACAACAGCATAAGCAATAGTTTCTAGCAAAACTGAGATGTTGCTACTGAATGCCCACTTCAAAATGGGATGCAAAGCATTCTTCGGTATCACCACTTCCACTGGCACGCTTAGTTTAGTTGAAGTCTGACAACAAATTTCCTGTGATGAAGGGCAAGAAGTTCTTGTGCAAAAGGCAGAAACACTATTAAAATTAAGAAATTGATGACTACTAAAAACGAACAAAAAAAGACCAGGTTTTCAGGGTTTGGTGGCGTGGGGTGTCCACAGAAGTGGCATTATCATGAGTATAAACTATAGGGAATGAACTGAGAGATATGACTAGAGAAGAAGGTTGGGTGTGCAGAACACCTGTCTTCCCTGAAGTGAAAATACTAATCTAACAGAATAGGCAATTCAAGTATCACAGTAATTAGCCAGCAATAAGTTATGTGTAAGAAGTCTTACAACAGCATTCGACTTTTAAGTCACGGCAAGTCAAAACTGCAAGTTAGAGAAGTATTGTCAAAAAACAATGTCAAACTGCGTAAGGAACACTCCTCACGGTACGCTACAAAAACTAGATTTGTTAGATTCATCACTATTGTAAGAAACAACACGCAGAGGCAAAAGCCTAGTCAACAAGTTATAGGGTGACAAAAAACTCCTCCCCTTTCTTTTTTTTTCTCTTGCTGCCAGTTGTCTGCCTACTCAATTTTTATTAACAGAGGGTGGAAACATATCCCAAGTTACAATTTCCTAGCACAAGTAACATCACGTAAAGCTGCCCAGAACACCTCTTTAAGGCTTTTCTAACCTTACATTCAAAGGAAACACCTCAGAAACCAACACACAGGCAGAGATAGTATTTATTACATGAATTCCTGTTTAGCACACAAAGGTCTTCGCATACGTTGTTCTCAAGTGAAATGATGAAGGTACTGAGTGACTAAAAACAGATTTCTGAACTTTCTTTAAGCGTACCGGGAAGTGGAAAACTTCGAGAGGTATCTGCAAGTACAAGCAAGGTCAAAAGAGATAGTGTCAGGGTGGGTCTAAGACAGTGTTTGAGGACATCTGATGGAGGACAAATAGTCCCTCCTTTCAGGTATAAAACGTACCTGCCAAATCGGGGAACAAAAGATGCCGCTGAACTGTGAGAAGTACCACAGAGAAAGAAAGTTTGTTCAATTACACTACAAAAATAAACAGTATCGCAAAGTCAACGTAGACTGAAGATAATAGATACAGCTTATATCAGGCCTGGCATTCAGTGCAGAACGGATATAGGGAACGTTTCTTAAAAACATGAATGTAAATACAAACTTTTATCAGAAATATAAAACACAAGGGCAAAGTTTTGCCAAGGTCATAGAGAAAAAGATTTGCGTTACTCAAATTTGGTCTGACTTCCAGCTGCCAAAGAGTATAGCACTTTGTTCCAAAAAAAATCATCAGCTTTAAAAACCACAAAAACAAATGCCACCTATAAATACTAGGTTCAGAAAAAGAGAATTCACCTTTCTGTAGGAGCCACTTCCACCTGCAGCCTCCAAATAATCACTATTGCATATTCCTAGAGGAAGATTGTGCTTTGTTTCAGAGAGACCCTAATGGGACCAGTACACTAGGCAATGTCAAGCTGCCTCATACCTATAGCCTCCCTGAAACAGGCAGGTATTTCCAGTATATTAACAGGGATTCCCCCTCCCCGCCCAAAAAAACCCCATGGTTTGAAGCTAATACAGTAATACTCATCAAATATTCTCTAATGATATTCACAAGAAAAGCAGCTAACACAAAGATGAACTTCTGAGGAATGCCATCGGCAGGGGGGAAAGGGAATCAAAACTCTCAGCTGAACTTCCCTTCTTTCCCTGCATCAGGAGAGAAAGAAAGGAAACTCTCAACTCATTCAACCAAACTCTGATTTTAGCGCTTCAGACATTTCCTACTGCAGAACAACAAAACATGACTGAGTTTGGTTTTCGTAGCAAGTGTTGTTTGCTTTTTCCTGCACTTTCGACACATTAAAAAAGTAAACAAAAACATCTGGACGTACGGAATCTAACTGCTGATTTTTCAGACTTCACAATCAAAAGTGTAAATACAAGCAGACACAATTTACAATGGTAATGCTTAAGTCTGGCCTTTCTGACCTCGTTTTCTAAGAAAACAGGGCTTCTGCGATTGCACTGTTGGCTTGCCCACGTGGTAAGTCTTACCGTTTTAGCCCTTAGCTGCTTCCCACCTCTGTACTCCAACAGTTTTTAAAGCACAGCTTCGTGTCAGTTAGAGGCCGATGGAGAAAACAGGCCAAGTCACTGCTTCACCCAGGGGAAAAGGGAGGTAAAATTCAGCATCCACATATTTTGATGGACGGGGCTAGCCTACCCAACAGCCCGCGAGTCCTAGCCAGCCAAACCTCTCCGAACCAGCTGCCCCAGCTGCAGCCTCTTCCCTCATCCCCATCGGATGCACAGCACGGGTGGTGCTGGGGTGGACATTAGGGCTACAGCAGAGAAGCAAGGATATAGTGGATAACGGATGCTGGAGGCACTGGGATAGGGCTCTGGACACAGAGCATAAATCCTAGGCTACATTTCACTGTTCGCAGAACCGACTGTAATTTATGGTAATTCTTAGGGGTATGGAAATTTTCAAATCAAAAATATAGGAGCAGAAGAGACTAAGATGATTTCTGGGACAATCCCAGAAAAGCAGGGAGAAAGATACGAGTTCTGGGATAGTGGTGTTTTTCCTATTGAAGACTGTTTTTTGTTTGGCTCTTGGGGAAAAATGACTTTCACATTCCTTTATCTTTGCTGCAGAACAAGAACTCAAGAACATCTAGGGTGTTAATGGGTACATGCTACTTTTCTATGACCAGTTAATAACGCCTGCACAGCTAACATGGACTGGAAGTCAAAGGTAACACACCCAACTACAAAACATGATGCGACTAATCATATTTCTTCCATTGTGACAAGTTCTGAACACAATTTGAAAATGACAAGCTCTTTAAGAAGTGACCCAACATCATTTAAAACCAACCTTCTAAAATGGTGCTAGAGCAGTACTTGTAGCCCAAGAAGCTATCTTACAAAGGACTTCTGCTGCTTTTTAAATACGGCACGTAATCGGGGATGCAAAATAACGCAGGGAAATACGGCATTAGCAAAGTCACCGCTTCTGTCCCCAGGCCAGCCAGGACTCACTCTAGCTTTACCAACAGTTTGCACAGAAGACAAATGAATGTGATTAGCACATTCAACACGCTTACCTCCCATCCAAAGTTTGTTTCCTTTAATGTGCTCCTTTGTACTGTCATATAGGGTCCAAATCTTTCCCCAACTTCAATCTTCTTTTTGGCCCAAATCCCTAGCCCTGCCCCTGGAACCGAAGATTCTCTGAGTTCAAAATCTGGTGGGACTGGAATGTCATCAGGAATGTAGACGGGAGCTTCATAAGGTGAGCCCTCCTTGGGAGTGAAGTCCTCACTGGTGGGAAAGGGTGATGGAGGTCCGACAGGAATGGGGGACATAATACTGTCCTCTGTTTCCTCCTCTGCACTTTCGCCAGCAAGGAGATCAGGGTCGGTCTCGTACATATTATTTACAATCTCGCTGTCACCTAAAAGGGGAAACAGCAGAACAAAACACACTGAAATACTCACGTGAACATTAGTTATTCTCTTCTTGGGACAAAGTTTCATAAAGCCTAGTTCGCATGCTCTAAGGACAGAAGTAGTGGCAGAAAAAAAAGACAATCCTCACTCCGATGGAACTGAGGTAAGACCATTCACACCGGTTGCACAATATTCAGTGCTACTGACGGATGAGATGGAAGCTAATGGCAGGCCTGTCATGTCATACTGCATCAGGGTTACTGCAGTGGTTGTCTTTCAGCAGCGGAAAGAGGGAAGAAAACATAGCAGAGATATTTGAGGTTCTCTGTAACTATCGTTTTAACTGGCTCAGTCTATTTTGTAGAGGAAATAAAAGAGAAATTGAAGTAAAATCCGACTCAAATTTGGCAAGAACTGTTTGCCTAGTACTTGGGTTTCTTGGGTTCAATGCGTCACACAACAGAAGCCGTGGCTGACGCGACCTTCCAGCCACACCTCAGCAATGCACCTCTTCAGGTGCAACAAGAGCATCACTAGTTCGCAAGACTAACGTGTCCTCCACGCTTAAACAGGGAGCATTTTAAGCTACGCTCTCAACCGCAGTACAGACACCATTTCACCGGACTCCACAGGACGGGGATCTGGCTTCCAATAGTGCTACAACAGTCGGAGAGAAAGCTAGGGAAAAGCTGTGCACTTCCTTCTATCCCACGCAACAGCTCATCAGCTAGACAGAAACAGATTAACCCAAGTAGTATTATAACGTTACTCTTTAAAAAGAAACTCAAGCACTTAAAAACACGGGGCTAAAATGCTTATTTAATTTCATACTATTCCATATGAAGAATTTTAGAGGTGAGTCACTATTTCTTTTTTCCTTTTTTGAAATACTGATTTGTGTGGTCTTTCCACAAAAGCATCAGCGGAACTGCAGCTGTTTTTCCTATGCCTCAACTTCTTCAGCTGTATAAGGTAGTAGGGAAAAAAACCAAAACACCACATAAGAAGATTTGAATGGGATGTATATAGCATAAAGGCAAAATTTTAAGTAGGAGGAGTAAACGTTACTAGCCAGAACTGATAGCTGCATCCAGTTAGAAATACCACGTCCAACCTTTCATGCTTAGCATCTTCAGTATAATTACAGCACTGTTCAGCTCAGTGCCTACAAAAGACTGGGAATCAGATTAGTCCAGAGGATAGGAAGGGAGTGCACGTGCACGTGTGTGTTTGGGGAAAACAAACAACACACACCTCCTGCCCCGCAAAGTAAATGCCCTTAATCCCGCAAACTTTTAAGCTTCATTTTCCAGCAACAAATTATTACACTTCAGAGAATTACAAGGCAATTCCATTATTAAACCTGTGACAACATGCATCCATTTTCTGGTTTGATATTGCCTTGTACAACCTAAAAATATTCTTCAAACATCCCTGCCTCTTCCATCACTTGCCAAAAACAAATAATCTGAGTCACGTTTACCAGAATGCACTGAAAGAAAACTAAATAAGAAAAAAGTCTGTGAGCACAGGAGTTGACTAAGAAGTTTTCAGAAAAATACTTTTAACTGGAAAACATTAGTCTGCTGAATCCAAAACGTTTCATTCAGACACACATTTCAGTGATCTCACGGCAGAATTCTGCTTGCTGGGTGCACTTCTGCTATGAAGCCGCCACGTTTCCTCCAAATTCATTTATGCATCAGCCAAAGAGACCAATCTTCCAAGGCAGCCTTGCTGTAAGGACTCCTAAGGCTTCCTCCAGCCGCTCCCCGCCGTACAGATGGGATTCTACAAGTCCCCTGGCCCTGTAGTGCTAACGGGGACTCGGCCACGTTTCCACATCAGGAGCCTGGACAGCACCGCTGGAGCTCCACTTCGACTCTTCCCTCTGCCACAGGGCCGGTAAACACAGGGGATGATAGCTGAGCACGTCGGATCTCGGAACCCAAGAATACATTCCATTTCTCTATTTTCAGAATCAAACACTCCATTTCAAAATTAGTTGTCCCCTTTCCTCCTTCACTTTCCTGACCATACAAAATTTTTGAAATTTAAGTCCTTTGATTAATGATTTTTTTTTAAATTTATTATTATTTTCACAAAATTCCCCAAGGACAGAAAACTCTGCTATTTGACCAACTTTCCCTTGGACTTGAATACAGCAATATTCCCACAATGAAACCACATTCTGATGTACTTGTGTTTGGAATACGTTTATTCTTATGAAATGCAGCTATTATTATTGTTGTGGTTGTGATAGTAACGCTGAAAGCTCCTGTTCAGTCTGATTAACCAGCCCTGCTTGGAAGACAGCTCCTTCTTCAAAGAATTGACAAAGAGATGGAAGGGGAGATGGCTTAGAGAGTCTTACAAGACGAGACACACAGCCGCAGAGAGAATAAACAGGTTGCTAACAGAGCTGGAAAACAAACCCCGGGGCTCAGCCGATCACCTTCATGAGGAAAGCATCCTCCTCCTCACGCCGAAGGTGGAACTGAAGGGAAGGAGACTTGCGTCTGCACGACTGCCATCACAGCTCCTGTCTGAAGAACGTACCTTCACCAGAACTTCTAACCTCACAAACACCTACATTAACTACGAATGGAGGCGACTTTTTTTTTCCAGTAAGCGGACAAACCCAGAGCAGGGTAATTTGTAGAAGCATCGCCATAATTTGCAATCCAAACACAGGCCTACAGTCACTGCTAACCAGGCTTCAGTTATTCCAGAAGCATGTCCAATTGCTCCTCGTTTGCTGGAAAGTCAAGAACTTGAGCTCTTTTTAAGACTACAAAAATAGGCTACACAATAGTACATTATTTACATTTATGAAATCTTGAAATTCTTCAGGTTTTTAAGGTTTGATAAGGATTATAGCTCTATAATTGCAGCGATCATTCCGAAACATTCTTTGGGCAGCCGAAAGAAGCAATTCAGTGGCGAACAGAAAATAATATGCAAGCTGCCGTCGTAAACAAAACCAAAAACAAACCCCACGTCACTAGTTTCTCTTATCCATGGCGGCATCTGCATTCTGACTATAAACCCTTGACGACTGCGATTTCCTGAGCCAAGCTGGTCTGCTGCACTAGAGAGCTCCTACACAGCGATGCGGAGATGTATCGTAAACAAACCGACGGGTTTGCAGATAGATGCGTCACTGATAGATTTTAAGGACAGAAAAGAGGATTTGTGCTAATTCCATATGACCTCCTGCATTACTTAGGCCACAGGACTCCTCTGAATTATTTCCATCTTCAAGATCAAAAGGTGGTACACCGCTTATCTTTAGGCTGAACCCCCCTACTCGAAGCTTTTCCAGCACTGCCCCACACTTGCAGCACAGCTCCGCCGCTCCGGTACGCTGCTCCGGGCTGACGCTGCCCTCCGACACCTTTGCCCAGCAGCGATTACTGTCACGGGAGAAGGGCTCGCACAACGCACGCACGCAGCGCGACGGCCGGCGCTAACGGGGAAGCGGGAGCCCCTTTGTCTCCCCTCTTCCTGGCAAGCCGTCTGCCTCCTTTTTACCTTCTGCACTCAACGTCTCTCCCTTTCCAATTTCTGAGGATGTCACCTCTTCACCTCCGGAATGAGCTACAGAGGATAGAATATCTTTCACCGAAATGTGTGGTTTCAACCCTTTACAGACTCCTGACGCAACCATCTGTGGGTTTTCAACAACTTTTTTGAACTATCTATATTAGAACTGGCTAGAGCATTCCAGGATCGCCCAAGTGATTGCTAAAGCCAGAGAGAAATTTTCCAAGAGAACTCCACTGAGGACAACAGACTTAATCTTTGGGATGCATTTACCTCTTCAGCTTGTTAGTCCTAAATAGGGCCCTGCACAGATTTTACGATCTTTATCATGCAAAGTGTAATACTTTAACGTCATACGCTGTACTTAAGTGAACAGTTATTCAGGCATCATAAACCATTTAAACACAGTTATCAGAATTGTGCTCTTATATCTCATATTTCCTGTATCTGAGAAATGATATATATTTAGTTCCAACTTCCCAGGGCACAAAGCCCATTAATGAAATTTCCCTCTAACTAAAAGAGGGTATTTTCACTCTAATGGTTTGAGATTAAGAAGAAAGTAAGTTTCAGAAACCTTCTGCGAAAGCTACTAGGAAATAAAAAAGTAATTACTATTTATCTTCAAAGTTTTTGCCACATTAATTGGAGTGCTCGTTAGCATATTAGAACGCTCTATTTGAATTAAATGAGACGAACTGATATTGATATGCCTCATATCAAACTGAAGCAGAAATTATGTTATTTCCAAATACAGGGGGTTTAGTTGGCAGGAAAATTGTAGTTGTAACAGAAAGCTGGGTAAAATGTTAAAGTAATATTCCAAAATACCAGTCAGTAAGAACATTAAGATTCATTGTGTAAAGCAAAAATTGCGTTTACTGAAAGTTAGTTGCAGCTACACCATAATAAATCTATAGCTATTAATCACAAATTAATCTGAATTAACAAAAATACAAGTATTCCCATTAGCTAGCACATCAGCTTTGTAGCATACAATTTCAGCCATTAATTGAAACTCAGCGTGGATTATTATTTCCTTGCAATTCTGTAATTCACAGAGCAAAAAGGGATGTTTATTAGTACCCAACTTTCTCAACACTAAACAAAAGATACCCTATCTGCTGAAAGGGAAAGCATCTCAAGGAACTGCAAACAGTGCTTACTTACACACCAAAATATCATACTAACGGGGAAGTCTCAGAGCAGAACCTCTAAAAGAGGTGCACTGGAACGCAGAATCAGATTTAACAGAGGGAACGATGCAAAAGTGGCAAGCAACTGAGATGGATGAATAAAGTGACTTGGAAAATGGCAAGCTTTGAGCAGGTGACCAGCACTGACCAAAAAAACCAGCTGAGCTTTCCAGTTCTGATTCTGGAAATTCTACCTGATAGGAATAAAAGTGGTACAGAGATGGTCTAATTTATTAACTGAGCGTTAAATAATTTTCACCAATCAGAAAATTACGCATAGACTGAAGAACAGCTCCTGACCAAGAAATGAGCGATGCCCACAGGAATTCTCAAGCGGTGATGATCTGGAAGCATCTTTCGGAAGGCCCCAGCATTTCACAACACGAACTCTCACTACGAAGAGTCAACAGAGCTACGGGAGGTGAAGAAAGATTCAGGGTAACTAAGCCAAGAGCCAGGCCTTGTATAGCCAGAGCACAGTTCTATACAGAAGTATATAGCACCCATTCCCCGGATGTGGCCTGTCACCCTCCAGAGGCACACGGGCATCCCTGCTGCCCAGGTCCTACAGGAGCACGCCTACCATGACGCCAAACATCAGCACGGACACGAAATAAGCTTGAGAAGCAAGTTACACAACCAGTTCTGAACACGCTAAAGGAGAAAAAAAAAAAAGTGTGGGGAGGGGGAAGAAGGTCCTAGGGAGCCTGAAATACATAAGCAATAGGAAGCTTAAGAGTGAAAACTGTAGACTCAGAGGGTAATAATGTTTGGGGATTTTTCCAAGAGGAGTCAACTGCTAAGCTACAACATTCATATGTAACGCAAACGGAGCTTTTTTTCATCCAAAAAGGAAAAAAGAGGGGGAGGGAAACAGATGAAGGGGAAAAGAAAAACACATTTGTCATACAATACAAGTAGTTGAAGTATTTTGGGAAGAGATTTGCCATCTCTCAATTAAACATGAGGCAGCATGACTGTTCCTTCATTGCACAGTAGTTTCCACTATGATAACAAGTCCAACAACCGCCTCATTGTGGACCGTGCAGAAATGAGAGGGACTCCCACAGTGCATATTAATGACTGACCTCTGATGTAATCGGGGGGGAAACAGCACCCAACAAAAATTACAGTTTTCACTGCAGCATGGAAGACAGCTTTTGCTGCCAAACAGAAACCATCAGGGAAGAATAGCTGCAAAAGCAAGGCTCGCCTTAAGGCACACATACTACACCTCTTCTATATCCTCAGAATGCACCTTCTGTGCAAAAGACACATCTCCTCCTCTTTTTTTTTTTTTTTTTTTTTTGATGCCTAATAAAGATTTTCCTGAGTTCATGCCGAAGAAACCTGGTGGCAGACTTTAGTCAAGAAGAGGATTTTGATTCCTTTGCCAACATTTTTTTGCTCCAGCTTTTGAGAAATACAGAGAACTGCCTGCTACAGCTTACAAATGTTTCCTCTGCTAAAAAGTGCAACCCTTCTTACTCAAACATGTCTCCTGAAACAAGCTTTCCTAAGTATGATATACTCCATAATCCTGAAAATACTTGTGGTTGCTGTAAATGTTTTCTCTCCTAGTATTAGCAAGTCAAATTATTTTCTACTCTATGATTAGCCTCTTTTGCACTTAAGAAACAGGAATTCCAACTGAGTTGAAAAGCAAAACTAGGTTTATTGGAGCACGACCTGTGCAAATTTTCACATGATACAAATAAAGTATAAAAGGCACCTCGCTACTGAACGCTGTTAATTTAATTTCGTCTATGGGACAATCAAGCCAGTTCTGGTTAAATTTTAATTTACTCTGAAGTTGAACCCACATCTGACTGACCTCGTATTTCAAGAGAGATCATAAAACACAGGTAACCTTTTCCTTCTGCCTTTTCAGTCGCTAAAATCAGTTATCGGGGACTGGCAACAGGCACAAAACGACAATGAAACAGCACATTTTCAGGTCACACCAGTTCTGATACAAGAGACACCACATGGCATCCGTGTGAGCAGAATCGCCAAATCAGTATACGTACGCACGTCGGGTTTGTCACCACAAGCCAATATTGAGATCCATAGCTTTTACATCGTATTTATTAACAGCCAGGGCTGTCAGAGGACATCGGAGCCGCTCCTGTACCTGTTGCTCCTTTTGTGCACTGCCAAGCAGAGCCGTAGGGAGCAAACGGGCACCCGGCCCGTGTCTGCCCAGGACGCGCCGGAGGCAGTGGCATCCGCACAGCTCCGCGTCCACCCTTCCCATCAGCTGTCCCTGCCTCGTCCAGAACGTCACCCGGGCAAAACCCCGGGCAGCGTGCCTTCTGCGCCTAGCTCTGAAGTGGTGAGTCCTGCTGCGGAAGAGCTTCCAGAGACACTAGGCAGATGTCACTAAAACACACAGACGCGCTAGCGGATCTTCCCCACAGGTCATGTTTATTCCAGGGATTATTCAGTATCGATTAAGCCTCCTTAATTTCTAGTTATTGCACTGCTGATGGGCCTATCATCATTGCGCTGCAGAATCTTCTAGGTTGCTCTCACTGCCTACTGTACCGTTTATCAACCTCGGTGCTCCTCTCAGCATTACTCTACATGTAACACAACTGGTTAAAAAAAAAAAAAAAAAGCAGAGAACATCTTGTTATTTAGGAACAATCTTCAGTTCTACTGAGTTTCATCACAAATTAGCTGGCTGCTGTTCGAGAGCTGCGTGTGGGATGTGGCCATTCACTGATGACAACCATGCTGTCCTACATCTGCGCCTCTTCTAATGCCGAGTATTTCAATGCTCTGGAATGTCTGGTTATGTGAAAAGCAGTACAGAAATACAACTTGACCTTATTGTTATTGTCATGAAACTAAAATTAGTCCTTCAAAGCTCACTAGCAAAATTATTCAATAAAAAGACCCATTGAAAGGTTGTTTCCACAGATAATCAGATATGGGCATAGGCTTAAAATCTGTGTGACACCAATGAGGTTCTTGCAACAATGAGAGTGATGCTTTAGTATTGGTGAGACACCTCATGAATAATCTATTTAGCAGCTGTAATGAAAGAAAAAGAAAGTCTGATGTTAAAGGAAATGCTAGTAGAAGAAACAATGCCTTAGACTTTGGGTGGGGTTTTTTGTAGGTTTTGTATTTGTTTTTTAAGATGTTTATTAATATTATTATAATATAAAATTCTGCTAAGGAAATCTCTACTTATCTGAAATGGCTAAGCATCTTCTGCATTCACAGACATTGCAGAGAACACCTCCGACTCCCTCGCTAGGGACACACCAAGAATGAATTCGTATCGGGCAACCACCGTCTGATCAGTAAGCACAATCTGCCTTGAATTTCACTGACCTTGAAATAAATATAAAACCGGGCCCGATCCTACATTCCTTCTGTACTCAGAACTCCCATCAGAGCAATGGGAGTATCAAGAGCAAAGAGAACGCAGGACTGAGCCCATAACACTTTTGTCACGCTCCGCGGCATTGTGCTTTTGGCTGACACCGGGTGACTTTCCAAGCTCAAATTTGGCAGACAGCTCCAGAGCGGGATGCTCGCAGAAAACAGCTCCTTTTCACTTGTGCACGAGGTAACAACGGGCTGGTCCACAATACTGCCAGCTCAGAGGATGCTCGTGTCGAACTGGTCGGTATTAATACAACGTATGTGTAAAAAACCAGGTATTTTCATTTTCTAAACAACAAGGAGAAGAGTTACAGGCACCCACTGAACTCATAGTTTGCCTCAGAAGGAGGCAACCCGGAATCTCAGGCCCAAGAAAAGAATCTGAGCAAAAGAACAGAAAACAGAAATGCGCACACAGAATTGTGACTTCGTACCTAAGACCGAAACAACACAGTGGCAGACCGACAGACTCTTTTCCTTAGGGATTCACTGGTTGTCGAAAGGGTTTGTTTACTTAGTTACTCAAACTTTGCAACTCATTCCTAGCTGTAACTTTAGAAACACATACAGGTACTAAAATGCTAGTATTGCCTAGAACTGTTTGTTATTGGGCTCTTTTAATATAAAAGGTATCATCAGAAAAATACGCACTAGGCCAGGACTTCCCTGGGATTCATTTCCACTTTTCTGGCTCCGGAGGAAGAGCAGTGGGTGACCTCAAACATCTTTTCCAACCCAAAGAGGGACGTTGCCAGCACCTTTACAACTCCACGGAACACATCGAGGTGCCTGCACTGTATGGATTTTCCTTCAGAAATATTCTCCAGGGAAGAAAACAAAACAATCAAACAAAAAAAATTCCAGATAGAGTGCTATGTTAGAAAGAAGGTATGGAATATTTCACACCTCCAGAAAACAAGACCGCCTAACATTATTAACTCTGGGGTGGCAGGATTCTGTCTTTATTTGCTGTACACTCAGCATGTTTCAGCAAAAACAGTCATTTTTTATGACCAATTCGTAGAGCAGCAGAGCTGGAACGAATCATCAACATTACAGCCTAATTCAGCCAAGAGTGCAAATACTTACGTTAAGCAAGCATGTGCTTAACTACTGCCAACAACTGACAGGGTTCATTACCTCTGAATATTGTGCCGCCCATCTATAATTTATTTCAGGTAAATTATAACAAGTACCTATCCTATACCCTGCCTTACTCCATCCGGAATTCTGCATGAACCTCGCTCCCCGCTCTCGCTTCACCCTGAACGGGGCGGAAAGCTGACAGCCAGGCGCAGACCAAGACTTAGAAGACACATCTATAAATCACCAAGGACACCCAAAAGCACCAAATAGCACCCACCCAAACAGTAACTCCAGAACAGTGAATGATCTTAGTGATCAGATTGCCACCTGATGGCCACAGCTGAAATACAATAGAAAATCAGAAACCTAGTCCCTACTTGGACTGAATCTGTCTGGCCTTGGTTACGAAGCCCGATTTCCACAAATTTCAAGTGCTTTGCAGCACCAGGAACTGGCATCCAGTCTCACACGGGCTCACGCTCCTTAGGAGGCAGGTCTTCTGCAGCATGCTTTGCAAACGGCAGCATCAAAATAAAACCGGCAAGGTGTCCAACACAATCCTCAGTAGGGCTCCATTATCCAGTTCATCTAGGAATGGTTTCCCGGTCACCCGCTGGGGAAGGCCACCAACTGCCAGCTGTTGGCAAGACAGTTCACCTACAAAGGCCGGTTTCCCTCAACACACGGGGAGTCTTCAGACTAAAGAAAAGAACGGCTGGTATTAGTAACACTTCAAAGAGATTGCATACGTTAAGCCAAAGCCCTAAAATTCAGTGCAAGACCACCTCTGGAAGCTAGTCTGAAATATTTGGGTTTCCTTCTGCCAGAAAGGATGAAAATCAGTGACAAAACTGTGGTGACAAGAATTATTCCTCTTTCATTAAGGATGGGACTGAAGCACTAAATGCTTCACGGCCGTACAAAAACGGCTTTTCCTCTATCCACAATATTAATTTCATTTTAATGGCGGTAAAGAATGGACAATAAAGAAGTTACTTCAGACTCCTGAGCCTGCCACACAATTTCTTCCTTCCGTGCATTGCAAGAACCTTTCTCCTCCATCTAAGCTGTACTGGTAAGTAGCTACAGCATTTGTTGTGGATGCTGATCAGACAGCAGCACATCCAGCAACCAAAACAGAAATTGCCAAAGAGCAACCGCATTTAAATTCTGCTTTAAATGAACATTTAAATTTTTTTTTTCTCTTTTATTCATTCATGGAAACCCTTCATCTTCACAAATTTTACAGTTGAAAAATAGACCGGGGAAATAAATGTACAGGGAGGGAAGTGGTCACAAATGGGAAGTGGTTTTGCCAGCATGCCACTGTGCCAAAGGAGTGCCACCGATGCGTTTCTACCTTTGAGAAATTATACTGTTGATACGACCCTCTATTTAATTTTTTAGTTTAATGGGCACTTCTGCTAGAACTTGCTGTGATTTTGCCTATTTTTTCCTCCGTAGATGCTGAACATATCTAGAAATATCCAGCTTAAAATAATATTTTTCTTCCCTTCGGTTATCCCTGATACTGCCCCCCCGCCCAAATCCTGGGCCTTGAATAACAGATGACACTAATACATAAAGCACGTTAGAGAGATTTCTCAGGGAACTAAGCCTGTTTCTTCTTTAGAACACATCCGTAGGTTTTCACAAGCTCCCTGACTTCATTATCTGAAAGCACCCAAAGTGCTACAGTTAAAAGGAACTCGGACAATCGGGATGGCTCTAGGTGAAGACTGAGTGTTCCGCATTCCCTGCTCCAGGCGCGACGGTCGCACGGTTGCGACAGGCTAAGGCACAAGTTACCGGCTTTGTTCCGACTGACAAACCAACCAGCTGAATTCCACTGCAGAGGTGTGCGTACAAAAGGCAGATTCCGATTCCCCTACCTCAAACCATTTGAGCACACAGTCGGATCTGAGCCGGTACCATAAGAAGCCCTTCCTACCAGCTCTAGCGGACATCCAAACTCCAGCTCTCTCTGCTTGCTGGTCTGTATTTTCCCTGAAAACACTGTAATTATATTTTACTTACACGCTACAAAGCAGAATATTTCAGGACTGCTCAGGAAGCAGGAAGATGCTGGTTTGGTAAAAAGGATCCTGGAACTCAGCGGGCAGGTAGCACAGTCCTGAGAGACGCAGCTGTTCAAAAACCCGACGCCAAGCTCGCCGTAGGGCAGTAACATCCCTTTGTGGCAATTAACACCTCTTCTGACAAAGCCATGCAAATGAGGCCATCCCAAAACACTCCCACTTTGCGGGACTGCTCGTGGAAATTTTTGTTTAGCCACGTCATTGCAATTAAGTCCAAAGGAGACGCAAGTTTTAACACATCTCCTGTGTCGCATTTCAGAAAAGAGCAAGCTGTGTGCACTCGCCTCGCAACAGGACGCTTCCCAGTTACGGCTGCGTTGCGGCGGCATGGCCCACCGTGCGAATGACCCGTCTTTGCAGTCGGTGTTTGAGGACATAACACGTGAAACTTCCCCGAACCTCTGCCTGATGCAGAACCGCTGCAGAATACATTAAAAAACCATGTAGGCCTGGAGAATACCAAGAACCGCAGAGTTATTCAGAACGGAGACAGCGAGGGACGAGGCCGGGGAAGGAGACAGGGGAACAAAAAGGAAAAGGACTATGATAAAAACCAAACATTTGCAAACATAACACCCTGTCCGTGTTTAATTTGTATATTCATTTTTCGGTTTCACATGTACGGTCTGTTTTGTCCTGATTGTAATTACACCTCTCAAAGCAGATTCGAGGCCTTTTATTAAAAGGAAACAGAAAACACCTTACGTCAGAAGGGAGCTGCAAGAACAGATAACGACAGAGAACGGAGCAGAAGAGTTAATCAGATGTATTTTTCGATAAACGTTCTACAAAAAATAGTTGCTTCAGAACTTGGCTGTAAGAAGACAGGTATTAAGAATTTAAAGTGCCTTTGGTTTTAAGTAAAAAGTTAAGTGTTTTCTTTTATTAAGGGATTTCTGCTGGCAGAAATGAAGAATAAAGCTCGAAAGAGTATTTCAATGTGTTCCTTAATACGCATTTTCCTCTGGTAAAACCAGCAGGGAAAGTGTCCAAATTACTCTCCACTAAATGCCACTATTATATTTCCAGTAAAAGTCTAGTTCAACGAGGCATCAAAAATATTTCCATGCAAGATCCTTTTAGAATCAAACTCTTCAGCAAATGTTGTCGTCCATAACTACGCTTCACCTGATCTCTCTGTGTTCAGTATTTTGTTTTATGTTTGAATTCAAGATGACATTTCTACAAATTGTGCTACGTTAAAAAATTAATTCAGTGCATATTTGGATACAGTAGATAAAATGGGTTCTTTTAAGGAAAAAAGCTCTACTAACTTATTATTAAAGCCACTGGAAAAAATATTAGCCTTTGGGATTTCTGTCTCTGAACTATTTACAACATAATAGCTCCAGTGAAGCGTCACAAGAAATGTACAGTGTGTTACACATACAGTCATAACAAACATTTGTGAAGAATCTATAGAAATAATATAACAGAAAGAAAATCTGCAAAGGAAGACATGAAAGCCTAAAGAAAACGCTCCACTTCATAAAGAAAAATCATCATTGTTTTTCAGTGGTTTGCTTATTTTTGCTACAAAATACCTCCCCTTTAAAAATCCATAAAACTATAGAAATGCTCCAATTCTACAGAAATTTCTTTGCTGGAAATGCAGTAAAGTGGAACTTTAAAAATGACTGCAAGATAAATTCTCCACGAAGAGAAATGTTACCTATTTAGAATAAATAAATAAATGCAGTTAGACTAGCTCTCCAAAAACTAACAAATGATGCTGGATATTTCTCTCAGTCCTGGATGTCAAACCATAGAACAAGAATAAAGCATTTGTAAGTCTCCAAAAGGAGACCTTGCAATTGGAATTCACATCTTTGCCAAGAGAAAGCTTTTCGGCTGTTGTCACCGTCTCATTGTCATTCAACTCACTGTGGGTTCCCCAGGGTCCAGAACAGGAGTCCTGGCATTATTAACATAGCAGATTAATAGCAGTGGGAAAAGACATTTTCGCAAACATGCTAAATATTAATATTAATCGATAACAATTTATATTTCCTAACGTGAGCCAGACAAACATACCCCAGGCACGGAGGAGAGGAGGGAGGGCAGAGCAAGGAAAGGGACAGTGTCAACAGACTCTGCAGAATAAAAGGGAATCAGTGAATCAATGCAGGACAGAGGGCTGAGCCGTGAGGTGGGTGTCAAAAGCAGAGCTCTATTTTCAGAGGCACAGAGGCACACATTTTAACGCCACAATATAAGTCGGATTTTCCATCCCCGGCCAAAAAATTTCCAGCGAAGCTCACCAATTTTATATCGCGTAACAAGCAGCAGAGCTCTGCAAAAACAGTGAAAAATTACTTCATACTATTTTTACCATCCTGAGTAACACCGTATCCTGCAAACCGTATTTTCCTCAACACTCATAACACTATATAGATTTTTTTTTTAATTCAGATATGCACAAATTTACCAGATTTCTAGGTCTGTATTTCAAGCCTGCCTCGTACTCAGGCTATTTTCTACCACCTACCCGGTCTATTTTAAAAAAAAAAATCTGTAAAACTTGTTGCATTTTTTTCTAATGGATTAGCCCAGTCAAGTTTTTAAAATTCAGTCTTTCAAAGTCTTTATCATTACCTCTCATACTTTTTATCAATGAGCGGCAGAAGTAGAACGCACAGTCCTAGTGCTAAAGAAGCTCCCAAATTATGCACCCCACAATGCCCACGTTGGTTGGGCCACGTCGAACCAGCCCAGCTCAAGACCTCTTAGCAGAACGCCAATCCCGCTCGGTCACTGAGCCGAGTCCTCCCAGGGCTGCGTACGACCAGCGGAGTTTTTATTCACAAAATCCAAGGACACGTTTTTGCGGCAGCCTCAAACTTCAGCTTGACCCAAGAATCATCCTTCTTCCCGGCCAGGAGGTCAAGTGAAGATCTGTGCGAAAACCCCTCTTCGTACAGAAGAGGCTGCCCGAGTTCCTCCCAAACAGGAGGCACCAAGGGTTGTCACCCACTGAGCCGAAGCTTTCACCTCGGGAGATTTGATGCAACGGCATCAAGTGGCACGCTGAGAGAACGCGCCCTGCCTCTGCGCACAGGTGACGGCCAGCCTTACGGTCACGGGACCGGAGGACAGGGGAGGACCTAGCGCTGCCCAGTTCCTCGGGGCCGGCTGCGCCTCGACGGACGCCGAGAGCCTCTGAGCGGGGCTGCGCGGGCAGGGCATGGGGCTCAGGCCTGGGGCCGGCGCGTTGCCCCGCCGTGCCGGGGGGTAGCAGCAGGTCTGGCTGCTCCGGAGCCCGGCCGCGCACGTCCCACCAGCCAGCCCCGGCGGCAGGGGCATGGGCCTGCTTCACCCGTTCCCAGAAGTGCTCTGGCCTTGGCTGCCGCTCCCGAGCTTCGACTCGCGACCTCAACTTCTCCTCGTTAGAAAGCATGGTTTGGCCACCATCCCGTCAGTGTCCCAGGCCTGTAAGAACGCACAGGGCTCTGCAGAGAGCGATGCCTGCTTAGACCGTGACGAGCTCCCTCCGGGAGAGGCGTTAACCACAGCGACAAGCTTCTCAGATGAGAGGGGGCTTGGGGGCAGGGGCTTCCGTTCAAAAATCAACTGGAAATGGCTTCCCCGCTTTCTACGGATTCGCTTCCGAAGCACGCGGAATGCTGTGGGGTTTCACAGCCAGCCCCTGACCGGCTTTCAGTTTTATTTCAGTGCTCCCACACATCCTTAACTCGCCTCTAGAGCCCACCAAGCCTACCGCTGGCCTTGAAACCACGAGAGTCACAAGTAATCGTGTTTTCTCCGAGTCCTGGGCATCTTCTGGACGTCTAGAGCGCCCTGTGATCATACTGTCGGTCCTTTTCTCACAACCATTAAAAGCAGGAATTACCAACTGATTTTTCTTAACAGTAATTGCCCATAAATTGACGATGCAGCTTTATGGAGGAAAACACATTGCGACAATCAAGCACGACGACGGCAACTGAACGTCAAATTTGCATCTGACCTTCGTGGCTGAGACACACGTCTAACTAAATCGACTCAGGCGACTTCCAGCTCACGTTTAACCCATCAGATTTTGAACATACGAACAAGGAAAATTCAGCAAAGACTGACTTAGAGGTCTACCAAATATTTCCCACCATGAGGCTGAGGAGGCAAGTGACTGATATTACGGGAACAAAACTGAACTCCTTTCCTGGGCCAAGCGCCTTTCCTCCAGCTACCAGTGTTCTGATGGATTACAGAAATGTTTAACTACTATGAAAAAATGGAATTTTAATGCGGCAAGCGATGACAGTAAGAAACACAACTGGTTTTTTAAATCCTGTTCTCTGCAGAGCTCGCTCTTTCTCCTCAAAACGTTTCCTATCCTAGTTTCGATAACTGTTTGCATTGCGAGCACCTCTGCAGAGACTTACTGTTTGGGGCATTTTTTTCCTGATCACTCAAGTGCTCTTTAAAGACAGGCTTTCCTCTCTATAAGAAAAACAAAAGTACCTGACAAAGAACGAAGCATCTGTTTAATCCTAGTGCTTTTTTCCACCAAAGTCTATTTGCAAGTCACTTCCAACTGAGAGAGCGCTCCTAGACTTTTCCTGCAAAACTCAGGACAGGAACAACAGCAAGTTCAACAAACAACAGTGGGACATAACACTACATACAAGCCTTCCTGAAAACTTTGTGAACAAATACCGTTAATCAGGTCGGTTTCCTGAGCATTTTGCAGAGGGGTTGCAGGACCTGCCCAAGGCGCTGTGAATAAATGTCCAGCAACAGCGGATACGTTCATAGGAATCCCGATCTCCAGTGGAGATTCTCCCGATGCCAGGGAACTCTGCAGTAGTTTTAGACCCATTCAATTCACAATCACACCACGGGATTCTTATGGCTTAGCGTGACAGATCCGTTAACACGATTTTTAAGGTGATTTCATAAGATTCTGTTTTAAGTCAGAATATGGGAAGATGCGGAAGCATGGGGAAGATGGGCGTCTGCAGGGCACGTACCCACGTCCAGGCAGAGGTACGCCATCATACTTCCCTCTGCTCTTTTCCAAAGCAATCTCGGGCGTTGCACCCACCACCTGGCCCTATTTAAAGCCACTGCATTATTCTAAAAAGGATTATTTATACTAAAAACGCTCCCGGGACTACTGTATTTGTATTTCAGGGCTGCTGCATCCCCTATTTCCTCACTGCTTTAATACAGCCTGAGGCAGAGCGGGTGAAATGACTTGCGATGCCACTGTAATTTTTATCAAGGCTTGTTCCTGGTAAAAAGCCTCTTTGTTTCAAAGAAATGTGATTTGGCCTTTTTCCTCCTCTGCTCTATTCCTTGCTTAATATACCACTTCCACTTGCCCTGGGGCTAAGAAAGGTATTCCATGGAATTGGTCAAATCTCACTGTTTTTCTTCTAAATCACAACTGGCTTTTTTTCCTCGACCCTTGCTAAGCACTATCTAAGCTGACAGTCTGAACTTGAGATTTTATTTGTGCCTTAACTCTTCAACTCCTGGACTGTAACAGTCACATGGCCACGTTGGAGAGACGCACGTCAGGACTGGTCAGCCTGCTATGGCGAAGGAGACTGCAGCGATCAAGAGCAAGACAAGACGGAGCAGCTCTGGCTAAGGTTATTTACTATTGGAAGCAAATTCAGCCATCTCTGAAAGAGGTATATTCAGCCATGTATTCATTTGCTGTAAATTTGAAAATTAATGTCTTTTGCCCAGCTGACAACTTCTAATCTCATTCATGTCGTTTCAAAAACACTTTTCAAGGCTAACTGCAGAAGAGTATATTAGAATATAATATAAATAGAAAAAACACATAATGAAGCGTACAAGAATTTAGATGTGGCATTGTGGAAGCTCCAATTCCACAGTGAAAACAATTCTCTCAGAGATACAGGCTTCATTTAAGTTAAAAACCAGTATGGATGCTATAAAAAAAAAAAAAATATATTGTTCTCTTCAAATAAAAAGTCCAGGATAACAAAAAAATATGAAAGAAAAAAGAAAGGGGGAAAAAGGAAAAAGAAAGGAGAAAAAAGAAAGGAGAAAAAAGAAAGGAGAAAAAAGAAAGGAGAAAAAAGAAAGGAGAAAAAAGAAAGGAGAAAAAAAGAAAGGAGAAAAAAGAAAGGAGAAAAAAGAAAGGAGAAAAAAGAAAGGAGAAAAAGGAAGAAAAAAGAAAAAGAGTGGTACAGATAGCTAACAGGCTGAATTACTCTGGCTAAGCAGACTTTGGCTGCCAGAGGCCCATGATCCTAAGTAAAGAGAATAGGGCTCCTCAAGCAAAAGGCATGATTAAAATTACAGTTAAAACCAAAAAACCACAAGACAACAGAGAAAAGAAACCTGGGTCTTGACAGCCTCACCATTCTTTTGCTAGACAGGTTCTTTCAAGAAGATCCACCACAACGGCATTTGCTTTAGGGAAACTCAAACCTTTCCCCGAGTGACACTGCGCTCCCAGGCTCCTCTTCTGGAAATAAGACATAAACCAAACGCTGCCACGAGCCCTCCTCAGGGACCCTCCTGACGGAGGAAGGAGGCCACCAGAAGCGACCAACTGCAGCAACACGGAACACCGTCCCAGCAGCACAGGCAACCAAAGCAAGGAGCCCTCCTGCCAGGTGAGGCAGCCAGCCTCCACGAAACAGTCTGGAAACGGGAGCCAAGCTTACTTTATACGACTTAAATGCTCATGTGTAGATGAACCAGGGAAATTTTGCTGTGCGGCTAGGGCTTCTCCCTTCTGCATCAGCACCTGCAGAACAAGGAACCGATATGGGAGTGCCTGGAGAAATATCATTCTTTCAAAACTCCTCATGGCATCCCATAAAAAATGATACAGCTTTGAAATTTTATTTCATTGGAAAAAATGTATAAGTTCTTTTTTTTTTTTTTTTTTTTTAAAATAACGTGCTCCAAAATATTTCAGTTCAATGTTGCCAAATCACTTCAAGAAATTTCACCATAACTTTATGGAACAACCAACATTTTAGCCTTATTAAAAAAATTCACTTTCTTGTTGGAAGTTAAATAATACTGATAAACTCCCACACAGCAATTAAGATTTATTCAACAAATATTGTCCAGCCCCATCAGAAAATGTTTTACAATTGAATACACATGGTTCTTGGCCTAATTTCCTAGCACCAGATATCTGTGTATATGCTCACAGACAGGTTATTAAAAACCTGGGCGGATCTACAGCATCCTAGACAAGGCCAAAACAACGTGTATTTAATTTAATACAGTACTGGTTTATGTAAGCAAGTACCAGTGGACTTTTACATAAGCTACTAGGTTTAAATTTATAGTTTTCAAAGTCTTTTCAAAAGACAGGCTCTTCGTTTCTTACGTTCCACAAATAATTTGTTTTTAAACACAGTAACGCTTAACCCAGATCTGGGATTGCTTAATCAAGTTTTAATTTATTCCGTCTCTCTCATTGACAAATAGGGTAGATTTTCCTCTGAAATATATGCCAAACCCAGCGTTCAAGTACACCAATAAAATATACTTTGAAAGCAGAAGCTGCAGCAAGATGTTGTTTGCTGTTCTCCCGCATTTATACAGTCCCCACGGTCTTTAATACAATGTCTACATTCCAATATTGTTCCAAAATTTTTTTAGACATCTCTAAACTGGTCATGTTTGGAATCACATTTCTCATTTACCAGCACTCAGAAGCACCGCACACAGCTGAAAGCATAAGGGAAGAACACTTCACCTCGAAAAACATAAAACCTGGACAACACATCATTATCCAATATACTACTGCATTTGCACATAGGAAAGAGGAGTTGGGATCCCAACAGGATCTTTAACAGTCAAAACCAATCAAGACTTTGCTCAGTGTTTAGTCTGAAAGAGAGCATCTCCATCCTGAATTCCATGACAATTAATAAACCCTGATTGCAGGAAGTTTTCACTACTATTCAACGATTTAATCACATTTCTAAACTTTGCTACCCATAAAATTGTATCCACATAAAGTGGATTAAAATCACAAAAATGGCATTCCGCTTTCTTGTGCTGCTTCTTTTGAGATCATTTTTCCTAGATGCAGCAAACATGTTTACATTAAAATTAAATTCAGACAGGAAAAAAGTTCATTCAAGGAAACACAACCCAAAAGTATACAAAGCCATTACTTCTGCCAAGATAGTATTTACACCTTGTTGTAAAAAGGAATGCATTTTTAAGTAGTATAAATATTTCTCCTTGTGTTCACCAAGATGGTCTCTGTCAGAGCATCTTTGCAGAAAACAGAAGAAATACAGCATGCAAGACATCCTTTCCTACAGCACACGCACACCAAGAGCGAGCCAAACCACCGAGCTGCGGGATTGCTGCCGTGCCCCGGTCTGCAGAGTGAACCTGGCCGCTTACTGTCCATTCCAGCACAACACTGAGGACTTTTGTTTGTTTGTTTATTTTAAAGCTTCCCCATGTTTTCCCTCTCTAATCCCTCCATTTTTCTGTGCCCTAAATAGTCAGACATGGTAACTTGGAAAATGTTAAAGATCTCTGACGGGTCAAGTGGCATTTTTCTTCATATATATGACTTTAGAATGGTGAAATTGCTTGAAGATTTCCCATACATATTTGATAAAATAAATAAGGCCTTATAGCAGGGTTATTCAACATTTGTTTTCTACTCAATACTAGGATTTTCAAATGGTCCTTCATCGGTCAGCTTGGCAAGAGTATAAAAACTGCGGCTAATGCAAGCAAAAAGGAGTTGATCAAAGTTCCCTGATCATTTCCGCAAGAGTTCATCTATCTACAGCGGTTCCAAAAGCCAACACCACAAGGACTCAAGGAGTGGTCCCACTAGTCCCTCTGGAATGCGAGGTACCGGTGGGCTGCACCTTGCATGTTGGGAGTCATATGCTCTATAGATTGCACCTATGAGGCGACTACCTCATGACTAGGACCCAACATCTCTCATAAGCACAAACAACCAAAAGTCCTCATGAAACCAAGCCAAACTCTTTTCTAATTACCTATGAGACATAGCTCATGAGTTAACAGGTAATCAAGAACCGGTTCCTGCTGCAGTGCCCAAAAATTCTGCTGACTCCTTCCAGGAGTCTGACAGGGCCTTTGCCATGCCATTCTCCAGCCTAGTCTCGAAAGCCACCAGGGCCAAGGACAACCTCTCCCAGAGGACCACTCCACGCCGAGGCTTGGGAGCAAGCGTCAACAGCGCTTTGAACAGCAGTGTAACTGGGGGCTTGGTCAGGCAAGGAACTGATAGAAAGCAGCCAGCCAGCAGCGCTCGGCAAGCATGGAGAGGGGCTTTGCCAAGGTTCTGTGCCCAGGAGTGGCTGGGGCACTCCGGATACGTCCTTGGAAGAATGGAGGGAGGGATCCACTACTTACTAACACTAAACGTTCATCCCCACTATACCAGACCCAACCTCTTTTGTTGTCTCTCTCTTCTCCCTCCCAATGCAAACACAGACACAAACTTTCAGAAAGCCCCTGTGCATCTGAACGAACTTCTCTGAATGCAAACAAAATCCCCAACAACACTTGCCACATCCTATCACAACCGTAATAAAGATGTTTATAGTTTTAACCATCAAATAAAGTGCTTAATTCCACCGAGCTTGTCCCCTCCACTCAGTCACTCCACAGCTTCATTTAGCAGGCCAGTGGTAAAAAAAATTCATTAATTTTTATTAACAGGGAGAGCCATTTGTTCCCTGTGACAATATTTGACTTGTCGAAATGATTTTCACCTCTGCCATGAGGTGCGCACTCCCCACATACATCACCCGATTACTCCAGGAGCGGCCAGAGTTGCAGTCATTAGCCAGTGAATTAACGACAATCCACAGCGCTATTAATCACGCTGACAAAAGCGTTAGCTTGCTGCTGACCCGAGCACGGCTCTGGGACACGAGCAGAGGAAAGGAGAGCACAGCCACAGGGCTAAGAAAGAAAGGATTTTTTTTTTTTTTTAAGCTGCTGAGGCAGGGAAAAAAGGGATAGAGAAATTAGACAGTAACAGCGGAGCAGAAGCGAGCTTCACATGAAAACTGAGGAAGGCACAAAGGTGCCAAGAGAAGGAGGCAAGAAGGAGAAACACCAAGCCACCTACTGTAACTCAAAAGTACTTCCATTAAGCACCACGTATTAATTTCTTTTTAATTGTCTGGGTGGTTCAGGGTGCCTATTCCACTGACTTTCACTAGGGTACAGCAAGCCTCCAAACGAGCTGTGGTGACTTGCAGCAGCATAATTTCAAGTTTCCGTCTCAAGCTGCCCTCCCCTCCCCACCAATTCCTACTCCTCACGCAGTCTGCAGCTTTGCGTAGTAACAGAGACCAAAAGCAGCGGCGGTCTGTAAGGTCTCTCCCTGGCTGAGAAGGGCACCTACCACCCGTTCCGCCATCCCTCCTGCGACTTCCGAGGGAGGGAGAAGGCAGGAACGGTAACCTCTTCAATCAGCAGCACTTTTCAGGGGCCAATTTTGGAAATCCTTAGAAACACGCTTGGTGCGATCAAAGCTTATTCCCAAAGGCCTCTCCCCTTGAAGATTGCAAGTAACCACATTTCACAGGGAATTGAATGAATCCTCCTACTTCCAAAATAACGGTCTCTGAAAGCTGCTGGCTTCCAGATCACAGAGCACTAGCCACTCGTGCCTGGAAACACTTTGAAAGAAACTGTCAGTGTAACACACGGCTCCTTCTGGCATATAGCCCCAGTTTTTTTCCTTGAACATGGCTTCTAATTTCAAGTTTCTGAACACTGTGCAAAATACTCAGAGAATATACACACCATACCCACACCATACCCAACCACTACAATTTTTTGAAAATTTAAATATTTTTAAATGGCACAGCCTTCGTGCTCTTGATGACAGTGCTGCAGTAATCAAAAACAATACATGGCTTTGACTGCAATTTTTAAGTTGAAAAACAGTGTCAGCAGAAAGAGCCAAAAAGGGAAATGTGAAGAAATGCAGTTCCCGTACAAATGCATGAGGAAGGAGACTTACACATGCTCCGTGGTAGTGGAAGAACAGGGAAAAGAATGAATCTTTGCAATAGTTTTCAGTGTTCCTGCTGTATTGTACAAGCAGTGGCAAAGAAACTGCATTCTTTCAGTCTTGCCCTGGACCATCAGTTCGTAACTCCCACTAACGCCGTTTCAACAGTAAGACCATTGAAAGTTATGAAGATGATAAAACCATGGTGAGAATTCAAAAAATCTCTTTCGAAAGTTTTTACTGCTTTTTTCCCATTCATGACCTAATAAGGGATTTAACGGAGAATTTTCAGAAGCGCTCGGTGGATTCTCCCCCCCAGTTATGAAAGCACATACAGCAAAATACTGTAGCTAGGACTGCTGTAGTACGGACTGCGAGGACCGGTGCTATAAAGCAGTTGTTGGGGCGTTCGCAGTCTATTACCACCTCTAAGAAACATTGTGCCTCCACTGCAACCCACCATCTACTAATCAATTCTCTGCACTCTCAATTCCCTCAGTCACAGTTTATCTTCCTCTAAAACCCTTTTTCAAAAGCAGTGGAACTGCTCCTAAACAGGTTGATGATGTTTCACTCTTACTATACAGAATAATTTTAGAACCTAGAATCATAGAATCATAGAATCGTTTAGGTTGGAAAAGCCCTTTAAGATCATCCAGTCCAACCATTAACCTACACTACCAAGCCCACCTAAACCAGTCAAGGGTAGACTAGACTAAACCATATCCCGAAGTGCCACATCTAGCCATTTTTTGAACGCTTCCAGGGATGGGGACTCCACCACCTCTCTGGGCAGCCTGTTCCAATGCTTGACCACCCTTTCCGTAAAGAAATTTTCCTAATTTCCAGTCTAAACCTCCCCTGGCGCAGCTTGAGCCCATTTCCTCTCGTCCTATCGCTAGCTACTTGGGAGAAGAGCCCAACACCCACCTCACTACAACCTCCTTTCAGGTAGTTGTAGAGAGCGATGAGGTCTCCCCTCAGCCTCCTCTTCTCCAGGCTAAACAACCCCAGTTCCCTCAGCCGCTCCTCATAAGACTTGTTCTCCAGACCCTTCACCAGCCTTGTTGCCCGTCTCTGAACACGCTCCAGCACCTCAATGTCTTTCTTGTATTGAGGGGCCCAAAACTGGACACAGTATTCGAGGTGCGGCCTCACCAGCGCCGAGTACAGGGAGACAATCACCTCCCTGCTCCTGCTGGCCACAGCATTCCTGATACAAGCCAGGATGCTGTTTCTTGTTACTCACTTTCACTGGTTTAATTCTCCTTTTGCAGCGAGGAATGTCGTAAGGAAAGCCGGGTTCGGAAATCCATGATTTCCTGTCAGTTAATTCATTTCAGCAAAACAGAAGGCAAGGTGATATTCCTGTTTAATGTTGCAACTCAGATACAGTAATAACCAGGGGCTATAAGGGATTCCATCTGCTGCCATTTTCTCTGCACTACTGACAGCACCAAGTACTCACCTTGCGCCAATTTATACTCTTCCACCCTGAAGCCATTTTGTCCCATTTACAACTTCTACGAATTTAAACATCAAAGCAGGAACAAGAACCCGCCTAGGTGCAAACCACCAACCCTGGTTCTACAGCAGACCGTTCACCCATTTGGATTAGCAAAGGTTCCTACGGCCTTATGCACAATACAATCAACTACCTTTCATTTTTTAAGAACTCGGTTTTGATGCAAAAATAGCATTAACGCTGATAAGTGGCATTCTGCTTAAGATTTGTGCTGGATGGAACACCTGCCTGGAGTCACCTGTTTCAGGACTAGCTCAGCAGTGTCATCCCACCCAGCCGGCTTTCAAAGATGATTGCAAATTCGTGGCTCTAAGGCAGCCTCCAGCACCCATCTCGCTCAGGCAGGAGCCCTTCCTCCCTCCCCGTCCGACTCCTTGACCCGCGCAGAGAGCACAACCGCTAGAGGACATGAAGGAAGGGGATAGGGAAAGAAACACTCGGCCTTGCTACACCCTCTCCTACAGATGTACCCCACGAGCCTCTCCAGCTTCCTCGGGAATGCTGCATTCAGCATCCCTGTCTCCTTGCTCACAGGCAGGAGATCGCTGGTCTAAATAATGAAATAAAGGTAACTGCCCCATTTAACAACTGGTGGTTGCCTCTCCGTTCCACCACCTTTTCAGCCCATCGGCACCCAGGCTAGTTCCACTCTCCACTATCAACGATGAAAATTTTCGTGGAGACTTGATAGCTAAATCCAGAAGGATTTACTTTAAAACCTGATACAGCTCTTAGTCCTGGAGAGATCTCTACGCATAGATCTACGCGACACAACATTTCTTCCTCCTGTATCGCTCCTGCTAGAAATCCTTTTGTTTGGCCATATACGACAGCAAAATGATTCACATTCCAGGCTGTCCAGTAACACCACCAAAATGCAAGGTCTTCTCTTCCCTACAGCTTGGATTTTGCCAGGCCACAGCATACAACAGTCAACTGCAGTTGAAGAAGCAATTTGTCTGCCTTTGAAGCTATTATTAAGAAAAATATTTAAGATAAAAATATTTTTACATTTTGCTTCTGACTGGCCAGCAATAGTCCCCCATTGTTTGAAATATTAACTGTTACCAAAGGGAACTGAAAGCTTTCTCTTTAAGAGGAAAAATTCTTACGCTCTCAACCAGGTGTCTAAACGACTGTTATTTTTCACTGTTTATTCTTCAGGAAAAAAGGCAGATGCACTGAAAATATACCAATCAAAATTAGCACTTTATTTTTGTTTAGAACTAAATACAGCTACTGTATTCTAATATTGCCTATTAATAACATCATCCACCCAGAACAACAAAACCAAAAAAGCTCTTCCCAGATGCTCAAGAAAGCTCTATACCCTGTAAAGAACACTTTTAAAAATAAATAATTACATTTCAATTTTTGTATCTTTTCAGTGTTTAAGCTTAGGTTGCGCACCACCAAACGTCAAACTCCACTTCTGCACCTAGTTTGGTGCTAAGCCTTTCCTTCTACTTTGCTTTCGTGGTCGTTCCCATTCTATCCCCCTTCAATAGGTCGTTTTGCATCTCGCCTGAAGATCTGTTTTCTCACCTGTCTTTCTGTTCAGTGCCTTTCTTCCTATGTTACCTATTGTTTAATTCTGCACTCAATTTAGAGCACTATAGGCATGGAAGTTATTACAGAAAGTTCTCTTTTTGAAATAACATTTTAAAAAAATTACTTTCTTTAAAGCAGTGATAGGTCCTTTATCTGTTTTGATTTTTAAGAGATTTTCCTTTGAGAAAACAGATGTCTGGCTTTGAAAGAGAGAAAGACCATCTTTTACTTGCCTGGGGCAAGGTGTAGATTCAGAGTGCCTAGCTTTACTGCTCTTGTTATATCCAGCAGGAAGACAGAAAGCAAAGTTACTTTAAAAAACAAACCAAAACAACATAAAAAAACCCAACACCAACCCACAACCAAAACAAACGAACAAAACCCCGCCAAAAAATCCCCTAACCTCTTCTGGCTGACCGAATGCCAGGTATGGTGCACGACCAGCAGCCAGTACAGCTCCGAGATAGGGAACGTGAAACGAGCTTCTCCGTGGTTCTTTTAGCCAACCCTCAGCCATTCCTGAGAGCTCTTCAATCGAGCTCAGCTCACTATTTTAACCGCAGCACCTCCGTGTTTCTTAGGTCTGTGCTCTGCACCCTACTGATCTAGAAAAGTGCGACGCAAAAATGAGGATGTTCACGTACAGTAAAGGATAAAAGCTGTGAAAGCATGCTGCTGCCCCACAAGATTAAGTTAGGAAACCTTTCCCAAGCAATTCCTGGATACGATCCTTGCTATCCCGGATCACGATTTCTTTAGTTCATTCTCAAAGCAAAAATTAATTTAAAGAGCTCAATGCATATTATATGACAGCATATTTTTTCAAGGTTTTCAATTAACTGAAAAAAATAACAGTAATAAAACAGATCAACTCAATTCACAATGGAATCTGTTTTTCTAAATCTGGGACATCTTAGTCCTTTCGTGCTTTCTCTTCTCCTTTTTTAAGTTTAGGTCATTTCGGGTCAGAACTAAATTGTCTAGCTTTTCTGAAACAAAACACTACAAAAAACATTCAAGTCTCTGTTTGGACATTTTCATTATTTTCCATTTTTCTGATCGAAGCTGCTTTCCAAATTCTACCTCCAATACTTTTTTCTTCTTTTATAAATCAATTAGCTGTTTAAAAAAAACTCAATGCTATTTAAATCTGGACAGATACCCTACACAGGGGTGGCTGTTTATCACTCTTGTCATCTTTTCTGGAATTCTAAGATTCATCAAAGCATTTACGTAACTACGGGTAAACTGAGGAAATGAATCTGAACTTGATCATCTCCGCCGTTGTTCACACTAGCATCCGTGTCAAGTTTGCCCTGCTTTTGTAAACACAGATTCAGAGATCCAGAGATCACAAAAAGGAAAATCTGGTGCTTAATGTTTTTTCCGTACCACTTTCTGGCTGCTTTATATCTTCTGAAATGCATGGTGAATGAAAACATTAAATGTTTCACAGACTTTTTAACTTAGGGTCTTCATCCCCACATATTTTTCATATTACTCATATTCCCCTGCTTGAGTTAAACTCAAACAGGCCTGGAACAACTTCATTAACATAAAACCACATGATAATAGGAAACAGAGCCTTTTAATGGTTTATTTTCTTATTATCTTGTGATATATTTCATCTTCTCCCCCTTTTCAGAGTGCTACTACATTCTGTTTTCACTCTGCTCGCCGGTTCTAACCGAGCCCCGGCTTGGCAGCAGGGAGCAATCGCACGTAGAACAGCAGATTCCATTAAGCGCAGGCACTCTGAAGCTCACAGGCTACAAAGCACAACGCCGCTACCTCAGTACGTCTCGGGCCCAAACTCCTCACGCCTCCTCCACTGCAATACACCGGCTGCAGTGCTGCTGCCATTCCGCCATCCAATCAAGTCGGTAAAACCAGAGACCGGTCCGAGGGAGAGCAGAGTGGCAACAGAGCCCCTCGCGACCGGCCGATCAGGGACCCCCTCCCACACGCTGAGCCTGTGCTTCCAGTTCCTTCGTCGCTTCCTTCGCCGCGCGCTAGCTTGGATGCCAGGAACGCTGTAGAAGCCCATTTGGGTTTGACCAGACTACCCGGTTTGGTACCAGGGCAACCATAAAGGCTCCAGTAAAAGGTATAAAACGGCCTGTGTTTAGTTTTAACTTAGCGTGTAAGCGTACTATGCCGTGTCCTGACCTTACCCAAATAACCCCCGTATAACGCCACACGTCACCCGTGAAAAAAAGTCTTTACCGTCTAAATTTTGTAATACTTCATCGGCTTAGATGGTCAGGGAATACGACAAGGGAAGCTCTTTTGCAAGAACGCATTTTTCTTTCGTCCCAAGACCACAATTTCAAAATTCTGCAGTTGCAACATTTTTTATGAAGGTTAAAGGAATCTGAACTTCATCAGAAATTGCATCTGTTTCAGGATGGCTCTTCCAACTTATTTCAGTCACTCTTACTTTTAACAATGAATAAAAAATTGTTACAGGATTTCTGCTTTAACATACTTGCTTTAATTTTCTTGCCTTTTTAAACACATCTTAAAAAGCTTTCACAACAGCTTAAATGCTAAAGAATCACTACAACTTCCTTACTATTTCGTACACAATAACTTAAAACCTAATTAATCAAAAAACACAGGATAAGTGTATTATGTCCGACTATAACGTACATTAACTTAGCATTCATTGACTATATTTAATCTGTTGCTCGAGAGGCTCAGTAGCAGCCTTAGACTCGTCTTTAAAAAGGAATGGCGATTTCTAGGATTCACATTCTATCATAGCTCAAAGTAGGTTCTCTGAATAAATGGGAGATGGAAATCAGTGAGATATATTAGCACCAGTATATATTTTTCATTTCCCTCTGTCTCTGCTTCCAAAAGAATATTGGTGATGAATTTGCAAATGGTTCTGGATTATGACAGAGTTTTTTACCCTTCATTATTTATCCCCCCACTGAACACCTCTATTAGAGATTACAGTGACAAATGCATGAATAAAAGGCAAAGACAATATTTTAGCACCGCGGTGTAAATCTCCTTTTACGCATTATTAATTTAAAGAAATCCATTACACCATACAGCTCTGAGGGGAAGACAAGGTTACATGAGAACTGTTATAGGCAGCTGGGGGTCAGCTGAAGACAGAGCCCCGCTGCCACCACCCCGTGATGCTCAGCCTCCCGGGCGCCTTTCTGGGAAATCTGCGCTTCTTTCATGTTCTCCTCCTCTGCATTTCTTTCTCTGCTTTTATTTAACACAGGCAAGAGGTGGCTGACAGCCCGGATGAGCTCTGCCTATCTCAGGCTGGACACAGCACGGGCAGAAAGGCGACCAGCGTGCCTCAAACCTGGATTATTCTCTAAGTCCCACGGAGGGGCATGGAAGGAATTACGTATCGAGGGCGAGAGAAGAATAAACGCTCCTCCTTTGCCAACTCGGCACCTTCGGCCATCCGCCGGAATTGCAGAGAAGCGTGTGTGGTGATGGGAGAGGAAGGAGGGAGAAACCAGCGCTCGCTGAGGAAGGGTTCTTCTGTCGTGGACCCTTAACTCACCATGACCCGGACCAGGGCCCAAACCGGTATCGCGTTGGCCACCCACAAGCTATTAAGGTAGCAAAAACGGTGATTCTACTCCACCTAGGCTCCCTTTTTGCAAAGCCTTCTGCATACGCTTTCTCCAAAAGCCTTTGAGAGGAATGAACAAAAATTATTCCTTCCCCCCTCTTTCCGTTTTTCTTTTCCAAAAGACAGGGCTTAAATCTTGGGCACTATCTGATAACACAGAGCTAAGCAAGGCTGTGCACAGAATCTCCCTCTCCACCCCTCCAACAGAGTAAGAAGGGGAGGAAATGCTGCTCCTATCAAGAGGAAGGAAATAGGAAAACAGATGGAAGGTACTCAGAATTGGAACAAGTGCGTTTTAAACAATACAACAGGTCCCTTTCACTCCAAAATAACAGAACACTTCTGTGGAAATCTATATACAATCATGCCATCGACAACAAAGATAACAGGGAAATAATTCTGTGAACCTGAACTGAGAGTACTTTTTGTGAGAGACGCTAATCACCAGCCACAATCTCTAGATAGCTCCCATCATGCAAACCCAAGCCTTTGATTTCACTTGATTTTTTTTTTTTTTTTTTTAAACCTTGCAACAAAAGACTTAGAACTAAAATACCCATAGCTTACACCTACCAGGGGCTTAAAAAATGGCCACCCATTTGCAAGAATTTATCACCAATTCGTTTCTGATGCTGCCTTCACTGAATTATTTGCAGTTCATCTACTCAACAAATCTAGTCTTGGTTTGCCCTTTTTCATTGACAGTCTTCCAGGAGAGTAGATGTTGCTCTGATTGAGCTCAATCCTACACACACTTACTGATGAAACACAGGATCGCAAAGATTTCACTGGGATTCTCTCTCCGTGCGCTTACGGTCAAGCACGAGTCCCTCAACAGATACTAAGGATGAGCAGTACTGGAACGAACACACAACTGGAATGTCTGAAAATGAGCGCTTTCTGTTCCATGTCCTGCACCGCTATGGGTTTAGGCACTTGAGACTGTTTGAAAATGGAGGGTTTAAACACACAGCCATTTAAGCACGACAACAATATAGATTAAGCACCTACTCCTGCTCCCACTGACAAAAAAGTTAATCTCCCTGTTTTAAAGGGATTAGCAACAAACTCATGAACTGAAAGGTTCTCGTGCTTTAGGCCTTTGTCCTTCAGAAGAGGAACACTATCACAGTATTTGTACCACGTTGTCACCTGAGCCCCATCTCTACTTCTCTACCTGGTGTTTCTTACCAGGTGCCAGGGTGTTCCGCCCAGGTTCTACATCATAAATCCAGGCTTTCTAATGCCAATACCAAAAGGGACTAAAGAAGGACCAACACAGCTGGTGAAAAGCAGACCCCAGAACAGTGGGAATTTTGTTCTGAAAGGTCAGATAAGGTTTGCATGGTAATTTGTGAAATTCTTTGATTTTATGCACAGGACGTACTGAATATACCCCATCTGAGTATACAACAGTTCTGCTTCTGCTCCTGGTGACGCAGCTGGGAGTCAAAAGAATCCAAATAAACACAAAGGAGGAGGGAAAAAACAAAATACTGAGCTTCTCAAAAGCCTGGTAAGGGCTAAATTCTGACTTGATCTACTTGTTCACTCAGCGGCGTTGGTAACTTCTCCCAGCCATCAACTTTTAAAATAAATTTTGGGAAATGGTTAGATTTGGAATTTTTTTAGCTCATACATTATAAGGTACAAAAAATTCCATCCCTTCATAGCCAAAAGGACATTGGGAAATAAACGCTTATCAAACATACTGTTTTAAGGTTTCAAGACTGATCTTAGATGTCCTAGCGTTTGCTACCCCACTGGAAACATCAAAAAGGAAATGTCTGTGTAGAATGCAAGTACTTAGAGCTTTCTGAAAAATTGGGTTTCTTTAAGATGTTTAATATTGGAAACTTAAGCTCACTAGTTCTCTTTCAAAATGTGGACTATGGTTCATTGATTTCTTTCCTTCTGAACTGAGGAACTCAGTCAAGGGGGTTGAAAATAAGATACTTAATAGTAATTTTAAACCCCTAATTTGTTTGCCCTCCCCCATGCTCCCTATACCTTCACAATAAATCCTTTGAAACACTGGAAATGCTTTAGTGAAAAGACTGATGGGAAACGTTAAAAAATATCATGCAAGCAACATCAAGTTATCTCTGTTATTTTAGGCAAAACATATTTCCTGCTTTTTTCCCTTCAGACTTACTTAAAGTCTGCTGTAGAGCTCAGGCTTCAGACTACCCTGTCAGTCAGCGGTTAAAGAGGTCGCTCATATTGGGGCTTTACCAGTGTACAAGCCTCCCTCTGTAGAAGCACCTTCACCTGTACAAAGCCCTGGTGTGGGCACGGTGACCACAGCAAGCGGCTCCAGCGCAAGCTGCAGCTTACACCGGCGCGGCAGACCTATGCGGGAAGAGTTTAACCCGGTCCAGCAACGCGCACCAAACCAGCTGCAAATTCCGTCACTGCTGGCAAGGCCGCAGCGCTGCGAAGAGGGTCTGGCCCGGTTTGCAGCTCCAGTGCACGCAGGAGGAGGAAGGGCTGCAGAAGTAACTTGTGCCATTTGCTTATTGCTGGGACAGGGGATACCTTGTATGAAGACTACGGGGACTTCAGCTTTTAAAACATGAACATTTCATAAAATTCTGTTTTATGTGACACCGGTGTCACACTCTGCATCACAAATGTCTGAAAAACTGCCATGGGAACTATCGCAATGTACTAAAATGTATGTAAAAACCACAGAAATACTTCCATAACCCCTCACTGAAGTGGATGAAAAGGGTCATTATTGCACCTCAGTGATCCTGTCCTAATAAAAAAGAAATTAGTCTGTTTAGTAACAGTGCATAATGAAGACTGTAGAATAAAGCAGTGGATAATTTGTCAGTGATTAGAAGGTCAATGGGTCAACTTATGAACAACTGAGTTGCTTTACCTGGGGGTAGCCGCTTCTGTAAGACGAAAAAGCCCCTCCTTTGTCTCAGTTATCTCACCACCAGTACGTTATCGAAATAAAGCTGTAACTTATCAGTCACGAGGGAGACACAGCCAGGTAACTACAGTGTCTATCAACAGAACTTGGAATTCTCACGTTTTGTTTGAAAGGCTTTTCAAAAACAAGACTTATTTTTCCAAATGCAAATACTTTCCCCCTTTTTTTGAAAAGGCAAATTGCACTTTCATCACAAACTTAGTATGGTATTACATCACTTCTGCAGAAATATTTTTTTACCGTAGTCACCTCAAACGGGAAAGTCTGCAGAAATAACAAAGTTTTTGCTCAATTTGGTTTGTAATCCCTGCACCACTTACCACTGATCCCATCGTGGATAATTCAAGATCTATTAAACACAATGCCATGCTGGTCTCATGCCTGAATGATCCACTGCAAAAACTGCTTCTTGAGAAACCTGCAAAGGTGAATTATTACCTGCCGACCTTCAAATGCTAAACTCTGTGTTTTTCCACAAACAGTTGCTGATATCACTTCCAGCTAAAACAGGAGAGAAAGCCATGTTCCTCATGCTGTGCTGGTTTTTGGTGACATTGTCAGCTGTAACTAGGAAGGAAAATTCAGAACCATGAACTGCAGGCTCATGAGATTTTCTCGGTATCCTGCACATATTTGCATATGCATTTTAGGGGCCAGGTTATGCCCTCAAACGCCTGCACCTAGCCCCAGTTCAAACTATAGCTTGTGTGTGTAGCAATGTCATTTATACAGGCTACAACTAAGATGAAAACCATCTTGTGCTAGATGTCATAGAGACAAAAACTACACAAGATCTGTGCCCAAAAATCTTTAGACCTGAACAAACAGAAAGACACAGAACTTTTATCCCAGTGGTACAGATGAAAAACTAAAGCCTAGAGATATGAAGTGATTTGGCCAAGGTGATAGAGCAAGGGCTAGGAAACTATCTTGGCTTTTACTAAATCCGGTTTTAAAGCCTTTGCTGCAAAATCATCTTTCCTTTTCACGCTGGGCTATGTAAATAGCTGAGCCCTATTGCCAGGGCTCTCTGTGGTAGGCACTCAGGTCATCTTTACCATGAGCAGAAACCAGTCCTTGGCCCGACGCGTGCACTGCTCTGCAGCAGACGAGGAACGATCCTGCAAAGCGCTGAGCACGCTTCCTGGAAGCATCCCACCCAGTCGGTGAGTTCAACAGAAGTTCCCCTTCTCTAAGCACTAAGCTTTAAAGTTCCTTAAAGATTACAGGTATCATCTTGGCCGAGGTTTTCACTAACAACGTGTTGAAGTATGTGGCATAGTGTGACCTGATATCCCTGTGTTCCTTTTGAAAATTTAATTCACAAGTAGACAACAAACATCTCTGATCTTTCAAAAGGCTGGAAAGTTCACTCTGAACCTATATAAATGCAAATATTTTTTATTAATGTAAAATAATAATGTAAAATAATAAAAACTGTAATTATTCCATTTCTAACAAAGATTAAAGAAGGCTAAAAATATTAGCAATAATTTTCAGTGCACGTATGCGCGCGCACACACACAGAATCGGGTAAAGCATCTCTGTTTCATAAGATCAGGTTCCATTCAGAGTCCAGGGATAGAAAAGCTCACTGAATTTGAACTGATAATAACATTGTGACTTGAGCTCCAAGAAACTTCCCCCCCCTGCAACCACTTTTTTTTTTTTCTCAAAATAATTAAATTGGATGAGGCAAGATACCCGATCAGTTAAGTTTTCCATTCCTCCACTTCCAATGAAATAAAATAAGTTTTTGTGAAAGATTGCGTTCCATGCCAGTGGGTCAATGGCCAATTTAACCGTAACAAATAATAGTCTAGTCTTTCAAAGTTTCAACTTTTTTTTTTTTTTTTAAGGGAAAAAGAGAATCTGAGTGCTAGAAGACAGTTTGGATTTCCTCCGCGTTTTTACACTGCCAAGTCATCACTAGCACATTTTCCCTCTAGCTGGCTAACACATCTCCCTGGTGAACATGTGCAAATTGCAGCTTCAGACAATCCCCTTGCAGCAAAGTCACCAACATTAACTACAGGCATATTTGCTCTGAAATCATGTAATTTCTTTGCAGTACAAAATTCAGGTAACATCCAGATTCAGCGCAACTTTCTTGGCTTTGCTGTTTGCATTCTGCAACTCAAATGGCTCTGGTTGCGGAGGAGTTAAAATATTTCACTTCTGAGTTAAGGAACAGTAAAAGTTCTAGTCCAGAGACACTTTTTTCCTCCTTTCCGATGGTGATTGGCTTCCCCTGCACCTCTTTTGTTTTGAGAATTTTGGAGTATGCAGACTTGTGTAATGCAGAGATTGCTTCCAATTTAATTTAGTTGTTTTGTCTTTTGTCATAATGGAAACGAGCACAGGATCCTTCTCAGGCTTCTTGCCATATAAAAGGATGCAGACTTTACTCTTGTGGTTCCTCAGAATAATGGGGGAGGGAGAGCAGGGGAAGAAGGATTAAACAAGATGCTAACCGAGGGTAATACAGCAACTTCTGCATGGCCAGCAAGACCCAAAAATCTACTCTTGGACTCTATGAATTAACATTTGCTTAAGTATTACACATAATCTGCTAGATGTCATCCCCCAGTGATCTAAGGGAGCCCTTCTACAACTATTGGGGAAGAGCATGCCAATGAGTGACGGATGAGTAGGCCCTCTGCTTTTGGATCTGAAATCCACTGTGGATTCAAACGGGTAGAGATGATACTCATTATAAACTTAGCCCCTAACTACGCTAACAGATGGCGTTTTCTCTGAATGTGTTTGATTTTTTAAGTATCTGCTAAATGGTTGGAGCAATTACACTCAGTTCATCGGTTTCTCAAATAGCTCACTTCAGCTTTTTGCTGTTAAGGTTTCTTCCTGCAAGTCAACGGCGAAAGTGCTATCAAATACAACGCCATGCGAGCGGACCTTCAGAAATCACCTGCACGAGCTGGGGGGCCGGTCACTGCAGCCACTAGTGCCAACCAGTGCCCCAACTGGACAGCCAACCTTTTCAAACAAGAGAATAACAAATAATGACTGTTGTCTTTTCACAGAATAAATATTTGAACTAATAATCACTTAGGAGAAATATGCGAAGCTTTTAGGATTTACAAACATTTTTGCAAATTCCTGGCATTCAGCCAAGCACTTAACAGAATATTGTGCTATGCAGCACAACTCAAACTACAGGTGTAAAAAAAGACAACTATTTTGGTTTTTCATTTCAGGTACACTCCAATACTAACACTCCTAACGATTTTTCAACAGCAGGCTTTCCAGGACGGATGGAGGTCACAAATCTGTGTGAAATGGTACATTAGACAGCAGGGCACCTGATTTAGGTGGCAGAGGCACTTCTGCATGTGAGAAGAGACTTGGACTTCACCAAATTCACAGGAGACAACTAGCCATCCTCCTGTGTAGCCAGATGAAAAGTTCCAAGAAATACCACACTGAAGGGATGAAAGGATGAAGCGAATAGTGCAGAGTAGAAGATGTATGACTACTTGTGACTAGTAAGCCTGCTTCTGCTCTAACACACGCTGGCAAATTCATGATTTCTGGCACCAGCTGCAAGGGGTGATGAACCCAGAAAGAAGGTTTTATCCTGCTGGACAAAATGCGTGTCAGGATCAAATCACCTAACCCCATTTTGTATGTGAATAAAAATCCCTTAGTCAATATTACTGGAGTGATTTCCACTGTAGTGTTTTGCCTTAACTCTACATTTTACGCTAAACTAACTGATACTTCTTTTGGAAAAGATTAACAGCTACAGGAACTTTAAGACACACAACATCCCTCCCAGCTCATGGAAGGAATGCAACCGAACCGTTAATAGCACCCGATAGCAGGACAATGTTCAGAGAAGACCAGGGAGACAACTTCATCACCCGGGCAGTCTGGAGCGTTCCCACAATGACGACAGGATACTGGGGATGTTACATGCAATCTGCAGTCGCATCACCATTCACTCCTTCACTCTGCATACTGGGTGTAAAAGAAGTTAGCATCCTCTGTAGTAAAAAACCTTACAGATGGAAACCTGGTTTAGATACGAGGTCAGAAGTAGAAGAGGAAGCTCCGCCCTCTTAGTTGATCCCTGGAGACACAACCTGATCAGAAAAGCGCACGCACACACCCCTCGAGGTCTAAGAAATAGCCAAAGACATTCTAAGAAAGAATTGAGATGTATTTGCAAAACTAGACACACATGCCACTTGTTCCAGGGAAAGCAATATCCTCTTGATTGGCATTTTGAAAAAGGCCACATTTCAAGAGAAAAGATGCAAATTTTTTTTAAGAGAATAACAAAGTCCATTTTAATTTTAAAACCGCTTTACATTGTCACAGAACCCTCATTTATTGACTAAGCTGACAACAGACTTTTGAGAAATATCAAGTAAACATGAAGCAAATCTATTTTTAGCCCTGAATGACTATTTAAAGAAAGCTCAAAATATTAATTCAAGATAAAACAGTATTTTCAATCTTATAACCCAGCATTTACACACAAGAATAAGACAATAAAGCCACAAGCATATTGACTGCAGTAATTTTGCGCACTTAGCAACCGGCTTTAAGCTTTATTAATAGCTACCAGGAAACCTGAACCATAGGCTCTGCTGAGCCCCAAATACTAGCAGCACACAGAAGCTGAAATTTGCCACCATGACCCTTTACGCAGAAGAATATGAAAGATGAACTATTGCTATACAGCATATTTTGACAGAGCCAACAGATGGGACTGGGTTTTTTTGGAGCTTGAAACTTCTGACTAGACCTTTGAGAAGAACTGTTAGATAGCACAGCAGTATTGCCCCTGTGAAGGTGAAGCAATGCAACATCTCCATTTTAACCAAGAAATACATGAATGAACCTTGAAAAGCAGCAAAGGAAATCATATGGTGTATATACAGAGCTTCTGTTAATGCTGGCAAGGGGACAATCAGCCATGGGCCTACACTTCAGTATCTGAGCTTCTATCTAGAAGCCCAGGAGACACAGAAATGGGAGGGACGGATCTTGATACGTATTTAGCAATGGAATCAGTTTTAGGAATCACAACTTTAAAAAAACCTACGTTATTGTCACACTGTCAGGCACTGGAGAGGCAACGCATGATGAGATGGCAATGGTGCAGGGCTTTAAATACAATCACCTTAATATTTGCATAAACCCAGGGCAGACATAGCTCTCCATCCATCAGTCTGCATGCCTGCGTAATGGAAGCACCTAGGGGACAGCCCTTTATGGATGAAATAGGTTATCAGTGCATTGTAATCGTTATTTTAACAACACGCCAAACACCTAAGTATTTGAGAATATATAACACAAAATCAGCACATTCAGGAACTTTTCAAAAGCTATTTCCCAACACGCTGTATAAGCCATGTGATCTGATAATCCCTGTTAAACAGAGAGAGCAGATTACATGAAATCACACCATACAACTGTGTTGAATTATAACACGCTACAAACATGGCATGAGATACTCATTTGTCAACGTATCAGAGAAATTCAAACAGCTCCTCCTCGATCCTTTGGCTAACTTGTTGGCCACAGTGTCCAGCGATGTGCTGGAAACACATGGAGAGCGCCAAGTTTCTGATTACTCGTCTTTAAACATGATTCAGCAAGACAAAACATGCAGCCCTGGAAGCGCAAGAGTGCTTCTGCGACAGGGTTAAAGGGGTGGAGAGGCGAGAGGAAGAAACCCACACACAACACAACACAAACAAAGCCAAACCCTTCTTAGGTATTTGTCCACCTGCTTGGACTGCACAGGACTGTAGCAAAGCAAACAAAATCTCTGTGCTATCAGCAGATAGCACAGTTCATGGTTAACTTCAAGTAGCACAGAACACACCTCTTCAGAAAGAGCAGCAGCTCAAACAACTTCAGAAAAAAAAGAAAACCCACACACCCACAACCTTAGGAAGGGTGGCTGTCCCTGGCTTCCAAAAAGCAAAAACCAGCGTAAACGGGATCATTGCTGCTATACATACAAGTCAACACGACAACAAGGAGAACCTGAAATATTCTCTAATCCCCACAAAGCAGAATTTTTCAGGTGGCTCATTTTCACTACATTATGCCCAGAAGCCTCAAAAGGTGTCTTTCTGGCCTGCAGATCTGCACTCCAAGCAGACTACAAATCTCTGGGGTGGTTATTGTCTCCACTAAGCGTCTAACACAACATTTATGGGTGGGCCTTCCAAAGAGGACAGAACCACAAAGAACACCAGGCACACAGCAACCACACTGCATCACAGAAGGGCAGGGTCTTGTTACGCCTACTGTGGTTATGTCTTTCACACACAAAACGTGAATTAAGTCACAAGAATGCTATCTGAATTAAGATGAAACCCCCATTTTGAAAGGTAACTTCCCCTCACAGGCTCTCTGCCTCTTCTCTATCTCTAAAACACCTATTACCGTTCCACACAGGATACAGATTAGCTGAACCACGGGTCTGATCCGTAACTTCAATTCCCAAGCATCAACAGCAATTTGCCAGGTGGATGAACTGATGACATCATTACCACTCTTACCGGCAGTCAGAACACCAGCACCTCTCAAACATTTTATCACTTAAGTGCCTAAACATGGAACCCAGTGTCCAAAAACAAAACAAAAAAACAAAAACCATGAGACCAGACCTGTGTCTTGCACCAACCACCTCAAGTTTACTAAACACATGTCGAGGAACAAGATCCCTGAATCTGTGAATTGAACACTGCAAACAAGAAAGCTCTGGATAAAAGGATAGAGCAGCAAGGAATCCAGAAGAACAAACCTTCAAGAAACCGTCTTCTGGCAGTTTAGCCGCTAATTTGTGCGGCTTCAGAAGACTGAAGGTAACGGGCTGTTCGTTTGAAATTATTCCTCTGCTTCAGATAGGTATCTCCAGAAGTGCATTTGGCAGCAGTGATAATCACAGTAAAGACAGTATTTACAAACACAACATTCATTAGAGCACGTTAATAACAGTGATAGACGGGTATTAATAATTTCTCCGTTGGATATTAATTTTGTGGGTTTGACCCTTTGCTGCGGAACATCCACATTGACAAATCTTTCTCCCCACACACAGACCTTTTTTTCAAGTCATCTTTAGTTCTAAATGGAAGACTATAAAATATCTTTATTAAAGTTTGGTCTTAGATTAGCAAGAGGGCAATAGCACTGTGACTCTCAATCTCGTGCACACATTTCCCCCCTAATGATAAAGTAAGGGAAAGCGATGTGATGGCTCTTTCTACCTTCCTGATTTATAACTGTCTATGACTATAGGTCAAATGAATGAAAAGCACCTGGGGAGCATGCTGCAGGAACAAGCCCGTAGTGTGATAGCAACCCTGGAGTGCAGAGGAGATAGCTAGTCCGACTCGGTCAGACAAATTAGATAATTAAATGGAAACAGGCTAGATAAATTGCACTTTCTTAATTGGGTTATCAAGAAACAATAGTGACTATGAATGACCTCACTGTCTGTGTAGTCTAACACTTCTCTCTGTAGGAACTAGGAGGGAGTTATTCGTCTAGGCTAGGGTTATTGTTGGCCTAGAAAATGAATGCTTAAGAACAACTTTCTTTTTTTCTCTCTCACCAGAAGCCATTACAGATAAAAATCTAGGTCTGCTGATTTGGAGGTGGGAGTGTGCACGGGATGCAAGGAAAAGAAGGACTGCACGAACCTCGCATTAAAAACGAATAGCGCTCTCACCAAAGTTAACTGATGTGCAGCAGATCGTTAGTGCTGCAGTCTGGGCTTGCTCACACCTGCAAGTTTGTCATCACTTGAATCGTTCAAACAAAACAGTTGTGTGTTCTGTGCGAGCGTGCTAGAGAGAAACAAAACACCGCAGTGCTTCTGAGATGCTACAGAGAACACAATGGAAGGCAACAGACTGGGACTTAGATACCCCCCAGTCAGGCCAAAAAAGAACCCATAATTGGGAATTTATGGCTCAAATCTTCACTGCTCCACAAAGTTGTAAGTGTGCATCTACATGGAAGCTGGCGCTGGAAGAGGGGAGGACAAGAGAGAGAGGAGGAAAAATTCTTAACTCCCCACTCTGTAAAGCATCTGTATCCCTCTACCAAGGGCGGCGGGTTGAAAGAAATTAACAGATTCAGGACCATGAGATCTAAAACGATCTGTGCTTAGCGCGGCTCATGTCTCTCCCGCTGGCAGATCAGTACACTGACACAAAGGATGCCTAAAGACTCCTGACGGATGGCCAGTATCAGAGTTTAATATGCTTGCCCAAGCCCTTCCTACTCACTTTGCCCTTAAGTATGCGTAACAACTTGGTTCCTGGTTGACCTGCACTGCTAAAAGACTATCAAAAGCCATCACGCCAAATAAAAGCTCTTCCATTGCTTCCTTACAGGCCCCTGCCCCACGTTGGCTTGGTACTTAGTAACTATGCCTTGTTCAGATTTGCATCACTAAGCGCAAGGGCTGTGCAGCTGAAGGATTCCTAAACTGCGTGTGCTCGGGTCCACAGGCGGGCAGTCATCTAACACGGGCACACGCAGAGGCCTAGAAGCACGAGCATTTTAAATCCCTGCCGGACCTCTCTCGGACACCTTGCAGAGGGAGGAGCTCTACTTCTTGCCTGTCTCGCTCTCTGTGGCTGACCAGGGATTGGTACGAACCTCTTTTGGTTCTCTTTTCCAGGACGAGTACACGTGGTCTGCATGGCAACCCCCCATTCTCTCTCCAGCTCCCTGATAACACAAAGACTCTTCCCTTTCACCAGCTACCAAATTTTAACAGGAAATAATTATTAACAAAAACACTTCACATTTCCCTGCACTGCCAGGCAAGGAGGCCACTTATTTTTCTTCCACAGTGCTGGTCTGAAAACAGCCCTAGGAAAATATTGCTTTAAAAGTGAGAGTATGTTACATCTGAGTCAACCAAATATTTAGGTACGTCACCTAAACAAAAAGTCAATTACATCCACTACTTACTACATTTCTACAGAATAGAGTCTAAAGCTGTCTGAATTCAGTATTTTAAAGCATTTTTTAATAATGTCAAGATCTTGATATTATCTATTGAGCTATCACTCCATCATGCTCAGATCCTGTTGGAAAAAAAAAAAAAGAAATCATATCCAGAACTCCTTTGGAGAAACCACACTAAACAACTCACACGGTTACTGTGCATAACACAGAATGACCAAGTGCAGGGGTGGAAAACTGAACATATACTTTAAAAGAACATTTGAAAGAAAGAACATGCATATGGCTTATGTTTAGAAACCCCTCTTGACTCAACAACCCTGAGGCTACAGGCTGCATTGAAGCCCAAGCTTAACGTGGTCTTAGTTGCCTGTCTGCTGTATTTTGTTAAAATAGCCCCTTTACCCTTCACTGAGTTAATGAATATTATGATCTTACTTGTGCTCAGTTATTAACATCCTGAAATTGATTCTAATTCCACACACACTTCCATTTACTTCTGTTCCCTATTTACAACGCAGAAAGTAGCTGTACCCGGCAAACAGTAAAAATGCATTACAGGATGTTTGCAGCTTGTTAGCTTAAATTTTAAGCACCTCCTCAAAGACAGTGCTACCTAAAGCTACTTTTACTCAATGTTCCTATTAAGATACCCCATTCTCTATCCTTATTTTTATTCAAAATGACAGGAAACCAAAAACATCAAGTGCAGACCTCCTATTTAAGCCTCCAACAGATCTAATGAAAAACATAACTAGGGGCTGCATCCAAGAACGTGTTTAAGATTCTCTAACTATGGAAAGGCTACTGACATTCTTCAGCCAGTTACCCAGCACAAGACACTGGCAAGTTTGGGTATTTTGAGACCCAAACAATAATTTCAAGAAAAAGAAAGGAAGGCTCTTCCACTTCTGCACTTTCTGTGCAAAGACCTCAAGCACTTAGGCAATGTCTACAACCTCACTGAAGCAGTGAAGTACCGACATTCTCATTTTTAGCAATAAGCAACCTGAGGCACAGAGAAAACAGATCCAAGATAGCATCCTATCACTCCTAGAAAATGGGTACTTGGGGAAAAAAACTGAACAGGAAAAAAAAAAGAAGTTGTATACTGGTTGACCAGTTTAAGGCAGTCGCGTGCTTTTTTGTGAGCTGTTCTGTGCACAGCCCCGGTACCTTCCTGTGTCCCTGCCCATTAAATATTAACAGGCTGGCTGAAAACTGAATGCTTTCAGAAGGAAAAGATGGCAAGACTTTCCACCTGGAGAAATATCAGAAATTTATTCCATCAGATACAAGTTTCCTCAAAGCCCCTCAGGATACCGGCTGCCTAGTTACATCTACTGCAATGAAGAGGCAACTGGAGAACGCCCCGGTATCTCACTCCCGCAGGCAGAGTAACACACATACACGCACGTTTTCACTTCTCAGGAAATTCTTAAATGAAAAATTGTTCTCATAAGTTTTTTTGTAAATGGGTTTTTCTCTATTGGTGGCTGGGATTCCCTCCCACACACATGCACCAAAAAAAAAAAAAAAACCAACCGTTATATATATATATATATATATATTAAATTAAACATCTGTATAGGATGAAGTTTAACAAGGCAACTCTACAAGCATGAATTTTAGCATAGCAAAGTTTTCCAATTTTACCTTGTTAAAATCAGGCATCCAAAAAAATCTTTATTTATTTACAAATTTAGATTTCCTGTGACTGACCATTTGCACTAAATTCAAGCAGAGTAATGATTACATTCCATTTTAGCTAAAGTTAGGTCATTTTTCTCTGAAACTTTAATAACTTAATTAAACAATCCCCACAGCTGCTGCCAGAGAACTAAAATTTGCCTTTGAATCCACTCAACCTCTTCTAAAAGGAACGAAGCCATGAATGTTACCTCAAAAGCGGTATCAGTGACAGATAATTTGCCTTTATGTATTAGATCAATCTGTATAGGTTCAACATAAAAATATCAGTTACCATTTGGGAGATTTACATGAACCTTCTGCAGTCCTGCTTTATAGTCAAGCAGGGGAGAGTTAATTATTTCTCCAGAATTTATCTTCTGAATGGATATTCACTCGCTATGTTATTCACACTACTTTGCAATGAACTCTGCACTTTCCTACTTTTCTCCCAGGAAGTCGCAATCGAAGACAAAAGCCTGGAAATGACAGACAAGGGCAGAGGCCATGTCCAACTTTGATATCTCGTTGATAACGTATTGTACAATTAGATCAATTTGACAATTTCCATTATGGCTGATAAAATATTTATTGAGCCTTGGAGATGATGTCTGATCCCTGTGCCATTTGTTTTACTAATGGGGGAGATATTTACCAAATCAGTAAAAAGCATTCAAATTTCAGATCCTCATAGCCTCCCCAACATTAGATTTGCAAATTACTGGCTGAAGCCATAAATTACAGCACAGCACAGCCAGACTGATGCCAAGCTGACAAGGTAGGTAGATGGCTTGCGATGACATTGTTTCATAGAAGCATTAATCATAGCGGGAAAGAAAATACTCTCAAATTGGTCCATAAGTCTAAATATTAAGGAATGAGAAGCAGGTTGCCGGGAGATAGCTTTAGCTGCAGCTGGAAAATTAGGAAATGAAAAACCCTTTCTATTATTTAACAAATCATCTTAATAATGTTTTACGCTGTAGTGCCAGCAAGCAAACGAAATTCCTATTCTTTCCCATTTGCTCTTTATCCTCATTGCTCTTTAATAGGAATATTAATAATCTGAGGATTGGTGCAGATGTAGCCCAAGCTGTATTTTTCTTCTGCCATAGGTTAACTAAAAAAGGATAAATACTGAAAGAAAATAAAATTTTAATTTCCACGTTTAAACTGTTTGCTTTGTCAGCAACACCAACGGGGGCTATAGCTCCTCTTCTACTATTATGTTCAAGGTCAAGCGTACGTTTACTCGTGTGCAGGCCAAACTTATTAAAACCCCACAAATCAGATAAACTGCAGAATCCAGTTTACCATGAAACACAGACAGAGGTCTGTAAGCTGAGGAAAAAATATACATGTATCATTGTTGATTAAATACAAGCCCCACTGATTAATTTAGGGAAAAACACCACCTTACAGGGATGATTATACAATGAACAGCTTAAAATGCTTCCCTGCTAATAGCATTGTCAAAACCCAGGACCTTACAGTACACTGGCCAAGGGAGATTCATAGCATGCCATGACTAAAGTAAGTTGAAGGTGACATATTTGTCTAGCAGACATAATTAAAGGTATAATATTGGTGCTAGAGGTCAGAGTTGTAGAGTCCTAAGGCAAAAGCACTTTGAAAGAAAAAGCTCTGAAATAAGGGAATGAAGAATGATGTTGGTCAAGAGTCTGACACCTCTCTAACTAGAATTGCAAAGGTTTGTCTCAGCAGGCCCGATGCTCACATTTTCCTACCTTTCACCAGGAAAAAAGCAGGTCACCCAGGGTTCAGAAGTCCCAACAAGAGCCCAACCGCTAAAGCGCTGTGCCTCAGTAGTTCCCATTGTAACACACTGACGGCGAGATTTCCAACAGAACTCAACACCCATGGCGTGCCCAGATCTTCAGAAAACTTCCGCTGCTACTCAGTGCCTAAATGCAATTTGGGCATCACAGCGCACCACAATGCCCAGCTTTTGGACACGCTACTGGTATTGGGCATCTACTCTCCCTTTAGAAATCGATGGTAAAGCTAGACGAGGATTCATAAAGAACCACGACTGAGCAGGGAAGCGCTTGTATAGTCACTTACAGTTGGTCACAATAAAATGCTAAAGAATGGGTTTTCCTTAAGCTTTGTCTCTGTCAAAAGCTTAAGCACGATCTCTGCCAGCTGGATTTGTGGGTTCCATCAAAATGAGCGGCAGAAGATGACCATAATGGTCTTCTGTTGTGTAACTCCTCCTCCTGTTCCCAAGGGAAGACGTAATTTCCTTCTTTCACTGGGGAAAAATGTCTTAATCACTAGGGCCTGCATACTGTCAACCCTTCCTGCTGAAGCAGTTCCTCCTGCAGAAAGCAAGACAACAAGAAAATGGCCCCAGCAGCTAAACTATTTCCTAAGGGTTTAAAGACGCTCTTCCCATTAACAGACTTTGTGCAAGTAAAATAATAACCGCATCTTCTCAAAAAAATTTCTGAAATCCAAAGAACCTTTATTCAGTATCGTCAAAACAAACAAGGAGAGTGAGATGTCCCATGTCTTAGGTGAGTACCTAACAGGGTTATTGTATCGAAGAGTTACGCAAGCAGCACATCTCAAAATAGAGCAACATTTATTACGATCGACAGCCTGAGGATCCGCATCACTACCTGTGCACCTGAGACACTGAGCTGGATGATACTTCTGAATCTCCATAGCCCCCACTGTTCCTTGTTTCCTCTGCTCCACATACTTCACACCCAAGCAGTTTTCTTCGTTTTACACTTCACTTAGGCTTGTAAGCTGTACTTCTCAGCACAGCACGCGTTTCATGTAACCTCTCCTAGATGAGTTTTCAAACAGTATGCATTTCAGCATTTTGACAAGTGATGACACGGGGGGAGAAAATTCACCTCCAAGCTCTCAGGAAAGCCCTTGTTACCCTTGTAGATTTGTTGCGGGAAGAAATTATTTGGTATGTGTAAAACAAGAACTCATGGAACCCTCTCTCAGGATGCTCTGGGGTTCAGAAAGAAGTTGAACACTTTATTGCTTCTGACTTCTTAAAATCGTATGCAGCTTTGCAAAGGCACCTTCATGCTCATGCAGTCCCTTATATGTTTTGCCAGACCACCACAGACTCGAAAGAGCTATAAATCCCTCTTCATTCCACTCCCCGACACCCTCACCTAGTAATTCGCAGTGGTCAAGGGAGAAGGTTACTACACCTTTAAGAGTGCAATCTCAAAGCAGCGCTGCCTGTTTTGTTTGAGATAGCAAAGTTATTGTCCTTTGCGCTGTCTGGCAACCCCTTATGTCCCTTGGATTTATCTCACACACATGATGCAGCTTTGTGGAAGGGATCGGGAGAGACTTTGCATTCCTCTGGTAGGACGATATGAGTTTGTATCTAAATCTGTTCCATATGACCCACCTCACATGGTTAGTGTCTCGCCGATTCACTTGTAAAGGTCAAGAAGTATTTCAGCTGAGGCTTCAAAGTCAAAGGGTTTGTTAATAAAAAAACCCTACTGATAGAATCAGGACTTCATAAAGACACTGCGAACATTCCTTATCCTTTTGTATAGATATATTTAAGGACCACAAGAGGCACAGGTGCAAGGGTGAGGCTTTCTCTGTGGGAGTGCGGGTGCAGTGTTAAGGGTCTCACAACCTTTCCACCTTACACGACTGAGCCTTAAAACAATCTGGGATAACTAAAATCCTTCCAAGTCCAACAAAATTTGCAAAGTCAAGAGAAGAGGGTTTCCCACCAGATTCTTAACAAATAACAATACTTTTTGAACTAACTAAGACATTTTGGTTCTGGCCCATCAGAACCTGGAAGTGCAAAGCTGAGCAGAAAAGCCACTCAAACCTCTCCAAGCCTACGCAATGTAAAGATCAAACAAGTTCAAAACCATGTCCAAAAGCCTCCTGATCATGTGTCTCAATAATGAGCTACTGGAAACCAGCAGAAGTGAATGGGGCCAGTGCTGATCCCAATTTTGTTAACCAGATTGCTCTCACCACGTCGCAACCTTGGCGGAGGTACTCTGTTCAAATCAACACTTCAAAACAAGCAAAAATTCACAGTGAGTTTATCTTAGGCAAAGCAGTTCTCCTTTCTCTAGACAGCACAGCCTCACAGCATACCGAGTGTCTCGACTCTGCTCCCATATATATTTTTGGGAGAAGGTGACGGACGTCATATCCCAGACTATCAGAATCAGTACAGCAGAAAGCAGTCCATATTTTTTTAAGATGAGAATTTGAGGGATGAGTGTAAAGCACACCTGACATTTTCTATTGTATGCAATGATTTTTAGAAGTTTAACCTCTCCAAATATTTGAAGTTTCAAATCATGAAAGTCAAAGCAGAGATCTGAAAGGAATGAACAGAGAGAACTAAGTTTGTAGCCAGGTCTGCTGCACTTCCCGATTCCTGAGAGGCTGGATTTATGCTTGGGGTATGGCTACGTGAATAAGACTCTCCCAGGCCATCAGCTGAGTATAAAAATTTACAGTGCATCAGTAACTCCATGGAGGCTGCCAGTGTCCACAGTTACTTTGAAATATATGCCACGTAACGTACCCCTCTTTCATTAACTGTCCAACACAGCCTGTCACAAGATCTTATTCGTGTAGTCATCCAGCTTGCAAGTATCGGCATCCTCCTGGCAAAGCTGAAGTACAAGTCAGTTTGAAAAACTGTATCAAAGTTTTGTTTAGTTACTTTAAGAAAAGCCTCACAGAACTCCATGGCAACTCCCAAGCACTTTACAAATTCTCATTATGTACCAAGCTCAAGCAGACCACAGCCAGCCACATCTGGAATAGGTTGGAAGTAGATAATCAGATCGCTAATAAACTACCAAAAAGGCAGATAAAACCATTTCGTTTTGCTGTACTCTTCCACGTGCTTTAGAAAAATTGAGACTAAAATACCTACACACAACTAACACTAACTGCTTTGTCCGAAAGCGGCACTCCCAGCGTCTTACTATTTCGCCTGTCTCCCATGGAAAGCAGAGTTGGCCTCTCTGTGTTTGAATCTATAATTCTAAGGCTTACAGCTATCTGGAAACCTGATGTTTTGACTTACACATTTTACAGAAAGAAATTGCCATAGCATTACAGCTTGAGCACATCTTTACTGCTAATAGTACTCCATTTAGAATTGTCTGGGACAATTCTGCTCCAGAGTTATACAAAAACCCCACCAGCGATCTGTCCATTTAAAATTACCAAAAAATTAGGGAGAGACAAGTGCAAATTGAAACTAGAATGTCACATAGCGAAGCCGAGAAACAGGAGTTTGTACTGCAGCACACAGTGCTGCTGTTTGCCCCCGGGACTAGCAGGGAGGACGACAGAGCGCTTGGGTAGGAGACTGCGGAGCCGCACACCACAATACCAGGTTTCTGCAAGTCAGGAGCTCTTTGCAATACTTGTCAGGAACTAAAGAAAAGTGCTGTACTTCCCTAGAGTCTGTTACAGAGCTGGTTGAGACATAATCCCATCCATACTTTCATTATCTGTTTGCTCCAGAGATTTTTTTCTAGATTCAAGAAGTAGCAAATTGGGGTGCCCAGAATGATCTGTTATCCAGAAAGTAAGCATACTTCAAACAAATAAGCAAGCTCATGAGAAAACAGCAGAGGTATAACAGCCTTTAGGCAACCCTTACACATCCCAAAATCTTATGTTACAACACAGCTAGGCATGAAACCAATTTAAATCTGACTATCATTAGACAGGTCTGAAGCTCATCAACAGAGACAGAACAGTGAATGGCACCACATAAAGGTAAAATGCTTAGAAATGTTTCTCTAAGGTTCTGATCTTGGGGAAAAGAAAATCAAGCTCATTTTTAACCAACCAAAAGGAAGATTTAGGTCACTGTTTTCCATCCTAATATTTCTGCTGAAGTTTGACAGCAAAAGAGCTGTGCCGCAGTTGTGTGCTTCACCTCTTTGAGGGATTTGTAGGTAGTATGGGAATACCTGTTTCTCATCAGGCAATACGAACCCTATAATTACCACTGATTCTCAGACAGTGATGCTGTTTAATGCCAACCATAAAAAAAACCCAAGATAAATCTATGAAAGATGCCATACTTTAAAGAAAAAAAAAAAATCCATATTGGCATTGGCTGGGATGACTTGAGGCTCTAATGTCCTAACACAGGCACACAATAGAAGAATTTGTTCAGGAACAGTATTAGAAAATCTGATTTTTGCTACCAGTTTAAATGGTAAAATCATCCAACCGCTTTAAATGAGGTTTGACTACATCCTGCTTCATTCTTGGTCCACAGGACTCGGCTTGCCCTTGGTCAGTTTACGACCAAAATACCTCCATGCTCAATCTCACCTCACGACTTTGAAGAAGTCCTTTTTAACTACAGGCATTTGCAGCTTCTCAGAACTGGGGAGTTCACCACTAGACACATGATGTACATGTGCAGATATACAACAGGCTAGGCTGACCCTGATAAAGTACTGCGCTTACCTGAAAGTCCATTAGACTATGAACACAATGTCTTGCAATATCCTTACCAAAAAAAGGCAGAAAATGAAAGGCAAGATAAAATGACAACACAATTTATCCTTCATGGCCAGTGCAATCACTAAAATATGGAAGCTGATTACTGCACATCAAGTTGATGGGTCTGTAATAGAGAGTTATGTTTATCAAGAACTATTTTAAAGTCACAGACTCACTTCACATAGACCACCAGCCAAGGACAGGAGGAAAAGTGTTTGGACAGTGCCCTGTATATGACCGACTTGGACTAAAGAACTGTGACCATCATTTGAAATCCCCACAGCACTGCCTATTCATGAGTAGCTTTTATCCCCTTAAATGAAACATTAAAAGAATTAACAACTGACCATCTGAATAAGACCTGATTACATGCTAGGCAGCAGACAGCTAGTGCCTCATGCAAAATCAGTACCTCAACTTCCTTCCTGATATAGCTGCTTAAAACATTTACCATCTGCATGTGCATATCATGAAGGTCTCGAAACTACCTAAGGGTAAGATTTAGGAACCTGTATTCATTTTCAGAGGTCACATGAACATGCAGAAGCCCAAGTGCTATTTAAAGTCAGTGGCATCTGTTATCCATACCTTAACACCAGGTCAGTATTAATATAATGAATCCAAGGCTCATTTACATCAGCACTGGGAAGATCATTGCCCCAATTTTTCCTCTCATTTAGAGAAAGCTTTTACAAACTTGTCTCTCCAACAGACCTTGTGGGTGGCCAGTGTTTTCACTGCTGCACTAGCAACTTCGACTTTTAATCCCCCTGCTAATACCCCAGCCTGATTCGCTTTACTGGCGATAGATAAGTCATGTTTCTGGGTCCCGCACACAGTGACCGGACACCACCTCTCAGTGGCTTGCAAGCAAGCTCCATCGCTAAACAAAAGGCAGTCTGTTTGGTCACCCTTCCTTCAGAGAGGCTTAAGAACATTTTTGTCATTTTTGAACAGCTAAAATCTTGCAGAGGGGAAAAAAAAGTTGTCTAATCTCTTTAAATTTAATCTTTACTTTTTGAAAAATCTGAGCACAGATGCTTAGTGCTGGACTATGTTCCATTAGACTAATTAGGTCAAGATTACCTAAAACGGTATGACTCCACCAACTCAATTTAAATTCCCTCCCTCCTGTCCCTGAAGTTGCACTGTTTGGAATTTTATTCCCTTTTTCTCTCTACTCCCCCAGAGAGCACAAAGTGTGTGGGCAACTGTTATTAAAAAACAACAAACAAACAAACCAAAACAAAACCTGAATGAATACTGCAGTGAAATCTAAGGGATTCTTCTCTTGGTCTTCAGCATCAGCCCAAACGGGACAAAACTTTACTAACGTTTCCTGACTTCAGGACAACCGTGTTCAATGGCGCTGGTGAAAAAAGTCTGCTTATATTCTTACATTTTGCTGCGTTTACAACATGGATCCAACTTAGCACTTTTATTAGTCAACAGTTTCCTGTTAATGAAAAAAGACAGATGGTATTCTTATCTCTTTTCTCAGTTTTTGAGGCTTTCACAAAGTTTTTATACCCATTAAAGCAAATAATAATGAATTAAAGGCATTGCAAAATGTAAAATAGTTTGCGGATTTAAAAACAAACTTTTAAGAGATTTGCTTGCACAGCTCATCTATCAGAACACCCACCGCTCTCTGGCACATCCGTTCATCCACCTGCCCCTCAAAGCAGCCTGTGTGGATGGGTTTCAGTTTCTGTATTTTTCCAATACAGATCTCTCATATTCTTCACAGCCGGGACAACAGTGGGCTGTTTGATTCACTGGTTCAAGATTAACACAAATACCTAAGAAAACAAAGGATACGTTCCCCACCCCAAAAAAAGGGGGTTCCAACTCACCTCAGAACCTAAATCTCACTGAAAGCAAGCACCTTCTGAAAGCCACCCTTAGACAACTACGGAAATAGTCCCTTAAATTTCATGTTACCTGAGCCTTGTAACTAATTACTCAAAGCCATCAAACAAAACAAAGATGTTTATTCGGGATCGTTCAGAACAAGAATGAACAATCTTAATCATAATTTTTTTCCATGTGCTTATGTAATTCTTCACAGACTGATAGATTTTGCTTTGAATTCCTTCTATGCTTGCTTTACTATTGAAGTCTAAAAGGAAAATGAAAAAAATCCTGACCAAGGCTGTAAATCTCCTACGCGGCAGCAGAGGACCCGCAAGTAGAAACTCGGCTCCTAAACTTCTTCACTTGAGCTGACCAACTGAAGCCAGAGCAAAATTTTAAGATCAGTGGGATGTACAGCTGGCACGCTTTTAAAATGTGTACAGTTCCTGGGAGGGGGCAGACGATTTGCCTGGCACATAAAACCTCATGGGAGAGCAGAACAAGCCAGTGCTTTAGCCGCAGGAAGAGGAGTCGTGTGAAAAGAAAGTCCACTAAGCAAAAATACACTGGGAGCTCTTGCCTAAGCTGTAGAATTTTCCAGTGAGTGTTAATGACTGCTACTTGAACCTCAAGGTGTTTGAATTGGTCTGCACTTCATGAAAGCATCAGACCAGTCCAGTGCTTGCCTCTAGCAATCGCAGCGTCACAAAGTTGCATAAAGCTGACTGGAAATCTCAAAATGAGGATGCAAAAAGTTTCGTCGCAGAGCTAGATTGCATCAGAGTAATCTGGGCATAAAAACCAGTAAAACTGAGGTACAGCGATTCACTGTTTCTTCTCAACCCATCCCCTCCTCCAGGACAGCAAAAAGCTGTCATTTACGTAGGGGAAGCGTTAGGTAGAGCAAACACTCAGCAAATTTATGTTACCTCAGTTCACCTGATGCTCTTAACACTTCACATTAGCTTCAAAATCAAATAAATGTAGAGCATTTAAAAAACCTTACTTGGCTATTTTAAGACTGAACAGTCTGCAAAGTGCTGCTGAGCCACATTACATTAACAGCGCCAAAAGCATTCTTAGTGCTGCTTTTCATGACTCTGCCCCGTAGCTAACTATCCGAGCTGAGATCAGGCAGATTTCTTTAAGGCTCCAAAGAAACACGCAGTGAACAGGTAAGTTGCACTGGTCTAGGAAGGCCTGGCTGTGCGCCTCAAACACCCAAACTTTGCCACTGCTGTGTTCAGCTCTACCAGCAGCCTGACCCCCGGTCCTAGAGAACAGCAAGTCCTAAACTCCAAACAAAACTACCGCTCACAACGGAGCGTGGTAGATGTCTCAGATTCTGCAGATATATCAGCTGCAGATATCTTGACAAGCCCTGTTTTTTGATTCACATCTCTCCTTTATGCTCACGCTTATTGGGTGTGGGCTTCCATATTTACCAACAGTCAAAAATTCAGACAGGTTAGGAAAGAGAGAAATGACTAGCTAAATTACACCAGGACATTTTCCAGCTCAAACAACTCGAAACAAAATACTGTTATTATTATTATTACTACATGTTTAAAACAGACAAGGCACTAGGAATTATATCGCAAGTACCATCCTGCACTGTCATAACTGAACTATATAAATCTTTTCTACAACGCTAGTGAAATTAAAAAGTGCTGCAGATAGGGCACACTTCCAGAGAAGCCTGTCTTTTAGCCACACCTTTTGTTATCAAATCATCCTTCAACAAGGAGTTGAAATTTTAGTGAATCGTATCTATCAAAACAAAGGATCAGAAGCACAGCAGATAATTCTACCTTCAGTCATGTATCAGCTTCTGAAATTCTCCATACAGTAGTCTCAGTCTCTGAAATGGAGTCAAACTACAAACATAATCATACTCACTAAATTCTACTATTTTGGAAAGAACTGGCATCACATTATACTACTAAAACTGGAATTATGAAGTGGTACGAGAAACTAAACAGAATGAAAATGGCATTTGCTGTTGCATAGACTAAGCAAAATGTCACCGACATTAACTGCTAAGCTTAAATCAATGCACTGGTATTACTTAAAAACATGGTAAAATTTATTCATATGACCAATTCCATCATCATCACTGGCCACGGAATGAAATATAAGAAAAAGTCTGCTTATGCACACAAGTGACTGAAAGACTTAGTTGCAAACTAAATTGTTTACAAAGATGCACCGTCATCATCAAGATGCGACAAACAGTTCTCAGCGGAACACGCTAAAATCGGTTCCTATAGAACCATACTTTCTTATTGTCTGAGGCACCTTGGATTACAAAACATAAATGAATGCTAAGATTGAAGAGATTTCCCACACACACAGATTCTTATTTTCATTTTTTGGCTAGTTTTGCCCACTTGCATTTTGCCTGGCTTGGATAAAGAGCAAATCTGGTGAGCTTCACACACAGCTTATGGTCAGCAGACTTTCTGGTTTGCTATAAATTAAGTGCTATCATGCTTTTCTTTCCATCTCTGAAGAAGCGTAGCTATGGTTTTTAAAGTATTGATTTTACCCATTTTTCATGCTAACAGTTTAATCTACATTTGCTTTTCCTAAAAGCTACATCTATTTTTACTGATTCAGGGTTCAAATAGTTGAAAAACTGTCTCATTTTTCAAACTGCTGGTTTGGGGGGTGTTTTGCTTTGTTTTTGTCAACGTACTATAATACAGATCAATTTTAAACAGATGTTAAAATATGAGGAAGGACTAGCTCAAGACTGTAAGAACGGGGACATAGTGACAGACCACGAAACGGTTAAGATACTACCTTAGCACACACGAGTTCCCAGCTCTGCCACAGACTTCTGTGACCTCTGTTAATTCACCAGTAAGATCAACTGACCCAAGCGAGCTGAACCCGATCAAGTGTTAGCACCAACTGCTCTCCATTACCTCTCCATCTAGCGTACTGCCCCATTAGCTGTTGCTTTTCCTGGTTCTATCAAATTATCTGCATAAAAAGAACCTGTTAAGTTAGAGGACTCGCTTCCTTGTCACGGCACGGCTCTGGCTGCGGAGAGGCAAGGCGAACAGCTAAACTGGCAGATTCAAAGGTCGGCAGGGAGCAAGGCCGGCAGGTGAGGAGAGCTGGGCGCTGCAGCCAGACCAGCCGCAGCCGGGTTGGTTCCGCTGACCGGCTGCCCCTACAGTTTTGACAGATGAGCACGGAGGGCTGACAAGGTTACTGCCCCACAACCATCAGCCCTGCCCCTGCAGCACACATGGCTAAGACGTTGTGCATCAGCTCCTGAACCGCTGCCGTTCACAACGCATTTTACAGAAAATTAGGAGGTGGCTTTAAAAGTTTCGTAAAAGAATTGTGTTTCCCCTCTGTAAAATGGGGATGGTAGCACAGTGCTACCTCAGAGAGGCAATGCAACACCAATTAAATTACGTATGCTGAAGTTTATACTAAGATCAAAAGCATCCGCTCGCTGAATAAGCGGTGCAAAATGAAGTAGAATCACGACGAAGGTGGTTTACCCATCCCGCTGATATTTTCAAGTTTTCTCTTCTCCTGATACAAATTTCAATATTTTGAAACTTTTTACATTCTATTAAAATGACTGAGACAACCCAGAATAACTCCATGATAAAGAGTCACAGAAGGAAAAGGTGCAAGTCTCTGGTTTGAGTCAGATATCGTGGGCTGGGTGTTCGCTTCTCCCTCTCACGATCAACTCAATCCTGATGACTAGAAACATCCTTTAGGAAGGGCTTTATCAAAATTTCTAGTTAGCTTCAGGGTAAAGGCTTTGAGAAAGTCAAAGGTTACCCAGAATTTTAGCAAAGTAGGCCTAAAGCAACTCATTTCTCATCCTACAAACATTTAAACACAAGCATAACCTTACACACTTATTTACCCAGTGATGCATATCAAATGTGGGTTTGCTGTCATTTCCTTTTCTTAAAAATATGGTTTATCAAACTACATATGTAATTTAAGACACAGGATCAGTTATTAATATGTTCTTTCAATTTTTGGAAGATACGAATATCTTCTTTGGCTGAACAGCATAATAGTCCATTTATCAGGGAGGAAAGTCTCCAGAGGAATTAGATTTTTATTTCAAATACACTTTCACAGTTATTGGAAAAGATTCAGCATTTTTCTCAGAGAAATATGTCATTAAAGTAGAAAGATGAGGGAAACGCTCTTTTGCAACATAGGCTTTTCTCTGATAGCAGACTGGTGCCCGTCTGGACAGATCCCTGAAGACACAAGCAATCCCAATTAAATCATGAGCATAGAGCTCTGCCTACATAGAGCTCATGTCTAGATCAAGACCTTGGAATGTCAGCTTCGAAATTTCCCTGGCAATTGCATCACGCAGCCTACTGATAGGAAAAAGCAATAGTACAGGCAGGCATCTCCCTCCTCTTTCTGTTTTAGTGACTTGTACCACTAAGGCGGGGGGGGGGGGGGCACAACTGTAAAAAACCCTAAATGTCACGTTCAGTGCAGCAAAGTGTGAAAGGGGTGAATTTGAGATGTACCATCAATGAGCTAAGGGTTAGCTAAGTTCAGTCCGATAATATTCTATAATATTTCAGTGAATTCTATGGCATGAAATATAATACATATTTGATCTCTCTCACACAAACTCATAGTGAAGTAATAAATATTTCCCTACAGAATAATTTTCCTGTAAGCAGAGATTTACCGTAATCCAAATTGCAATTTACTCATTTTGGAGCATTAAAAACTAATCAGACTCTCAGTAGAACTTAGATCACTGGAAGAGGACTCCACAGTACAATTACACTCCCAAACAGTATCCACAGTAAGAAAATCGTTATAGATGTTTTTCATTCACTAAGCTGGGGGAGGGGGAGTGATTTTTGTTCTCCTTCTAGCCTCTAGAAGACAGGAAAAAAATAAGTTTATTAAAAGGAAAACAATAAACAATGGTGGCCTTTTAGAGACTGGGTGGTTAAGTTTAGAACTAACCTTTCCAAAAGAAAATTGTCAGGAACTAAGCACAATCACGCTTGGGTCAAAGAAAACTTTTGCAAGTAAAACAATGAAAACTGTACTGGCTACAGCAGAATTCCCCTGCCTGGTAAAGGTTAATTCTCTTTCCTCACTCTCACAAATCCAGAAGTTAAAAAAAAAAAAAAAATGTATTCGCTGCACCGAGAAGCGTTAAATAACATCTTCCCGATAAACCAAAATTATGTGTAGCAAAGAAGAGAACAATATTCAAGAAAAATCATATAAAAAAAAAATTTGGGGAAAGGTGGGCTTCTGGCAAGTACAAACACAACCGTTAATGGATTTTTTAATAACTCTGTGCCACACGGTAATAGGGAACCACCTGCCAAAAGCACAGCAAGGTCAAGCAAGCGTCACATACACGCTACGGCCAAAGAAATTCTGTGATCGCCTACTCTGACCTTCCACAGCAACCACCACTGAAATAGTCTCCTATAGCAGCATGGCAGGTTTCTAGCTTGCTTTTGTGTCCGGTCTGTTTTCTTTTTCTTTACTTCAAGATGCTTATTTTGTTGCACGTACCACCGAAAATAAACAGAAGCATTTTATGACGCTCCGCGCTTCTCCCCTTCCCCAACGCCACTCTTTGCTCCCGCCCCAACTGCGATTCCACAATTATTTGATGAGGGAGAGTGTCATAACACACTTGGAGTGAATCAAACCCAAAGGCAGGCAGAACAAACAATACAGCGTGTGCGCGCGTGTTTGTGTAAAAATCAATCACTCCGGGTTTCTCCGGCTTTCGGCTGCCAACAGCTGAGCGGAGACGCCGAGAGCGCGCGTGCGTCCGCACAGGGGGGTCGGCCAGCACGGCCCGGGCCTGCCATCCCCACCCGCCGCTTCTCCCAGCGCGGGCCGCCGCGAAGAAACTCGCTCTCGCCAACCGGTGCCCTGTGCGGCCTGCACGCCTGCCCCGGCCACGGCTTCCCCTCTCGGCCTCGCCCCGCGACAGCCGCCCGGCCCTGCCACAGCGGCCCTGCGTGCCCCGGGCAGCCGGCCTGGCCCGGTGCGTGGGCGCAGGTAGGCCCTGGACCCCAGAGCCGGCCTCGGCACTGGCCGGCCAGCCACACGCGTGGCCCAGTGGCCAGCCGCACCCGTGGCCCGAGGTAGGCCTCAGCCCCGGGCTGGCCAGCCGCACCCATGGCCCAGTGGCCAGCCGCACCCGTGGCCCAGTGGCCAGCCGCACCCGTGGCCCAAGGTAGGCCTCAGCCCCGGGCTGGCCAGCTGCACCCGTGGCCCAGTGGCCAGCCGCTCCCGTGGCCCGAGGTAGGCCTCAGCCCCGGGCTGGCCAGCCGCACCCGTGGCCCAGTGGCCAGCCGCACCCGTGGCCCAGTGGCCAGCCGCACCTGTGGCCCGAGGTAGGCCTCAGCCCCGGGGCTGGGCAGGGCCCTCAGGCCAGGCCTCGGCCCCACGGCCCGGGGGGCTGCCGGCGGGCGCAGCTCCCCTCGGGTTCCTGGGGGCAGGTCAGAATATTTAAACAGTTGTATATTCAAAGACCACAATGGAGGGAAGAGAATTACCTAAGGACAGGGTTAGCCTGTTTGATCAATGCATAATCAGATAACTGCTCCAGCTTTTTTACAAGTCTTTAAGCAAAGATCAGCCACTCAAATTCTAATTCCTTTTGCTAATTAAGCAGCCTGTTAATTGCTCTCGGGGTCTCTAATGCCATGTCATTATGCTTTTTAACAGCCTGCTTGACATCAATAGGGCTGCAAGCTCCACACAAACAAAGCGGGCATCTAGCACTTACTGAATTAGGCTAATGCCGGCGCTGGAGCCGGGCACTGGCACGTCGCCTCCAGCGGGCGGCATTTCATTATCATTTCATCATCCCTCGCGGGGGGGAGAGGAGAGAAGAGAAGTGAGGAAAAAAAAAAAAAAAAAAGCAAGTTACAAATGTTCAACACTTACCAGAGCGGGCGGCAAAAAGTGCCGAACCTGAGGAGAAAGGCGCTGCCCGGCCCCGCCGCCGCCGCCTCGCCCGCCGCCGCCTCGCCTCACCTGCGCGGCCCGGCCGCCTCCGGCCCCGCTCCTGCCCCCGCCGCTGCCCCCGCTCCTGCCCCCTCGCCCGGCCCGATCCCGCACCCCTCCTGCCCCCGCTCCTGCCCCCGAGGCGGCCCCGCTCCGGCCCCGCCGCTGCCCCCGCTCCTGCCCCGCTCCTGCCCCCTCGCCCGGCCCGCGGGGTCAGCGGGGCCGGCCCACGGCGGGGGCCAGCCCGGGCCGGGCTGCGGGCCCCATCCCCCGGCCGGGGGCTAAGCACAACATGTGGCTCCAGCTGAGGGACTCCGGTTTCCGCACTCCATTAGTCCGGGAGAAATTCCACCGGTGGAGCGCTGAGTGAGGGGCCTTGTCTGCCTGCCACGGATGCGCCTCCAGGAGGGCGGTGGCAGGGAGCGAGCGCTGCCGGCCCCCCGCCGGGGTTCAACCGCGACTTCCACTCCAGCAGGCCCCCACGCACGCACAGACACGAAGCCGCATGATTTTTCAAGGCTCCCGCGGAGGAAAAGCCGCACCTCGCAGCGCAGAAGGCGCAGGGCCCCTTTCCTAGCAGAGGCCGGGCGTGAGGAGTTGTTGCTGGGGTGCCACGGGTGAGCGCGAGCCCCGCCGCACGCCCAGGCTCGGGGCCACGCAGCCCGGGGGTCCCGGGGCGGCCCAGCTGCGGCGCGAGGCACGGGGCCGCGGTGCGTGGCTCCTGCCCGCTGGGGGTGAAGGGCCGGAGGCAGGGGCAGGCCTGGCCCACCGCAAGCGAGCCTTCGTGGCGGTGGGTCCGGCCCCAGCGCCCCGCGTGTAGCGCACAGGCGAGGGCTTCGAGGCGCGCCGAGCTTTGCGCCGCTGCGAGACACCGCTGCAAAAACGCTGCTGTCTTACCCCAGCCTCAGCCGACAGGCACCGCGAGTCCTGACCGCAGGGGACTTCAGCTCCGCGCCGCTACCTTGTCTCCTCATGAGCTGCTTTTATCATTATTTTCCAAGTAAACGGACCGCTCCAACTGAACGCATCCCTTCTTAATGTTACCACCTTGTCTTTGCAAGAAAAGCACAGAGCTGCGCAGCTCTCGGTGCAGGCCCAGCGAGGGCGATCACTCTGCGAAGCGGCTGCTCTGTTTAGCCCCGAGAGCAGCGCACGGCTGTGAGTTAGAAGAGAGGTCAAGTTAAAACTCTGCTTGACAGGAACTTCCAGACCCCGAGAGCTGCAGTTAGGAATCTCACTCTTAATGTGAGATCACCTAAAAGCGCACTGATCTTCCCCGTCACTGAACAGCCATCACTCATGTCAACAGGCAAGAAAGGAAGTAAAGCTAGAAAATAGCCTTGATTTCTCTGCCTCGCAGGAAAAACGTTTACAGACAGCACAGAGATCTTGGCATCCTTAACACGTTAGTATGCGAATGACCTGTACTGTCGTTGAAGAGTCACTGTTACAACGCGTGGAAAATATTCTCAGTTACGCTAAGAATATATAAATTGTATTGTGTTGCTGGACAGGACAAGTCTGGATAAAGTAAAAAACCATGAACAAGTTGCGAGACCAGACTGAGATTCTCCACTGAAGCAGAGTCAAAACAAAGTAATTAAACCAAAGAGCGAGTTGTACTGATACACCCAAACTCAACCGTTCTTATTTCAGTCTTTATCTTGACATCGTTTAAAGAAATGCCCAGTAACCCGATGAAGAATTCTGCCTACAAAGATGTATCAAAAAATCCAGTAGCACAATAAAAATAACTCCTATCCTAAAAAGACAGGGTGCAAGTGCAAACCATGTCTGACCAGTATTTGTTTCTTAAGAAAACTGGGGTCCCAATCTTGAAAATGTTTGCGTGCACTCCTAATTTTTCACCAGTTTGTAGCCCCATAGATATGATTTCAGGGGAACTCCTCATATGGACAAAGCTAAGCACATTTTTAAACCACAGGTACAGCGACTCGTTCTTAAAGTGCAAAGATTTAAGAACACAATGTAAGAAATAAAAGCTCTTAAATCATTAAAGCATATTTTTGCATTTTGCAGCAGAAGTAAAAAAATGCCAAGGTGCTTTAGCCGTTTGCAAGGTATTCATTTGTCAGGCGTCTTAAATCATGAGACGGAATAGGTAGCAGATTTTACAAAATGCTGAGCGTCAATTAATAGAACAAGAAACTATTTTTACTAAAAGCTAAATTAGCATTGACGACTCCTTTCTCTTGAGGACCAGATGTTTGTTTTCCACTAACAGCCGTTTACTGGCTCTTGGTGCAGAAATTTGGTGTTTGGACAAAACAAACTCTAGGTCTGGGCTGATAACAGTCCCGGTGCTTCAGTGCCCATCAAAAAGCATCAGCAGCCCTACTTCTCCCTTAGTGCTTTTAGCACAGATTCACACGCCTTTCAGTTACATTTTAAAGCAGTTGGTCTCCCAAGCTCTCCTGTATCTTAAATAATGCTTGACAGCATCCAAGAGATGCATCTTTGGTAGAAATACTGGCCTTCATCCCCGACTGCCAAGCCCAGAAATGAGGGAGGCGCGCCCAGCGCTGTCGAGATAACCGCACCGAGGAGTCAGGAGGGAGCACGGGGGGGGCATTGCAGCCTCCGGGCTACGAGGAGGATCTCGGAGCCGAGAGCAGAGGGACCAAAGCCGTCTTTCAGTACAAAAACCCAGCACGTGGGGAACTCTCACAGGTTACGAGAGGGCAAGTGAATTGGACTTTGAGATCTGAATTCAGGATTGACTAGGAAGTGACCTGACTCCCCTCGGTTGCCGTCCTCCTCCTCCTCCCTGAGTGAGGATCACGTAACAGAGGAAGCACTGGTGGTTTTGACAAACTGACTTGACTTAGTAGGTGCCTGCTTCATTTCTGAGCTCCAAGAATAAAGAGAAAGTCTTGGGTATGCCTGGCAGGAACTTTTGTTTAAGTTTTCTCAGTTTCTCATCCAAACCACAGCTCCACCTCAAAATAGCTAAAAATGTGATGGTTAGGGAACCTTGCCTGGTAGAGAACGGGAATTTGAACCTATGTCCCTCTCCTTGCAGGTAAATGCTGTACTGCCAGGCCGGAAAATAAGTTGTTCTCCCCAGCGCCCTCCGTCCGCCAGGGAACCGGTGTTTATTGCACCAGAGGCATTACATCTGCCTACGTGGGGTCGTTTTTGGGCAGGTGGCAGGCTTAGGGAGACCCAGCTTTAAATTCCAGCTCCGGGTTAAGCAGACAGAAATCTGAACCTGCACCTTCATCCCAAGCAAATGCCCTATTTACTAAGTATTTTGGAGACCAAATCTGTCTGGATTTTAATGCAAATGCTGGAAGATCGCCACTTCGTCCCTGGGTAAATTTAAAACAAATTTTGTAAATTCAGTTATTTTCTCAGTAAGAAAGCCCTTGTTTGTCAGCACACCGTGGAGCAGGCTTCTCTAACCCAGATCTACTCCCGCACCCCTTCCCCACTTCTTTTGCATTATGTCCTCCTCTGCCCTTCAGTATAATCCGTCTTTCACTCATCCTCTTCCCCCTCTCTTTTCCTTCGTTCCTTACTCTGTCCATTTTCAAACAGCAGTAGCAGTATCCTCACTATTACTGACAGTTTCCATCTGGTTGCTATCTCCCTATGCTAGCTGTAGTCTGGGAAACTCTCCATGTTGTCCTCTTCCCCTCACCATTTCCTTTGCGGCTCTGGCAGGAATGGCTAGCGCTCTTCAAACAACTGGCGAAATAATGAGACAGGACGAGCATGGTCTGCCCAGATATCTACACTGATCTGTACCCACAGCCTGAAATATTTCTGTTCCAGTGTCACCAGCAGAACTCATTTTAGACTGCTTCCCTTTAAACTTTGCCTCGTTTTATTTGCTCAACTCAATCTCTGCAGCTCAGACTGCAGCTCGTATCAATCGTGCCTAGTTATTAGCGAAGTTAAAAGACCCGTTTCAGCTTCATTTCAATTTCTTTTTCAAGTAAATTTTGGCACGTCGGAACGAGAGGCAGAAATATTTAATATGTGACCTTCTGCATTGTGGGGTTGTCTGAGGAACGGCTACTGCCAATATCATCCAGAATTAACCCTTTGGCTGCTGACTTCATATTTAATTTATAAGTGAGAAAAGCGGTCAAAATGCATGCATCTGATCTCCCAAATATTCTGCTGTTCTTCAGTGGAACTAATCTGAGGTCCCTACGTATGCCCGTTTAGGTACAGATATTTATGTGCACGTATGCCCGTTTAGGTACAGATATTTATGTGCACGCATGTGACAGGTAAAAATGCATACACACAGAGAGAATAATTTTATGCATCTCCTATGTCTGCTGCAGGATAGCAACACAATTAAGTCACCGTGACTGAGACAATCATCCATACAGTAAGTAAAATGAGATGTCCACAGTATGCCGCAGAGTTTTTAAACATGTGGGAATAGAGTACAGAAACTCCGTAGAGTCGTGCAGCTAATGAGCAATAAATACACACTGGCACACCCTCATCAATTTTAAAGTCTCGGTATGAAAAGAATGTAATTAATTAAGATATGTTGATTTATAAGAGGTGACATAACAAGATGGATAAAGAAATCTTTTCCCTCCAATCTGTCATGGTTTCTTTCTAGAAGACGGCCCAACATGTGACGATGCCCTCCTTGGATGGTCATAAAGAAATCGGTTTGAGTTTTGTTTTGTTTTTCCCCACTATCATAAGGAATATAAGCTTCCTTTTCAACCCTTATTTGCATTTGGCACGACTATATTTAAAGTGAAACAGTTCTAAAGACATAAAAGGAAAAAAAAAAAAAAAAGAGCTGAAAAAATTATATTTAGAAAAATCCTTTCCACTTTTTTACTGTATTACGTTTCTGCACATTGAAACATATACCCTGTTTCCCTTTCTCCCCCCGCTTAAGTCAGATGACTTTTTTGTAACTTGGCATACAGACAGTCTGGTATAAGACAGGACTGTAGCATTTGTTGAGTCAAGATGTTTAATTTTTTTCACTCACATAATGATCCTTTTTTCCCCTCCAGCCACTTGAGTTTTGTTTATGTTGCTTGAGCCCTAAACTAATACATGAATTCTCCTCACTGCCAAGATGACGACTTCGGCACCAGGCTAGATGAGGCAAAGAGGACTACATTCACTTTTAACGATAGCGGTATTTTAAAAGACTTTTTTCCAGTTGTGACAAATTAAATGCATTAAAGGAAACAACTGCTGTTGCGAGAGCTACTGGACTTCAAGGAGGAACTGGGAGAGTTTTATTTTCTTTGCAAGCACTTGACTTTTGCTAGGGGGCACTTTGCTGCTGTGCCAGCTCTGGCTTATATTTTATTATTCTTAGAACAAAAGGTTGCAGTAATTAGAATTGGGGAAGTTGCGCTCAAAGAAACCGAGTCATCAGATAAATTTGATACCATTAAGTGGTTATAAAAGGTGGGATTTTTAAAAAGAAGAATAACTGCTTCAATGTATTGGTTTTATCCTGTCAAGAAAAGATGAATGAGAAGTCCAGCTACTTTCACTCAGGCTAGACATGTAAACCTTGTACTTAATGACTGATGAGCAAAATTTTTTCTCTTCCAAGTGCAGATGAGCAAATCCCTCGTAATTACAAAACACAAGAAAATCTAATTTTACCAACAGAAAGCAGCGCACTGTCCAAATGTTTCCCAAGCAAGAGCTTTAGGTGCTTGTTGAAGAAAAAAAGCCAAACAACATTTCTTATAATGTGATCCATATTCTACCACATGCACATTTAATATAAAAGTTATGTTTGATATATACCGCCTTAGCATTTTTCTATTTTAACTGAAAGCCTTTTGTTCTGTCAAGATTATAGTAGGATTTGCTTTCATTTTTCATGATGTTTCACTCAATACATCACTAACATTAGCAGGACTTAATAAGCGCCCACCTTCTCCTTCCCCCCGCCCTGCCTGAGGTCTTTTGATGCATATTCCTCAAGAATCTTCAGATGTTCCACGTTGTTTGAAAAGTGGCCTCTCTGTACCCCGCTATCAGAGAGAATGACGAGGACGAGTCTGTAAAATACCGCGTGGTGCGAGCAACACAGTAAGCAAAATGTTTTGCAGCTTTAAATTCTGCCCTTGGTATGGTCTCTGTAATGGGCTTCCCTTCCTCCTTTTCTCTCTTGCAGATTCACATCTGTTTCTCTGCATTTTGAAACTGTGTTCATTTTTCACTGCTGCCCTTTGTCCCACACTTACTAGCTCTCGCCAAGGGCTTCATTTCACTTATTCAATAAGCGAGAGGCACTGCAGACTAGAGAGAGCTTTAGGACAAAGCTCAAACTTCTATTAGGCCTCAACAAAAATGTTTTTGTTCCCTATCAAGGCACTTTTTCCTATTGCTTGTTGTTGGTTTGTTTTGGTTTTAATTAACATTTCTAGCTTGTATACATTGCCCAAACAGCTTGCCATTTCAGACCTTTAAAACAAATAAAAAATAGATGCAACAAAAATCTATATTGTCCGTTACCAGAAAAACTTTGTACCAGAAAATCCCATTTGTCCTCCATCCTTTTACGTCCGCGATACTCGGCTGTATCTGCAAGTACAGTGCGTTTGTACGTCTGAGATCCTGCTTTCTTTATACGTCTACGCTTGTGTAAGCACTCTGTTAACATACGTTTTCATGTCTCACTGGCTTCATACACGTTATATTGGAAACCAGGCGGGACTTCCTGGTAATGCCTTGCCAAGTCATCCCTGGCTACGGCTGGGTTGTTCCCTCCAGCCTGTCCTCCGGTCACAGCGCTAATTGCTGCCTTTTACTGCGCAACAAAACCGAAGAGAAGAGACCAGCCACGTAGGTTTTCCCAACACAAGATTTTTGACACGTTAACAAGTTTATTATACCCTGTTGCTAATCTAAATACCAAAGACCTCTTCTTCGGAGAAGAAATAGCAAGGATGGAACTTCTAACGCTTAACTATCGCACTAACAGCTTAATGTCTGCCTGTGAAATTATTTAGCTCTTGTGGCTATGTTCATTATACCACAAGCACGTGAGTCAAATACAGTTTTTTCCTTACTAAATCATCATCCCGCTGTGGTGCCAGTATTATAAACCCTCTTGTAAAACCGTGAGGTTCAGGAAATATTTCTGTGCGGGTGTTGCTCAGCCTAAGATTATTGACGGTCTCTATGTGCGACCCATTTTTTCCCCTTGCTGTATTTCTTTAAAAGCACTCAGCTGCCTCCTGTTCGAAGCTCATCCGATGCTGCAGTCTGGAGTACCCCTGTTACTTGCGTGTGTTTCATTAGTAATTATGTTCTATGTTACAGCTCGAAGCTTTAAAAGGCATAGAAGGTAAAAGTCGACAACACATGTACTTTTACAACTACTGCATCTAAGGAGGGAGTAAAGAATGACAGCAAGTTGTGTGTGTCTGTCGGTTTAGTGCCTCTCCCCAGCATTCAAGGAAACATTCTTTGGCCCAACATTAAAAACCCAGTGAGAATCCAGCGGTGCTACACCCTCCCCCTTGGGTGGGCTCTAACTAGGGGAAGCAGCTTCAGAAATACGGGGCGAGGGGTGTCTTATGTCCCTCACCATTCCCGTTTAATCCATGATTTCTTCTGTCATTGATATGAGCCTCGCATCCTAGCTAGCCTGCTAACTTTTGCCACAAATGCTTTGTGTAATTAAGAGCAGACACCTGTGATCCTCGTCAGCAGCAACGGTCCTCGTGCTGCAAACACAAGCGAGGAAAGAACACTCAGCAATTCCCCATCTACCTTGCTTTTGCTTAGGTATTTAGCATTATGTTACTTCTGCGCCCGGCACCCGTGCATCGTCTGGTCTTACTATGTTACCACAACTGGCATCATTACACTGTTTGGTTTAGGTTCTGTCTACTGTCAGGGAGTTTTTGAGGGAGTTATCTTAATACCCCAAGCACATTTGTAGCCTCCCGTCTTTCTCAGCTCTTGTTTACTGCAGAAGTTTTAAGTGTGGATGGGCTTTTCAAGGGCAGCCCAACTATATTTACACTTGTTCCAGTCTCTGGTAATTTAAGCCCATAAGTCAAAGTGAACAACTGGTGACATTAATGAGGCTTCAGAAGAATGAAATTGGTGGTAACTTGCATCCCACGGGAGGGGTGTTGATGATGGAAGAGGGAAACTTAATATTTGTGAAATTAAATAATACTGAATAAACAAGAGGTCTAAACCAGACTGTATCCATCTTTTTAATCGTTTAGGGTTTGTTGTGGGTTTTTTTTTAAACTAGAACCTGACTGTTAAAAGTATTCCTGTTTTCCCCAGCCTCCTATGGGACCCAGAAAGCATGCTATTAAAAGCCTTAACATTGCTCTTAGAGGCTTGGGAGGGGTTTGATTGCACAAAGCATCTTTCTCTAGAGATCTGAATTCAAATTAATGCCTTGGTCTTCAGATACTGCCTAGCACAAACTTGCCAAGTTACGGTCACAAGGGAGTTTAGCATCTAGTCAGCAGCATCGGCTGGAGGGAAGCCCGCAACTCAGAGTGCCCCCAGGGCTACCATAGGTCCGTACTCGAGGAGGACCACCCGGGTTCACGCAGGAGGTGAGTAAACCGGGAGGAAGAAGGACAAAGGCTTAAGCAGAATTTGAGGGGCAAAACCTGCAGCCTTGTTTGGGTATCTCCATTTGGTCGCCAAAACTAGATCCCAAACCGATTTCGAAGACCTTAGGGAGTCATGTATCAGGTTCTTCAATACAGTGGGGATATATTATATTATATTGGGATCTATACTGGAAAATAGGAAGGGGGGGGGGGGGGAGAAGGGAGAAGCTGACTTTTGTTCACAAGACAGTTTCTGTCATTTGGCTGCCTTCCCCAACAGCACAACAGATCTTTACAGCCCTTGCACTTGTTGAATTTGGTCAAAGAACAGTTGCACTTCACGTTGCACTACAAATAGTTAAAAGAAAGGAGAAAAACCAACCCTAAAACACATCTTTGAAAGTAGGTGGCTCTCTGTTCCAGTTCTACTCCATCCAAGGTCTTGATGTTTACACTTAAAATTGCCAGTTTCTTCCCACTTCTCCCTGTCCCCGCTTCCTACCCACACTCCCCATCTGAACAAATCAGCACATGAATATTTACAAAGACACGGAAGAAGGTAATTGTCCCCCGAGTTCTTTTCAATTGAAATATCATTTCAAGCTGGAATCATGTTAAAGATAATTAAAAAGGATTCCAAAGGGACAAACCCATCCCCAGCTCACCCGTATGGCAGCACAATGGGCTACCACTGTGCAAGCGAGCAGGCCTGATGGCACTTTATTTAACACGTCTATCTTGCCTTGATGAGCGGCTCGTATTGTGAATCACAAGGAAGACGTACTACAGGACAAGCAATGCTGACAGACACAGTCTGTGACTGTTCATAAAAGGGAAACAGCGAGAGCTCTCTGCAGAGCAGGGCACTGTCCCACTCTGTCGCAGCATGGAATCGATATGTTTCTAGATGAATTCGCTAGGGAAGTTTGGAGGGGGGCGGGGGAATAGGAAGCATTATGCATTGCTAAAAACTGCAGCAGGAACCAGCATCACCGTGCTAGCAAACTTTGCCAGGAGCAAAGATAAACCAGGCTATTAAATCATGCTACCAGTTTCTCCCTCTGCAAGATATTTATGCCAACGTGCAGAGTTTTCTTAAACCGTGTCCTCTATTAGCACTTGCTTTCATTCAAATTAGGGCTACAATAAAGACAAATGACTGTGGCAGATTCAATGCATTTTTACTTGTCAAATACAACGCACATACTTTCCTTCATGTGCAGCTGCCTGTTAAGGTAACTAGCTGCAGTAGCCTGATAGGCCACGGATAACTCATAACGTGCATCTAGGCTCTTGTCAGAGTTCCTATCTTAGACAAAATGCTCCTGAAAATGCCAAGTGTCCTTACTCCATGCAAGACACATGGGCATGCACACCCCTCGTGCTGCACAGGTGAGGAATCCTTTGGCTGCTAGCTTTGGTCACAGACACCTCCAAGCTTTCCGATTTTCTTAAAGATAGCAAAATGAGTAGATTCCTTTGAGATACTTGAGTGGGGAATTAGCTTTAATTTGTGATATACATCAACCGATTCCAATTATTGCCTCAGCGAAGCAATGCATTTATTATTAAAGCTAAGCAGAAAAGGGACGTAAGCATTTCTTGGGATTCTCAAAGCTTGCCCCCACCCCACCACCCATATGACGTGCAATTTCTCTGGCCCAAGCAACCGTGTTACAAGGGAAGACAAGCCAAAATAAATGCAAAACACTCCTTTTTCCTCTAGCTTCTCTGAGCACACGTTATGCATAAATTACAGAAAGAAGAGAAAAGACAGTAAGGTTTCTGCTTGTTAGTCGGTTTAAATTGCTGGTGGTCAAGAAAATTCAGAAAAAGAAAGGCAACATTTGAAATAGATGTAAAATGGCTTTGCTTTCTCATTCTCAGCATATCATTTCTATTATTTTAGTACTGTCTGACAACCAGAAGCAGTGAGATCATGTCAGTAACCAAGCCAGCCAGACAACACTGAGACTAAACTTCTCTCTGCCTGCACGCCCTCCCCGAGTACACACCCCCAAATCTGATTTTAAGCCAGGTCAGCTCCCACGGAGCAGAGGTCCTTAACTGGCAACCCTCTCTTCTCTAGCCTCCTTGCCTCCAGCAACTAGAGCAAGGGATATGAGCGTTCCCTCTTCTCCAGTAGTCTTGGAAAGAGGGGAGAGGATGTCAGTCGAAAAAGTATTTAAGAAGCAAATTCCAGCTTCATAATGGTTCTTATGCCTTAGCAATTCCCTTTCAGCTTCTTTATCGCCCCCAGAACGTCCTTTTGGTATGAAAACAGTAGGGGCCCCCCAGCCCGGCGAGGTAAGCGGGCAGGGTTAGCGAGCGCGGCTGCAGCGGGGGCACAGAGACCGGCTGGCCGCGGGCTCTGCGGGTACTGAGCGGCGCACGTAGGAATGAAATCTGCGGGTACTGAGCGGCACAGGTAGGAATGAAATCTTGGCCGTCCTAATGCCCCGGTTTACCCCCGTACGTTGCACAAGATGTAACCTGGGAATTGCGTGCGCTGTGAGAACTACCGCGAGGCTGCCGCGGGATGACTTGGAGGTGCGGTAATCGTAGCAAGCAGAAGCGAAAGTTGGTATTTAGCGCATCCTGAAGAATTTAATCAAATCTTTCACATTTATGAAGGAGGCGCGTGCATGGAACATTTCTGCAGAACTTTTTTTTTCTGTACAAGTCCGGTAGTACCGTTTTTCCATTTAAGCTTCATCAATGTCATCAACTCGTAATTCGCACTGCATCAGTGTTTATGAGACAAGGAAAGTAGGGGGAACATGCACAGCCTTTCAGAGGCCGAAATGCATTCGTTTTTAAATTGTTCTATTTTGCAAAGTGTCCATATAGGTTATTGCAACTCATGCGCATTCTAGTACATCTACACAAACTGAGAATACTTGATTTTAATTAAATACTACACCATTAAGTTTACGTTGTTCACGGCTAAATTTGTCCACAATTTATTTCTATGTATTTTGCTTGGAATTTAATTTGGTTTTTTTATTAAATGGCCTTCATATAAACCTCGCCTTTCTATAGCATAGTTATATATAATTTCTAAAATAGCAGCTTGTTAGACTCTAATAAAAAATACTTGCTGCTTTCCAAAGAGTTCCTTCAGATGAGATAATGCCTATTTATCTAAAATATCAAACGGGTAGAGAGAAATATCAACAGAGAAACTGATAGGCACACAAGAGGCTTTCTTTCCTTCTCTTTCTGAAGAGACTTTAAAGCTGAATAAACACCTTGGAAAAGCACAAGCACTATACGGATCTCCTGGGTTCTGAACCTGACCTTTCAAAGTTAAAAATACACATTTTCAAGGCTGATCCTACAAACCCTTGCTCACAAGAGCAGTCCTACTGATTTCATTCCTGGGAGCCCTTCAGTGTGATCTGTAGGATGGGATATATAGGGCCATACTGAAGTTTGTTAAGTCTTTCTCTTTTCTTGATCAAGCAAAAGCATTCCTGCATGTCTCCTTAGCATTAATTTCATGCTCGTGATGATTAGCATATAAATCTAAAAGCATGTGTTGGTCTGTCCAAGGGATTTTTTTTTCCATATTCAATACGACATTAATCTTATTAGCTCAGGTAAACAACTAATACCTATTAAAGAGAGTGCAATTTATCAGAAAATAGTTAACCCTTTCGAGCATGCCAGATGAAAGGGGAAAACTCGCAAAACGACAGAAATGCGTTATTTTTGATAAAACACACCCGAGCACAGCAGATTAGGCGCATTTTACAGGAGGATGCCTGGGGCCTCACTCCAGGCTGCAGCAGGGTGCCGCTCGGAGCCGGGGCGACTCGCCGGGCTGCCCAACCCGGCCCAGGGGGTCCCCCCACCAGCCCCGGGCAATCACCTCCGTCGCTCTTCCCAAAGCTGCTGGAGGCTTTTGGGACGTGAAAAGAGGAGGGACGGGACTGAGCCTGAACACTCAAACGCAAAAGAGGCCCATCAGGAAACTTTTGGCTTCGCGAAACCTTCGGATTAAATCTCCTTGCTGCTGGTGTAATATATAAAATTGCCACCGCAAGGCTTCGGCGTCTCTCTGCCATGGGGCAGCCGCCCCCCACTCTGGCTCGCAGCTGGGAGCCAAAAGCCCCCCCGCGCCGTGGGTCCGGCTGCACGCTCTTTATCGGGTGCAGGGGAAGGGGTTGTCTCGCAGTCCCTGGAAAAGGAAGGAAGGGAAGGGTGCAGCCCGGGGTGGCAATCGCGGCAGGACTCTGGACTTGCTAATCGGCAGGGAGGAGTCTCGAGAGCTTTACTTAAGAACAAAATGAAAACAATCCAAACCGGCCCCTAAAAAGCATGTGTCAGCTGGGGGTGGTGGCGGCGGGCAGGAAACCTAAAAGTTTGACAGAGTTGTGCCGAAGGCTTTTGGGCACCAGCCGTTGATATATCCAGGTGCAGCCGGCTCCTCGGAGAGGGAGTCCGAGCTTCCCTGCCTGCTCCAGGCAGAGATGTAGAAGTGCGCACCCCGCTCGGAGGCAGTGGGTGGCTTCCACATTCCTCACTTCGAGGCGCTTTGCAGACTCTTCCCTTCCTTTTATTACAGTGGTATTTCAGCGTGGCACATAAGCATGCACACATTCTTACTTCTCTTCCTCCACTGCCCCCCCCCAAAAGCCCTAAACTGCCTATTTTTCTCCCCCCCGCCCCAGAGAAGGAAGGGGAGACCTTATCTCCCTTTGCCCAGGCCTGCAAGAGCTATCGAGATTTCTGCAAGGTTCTCTTCTGCATCACCTTACCCCCTGCAAACTCCCCTCTTCGTTTGTGGGGACCGTTCCCGTTTAGAGAGCCCGTAGACCACGTCCCCTGCTTTCTGTTGCTCACGGGAGACAAAGAGAAAATCACCGCAAGGCTTAACACAAATTTTAAGTCCTCAGTGCAACCAGCAGCTGAAGAGAACGTGGCTGTTGAAAAGAAGTCTTTAGCCTTACACCTCTGCGGGCCCCTGCTAGAGGAAATGTTTCTTTAGGTGAAAATTAGAGCATGCCCAGGTAAGAGAGAAATCCTGCCGGCCAGGAGATGGAGCTTGGGGAACAGCAGAAGGGTTCCTGACCCCTGACACTGGGACACCCCGCTTGCCTGCGGCTTGGCATTACCCCCGCTGTCTGGGGACCAAACCTACAGACAGGGTCTGCTTACCCTAAACGACCGCCAGCTATTTTTTTCCCCAGATATACATAAACGCGTATTTGTATTGAAGAAGGGGCTTATTTCTGCATCATGCAGATAAAAAGCATTAAAAAATCACGTTCCATCAGTTTTCCTGAGTTCCACATAGAGTGAACCCAGTTTATACCAACTGGAGGTTTTGGGAACAGAAGTGGACAAAGACAGAAAAAATGTATTCTTTTTATGTGCACAGTCTGCCTTAAAGTCCAAGAAATAAAGCTTTTTCTTCTCTTCCCAAGTACTCAATTCCACATCCCTTCCCCCAGGAAAAAACAAAACAAGAAGGTTTGAAAGAAAGAAACAAAGTGAGCCCAAAGCTGGCAGCCCCCAGCGCAGCGCCAGAACTCTGCAAAAAGGCGCGGACTTTGCCACGTCTCTCTTTCCAGCACCGAGGGAAGGACTCCCAGAAGAAAAGGTTCCCCTCAGCCCACAGAAATCGCACTGCGCAGGGTTCCCCTTTCAGGCCTACGTTCAAGTTTTACCGTGCACTGGCGGCAGTGCTGGGCGAGCAACAAACGCGCGCGCTATCAGCAAATGTCTGTCTTCTGTCCGTCCAAACGCTAGTCACAAGGTCTCGAGCTCTCTCGCCTGCCAGAGTATTGATCCCCTGGAGTGCAAAGTCCAGCATGCCATTAGTCCAATCTGTTTTCAAGCTGACACAATCCCATCATTTGTCATCTCCTCCTGTCCTGCTGTGTTTGTTTAGGAGCAGGATATTTGCTTTATCTGTCACTTTCCGATCCGCACTGTATTCTTTACCCGACATGGAGTTTCTTGGGTCCACAGTTTTCTCAGAGTCATTAACAGGGGAGAGTTTGACATGCTGATGAGATCACTGGAAAATGATGATGATGGCGATCGCTCGGAAAGCATTCATGAATTAGACTCAAAATGTGTTTTGAACGAGGACGGGGTTTGTATTTGAAAGTAGATTTCAGTGGAGAAACTTCTAAAGAACATTTCACTTTCTACAGCAAACATATGAAAAAGACAGGCCAGCAGAAGACTGGCAGGTGATTTGATTCAATAAGAATACTTGAGAAAAACAGGCAGCTCTGTGACTACCTTCACAATTTCTGTAAAGGAAGAATGGCGATACCTGCACTGTCATTGGTGATGAAAAGCAGAGCAGACAGCTTACAGAAAATGTTCAGATACGTAAAACACAGAAGCACGTTTATTGCATTGCAAACTCACAGTTTTCTTTTTTGTGCTTTGTATTTAAGAGATGTTTGCATCTGCTAACACAGTTCACAAACATCTCTCCAAAGTCTGATGAAAGTTCCATTTAATCATTTTCATCTACCTTATCGTTCACTATTAGTTGTACAGTTGGTAGTTAGCTTGCACAAAAATTTTTATCTTAACTGTTGGTATTTCTACGTTTGCGGGCATGAAAAGCACCACGAGAACAGCGTCTGTTTACCATCCGATGGCCAACATTTATAGCCATTTTATGATTTTATTTTTCCTTAATACAGATAGCCCATATTGGAGCAGCAGAGTCTCTTGTGGTTCAAGTGGCCAGTGACACGCCGATGGCAGGTAGTGCCTAACCGATTCCCCGAGGCAGGCATTTCTTTTAGTAAAACACCGAACCCTAAACTTTGGCGCATACTTGTAAACAGTGAATACACTTCTAGAAATCTGCATCAGTGCACAGGGAATTTACAAACGGAAAGAAAAGACTTAACTTTTCAGCTCTTGCTCCTACAAAATCAACACTTTTGTTGAGCGGAATATGCACTTTTTAAATTTGCCGTATCCATTGGAACTTCACAACTTTTGTTATTGCGGGATCTTAACATAAACACAAGCAAGACAACTCTCCCCAGGCTAAGAAAGCAACAACGCAGTCACACACGTAAGTGTTTAATTACAAGGAAAGCTGCAGGCGCCTAGGAGTTGGAACTGCAGCTAACGCACCTTCTAGGCAGCATACCTAGTAAAGCTGGCACAGCTCTCGTAAAAGCCTGACGATATTGGGTATCCTTTCCCTTTCCCAAGGTTCAGCAGAGTGCTTCCCACTGCCTTCTGTGGAACAGGATCGGGCCCTCCCCATCCCACACCTGCAGTTGCGTGGTTGCATTATATTCAGTCAACTGAAGCACGGTGTGCATCACGCTGGCCTCTGCGCACCCAGAAGAACGTTATCTGTGTTGAAGGCCAGCCTCAGCCGAGCTCTGGAAATGTCCTGTTTGCTGTAGGAACGTCCCCATCGCACCACAGGTGCCTTCACGGAGCAGCTGCTGGTCTGCGTGCACAACAGCAGCACTTTGCAACTGCAGGTTCTGCTTTTGTCCTTCACTACTGTACAACAGCCTGCTCGATATCGAGTCCTCCTGAAAGACATGCCGCTTGTAACTACCTGCTCTCTTGCCTTTCCCCGTTTGTTTTTGGAACGGCAGGAAGTGTACCTTGATATACAAAGATATTAGAGACACCCCAATAGCTTTTTCTACCTTCCAAATTCTGCAAACTTGCTTTGCTCCAGCCTAGGCAATAATACAGTGCCCCTGGCTCTTCACATCTCCTTTCTATGGGCCCTTATCTGTTCTTTTTCGCAATTTTTTTTTTTTTTTAAGTACATTACCCAGTTTTCATATCGAAGTATGTTCTATATGCTGGGGCAAGTAGTAAAAAGATACGGAGGAAGTAAATAAGAAGCCTGGGTAATTTAGGAGGTGGCATTTCAAGGGTTCTGGAAACCTCTAGCAGTTCAATATCCCTTAGAGATTTGGATTAGGTAGGTTATAGATCACAGGATACACTCTTCAATAAAATTTTAAACATTCTCATTAGCTAACAGACGTCTATACACAGAAAACAGCTGTACAGCTGTTAAGGATTGTCTGTGCTTGCTCGGCGTTGTAAAGGCAGTGCCCGCAGTGCTACCAGCCAAGTGCCGGGAGGGGAGGAGGGGAGGCTCCCGCCTCTCCCGTGACAGGGAATTCACACTGGGCTCTGGATCCCTGTCACTCCGGCTCACAGATGTTAACTGAGTTTACTGCCGCTTTCTGCTCGCTGCTTGCAGGTTGCTGAAGTAATTGGTTGAACCAAAAAAAAAAAAAAAAAAAAAAAAAAAGGCAAACTACTGCTAATAATATAATAAAAGCAAATTCTAGCCAGCACAATAAAAATAGGAGGCAGTTTATGCTTTCTGAGCGAACAGTATGTGAATTTATGGACAAACAGGCCTCTGCATTCTCTCCCTTACACATATTGGGGATAAGGTTACATTTTATTTGTAGGGAATTTTATGGCAGTAAAGCCCATTCATTAAAGAAAGAAAAAGAGAAGAGAAAAAACAGATGATTGTTACCCAGAAATCCTCATCGGTTCTCCCCCAGTTGTTCATCCTTTAACTTTTTAAAGGAATTTTTAGACAAAGATGCTTTCTTTCTCCTCTGGAAAAGAAAAAGGAGCGGGGGGAAGACGTACAGTTTCACCCAGGCGCTTTTTAAATCTCTTTAGGCAGCACCCTGAAAACAACTTTCCCTTTAATGAAGACCTTTCTGGTGCTCTCTTCAATATTCACTTAAAAAAAAATTAAAACTTTGCGAGTTCATAAGGACGGATCCCTGGGTAGGACTTTTATTAAGTCTTTTCTATTTACTTCCTACCTAGATAAGATCTTAATCACAGCCCCCAAATTATCCGCAATGACATTTATCAACTCTAGTCATCTTTTCTTTAGCATGCTCCGCCTGACCAGTCGGCTTTTCTTCCACCCCTTCCTTTCAATGGAAGTTAATTTCGAGTACATGATTTATCTTGCTGGGCTAACAGCACTGAGGCAGCCCACCTTTTCAAAGGGCTGGCCAGGGAGTGAATTATAGCAGAGTTGTCCAGTGATTGCGTTCCATAGGGAAGGAGAATAGGCAGCCAGTATGTTGCCCCGATGTGGCGCTGGGACCTTTTCAGCAACCGAAGAAAAAAAGATTGGGCCTCTGACCGTGGGGCTGACAGGCAAGCGTTATATCAGCAGACAAAGGCTGAAATACCTGAAAGGATCAGAACTCCATGTACTCGGAGATGTGATGTTGTTTACAACACCATACGCTGACCCTATCCTGAATTTACATGATATCAGTGCAGTGGTCTTTTAACCTTTCCTCATTCTTCTTCCCGCATCTTCACACAGCTATTAGCATACGGAGAATTAGCAACGACCACATTAAATCCACCAACACTTTGAAATCCTTTGCACGCATTCTGCGGCAAGCGTTGCTGAAATGTATAATTTCCCTGCATGCCCTGTATATATCCAGGGGCTCTGTTTGGTTTGGCAATGGGTTTCGTTCAGTATCTATTAACATTCAACTTCTATTTGTAAAGGGCATGTACAACCCACTCAAGTACATATTTGGCACAAGCCACAGTCATTTAGTGTTGGTCCAGGAGTACAGCTGGTGCCATCTGGGGCAGGATAATAAGAATCTTTCACAGAGACCTCAGAAGCTGTGTTTTCATATTCCTTGTTCCTTCACTGCGTTATACAAACGGGGGTGGTTTATGAATATGCTCCAGTTTAGAGTTAGCGGCTCGTCCAGAACCACAAGCTCCAACTGCATTAGGAGGGGACAGCTGCGGAGGTGCCATTCCAACAAGCACCCCAAATCTGCAGGGTCCTGCCTACCAACAGCTAAGCAACCTGAAACCCCACCAGTTTTCGAGCAGTGGGGACGATTTCCAGCACTTTCTGGTTTACTTCTGGAAAACTAGGTGTCTCCTCGCTAATAATCCCACTTTCCCTACCAACAGGGTTGGGAAATTCAGAAGTTACAGCTTGTCTGAGGGAGAGACTGTCTCCAACATAATAGGAGATTCTGCAGGGTTTAAAGTTGCAGTGCAAAAGTTTCAGCTGGTTCTTAACACATATCACCACTCGAGTCAGCGGTGAAAGGAAATTTCTTAGATACAAAAATCACTTGACACTGCTGAAAAACCTGGGGCCAGATGACTTGAAGTCTTTGCATCCACGTAGCTGTTTATTTTCCTGCTCACCGAGTTATTCTAGATCGTACGCTACACAATTCTAACACTTTGCATTGACTTGGAAGAAATAAAAGCCCTTCGCGTTCCGGTTGGCACACCCACTCCGACCCTCCCCTTCACAAGGAGCCCGCCTCAGCGGGGCTGCGGAGCAAAGGACAGCCCGAGCCAGGCCTGCCCGCGCTGGGCACCGTCGGCTCGGCATGCCAACCCGCGGTGCCGCGTGCCATGAGCGCGAACAGCAGCATCAAGTCTAAGGGACAGCGGAGCGACCGCAGCCACAAGAAAGCCACTCATCGACTAAGGAAACGGTTCTTAGCGTCAAATGATGTGCCTCCAGTGGGTGGGAAACGGAGAAATAATTACGCTTCTGGTCACTCCCAGAACACGGGTCCTTTCTCAGAAGAGATTCTCATGCCATATCCCCGTACCACGCAAAATTAAGATGAGAACAGATGTAATCTTCCTTTGATACAAGGACATCCTGATTATCTGGTCAAGCCAGGCACTTTCTTTGCTCCTCTCTTTTAACCGGGTAGAATTTGTTTTCTCAGTACATGCTACCTTTTACTGCTTTCATGGCTCTATGGAAAGATGCACGTTTCTTTCAGTTAGCTTTTTTGGATTGGGGGGAAGGGTGATACTGCTCTGAAGGGACCAGAGACATTTTGGATGGTCCCCTGCAAATTTAACATGGATGCAATGCTCAGAATTACTTCCATACAAACCTGCTCAGCCTTCCGAAAAGCAAACACTGTCATCTGCCCTACTTGTTACCAATGCAAAATACGAGCAGCCCCCTCCCGAACGTTTAAGAAAGCTGGTATTTCCCTGCATGATTTTTAAAATGCTTTTCTCCACTGACCACGTTACTTGAGCTTTTGTTACGTTCCAGTGGAAAGAGGGGAATTCAGCAAGCTGCATTCCTCTGACAAGCTACCACAACTGTCAAACTTGTGACTGACCGATAGGGATTCTTTACAAAGTGGAAACCTTTGGTTATTTCTCATTCCATTTGCGGTGCTTAAAATCACATTCACCATTGAATGGAGAAGTTGGGTAAAAATACTGTCCTTTATGCAAAAAAAAAAAAAAAAAAATTCAGGCCTTTCTGCCCTTTGTACTACGGTGCATAGCTGCAGCTGTTAAAGCTGACCCACTCACTCATAGCAGAGTCACATGCAATAATAATTCTACATGTGAGTTGGCCTGAAAGCAGTGCATGATTTTCTTGAATTGTTTTACTAGCCTAGCTCTCAACTTGCAGCAACAAGCAGCTCCCGAACAAGAGCTGAAATATGAGCTCCGTTATTCTCTTTTGGTTGGATGCATCATTCACATGATACCATTTCTATTCTGCAATTGGTGAATATACAGGAACTCGGACACAAATTCGTAGGGATTTTTTTTTACATCCAAACAGAAGTTTAAGTTCTGTTACCGCAGACAGACGCTATTCCCAAACACTGCTCCACCTGCAGGGAAGACCAGCTAGTAGGAGAGTCATTAACAGGGAAAACCAAAGGGCTAAACACAGTCAGAATCTAAGTAGACGTTTGTGAAAATTGTCGCCAGTAAATGTTTCTCATCCAGCCAAGATAAAGATATATGTAGCATGATACGTATAATTAAGTATTACACTGGAGAAAAATAAGTTGATAACCAAAACAGGTATTCATCCCTTAATCATTCTTTGTCCAACTGTCTGGCACCATCCTGCTACTGATATCTTCTGGTTCATTGCTTATGGGAACAGTAAAAACACTGAGCACCTACAGGGTTATTAAAAGATGTCCGACTTCTTGAAACGTTGCAAGTCCTAATCCGTTTAACATCTGCCTGGAGAGTACACACCTCTTTTCCAACCTCATCTTTACAAAGAAGGGCATGAATTAGCAACTGAAAAAATCAACACAGACACACATGGGGACAAAAACCATTTCCACGTTTTACTGACAAAGTTTGCCAGCATTTTATGAAGAGGAAGAGAGAGAACGATATATTTTGTTCTAAGACATGTGCCTTTCTGTTCTACTGATAAACACGATTAGGTAAAGAAAGTCACTGCTGTCAGCAAGAGAAATACGTATTTTTAAACGTTAAAACTGTGTGTACCTATACTCAAGTATAAAATTGCCTCTCATTCAGTTTAAGACTGTCTTGTGACAGTCAAATGCATTACACAAATTGTAAACACGGCTACTTTTTTTACTGAATTTTGTACTCTGTGGCCTGTGGTTCTCTCTAAGCATATACAAGAAGGAAATTGTATTCTGTTGGAGACAGCGCGCTTAGCTTTGTTTTGTTATTCATACGGTTAGATTTCAACAATGTAAGAATAAACTGCAGAGGTGAAGAGGGGAAAAATAATTAGGAGTGCAACAAAATGCAAGAGCGCATTAAGGTGTTAAAAGGGTTGGAAGTGTGAAACCCAAAAATAAACATTCCGCTTAATACATTAAGGTAATGTTTTGATTTATGTTAACCAAATCAATATTTGAAATCATGGTAAGAGAGCTTGCATTTCCAGCTGGGGTAAGGACATAAAAACCAAACAGATTGTATTTAGAGCAAGCCTTACCATTGCAGTGTTCTGCAATATCACAGGTTTGCATTTGGTGGCATATAAATCGTGTTATTCTTCATTTACATTAGGATTAACTTTGTGGATTGACACTGAAGAACTGTAAAAAGAGTTTTAAAACCCTTCACTTTTGTGATCTTTTCCAAACCACATCAGCTACTGTAAGCTAACCTGACTAGCAATAAAGACAAGCGGACTTTGAGTGCTTTCTTAAGCAGGAGCCTCCCAAATGCACTCCTGTTTGGAAAATGCCTTTGCGAGGGCTGTTGAAATGGAACCAGTTGGTGTAACTCAGGTGTTAACATTTACAAAAAAAAAAAACCCAAACGAAAACCACCTCTCCTAAAGAAGCGATGAAAGTACTATTGTCCTTGTTCTCCACGTGTTGAAAGTATATAACCACGGTGGACCAGCAGGAAATTAAACATTTTGTGAGAAAACAATCAAAGCAAACAAAGCAAACACAGCTGATGAAACACAAGGTGAGGTTCAGATTAGCTTCTTTCTGACTAGAGAGACTATCCCGAGACCGACAGGAAAGATGCGCGATGGTGTGCATATTTTGGTAGCCGATGAGCCCATCCCACCCTGCCTAAATCTGGAGGCAGTGGCTGAAATCCAAAGCCATAGGAAATTCTTCCATCCTCAAAGAAGAAAGGCCACAACTACAGAACAGACGAGCTGGATGGAGTATGGCTGTCAGGAGGAAAAGATTGCATCCGGGGAGAGACCCTGAACAGATCCCAGCAGGCTTCCTCAAAGTGCCCAATGGGAGAAGCACCCTCATGCTTTTCCTGTGTTTCAGGAAGGTAGGAGGCTCAGTTTCCTTCAGCGCATGCCCTTTGTGCTAAGGCCTAATTTATTCACTAGCCCAAATTCGATTTAGCGGACCTGTGCTAAACTGATCAAAATCAAGGCAGGCCTGGATTAATCTGAAATAGCGATGTCCATGAAATATTTTAGCTCTGTTTAAATGGATCCTGAGAAAAACACTTTGATTAGACCACTCGGATTAGCTTAAATCCCAGTGTGAAACAAACCCTGAGAAAATGGTTTCTCTACATGTTAGTATTAGAAAAGCACTCAATCAGATAATAATATCTTCGGGCAGCAGGATGACCTCCAGAGATCCCTTCCAACCAATTCTTCTATGATCCAGCAAGTACAGCCTTCATCTGCACTACGGATCTGGATGAAGTTTGCTTTGGCCCTGTTTGAGATATCTTTGCTTTGTTGAACCTTGCAGGGTTCTGGGCCCAAGCCTCAGAGAAAGCTGGGTGTTTTGCAGAGGTAACTACTGAGGAACGCTCAAGCACGCACACCTGCATTCAGCAGTTACCGCACAACTCGCCTAGGTTTCCAGGCATGGAGGTGGAGAGCTTAGCTAAGACAGCAAGGGCCAGCTACGCTTGGGGTGCAAGCGTCAAGCCTGTTTGGGAGCAAGATAACTGCTCCTTCACAAGTGTGTGTGGCAAACCTGGGACAATCCCTGATGACGCTCTCGTAGCTAACTATTGAGGCCCGCAGATGCCAGCCTAAAGCACACGCAGCCCAGGCAGCGTAGTTCAGAGGAAGTTGAAACGTGCTGCTGAGGGTATGCTGGTTTGCCAAAAGGCCAATCCACACACAAAGAGAGTCCTGTCATTGTGGAGGAGGTCCATCTTCATGGCAAATCTGACAAATGTCTTATTATTACTATTATTTTTTTTAAGTGGGCTTGTTCTCTCTGGGTCACTTTACTCAAGCCTGCCCAACCTTGGTAATAATGAGCTGAGGCTGGTTAAGCAGCTAATTAGCATGCCGTTTGTTAGACGAGTTAAGAATGTAATTATTGTGAGTAGGCAGAGCCTGCCGATGGAATGCATTTTGAAGGTTACCATAGGAATCTTTCCTTGGTCTATTCATTCCGAGTGTAATACTAATCACTATCATAAGGAAAGGATTGCTTGGATATAGACTGTAGGTTAACATCTGATTAGATTTCCAGTGAACAAAGCAATTCAGGCAGTTTGTTTGTTAACCCTTTTGGGTCCTGCCAAAGTGTCCTGACCTGCGCGAAGAACTCCACGCTGTTGCGTCCCCCTCCCCTGCCCCGGCTTTGAAGTCACAGCATCCTGCTGCAGAGCTCAGGGCTCTAATTGCAGAGGGCAGGCTGAATGCTGTCCTCCAAACGTGCTGAAATTAGTGAGGTATTCACCAAAACTGGCATGGCAAGCCATCTATTACTGCTGTTCTCACTTGTAGACCGGTCGGGTTCAAATTGTGCTGGATAATTCAAAGGTCTGATTAAAACAGTAACTGGGAACAACCAAAGAGCAGAGCTACAGCGTTATTCTTTTGTGCATTTAAAATACACGGTTCCTCAAGCATTCAGCATGGAATCCTGCAAACAAACATCCTGGACACAAGTCCATCCCGGCGTTATGACAACTCCGCCCTGCAGCACTTGCACGGGAGGTCAGTTTGCTCAAGTGAGAAGCCAACCACGGGCCTTCGTTACGTCATCTTGGAGCACACGGGGCCAGCATACCACGCTACAGGGAGCGCGTGGGCACAGCCCCCCTCGCAAGCCTGCACAGGTACAAATGCCCCCAAATGACGCGCACGTGAAAGCTCTCTGGTGCCCGGGGGGATTGGAACCGGGAGCTCTGCAGTCCAGGTCTCGGGCACCTCCGTGTTGCTTTAATCACGTCAGCAGAAGAGTCCCGAGCTGCCCAAACCCCAGACTGGTCTCTCGCCGTCAGAAGAGCCCCTCCCAAAGCAGGTGCTTTGGTGGAGCATTGCGGAGCGAAGCATCCGTAAGCTGTACCTGCTTGAGATAATTCTTCTATGGATGAAGAGCCGCTCTCCGTTTAAAGAGTGCAAAAGTGCTACCTTTTGTCAGAAGGGAAATTCATGCAAATTTATCCTTTGTTCCCCTGCCCCCAAAAGTCACAGTCAGCGGAGATCACATTTACACCAGCACAGCTTTAAAGAACCCTGGATGTTCATTAAATCGCCTCTGCATATTTTGCTCTTTTTTTCCCCTCAAGGCTGCCTACCAAAAGTCTCCCAGTGGTGTTCCTTAGCTCTTATCCTAAAAATATTATAAAAAAAATGAAGTAGTGAATACCACAATCTGAATGCATTCTGTGTCCAGCATCATGCTGTTAGCAGCTCACTTGCGAGGCCCAAGTCTCGGTGGGAATTTACAATTCATCAGCGACCAAACTATTTTAATGTTATCAACACATCTTTACCCTGGCATATGAGTGTGTGACTTATGAAGAGAGAAGCAATTTGTTTCATGAATTTCATCCTTTGTTATTGAAAGCTGCTGGATTTGGATGTATAAAGACCTGTGCCATTAAGCCACAGGGCAGAAGCATCCTATGGGCTAACAAGTTTGTTTGCTTGTTATTATTATTTTTTAAATACAAATTACTTTAAAAGTAGCATTATGTAGGACTCTGAAGGTGCTTTACTTAAATCTTGTGCCTCTTCCAAAAGATTGTAGAATATGAAGAAAAATGCATGGAACAGTCCGTGATCTCAATTCAACAGGAAAATACCAGCTGATTTCTAACCAAATTAATGTATATAATTCAGTGGTTTTACAATTGTCCAATCCAGCGTACCTCTAAATAACTGTATTTATCAGAAAATGTGGATTTATTAAAACAGGAATTTGTCTGGTGTCTTTTGAAGAAAATTTTAAAAGGTAAAGGAGGATCAGTGTGAAAAGACAATTTGACATTCACTGTACAGCTCCTTTTTTTCTGCAAAATGCTGTCTGCTTAAACTAAGAGGTCTGATTTGTAAAGAAAGGGTCTTAAAAGGAAAGATGAAATCGAAATAAATATTTAAGGTTACTGAAATGAAGTGTCTCTATTGACAAATCCATTTTTTCAAATAATTAACAATTTGCGCTTTTAAAAAACCCGTTCAACCCCAATTCAGACCGCTTGAAAACAGCGGCAGTTCTTACAGAGCAGAACTCCCTTGGCTGTGGCAAGGTACGGCGCTGACCGACGGCCGCCCCGCAGGTGTGGGCTGTAGGGGGGTGCAGCAGTTCTGCCCCAGCTCCCTTTCCCTTGGTCCACGTTGGCCAACTTTGCACGAGTGTGCGGCGGGTACAAAATGACACCACGGTACGGATCGCAGCTCTAGCAATTTTGTTACAGACCTTTTTGCATTCACACAGGCTTCTTGAAATAACACAGGAGAGCGACTCTAGGTTTTCCTTGGGCAAAACTTTAAAATGAAGACGATTTTAGACAGCAAATAACTGGGATTTCCTGAAATAGCAAAGGACTAGATCAGCTCTTTCAGACAACGGTTGGAAAAAGTAGGAAAAGTTTTCTTTGTGTTATTTCAAATACAAAAAACTCAAAACATGATTTTGATCATTTGTTTTCTCAAGTTAGCGTATAAAAACAAGAAGCCAGGAAACTAAGAGGAATAATATTTCAATCCAGCTTCCCCTAGATTACCAGATTCAACAAGAAATAGAAAAAAAGTATTCTTTGCAAACTATTGTTCTCAAGCCAGTTCTTTCACTCTATTTTTGGCTAATTAAATTAATCTGGTAAGCAGGTGTAAACCCACTTGCTTAAGCAATGGTTTGGGTTGCTAAAAGGAGAGATTGGAGGTATTTGCACAGTAAGAGATTTGTACAAGGGAGCATTAAACCCTATCAACAAGAGGAAACTCCACTCAGGATGCAGAAAATCCTGTTTAGCGCTTACCAAATCGTACCAAATGCGAAACGCGGTCTGCTTCTAATCCAATATACTAACATGAAGGTGAAGTATAATCATCTGTTTTCTTAAACTGAAAAGTCCGATCGCTATGTTGAGTATGTTTTGCATACTTAATACTTTACATGGTAGATAGAAATATATAAGTGCTGCTGTCCTTTGACGTTTGCATTGTATATGCAATCAGTAGTATGCTGCGTTTTGATTAAAGAGCAGTTACTATCCAACCTTTAATTGCAAGGGACAACTTTTTCCATATGCACTTTATTTTGCACAAATACAAACTGACCAGGCTACCAATAAATGTTGCAGACAAGCGCAACATCAAGCACCCTAATCATCACCAAAGGCAAAGTAATATTTCATAAAAACAAATAAATTCCAATCAGATTTAAAAGGAGTATCAACAAAGAGCCAGAATTCAGTCTCGCCTACCTAGAGTTATAACCGGTCACCCTCAATTTGCAAATATTAAAAAATGGTTTGGTGCGATTATTATAATTTGACACTAAGGAGTAGCAGCTCATATGAAAAATGCTTGATTTCTGTTCCAAAGTTTGTTTGACCTTTCTCTGGGCTGTAAGCATACTGGAGAAGAATGACAGGTCACCGCCTGGAGCGCAAAGGAAGCTGTCCCGAACCTTCAGCCTTTAGGATCCCACTAACAGCAGACCCCTACGCAACGCCTTGTTTTCGAACACGTCAAGCTCATTATCTAATGCTTGGTCCACCGACCAAGCATTCACGCATCTGCTGCATTTCAAAAGTACTTCTTTGAACCGCCAAAAGTAACAGGACAACATTCATTCCCACTGAGGCATCTACAGGTTGGATGCCGGAGCACGCCGGTATTTTGTGAGGAATGCTGTAAGGGTGAGCGTAAGGGGAGGAGGAGGAGGAGAGGATCACAATGATACAAGCAGTGACTCTGTGTGTCCCGTGTCCTCACAGTGCTGGGCCCTTGCCAAAGACCAGAGGAAGCATTTAAAGAAGAAGCAGCGCTGGTGTTGCCTGTGGGCTCCTTGAGACATTACATCTGCTCAAAATATTCCTCCTTCCTCCAGCTCCCACCAGAGCCCAGCCCCTCGGCTGCTAAGGGCAAGGCAGCTCCAGCAGCTGAGCAAATGTGTTACAAAACCCGTGCAAAAATATTTGCCTCAAGTCCGCTGCAGCCATTCCTCCCAAGACAACCTGGGTGGCAGAGGGTCTCCGGCAGCGCACCTATGGCCCACGCCTCGGCATCACCAAAAGGCCGGTTCCTCCCTGAGGGACCCCGCGAGAGGATCACGCTGTCATTCGGGGACTCGCTGGACACGCAGGGACAGCCCTTCGCCCCAACCGCCCTGGCACTGACCGATGCTCATTCCTAATACTCCACCTCGTATTTATTTCAGTGGCGAGGAGGCTGGAGAGTCAGGCAAAATGGCCATTTCATTTACCTCCTTCAGCAATAACGACCTGCAACAACACTTAACATCCCTCCTCTTTCCCCCGGTCCTAAGCACTTCTGCTCTTCCCCCTCCCACCCGCCCCTTCCAGATTTGCTCCTGTTTTTCGTCTATTTGTGAAGGTGCCCAAGACAGGAGCTCACTTAATACGTTCCCTTACGCTTGTGGCGCAACAGCCTATTCAGTACAGATAAGCCCCTTTAGAAATGAAGGGGAATTTAATTCAGTGCTTGAGTGACAGCAGGAAGATTTATCCCCTCAGTAGACAATACGGCTTTTGGGGCTTTAATCTTGCCCAGACAATGGGCTGTTTCTCGGCCCTCATCTTGTGCTTTTCCCACGATGTTCGGTGATTAACCGGGGCTCCATTGGATGGAAGCCACTATCTCTCATTTAAGAGTGTTTGCGCCTCTGTCAAGGACCAGGGAGGGAGGGAGGGAGGTGGGAAGAAGAGAAAGGAAGGGGAGGGGGGAAAAGTTTAACTCATCTAGGAGAAATGCTGCGAGGCTGTAGACTGGGCCCAGACAGATGCCAGGGCTATCGGCAGTAGGCAGGGCTGGCTGACAAAGCAGATGGATACTGGCATTGTCACCTCTGCGAGGGCGCTGGGCAGGGCCCTGTTGATTTATTTCAACAAACAGAAGCTCCTCATTTATTTCATTCTGGTCTTTACTTAGAAAAGCACTTGTCGCAGACCAAAATCCACTGGTCCTTAGATAACGTGCTGCCTAAATTTAAGCATAAGTGCTTTTCTAAAAAGGAAGGACTCGAAGGACGCTCTGAAGCCTGCTCTTAAATCAACCACTGTGCTCACAGTTTAGAGGAAGAAGCTGAAGTTCTGCACTTTCCTGGCAAAGGTACTCAGATACCGTAGCAGAGGACAACCACACAGAGAGCTGGTGCATCAGAAACACCTGCAAAATACAGCAGGTACTCTCAACACCTTACAATAGCAGCCTTTATCACCGTACCTGCATTGCCCAAAGTGTTACGGATTATTTCACCTTATTGATGAAGACTATTACATCATTAGAAAGTTCACCACCAGTAAGTTTTCTCATGCCTAGTGAGGGGCAACCCTTACCGTTACTCTAATTTATAAATTAGTCTTTGTGGCAAAAAAATGTTTTATGTCTTTCTTACAGAAAGAAAATATCGTAGACACCAATGCTTCAATTTTGGTAATGAGCAGAAATACAGATTTAGCCTCAAAATAATATCACAGTATTCTGAGTGGACGTTCGTTACAGTAACTCTACGCCAACTCAGTCGTAACGGTCAATATTAAGGCATTGCAGTGTCAAGATCTTTTTATGTGGAAAAAGTTCCTGCCAAACTAATGTAATGTTTCATTTTGTTGGAATTTTGTTGTCAGTTTGTGTCTAAGAGTTCTGTTCATTATAAAAATTAGATGACCTTATGCACAGGAGACCACAGCAGCCTGTTCGACACTGAGCAGGGAGATGGCACTGAAAGTTCCTCTCCAGTGCTCAGGGGCTGCGAGGGAAGTACACATCCAGCCTTTCATCTTCCTCAAAGGGCACTGGAACAGACCAGCAAGCCTTCTGCAGGCCCATGCCGTTGTGGTTGATAAATACCTTAGCAATCCTGATTTGGCATCTGCTACCTGAACCACTAAACAAAGCAGCAAGTGGAACAGAACCACTGCACACAAATGGCTGTAAAATTTAAAAAAAAAAAAAAAAAAAAAAAATTAACGCGTCTACTTTTGAAAGAGGAATGATTTTCTTCGCTCTTGAGACCTGCCCACAGGGGATATCTTGCAACAATGAAGGAAAATAAGTTGTATAAGGATAGAGAGCTCTTCTATAGGTTTCCTACTCCCAGCTAGCAAAGGGGCACAGTCTCATCAGATCACATCACGCACGCTTTGGTACCTGCAGGCACCAGCTACAGCCACAGCACAACGCCATCAGGTGCTGCACTTACACGGCCAAACCAGCCCGAGGTCTAAAGTGTCAGCTGGCCTTGGTCGCTCCCACCAGACGTGTCCGCACGGAGCCTCCGTCCTATAGCCGGCAGACTGGCTCAAAGATGCTTTGTTTTAGCTATCACACATCTTTCATTCTCTGATCCTACAACTGCATATTTGGATGACTCAATCAGCTGAAAAAAATGTTGCAGTGTTCTCTTTTGTTGATGTGAATGTTTGGGAGCAGCTGAGCCAAAAAGCAAAAGCATATGTTTCTCCCTGCACTGAGACGGGAGTGTGTAATCCAATAGACACAGCTGAGTCAAGGCCACCAACAGACTGGCGTGCCCACGTTTAGCACACGGGGTGCCCAAAGGGTGGCACAAATTCTGCGCCCAAGAGAACGCTCTCTCCGTCCACTAAGAGAAAGGTGGCTACTGTTTCAATTGGCGACTTTAGTTCCAGGTTAATAAGTGACGGGGTGTTTATCGCTTTTCGAAGAGGAGCAACGAAGGGGCGGGGTGGGGGAATCACTAGATGGTGCTATTTCCCGCAGGCGCTCCTCTTCCTTTCCTCTTCCTCTTTCCTCTTCCTCTTCCTTCGCTTTGCGATGGTGGTCGCCCTTGGAGGGCCGCCGCAAACAGCACGGAGAAATATTCTGTACCGTATTCCCTCCAGTTGGAATAATTGTTGGCACAAAACCGTGGAAACCAAACGACACGCGTGGGCTGCCACTCGTGAAAGGGCAGGGGTGCCTGCCCTTCTCCGGGGTGATCCTGGAGGCTCCGACAAACAGCCCAAGTAAGCAGAGATGCTCAGCCTCGTCTGTGAGGCTCAATGTTGCCTCTACTATCACAATTAATTTGCCTCCTTTTTTTCCATCTTTGGAATCTCCGAATTTCTGAATTTCCAGGTTTCTGTTCTCGACAAAAACCTAAGAAGTCTACAAGATTGTTCAGGCAGCAGATGAACAGTCAGAGCAATGCAAATGACTGAAGCTTGCACATTAATTACACATGACGATACCTCCCATTGCTCTTAAAGGTACCTTCATGGTAGATTTTTTTCTTACTGCTTTGTTTTTATTTCTGCACTAAGAAAATTGACATTGAAAATGATCAGAGCCTTTAATCCTCAACACACATTAATACGGGGCCGCCAGAGGGTATAGTTTGAGATTCCCTTAACATTGTATTTGGGACTTCTCAGTTCCTTCAACCACAAGTTCAAGTCCCTGAGGAGTCACTTAAGTTCTTCAGTCTCTTTAATGAGATCAGCCAAGTGAATGGGGTTTTTTTGAGTGGTCTTTAAATGTAAATGGGTTGAAAAGAAAAGGTTTTATAGAATATTTTAAGGGTTTGGTTTTAATTTTGGGTTTGGTGGGGTTTTTTGGGTTTTTTTTTTTTTGTTTGTTTGGGTTTTTTGGGTTTTTTTAAAATTTGACCACAATCAAAGTGCATTGCGGGACACGCTGGGGACTACCCGCCCATCACTGCCCACCTGCCAGCGTTTCTGTGAACACGCCTCCGGGAACCTTCACGACAGGAATCGCGAGTTTGTAGAATAAAAAGTCTCTAAAGCAAATGCCAACAAGAGGTGTTTAAACAGCTCGTGTAGTCCACTATCTCGTACCAGGGACTCCCTGTCTGCACTCTTCCTTTTGTCTTTGACTCTTGTGAACTCGTTTAAGACTCCTTTGAGGGCTCACTGTAGTTCCTGGGAACCTTTTCAACACCTTTATACCGAGCTGAAATGGGCCTCTAACATGCCGAGCCGAGAAGCACGTCTCCACATCCCCTAGCACGCTCCAAATGCAGAAGGGCTTTGGTTTGCTTTTGCTGCACCTCTGTCTTAAAAGATAAAGGCCCTGTCTTCCACATCACTTCATGTAAATTAGGCGTGTATGAGGCCAGTGTCTTCTAGCAAATGACTAATGCTGCCTACAGCCGGGCAAACCACGGCCCTTTCTCTTCCCCCGCAAGCATCAGGGCCCACCAGCAACTCTGGGCCCGCTGCAAATTGGTAATTGGGGCTACACGGGCATCCTGGAATACTTTCTCTATCTGCCATGGTCCCTATATCTGGGGATAAATAACATGGTTATTTATCTAAAAGACCATATAGGGAGCCCACAGAAAAACAAATGTCAAGGCCCAATTCCCATGTTGTCTCAACCACGGCGAACCCAGAGTCACTCCATTTAACTTAGAGAGATCAAACTGTGGCTTATAATTTTTACAGCACCTTTGTCTGGCCCAGCATTTAGAGGAAGTGGGGAAAGTAGAAGGAAAATTATTCTGTACAGGCTTCCTGAGAACTACGAGGGACTTTTGTGGTAACAGCAGTAGGGTGAGAGAGATCTACATTTAGGAAAGTTCCACCATAAAAATAAAATTCATTTTGCAACACCCCAACCGCTCTGCTCCCCATGCCCAGGCCAGCGCCAGCCGTGCCCATCGCTGCACTCCTGTCCGCTGCGGGAAGGGATGCGGCAGCGGCCAGCACAGGTCAGAGGAGCTCCTTCCCCCTGCAGACAGCCCCCTTCTCGTTTCAGAGATGCCTCTGCAGGAGGCCCTGGAATCAAAAGCAAGGGCTTTTGCATCCTTAACTCGAAGCTGCGCTCTCCCTCCTCTCTCTGGCGTTTACAGTACAACCGCCAAAGCAAGCAACAAGGTCCCCGCACAGCGAGGCCACGACCAGGGAAATCCTCCGTGGCCGCAGAGGGGCCGTGAGCGCAGCCGCCCGCGCTGGGGCCTCCTCTGGGACCAGCGAGAAGGGAGAACTGCCGCAGGCGGCGGCAGGAACGGGCGGCCAGCGCGCTCGGAGACAGGCTGACGCCTTTCCAAACGTGAAGTAACTCCTGTAGCCATCGTACAGGCTCTGACACAGGGCACCGGAGTCCCCTGCTTCGAGACGGGTAATCTCAGACCCAAAGGGCCAAATGTGCGACGCAAGCCTAACGAGTTAGACATTGCAATAAGACCCAAAGGGCCAAATGTGTGATGCAAGCCTAACGAGTTAGACATTCCAATACCTTCGGGCCACGAATAGGAGTCAGACATTTAACGACATCGCAGGTTGCAGAGAGACTGCTGATCGTCGCCACGTCTTTTGATTGCCAGTTCAGCATCACATTAGCCATATCCTGGTGCTCCCTTAACTGCGTCTATTCCCTGGAGAGCCCAAGTGATGATTGCCATTTGCCAGGCTTGAACTCCAGCTGAACCCTGGGAGGCCAAGGTTGCTGAACAGTAACAAGTAGCATTACACAAGTACTGAGCCAAGCTGGCAATGTGGCACAGTCTGGCAAGGGACGTGTTTCTGGTTACTGCCTCTGAACTGGGCAGCTCAGAAGGTTTTTCCGCCTGTACGCGTGAAAATATCCTGCGATAATGGTACATGCAAATAGCAGCTCACGGCTGCATCAGAGGAGCCCTCTGGAGTTCAGGTGCTCCTCTAAGGAAGAAAGCAACGCTCGTCTGCAATAACCAGCGTCCCTTCGCCCTCTTGACTTTAAAAAAAAGTATTTCTAATGGTGCTTTCAGCTCATTCAGGCTGGCTGCTTTGTGAGAAGCTGCTGAGAGAGGAGATCAGGAACACATCAGACCCACTTTTCTAGCAATTGCTCGCACTTTACGCAGGTCTCCTCTCTCCAGGCTCTGCGCACCCTCTACAGTTCCCGAGACGAATCTGTGGGACTCACTCAACACTGTGTGACACCACATTTCTGTTTGGTCTCCAGGTTATTATCAGCACGCTTACACGGCGCGGTTCCAGAGCCACAAAGTCAAAAGCAAGCCAGCTACCCGGCTGACCCAGGTGGGATACAAGACCTGAAGGGAAAAAACCACCTTATGCCGCTTGCAGGTATTTTTGGTTTGGATCTCTGATCAAGCGGAGCACTGCCCACAAGCGAATTAACACCTACTGTTCACCCAAGCTGACATTGCCGTAACTCTCTAAGGTTATTATTTGTGCTGCAGTAGTCCCCAGAGGCCTCACGCTGACGCTGGACGTGGTACCACTTGTTAGCAAGAGCGAGTCCTTTCCCCGAAGAGCTAACAAATCCTTACGTTGCTTGTTAAGGGTGCAGAGCAAAGAGAAGAAATGACCACGCAAAGGTTATGCTGCAGGGTAGCGGCAGAGCCGGAAATCTTGCCTTCCTGAATCTGCGTCCTGCATCCACAAAGCTAGGCTAGCTAGGAACAGATCCATCCAAGCCACGCACATCTGCCCCGAGTGCAAACAAGAAGGTGTTACATAGAATTAATAGTGTCTCAGCATCCACTGCTTGCATTATAGGTTACATTTAATAGTAAACTGGTTTAGCAGTCTGTTTGCTGCCTTGGAGTTTAGCAGCACAAAGCACTTCAACGAGAAGTATAAACCCCTTTGCCCTTCACCAGTCTTTGCCCAAAGCCAGTAAGTGACACGATAGCTATTATACATAGAAGCTCACCTTGTTTTCCTAATAGGTTTTTGTTTCAAGCATCCTCAACTTCCCACGCCCCAGGTCAGGCTAACATGAAAGCACAAGTATTCAGGAAGCTTCTTTGCTTTAAAATGGCTGCATTTTGGCAGCAGCACTAACTCTTCATGAAATTACTCCTTTTCCTCAAATAATCCACTTAAATATATATAGAGAAAAAACCTTGTCTACATAAGCTGCAGCCACTGCAATAACACAGCTCCTAATCGAGACAGTGTCAGGTGTTCCAGTTACAGGGCCTTTCAGTCAAACATGCAGGTGTGTGCATTTGCTTCTAAATATCTGCAGAGCCTCTATAAATAGAGAGATTGTTTCCCATCGTCAGCTGTTTGACAATCCATATTAACCTGGCTAACATTAGATGTTAGGAATCAGTTCTTACACAGAGGATTTTCTCCAGATAAATCTCTCAAAACATAATCATGCCAACTCACTACTGATTGTTACACAGATGCAATACTTTAGAGGCAGCATAATCCATTTGTTAAGGGAAATACACTTAGACTTTTGTCCTGACCCAGCACATATGAGGTACAACTGACAGGCCAAGGGATCAAAGTCTCCCCTTTATCAACACACACTTGGCAGAAATGTAAACTTCCCCATATATGGCTTCATAAATTTGTTTGAACTTACTGGAAAACCAGCTAAAGACATCTCAAGGAGTGAAAACGCTCTCACCCTTTTGGCCTTGGATTCTGACCCAGGTACATTCTATTGTAAAAGTAAATTTTTTTCTTCCATCTACTGTTTTTAAGTTTTTAGGGGAGGACTGTGTCAAGATTAGCATATTGGGTATCTTTTGGTAACAACAGAGAGGAAAAAGCAAAAGAAAGCATCTAAAGATTTTTTTTTTCATATAAACGTAATTGGTTTGATCGTGAACTGCTTATTTGTTTACAGAAATAATCAATTGGTGCAAATCCAAATCAAAAGATTATAGAGCATCTAATCAACCTCCCATCACTGGCTGTCCCAGTTGCAGAAGGTAGATGAGGGAAGAGCAGATAAGAGGCTCAGAAATAAACACAAATGAAGAGCAACCTTATCAGAAGGAATGATCAACAGCGAGACAGACAACCAGCAGTGCTGACCATTTCTAAGTGTAGGTCAGTAAGAGCTAACCAAACTCTGGAGAGGAAAGCTCCTGGCCTCACGCAGTTCTGCAATTTCTGCAGCTCTCTACAAGATGTTCTCTAAAGGAGAAGTTTCCTTGTAACAAAATCTTGGGTTCTGGTGGAAGACGGCATGGCAATTCTTTCACGATACACTTTGCGCATTCCTTTCTTCCCTATTTCTGCAGCCATCCTTGCCCTAGAGCAAAACGTGACCGCTGTAGTACAGCGGAACAACTGCTGAAGGATCTGGAAATGATTTGGCGGGCAACAGTGGTCACTGGGAAAAGGATGAGCAGAGTGAAGCTCTGTGGCTCCCAGGCTGGTGTTCCATCTGGAAAGCACAGTAGCCAAATTCAGAACATCAGATCCAAAGGCCAAAGCGTGCTGTCACAGGTTGAAATTCTAGTTGAGAATAAAGACAAAATGAAGGATTGCCAGCGGCTGTACAGCACCACAGCCAACAACAACAAATTAGCTGTGCATCTGAGTTTCATACCTGCCTCGAAGTGGTTTTTATTTGGCAAGAGATATACCTGGAGCAGTAGGATATTCAAGGCTATCAAGCAGATACGCTCAAAGACAAATAAGCCAGTACTGATCAGAACACTAGAAACGAAAGGAGACTGTAAGAAATCCTAAAGGTGCGGCTGGTAACACCACAGCGATGCGATACACTCAGGGAAAAGTTTAGGATGATTTTAAGCAGACGCACCTGCAAAAACACCTACAATTTTTTTCTGAGTAGAGGGACTTTTAAACCAAAGTCATCAGTAAAGCAAATAGAAACACGTACCAGAATTCTGCTAGCAGCCAGTCTGATCCAGCACTCTTCACGTTTTACTGCCCTGGAAATCTTGTATGCATGGGTCTGGTGCAGTAGAGAAACCTAGGCTGCTCCTCAGAAGTCAGATCCACGTCCCTTGGGTAAAGAAAATACCCAAGACTCTTTCCTAAAGGACTAATGAAATTGCTTTACCTGACCAGTCATAGGCTTCAAAGAGGAGGAATTTGAGATGTGAGTTTTGTCTGCAAAAAAGGCAAGACAACAGCTAGAGACAGAAAGAGGAAGGAAAGAGGGGGAAGAACTAAGAAGGAAGTACCAGTTGTTTGACACCTTTTTGATGGAGTTAGATTTGCAAAGCAGAACATACCCCCTTCCCTTTCACTAGCCTACCCTGTCTAATCTGATTTTAAAAGAACTCCTTGAAATGAATCACCGCTCTCTGCCACACGTGCTGCAGTAGTTTTGCCTTTGAGGGGTTCTGCGTGTTCACCTTCGCACTGCACTCCAGATACCCCTCCGCAGCTCTGCTCAGGGTTTCGCAGGAGCAGTTGTGGCCGTAAACCCCGGCCAAGTCTGGACCGGAGGCACTTAAAGTGCCATCAAAAGGATGGACCCAAATGGCAGCTGCCCTTCAGCATAGCATTCGCAGGATATGGTGGGATGTCCCCTGGAGACCAATGATTTCAAAGCAGGCCAGAGTCCAGGTTTGAAATCCCCCTCTAATGGGTATGTAAATGCCTCGGGTTTTGCTTTCACTGCTACTAGCAATTTGCCAGCAAACTTATCTTACTCGTTGAGCCCAGTTTCTCTCTCATTTATCCCCCCAAAACCCACAGGGGCTCGATTTTTATGAGGTGCTGAGCGACCACAGCTCCTGTTCACTTACGCTGCGGTTGGAGGCGGGAGGGCAGGGATGCTCAGCTCGGCACCTCCGAGAAGCAGACCCCAGGGAAGGACGCTGCGCACGTCCTTAAGGAATACACAAACTGGCTGAGCAGCTGGGCACCTATAGCTGGGACCCTCAGCTTCACACAACCCGAGAAGGAGGTAGTCTTCTGGACCCGCACATCTGAGTTGCCACCTGGCTTTTTACCAACGAAAGAGGGAAAGAACAAGCTTTGGAGAGAGGTTTCTCTTGGCATGCAGCTCTGCCCTACTTTATACGAACAGATGAGTTGCCTGCTCTGAAATCTATGTGGTAATAGAACTTAATTCAAGGGCTAAAGACATTCTCCAATGGTAATGCCAGCAGTTGTACTCAGTGAACTGAGCCTCTCTTGCTTGCTCTAACAGCATGATGCTGTCAAGACAGTGCAGAATATGTCCGATTCCCGTGTTTCCCTGTGTTTGAAATCACAATAAGAAACATCTCCCTTTTTCCAGATGAGCAGTTGTCCACACGTTCGTAACCTGCTGATCTGGGGACTGCAATGACTGGCCAAGAAGTGAAAGAGAGCGCATGAGCCGCCACCTTCGCTCTGTCTGTGCTCTCTGCACGCATTCAAGAGTCGTGCGGCATTCACAAGAGCCAGCGCTTTTGTGCATCTCTCGCACCTTTCAAAGTCCTAAAGTATCTCCCGGGTGGAAGCCGAGGGGACTGCTTTTACAGGCACCTCAGGAAAAAACTCCAGCCCAAAGCAAGAACAATCTATTTGTGATGCACTGTATTATAATTGCTGTTTGAGACCCAGCTGTAATTGAGCCAGCGCTGTGCATACGTGGCAAGTGCCATGTAGTACAGTCCATGTCAAGAGAGAAAGATGAAGAGACTTGCCCAAGGTCACACAGGGAGTTCATAACAAGACCGAGAACAGATCCCAGATGTCCTGCATCCCGGTCCACCTTGTCAGACGTGATAGTCTTCATTTTCTTCCTTAGTAACTCTTGTGTATGATTAAGTTTCACAGGTGCCTAACAGTGTCGCTGACCGACACAGATGCGCTCCTTGCCAGTTGACAGTCTGACATTGGTAAGGCAGAGGATGGAAATAGTAGATGCTTCCGTGTTCCAACTGACGAGGAAAAAGGATTTGACAGCTCAATCTAACACAAGTCTCCTGTCTGCTGCACTGTGCTGTCTGTATGGTCGGAGCAACAACCACTCCTCCTTGGAGAGCGTGGAACGTATCTAACAATTTTTCCAACAGTGTCCTGAGCGTTTCAATAAAGAAATTAAATAAGCCGCTTACATTTTGATCTACCAGTGCAAATGCAACCAAAGCTGAATAAAGGCTGGCAGGCTTACCTTTCGCTAGTATTAGACTACTCTCTGTGTTGCTAATCATTAATTTTTCCTCACTCTTCGTACTGTTCAGAAGAACAACTGCACTTACCCTAAGAGTTAGCGGACAGAAGGAGCAGGTGTCATTTAGCAGAGAGGGCACTAACTGAGCCTCTGACCTTATCTGAGCCACAGACCAAGGTATGACCGCAGGCAAGTTACTTCTCTCTTCACCACTGTTTCTTTTTTCACCTTTTTCTTCTTAGGTTAGGCTGGTGATGAGATTTTTGACCACCTGATTTGACAGATCTTACGCATCTAAGCTCTTTTTAAAGCAGACCAGAGCCTGCTTTACGGCAGCATTTATTTCACTGCGCATCTGTGCAGCGCCTTGTGTGTTGGGACGCTGATTTCAGCTGAGACTGGCACAAGACCCAAGATGCAAATTGGTAATTCACATAATTAGGAAATCCCATTCAAATAATTATTTCCCTTCATTTCTGCATCATCGTTAAAAAAGTAACACACTAAACTGATTTAAGATGTCGATTACAAAACCAAACCAGAAGTGTTCAGTAACACCAGTAAGAAAAGAATTCCTCTGTGCCAAAATTTGCATTAAAATAAAATTAGGTGTTTACCCTGGCAACGCTACAACTTTTCTCTCTGAACTTTGTAAAACTTCATCCCCAAATGGATTGACTTGTACATTATCTGACATTTCCTCATTAGCTTCTTTCCTTTCTCTCTTTTCTTTGCAAGAAGGCCCTTGAGTGTAACAATGTCAGAAGTCTCTGAAATTTGACAGATCTTACATTTCCAGCTCATTTTCTAATGAGTTTGTACATCAGGACTGATTAGTGTAATAAAGAATTCATGAAGCAAATAAATGTAACACGAAGACACCTTGAAAAGAGGAAAGAAAGAGCAAGTCAAATATGTTGAGAAGAGGTCTGGCCTCTTTAACCTTCATTTAATCGTTCTGACAAAGACACTTCATCAAAGAGACTTGGCAGGTATTTGGACTTTGTGCACATAAATACCAGGCTTTGAACTTTTTCTCCCCTGCATTACCCAGGAGAACCCATCGTTAGCCTAATTTAGGCGACTTCTTATCAATCCAAGCTTTTGCTAACCATCGACTGACCTGAACATGACTGAAGTACTGCAAAGGACGAAATGCACCCTTGGCGACCAGCTGGCACGGGCACCCTCCCTGTTGCGAGGATTAGATTTCTCAGCCATTTCAGTGTACGCGCTCACTCTATTTGTAAATCACCGGGCAAACTTCCTGAAGGATAGCAACTGTCTCGCAATCTAAAATCATCAGTAAATTAGTGCTGTCTCCATTAGCGTAAATCTCAGGTAACCCCACCGAGCAGATGCAGGTTTTCCACAATAGGTGCTGCTTCCCCACGTGAAAAAAAACAGAACAGCACGTTTGCTTGTAACACTCCCATCTCTGGATTCACTTGCATTTTATTTTCACCCTATTCCATATCACTTTTCTGTTGCCTTCTACTTCGCTTTCAATAGAGCTCGACCCCCCCGCAAGTTATCTGAGCTAAGTAAGCTTGCACAAAGACGGTTTCCTCCTGGATACAAACCTTTACAGGGGAGAACTGGCAAAGAACAACCACCCAGATGTTCGGCTCCTATGGGGAGGAAATACCAGTATGTTTTATTTTTATTTCTTTTTATCCACAGAAGAAAAAAATAGGCTTTTTTTGAATAGGAGTGGATTTAATGACTGTGCTACAGAAACTATAAATTGGAGAAGTTTGCATAGAAAACAGGCCAGAGGTTTTTTGACCAGCTTTAGTTTGGAATCTCTTCCACTCTGGACATGGCTCTTGGCATCAGAGGCCTCAGACTCAGCAGGAGGTGGCACGCGCTATTGTCATAGAAAGCGTAACAGTAACTAACGCTAACGAAGAATAATTCTATTACATATGTTCAGATGGGTAAACTAAAATTCGTGAGAGTTTTGGTATTCAGGCCTATTGCACCGCTGGGCAACAGTGACTGAGGCTCTCTGAAACACGGCAGAGCAAGCTTGCCGCTTTCACTCAGGAAGGGCTCAGTGTTATCTGGTCGGTTGTACTCACTGTTCTCCTCCTAAGAGAGGCTCGCGCTGTCTTTACCCAAGTGTAATATTGTCAGGGCTCCTTAGGAAGCTGCAGGAAGATTCTTTTGAATAGGGACTGTATGTAAATAGTTCAAAAGAGTCCTTGTCCTGTCCAGACTAGATCTGCATGGGAAGTTACTTTTTTGTTCTTCGGAAGAAAGCAAAAACCCACAAGGAAAAAAAAAAAAAAAGAGAGAAAAAGAAAGAAACCAAAGAGACTTCAAACGGTTCAAAGAGCATTTCATCAGCATCTCAGTCCTCGAGAGTAAGGACCCCTTTGTCATCCTTGGGTGACTGACTTCTCCCATGAACTGGAGATGCACAGAGCATCTGTGGGTAGTTACGGCAAAATTATTCTTCCTGAGCCACACTGAAGATCCACTGTCCTTTGCAAAAGTCTCTGGCTGTTTTCTGCACCTGCACTCACCACTGCTGTCAACGAAGGATTCTGTGCACAGCAGCACCGACTGTGCAACAGAACTGTGCAGTCCAGGAGAGAGACCTGACCTAAACCCAGCACTCCAGGCACTTTGGCAGCCTGGAACCTCTCGTGAGCACGCATCGTCTGCTTCTGCAATGAGAATCACCTCTTTTCCTAGTAAAGCTTTCAAGGTGAAAAGTTTTGCTAAGAAAAAAAAAAAAATCAATCTAAATCTGATTGCCCTTGAAATTATAAAATGTAATCGCTTTTGCGGTTCTTCCTGCTAATGTTTTAAACTGATGTCTATTTTTAAAAATCCCATGAAAAACCATAGTACAGAAACACCCCCCCTCCACTCCACTTCTTATTTTCTGTACCCTTTTGACCTCATTTATCCAAGCCACTTTTTTTCCCCCTTATTCTCCTTTTGCATCTGTTCGTATTCTGCATCCTCTTTATTCTTATCTTCCATCGCTTCAGCTCTTCTCTCTCCAAGTTCTGCAGCGCTCTGGCCCAAACCCCACCCCTCCTTTGCCTTCCACTTTCAAAGACACTTATCTGCCTCCTCACTGAATATTACAAGAGAAAAGCTATTTCCTTCATTGTACAGCTGCTCCAGCGTTACTGCTACTCTTTGCAAAACTTTTGTGGACGGTAAAGCTTGTACTATTTCCGAAAGGGAAAATACATCCTACAGGTTCATACAGTCAGCACGTAAGCCACAGACTGATACGCTGCAGGGTGTGTTTGTCTCATGGGGCACTTCAACCTTTTTTTCTTCCTTTCTTACCCACTTTTAGAGAACTTGAATAAGCAGCATTGCTATGGTAGCAGGTAACGAACACGGCTGTTTCCCAGAAAACTACAGGAAAAATCAATACAAGTGAGAAGATGGTCAGAAACCTAAACTAGTAATAGGATACTGGGGGAAAAGCGTCCAGCCATTTTGGCTTAACAAATCATTTATAATATATATGATAAAAACAAGATACAATAATATGACTCGGCAAACTCCCAGCACGCTGAACTAAATACATGATTCCGTATTTATTTTATATTGTCACCACGGCGCCTGAGGGATAGCTCTTCCCTGGAGTAACTCTACATACCACAGTAGTGCGATATTGGCCCTCAATTTTTAACTCAGGCCTTCCACACTGTGGCTTGAATCCCGCTCATTTCACTGCTTTTGCACCTCTCTCTTTTGCAAAATCACAGAAATCCTGCAGAAACGTCTGGGCGAGACAGGAATCTCCTGGCCCCAGTTCCCTGCAGAGCTGGGGCTCAGTCACTGCAGAGCTGGACAGAGGCTTTCAGCAAGAGCTTTTATGGGAAAACGCTTCCCAGTTTTTCTCTTTTTGACCAGACTGGCCAGCAAGCAAATGGAATCTTTTTCCATTTTTCCCCCTCCCTGCATTTCCAGTAGCCAAATGGAAAAGGGAAACTCTGTAACATCTATTAAAACAAAAGTTTCCGTATGTTTTTTCCGAATAGCGTCCACCTACTCGCCCTCCCTAAGGGCATGAAAACTCCTTTTCAAGACCTCCGTTTTGAAACGCTCGAAGTCGCTTTGTTTTCAGGGACAACTCCTCCACGGCTCGCCCCCCGCGCCCCCGTCCCCCTGGGGCTCCGGCGCCCAGGCCCCGGCGCTGGCCGTGCCCCGCTCTGCGCTCCGGCGGGTCTCCTCCTGGCCTGCCGAAGGCTGTGTGACACTAACCAAGGTAAACTTCCAGGTAATTCCACCACCTCACCACTTCTGTTAATAAACTTCTTGATTTGGACTAACCACATGAAACAGTTTTACCGCAGCAGCAGAAACACGCGTTTCCACACGGGAGAGCGGCTGCGTAGGGGCACCCTTTTTCCCATGGAGGAGCGAGTTTGCATGAAACTCCGGTCATCTCTGGTTCAGAGCTACAAGAGGAGACAGCGGTGGTTATGAAATCCCAAAGCCGCTGGCGGCAAAGACCAAAAGTGACCGAGGGAGAGGACCCTCCCCACCCACAGGGCCCTCGCTTTAACCTGGGCTGTGGCAATCGACCCCCGTTTCAAAGCACCCTGCTAAACCCTGCCAGGCGCAGGCGCTCGTTTGGGGCTGACTAAACCCAAACGTCTTGCGTTTAAACGCAGCTTTTGGAACAATCATTTACGAAACAAAGTCGAGATTTTGGTACAGTGTGTCCCAATGGGGTGGAAGACAGAAATACATGCAACCGTCCTCTTTCAGGCCTAGCTTTTTTTTTTCGTTTAGCTCTGATTTTAGCAAGAGCAAAAGGACACTCTTACCCTTTAAAATATAAAATATTTATGAAAACTGCTAACCCAAAATTATAGCTTGAAGGTAGAAGCCGACGGTCCAAAAATAATAATGACACTGACCTCGTAAAGGTCAAGGTCAAAAAGGGACCGTGTTGTGGTTTTCCAGGCTGACCTCCTGCACGACAAGACTTCCTCAAATTAATTCCTGTTTGGTACATGCAAACCTTTTAGGAGGCATCAAACCTCAGTGTTTAAATTGTCAGCAATAAACTTCAAGTCACGGGCAAATTGTCCGAGCATGGAAACCCCGGCCCGGGCAGTCTTTAAGGACACACTCCACAAACACCTGGCAGAAACGTACCAGGCAGTCCTTCAGATCGCTCTTCCAATCCTGTTCTCTTTGATTCCTACTTTTTTTTTTTTTTTTTTTTTTTTAATAAAGGCTTCGCAGGGGGGTTGGGCTCGATGATCTCTCAAGGTCCCTTCCAACCCAAAGCATTCTATGATTCTATGATTCTATGATTCTATTAAATTGGGTGTCGTCACACCTTTAGTCTGTCGAATCAAATTTTGTTGCCAGGTAAGTACTTTAAGATGGCAGTCATGCCACCTTTTCACTCTTTCCTCATTAAACTAAACAGACCGAGCTTCTGGAATAACAGGCAAACTGTTTATTTCTAGGCTTATAGTTGCACGTTTTCGTTAGAAATTATGCATGAAGGTTTAGGTTACAAAGCAACAAAATGTGTTTTGCGTTGTTGTTCTTTTAAAAACCCATTTCACAATGAAATCCAGCCCCTAATCACCAACGGAGAATAGCAAAACAAGATGTATTATAATCCTCTTTATTTAAATGTTTTAATGAAATTAAATTCGAAGATACTACAGTAGGGTCTTACCCACTGCTCTCAGCTAAAAGAGGGAAGAAATGAACTGCATTTAAAATGAAACAGGTTTCTCTTCTGACTGACTGAAAGTTACAGGATGTTGGTAGTGAACCAATTAAAACACATCTTAAAACGATAAATACAAACCAAATGTACATTATCAGCATGTTCAGCCTTTTGTTTCTTGGTTCTATTTTGTATCTGCTTATTGCAATCATATGTGTTTGAAGGAGGGGGAAAATCAAATCATTTTAGGAAATAATAAATAAAGAATTCAGTGGAGGAAACAAAGGAGGACTGCATTTATTTGAACATAAAATAAACCGTGCCTTCAGAGAGTACGTTAAAAAAGAAGCCACAATATTCATGGGTCAGCAGGGCTCAGAAATATCTAGAAAAACATCAAATCAAAAAATCCGTCTCAGTTGAAGACACTAATGCGGCATCTCTAGAATATTCTGCAGAGAGGAAGGAATCTGCTGCACAGATCCCGTCTGTTTAGATCTCCAGCGAGGGATATGGACACGGGCAACGAGGAATTGTCATCTTGCCTGCCCGACCTTGCCGCCTCTCATTTTGCTGGGAAAGTGCAATTAAACCTGAAGCAAAGCGAATAGGTGCAAATAAGCAACGCGCTTCCTCTTTTCCTTCCACAACTAAATTGCCCTTTGGCTTTCTGGTCTACGCTTCTTCACCTCCTCCGAGCTATTACAGGTCCCTTCCGAACTCGGTGCCGGGCTTTCCAGACCCACACGTGCTGGGCGCTACCAGGCTGTTTACCTGCTTTGCTTCTTCCCAAGACACTGGCTTCTTTAGACACATCTTGTCAACCTCTACTATTTATTTTGTCACCTGAAATACCGGCAGCCTGCCTTCTGACATGTATAGTATCTTTATTTAGCCCAGCATCAACCCTCTAGTGCGTCAAGAAGAGCTGCGTGAAGTTGCCAGCCTGAATTTCACTACTGTTTCCGCGAGAATCTCAACATTTTCACAAACGCTTACAGATTAGTGCTGGAAGAAAGCAGTCATTTCTGTCACACAGCAGAGTTTTCTACAGTTGCAATGAGCGGAATGAAGTGTCTGTGTGTATAAATATAAAAAACCTACACCAGCTACAGGCATTCACTATTTTCACAGTAAAACACACATAGATTTTAGAAGTGAAAACATTCCACTTTTCACAAGTCTCAGAACACTAGATTTTTTTTTTAATCTACATTTTCCTTCCCCAGTTTTTGCTTTCCCAAGGCATGATTTTTTTCTTATTGATGTGTTCACAATCCCATAGCCCAAGCGGATTCTTCTTAGTGAAAAACTGTAGAAAGTTTGCACAATTTTTTCATTATTTGAGGCTGCAGGTAAGCAGCCGCATAGTCTTGTGCTTAGTGGAAGGAAGTATTGAAAATCTCCTTTGCTATTCCTCGTTTCACGGTTTATAACGTGATACTTACAAATACTTTGGTAGCAGATTAAGCTCCAGAGAAATGAAAACATTTAAAAAAAGAGCACAAAGCCTGCAAGTGTCCAAATGAGGGACCAGAAACTCTGCTTTAAGCTCCAGGAGGGGGTTTATAAGATGTAGTGCCGTGTGCCATACAATACAAGATAAACATCTGTTGTTATTTCAGTAAACTTAAATCAGATGTTAAGCTTTTTCTTCAGGGGGATAGTGGCACAAAGGAAGATTTTTTTTCTCTCTCTCTCCTTACCAAGGCCAAGGCGGCCATATCCTATGCCAGGAAGGCTAGGAGAAGATTCTGGAAGGGGCTTAAATACATACCCTTGAAGCAATACAGTGGCGATAAAGTGACCTTTTGTAACCTTCATTGTACCCTAGGCCTTGGGCCTTGGATTTCGGCCCAGAAGGACGTTTATTAATAAGGAGGCCAATACTGCGAGTACCAAGGGTGAGCTATGACGTTCACAAACTGAAGAACCAGTCCAGAAACAGGTGACTCCGATGGAAAGATCTTTGGAGCCTTTGGTGGGCTTTGGATTAAGCCCTCCAAGGCTGCCAAGATGACCACCCATGCTGGACAATTGCTCTGCAGTACCCTAAACGGGTGAAGAGAAGTACTCAGAACCCCGCAGTCATCTTAAGACTTCGCAGGCTTGCTAGGTTGCTGTGCAAGGAAGGGCGCTTTGCTTTGCTCCAGGCTCCAGTCTGTTTCCATCAGTTCAGTGAGAAGTCTTCCTTCTGGGTTTCCAAAGGAAAGGCGCCCGGTTCCTGAAGTGCACCCAAGTACCCCGCAGACACCAGCCTATCCCCTGTGCAGGGTACTTGTTCTTGCAAAAGGTTCGGAGCTCAGTGCCAGGAAACGGCACCGAGCACGCTGGCTGTGGTACAGGCACGTGCTCCGCCCTGGAGCACCCCTGGGTACCACCCCAGCTGCTGGGCAGCCGGAATACCTTCCGCCGCTTCGGAGGGGACGGCTCCCCCGCCACCCCCGCCACCCGCTTTGGCCGTTAGGCAACAAAGGGCGCGCGCTGCACCCGTTCCAAAAAGCATGGGAGAGGTCACACGCCTGCTTACACGGAAGATAAAATGGCAATAAGCTAGCGCTGATTTGCCATTGTAAGACCATGCTGCTTTGCCATCAGCAACGTGCTTTGGTTAAACGACATCAAATAGTTCCGTTTTATAGGCGATATTCCACGTTTTAAATTGCAAAGGATCAGTCTTAATTGCGAAGTTTGACAGCTTGTCTACTTTTCTCATTACACACTGTAAGCTGTAAGGTACAGCTAAGTTAATATTCCAAGCTGTTTCTGTTTTGAACATATTAAAAGGGACCTTATATCCAGAGCACCAGACAGCATATGGAGTTCAGCTCTCCAAGCCTTAGGGTAAACCTGCTTGGGGTTATGCTGGACCACTGGAGATGTTGTAAAAAGGAAATTTTGCAAGGTACAGTTCCAGGAGCTGTGCTTGCTTGTGTTTCTCTGCACAGTGGTTACCGGCAGTGCAAATGAACCATAGACCAAATGCAGAACTCCGGATAAAGTAACAGTAATCTGCTTTTGCGTCCAATTCCAGATGTAGTTCTGTTCAGCTTTTAATTCGGAAATTTTGTGGCATAAAGCGATTTAACAATGCACTTTTAATGACCCAATATATGTATCTTTTGTTTCATTTTTATTTACCTTCACAGCGTACTAAAACGTAACCAGCATACTTCAGTTTTTTACATTATATTTTAATTAGTGTTTTTATATCTGAAAAACAAAGACACTACTCAGTACGAACACACATCTACTGTGCTGCATTTCCCAAGGCATATGATTTAATACCCAGAACACTAAGTCTCTCTCCATCAAAATTAATATTCCCTTGCTGGGTACAGGCCTGGTCCATCTGGTAGCTGGGTTTTAGGATCTGTGTGAGGAGAGAACAATGTTTGTTGTTCTTTCAGAAGTACTTAATGTTTTATAAACTCATGAAACTTCACAGAAGAATTAGCGTCACTGTGAAAGTAACGCAGGGCAGGCAGGACAGGCAGATGTGCCCCACAACTGATTAATTCTAGGTAGGTTTTTTCTTTTCTTTTCTTTTCTTTCTAATAGTCATATATTCAAGAGGGATGACATAAGAGAAAAGAGCAGGCCTTTTCCCCAAACGAAAGCTGAATACGGCCCTTCTTCGCATTGCGCATTGCTTATTGAGCTCTGCCTGTATGCCTTCCTGCGCATTTTCCGGATGACAACCCTTCCCAACGGCGGATCCCAGCGGCAGAGGGAAGACAAGCGCTTTGCCGCAGCACGAACGCCCGGCGCGGGGCGTGCAGGACCACCTCTGGGGGGGCAGTCAGCAAAGAGCTACGGGGAAAAGTGCAGCGTGAAAGCAACCCAGACGAAAACTCCCACGTCCGCCTGAACCAACCCACTGACTCTTCACCCGCTTCTCTCCTCCGGACCCCCGCGTTGTCCTCGTCTTTACCGTCCTCCCTCAGCACTGACCGCATCGTTCCGCACTAAGTTTGCGCCGGGAAAGCCTCGAAGCAGCAGGCACAGCTTGCCCCTCAAAAGAAAACTCTGGTTCGCAGTTTCTCCAGGCTGCAAGTTCAGGCTTTTAGTCCCCATCCACGATGGCTTGGCCATCTACAATTTTAATCCTGTGCAACATTTATGGAACATTCCTTTCCTCCTCCTCTGAAGCAAGTGCAAATACTATTTGGCAAAGAGGAACTACCCACAAGGAAAGAGTTCCTCAGAGCAGTTGCACTAGAACTTGAACTAACCATAACATAACACGTCTGAATAATACTGTGAAAAATATATAAAATATGTCATGGCATTAAAAGTTTAAACATCATAAATCTTCAGCGTGCTATTTACTAGGCTGAGAAGGTGATAGAAACAACATTCTGAAGTGGAATGAGAAAAGAAAAAGAAAATGTAGTGTGGAGGCCAGAGTGCAGCGAAATCCCCAGGGACCCGACTAAAAACGCAGCTTTAAAAGGAGCCTTAGCCTAAGCTTTGCACCGCCGTGGCTGGCAGAATTTACCTCGGCACTGGAAACACACACCTTCGCAGCGAGCTACTTAGTTAATACTTTGGGAAAAGATTTTAAAGAAACTTATCAGAAGAGATAAGAATGCAGCAGAGAAAAAAAAATCAGGTCAGAATTAGCGGCAAAGGAAAAGAATACCACACAAATAGAATTAGGCTCTCAAAACGTGCCATTGTAGAAGCCCCGTTCCCCCTGTGCTACGGAAGCACTCCGTCGCAAACCAGCGGCTGTGACGGGGAGACTGTACACAAAACGGAGATGAACATTGCCACCTACAAGATTGGCTCCAACATTGCCAAATTTCAATACAAATTCAGAGTTCAAGCTTCAATCCAAAAAACCATTTTGTCAATTTTCAAGTTGACAGCCTTGCTAAAGTATCAGATTGATTTGAGCTTCTTTCTACATACATGATTACTGATTTATGGCTCTCAGGCCCTGCATTACATTTCAGCAAGTAGAATATTTAGGTAGTTACTGTGAAAAATATTTAAACAAGCAACTGCAAATTTTGCAAACTGTCAGTCCAAACCATGGAGAAGTTATCCGAGGGCTCTGACTGCAGAGAAACAGGGTTTCTTTCTTTTGTTTTCTGGAGGGGGTGGGGTTTTTCTTTTCTTTTTTTCTTCTGGTGGATGGTTGCATATACAAACTTTCAACAAGAAATCAATAAGAACCCGACTTGTTTGCTCCTTAGAACCGGTAATTTATAGGAAGCCCTGTAAAACCGTAAAATCATTTTCTTCACAGAACTCCTGTTCCCTTAACTCTCTCAGCAAACACTGCTTACCGGCTGAGCAAATTATAATTTGTATAATAATGCTGCTATGGATCAGAGCTACACGGACAAAACCTAGAGACAGTCCTGACCAGATTCGCTACCCCGACGTTTGACATTCAGCTTGACATACCGGACACACGGGCAGAGCTCGGACTGGGACCGCAGACTATTCCTCATGCAAACTAACTTTCATAATTCAGAACAAATTCAATTTTCATCTGTAACTGCGAACTTTTCTAGCTTTTGTAGCTTCAAGTCAGCTCATTAACATTACTTAGACATCGTTTTTATAGTTGAATTATACTATGTTTATACTGTGGAATTCCATTACTTAATTGCTTCACTACTGGAAATTTCAGTGGGGTTCTCATTTTTCGCATAAATCTTGAGAATAAACATGTTTCTGTATTTCTCTTACTTAATTAAGTGCATATTTCATAAAAATAGCCAACATAGACAAATTAAGCAAAGCATCATTTGTTTAATCAAATGGGAAACTCATGCCGCATTTAAATGGGGAGACTTCAAAAGCTTTTTGCATTCGCTTCCGGTAACTGCCAGAGCCTAGGGATTCCTCCAAACTATCCAAACCTGTTCGGCCTACAAAAAAACCGCGCCGGGAATCACTCACACAGTGCTCTTACAGTAAAGCCAGCCCCAAAGCATATAAATCTGTGAACCAGGTCCCTGCAAAATGATCTGGTTGGTCTAAAATGGGGGGGACTGTGGGTGTGCTGTCCCCGGCATAAATGGGGGGAGGAAGCACAGGGAAGGACGCTGTAACGACCAGTCCCTCCACCTCATGGCAATGGCAATTATATCAACATATTCCATCACATCAGGCAATCCTAACACGGACCATGTCTGCCCTTCCTTACTGACGCATCTCCTGTCTCCCAGCAAATCTGCTCCGGGCTCAGTTTGGGTTTGTTTTCTTAAGGCTTGTATCTAGATAAGGTGTAGCGAACCATTTGGTTCACTGCAGTGGTGGGGTTTAGGGTTCTTTTTTCTTGTATGCAGCAAAACCAGTATGTAGCCAGGTGACTCTGGGTGACGGGGCTTTAATAAAAATCGCTCAGTAGCATGCAGGGACGATACTACAGCACTTTCCCTCTCCTAGTGTGGAAACAGCGAATGGAAGACAGGCGTTCTTGCAATGAAGGAGAGAAGCAAGAAATGAAACAGAGAAATAACAGGAATGATTTTAGGTCAACAGCGGGATTATTTTTTTCTTTCAACAATTTGCTCCCTCTTCTATACAGAAGTTTTTGCAACTATCACATTTGTTTTGACAAGGGATAAAATAATGCCTTAAGATTAATAATTACTGAAATTTTAACAGCTATTGTGGATGACATGAGCTAAGGAAAAGAGCAATAAACGTAAAAGACAGATTTGTTCCCACCAAAATGAGAAAGATCTCATCTCATTTTAGCCATGCATTCATTTCAATTCTAATGTCTCTTCTTACATATCTTTACGATGTGTAAGTCAAGGTATAGGGATAGAATGTGGGCTTTTTCTGCAACTGCAAAATAACTCTCAGAATTAATTTCCCTTGCAGACAAAGAGTTTTGCCTTTCGAAGCTGGTATCTCTCGTCACTTCAGCTGTCCCCCTCCTACAAAGCCAGTTAGATGTTGTCTATTTATCACGTGGTGCAAATCAGCTCCATAGCAGCCCAAGAGACTGATTCTAGAATTCCAGCACTTGACTCACAAGAACTCCCTTTGCCAGAAACTGCTCCCACAATATTTGTGTAGACAGAATTTGTTTGGAAGTAACCGACAAAATAAAGATGCTTTCCTTGAGCGAGTAGTGGGCACTGAACCGGGAGGCCCTTGCAGCTCGTTGCCCTAGAGGCGGTATCATCGCTGCTACAACTGCCCCGTCTTTAGAGGAATTGTGCCTTGGGAGTCAGCGTGGGGTGTGCAGAGTCACAACTACGTTTACTGAAAGATCCTATTTTGAGCACCTTTTACTCAAACATCAAAACCATTTAGAAATTATCACCTGTCTTGGCAGAGACGCAGCGGCTAAACAATACAAGCAGCTGGATTCTGCATTTGTGTCAGCCTTAGTAGCTGGCATTGAACATCAGCCTCACTCATCGCTTTCTGAAACGCAGCCAGATTCTTACTTCCTAAATGAAACCTGCCTGAACAGTGACATTCCGTTCCACGGGAGTCCTGGAGGAATCAGGTGATTTATGGAAACCGGTTACTCGCGCTCAAAGCCTGGGCTAAATAATAATCAATACTTTATCAATATTTTTAATATGACATTATGGACCCTGATTTTTCTTCCACAAAGACATCTGTAGAACTATAAATAAACCCCCTACTACACCAGAGAAAGATCTGTCCGCAGGACTGACCTCTGAAATGAGCGTCTGCTCAGATCCAGCCTGTGCCGTGCAGCTCCCGGGAGCTGCAGCTCACTTCATGTGTTTGCAACACATCAGGAAAACACCAAGTGGAAAGGCTGGATCAAGGAGGTACTTCCACTGGGCAGTTTCAGGTATCAGGCAACCCAGCACAGAAAAAAAAAGGGATTAGAAAGGAAAATACCAGTTCTAGAGGACAGAAAAAATGGTTTCACTTTGATCTGAGTGACCTAGCTCACGCATTTCAACAATTGGGTATGGTTTTCAGATGTATATTTATTTAGTTTTAAGACCTCAGCTAGCAGCGAGAATGAACAACCCTGAAATTCCCAGGCCCAGTTTTGGAAGGTCTAAGGTCACAACAATTTCAGTGGCATTTAAAAATGGTCAACGCTTCCCAACACGACTTTACGCTGTTTAAAATGTAAACCAGCAATAGATTTTGGAAGTCAGATAAGAAAGGGTAGTGAGAAAGATTTGGCAAAAAAGAGTCTATGTTACGCAGAGAAAAATGTGTATGTGAAATAGCTGGTTTGAGAGCGGTGCCTTTTTCTCCATTCCCTCCCTTACCTTCGTTCTACCTACTCTCTTGAGAGCCAGAAGTGGGCAGGCAGGAAAACAGAGGACCATAAGCTCGGGCTCCATTACACAAATGTTTCACTACAAGCATAACTTACCCTTGTCAATGACGCCACTTGCTCTCAAATAACACATTTACTGAAGAGCTCGGGACCAAAACTAAGACTGCAGTCATCAAAACATTCTTCCTAGTTCACCCGGTGTGGGCATTTCATTGTAGACCTTGTCCCAGCAGCTCCCATCCCACAGGCAAATGGGGACTCCTCACCTTAGACTCAAGTCCACTTATCTACAACTTCCCATATTTACCATCATTAAACTATCTGCAGGACACCGAGGGCAGAAACCTTACCTGAAGTGCCTCATCGTCTGTTCCCGATACTAAAATCTTTTCCTTTGGCCCTGGCACCTTGCATTAAAAGTTTTGCCCTTCCGCAGCTGTAGTCATAAAATCTAATACACTAATTAATCTAACAGCAGAGTGAATTTTTGGCCTACAGCGCTGAAAATTACAAAAGATGATACAATGAACCACCGGATGCACGGGTGAGTTTTTCCCTTTCTTGACAAAACAGAAACTAGACAACATGAAATCCAAGACAGTTCCCAGACGTGTAAATCCACAGTAGGAGCGGGCTGTGTTGCCTCCCGACTCTTCCGCCCCGCCACAGCCCACTAAAGCCCTGATCGGAGGGCACGGCTCAGCAAGGTAGCGTCTGCTGCTTGCCCCGGATCTCAGCGTGGCCCACCTACTAGCCCTCGGTAGGAAATCGCCACCTTTCCGGATGGGAAGTGAAACACCAGAGAGTACAGCACTTCAAGCTGGATGCCGATATGCCAACTCCAGTATCGTACTCCCATCGACAGAGAGTTTCCCGCCTTGCTGTCATGGCATATTCTGCTTCTAATGTGTATGTTGTCTCCCTGAGGTGTGATTTAAAGACATCAGAAACTGAGACATGAAAAACCCCCATGCTTTCAAATTTAGCTTGCGTGCTCCTACTGATACCTACAATACGAAGCCTTTTCTTACAGGCAAAAGCAAGGGGGATGCCATTGCTCAAGTGTTTTTCTGCAGTTGGTTGGGGTTTTTTACGGCAGGCTACCTTAAAGATAGAGGGACGCCACTTAGCTGCATAAAAGTGACTTTTTTTCTAAGAGTGCTGTAATATCTGGAGTAGCCCCTAACCTGCCTTTACTGAAGGAACATTACTGCATGGTGCATTTTAAAGGGAACGTGACATATAATAAAACTTTTATTTCCAGCAGGCGAGGTTGCTTCCTACACATCTGTGCGGTGAGCGGTGCTACGCAGCAGTGCGGCGGGGGTTTTATTCCTGGCGGGCACATGGCTGCAATGAAACATTGATACTTCTTGTAAACCCCAAACGTTTGACATGTTGGCACAGAGATGCCTTTAATCTCATTTCACGTGTAAAGTCCTCTCCCCTTGAAAAAAGCTCTTCCTCACACAGAAGCCATCCGCGGTGCGTCAAGTAGCCAGTGGCTGTGGCTTTCAAAGCAAACCCAGAAGTATTATTCCATTTTCCGCTGAATAAAAGTATTGAGGTTTCTTTGTCGGCGAAAAGCGAGGCCGGATTCCTTTACCCCCCTGCCCTTTCTGCTCACAATGCCATACTCTGTTTGGTGGGCCAAGGAGGGTGTCTCCCAGGAGATCCCAACAGGATTCGGTCCTCTAGTAATGGACTCCTAATACTTACTAGAACCATCAGCCTCCTCCACGTTTCGCTTTGAACGAGGGTAGTCTGTCAGGAGTGGAAAGCAATTTAAAACCACCGGTAAAGAGAGAGCTCAGGTAGAGAAGAAAGAATGATTTCTTATCAAAGCTGCCAATAGAGAAGACCCAGGTGGTATGGTAGAGAGGGATCCCAAACACCTACCTCCAGCCCGGAATTAGCAGATGACATTCAGTAACAAACAGTGGCTTTTAGCAGCTCAACAGGACCTTCAGAGGGTAGCGATTAACACCTCTGCTGGGGGGAGAGGGGAGGAGGCAGGTAAGTAAGAACCTAATGTCCTGGGAGGTTTGCAGTGCCGAAATTCGCTTCTACGAGACAAGAGATCCACAGGCTGGCTCTCTGATCCGCACCTGACGTTTCAGAAGGGGTGTCAGCCTTCAAGGGTCTGCTTCGAGAACTGTCATAAAATATTTTACATACATGCATACGCGTGTGAGAAGACCCAGACCGTGGGAAGCCACAGGAACACATGGCATGCTTAGACGTGATCATTAACAGAGTTCTAGAAACCCTGCTGGGGCCGATTTCTTGACGCAAAGAGGGCGGGCATAGCAGACTGACTTTTTGAATGATTTTTCAATTTGGCTCTTTGTTGTTGGGCCATATCAGAGAGGTGGGCTGAATTATACCCTCCGAGAACTGCCCCATTACATTTGATTTCTCGCCTTGAGTGAAACTGAATTCTCATTTCCCTTTTCCTCTTACAAAGAATAAAAGCAGTTTGCGTAAGAGACAAGCAAAGTTTTAGAAATAAAGCATGCTCTCCGGCAAAGAAATGGAAGGGTCTGCTTTCACCAGACAACTGCCATTTAGAAACACCTCCGTGCAGAGATGCGTTTTAAAGCATTGCCTTCGGACAGCAAACATCCTGGACTTTGGTACATACAATTTAGAGTTCTTCTAATACCTTTAAGTGTGTAGGGCGGAAGCGTAATCTGTTTTGATAACTCTTGACATTAAACAGTGATAAATAATTAAATATGTTTAACCGTTTCATTAACTAAAGATAGATAGATTGAAAGAGCTCCATAGATAGAATATAGATCAAAAAGATTGAGACTGGCTGTAAATTCCCCTGATGTTTTATGACACCATTTGTATTCTGTCACTCACTAGCTTTATGTATAGTCCAAGCTGTGAACTGAATACCCCATTCAGAAAGCCACTCACTCTGCATGTTATTGCAATTTAATATTTTCACACACAGACACATCATTATCTTGGAACCTGACACTGCAAGGAGAATTCAGTAATTTTTCAAGAGTCCTTTTTTTTTTGTTCTAATGTGAGCACTGAGGCACAAGATTGATCTAAATGAGCACTCTTCCAATATTTAGTCTCTAGACAGATAGATCAGCAGGTAGATATTTGTCCATGTTTTCAGGGATTCTTCTCATTTCAAACACGTATGATGGGATTTCACGGAAAGAACTAAAAAGAAAGATTAAGAATCTGTCATTATCAACAAGAAGAATACCCCTTACACAGTTACAGCTTGCGACTGCGAACCCGCCATACATGTATATATTGACAGGGAAGCCCTCAGAGCCGTCTCTTCAGGTACTGAAATGTGACTAAGGAATGGGGTTACTCCACTCACGCTAGGATTCCGAAGGGGCAGTAAATACACATTCCTCCAGGCTGTTTGAGAGGAATCAGGCATATAGCGCTTCAAATTAGGTAAATTTGAAGGTAAAACCCCTCATTTGTTTCTCAATATTTTAAAAGCCAGGCCGCATCAGAAAGAGGACTTTAGAAGTAGAAGCAAAGGCATGGCTGATTTCATCCTTGGAAACAGGTATATCTTATACCAGACCCTTGGTGGCTAATCATTAACGAGCTTTACGTAGAAACTCAGATATAAGAAAAATCTTTATATGCAAATAGCATTGATGTCCCAAAGAGTTCAGTGCCTTGAGGGCCTGCTCCAAAGTCCAGCGAAGTCAATGGAAAGACTACCATGAACTTCAGCAGGCTTCAGGTTCGGAGCAGTGAGGTTGCAATGCTGCTTTCTGAGAGTAAATGTCCGGCTACGGTGAAGGTTCCCTTGAGACAGCGATCAGCCAGACAAGGTTAAAGGCAAACTTCCATCGTGGAATTCATATTTCCTGGTCCTGAGTTAGACAGGAGCCTCAAGTTGCCCTAAGTTATGCCCTCAGTATTTTCTTTAGGACAGGAAGGATGGTTCCAAACCAAAGCAACGCTCTGGAAATCTTCCATAGGTTCCTGTTTCCTTCTCTTCCCCCCACCCCATTTATTAGACTTCTGGCTTCTTCAGTAAATGACGGGGGAAGTCTCTAGGTACAGAGGGCAGGGAGGACCGTGTCCTTGAGCTCTGCGTTCAGCCTCCAGGCGTGTGATTTGGGCTGAACTGCAGACCTACGAGAACCCCGGCTTCCCCAGACACGCCAGGCAGGTGCTTCCTTCCGCCACTGCCGTGCCGAGAAGCAAAATTCGCCAGCATGATGCAAACCACCCAGATAGCATGGCCGTAGACATGCAGAAGAGACGCTTAATAGAATTAATTCTGTGGCGGGACATTTCTCTGGTTAACACCTCAAGACTTATTTCACAAACTGCTAAACAACGATACTTTGAAAAAAACCAGTTACTGTCCATTGGGCAAAAATAGATTTATAGATAGGCGTTAAACGCGACTCCTTCTTCTGATCTACTGGAACAGACAGCGCTATTACGTAAATCAATATTTAGCTGGGGTATTGACTCCTGGATCATACAAGAAACTTTCTGATTATGGCCGGGGGCTATGCGCCCGACTGTTTGCACCGAGCCTCTGTTTTCTTTCAGGACACAGAGACCTACGCGTTATCTGAAGAACTACACGAAAATGCTGTTTTATCTGAAATGGGAGTTAAAAAGGAATACATGAGTTTAAAGAGGAAATTAAATACATACTTTGAAACACGTAGGCCTTTAACGCCTGTATCATCCACCCCTCTGCCTGTCTGAAGGGCTACAGAGAATCCAGAAGGGAGTTTTCCGAGGCATATCTCACAGGTTGATACTGTTTTGCTTCACGGGTGCATGCTTTTTTTATAGATAAATAAATAATGTTAACCTCCCTGCAATAACCAATTTGAGGAAGCGCTGAAATTTACCTAAAGGGCCTTAAATGCACAGATGTTCTACGCGTCTGGAAAAGCAGGCATCTCCTACGGTCTGAGGAAGCATCGGTAGCTCTTCAGGCATTTCCTCAAGGACATGTCTTGGAAATTCACTTGGATTTCCTGAAGGCTCACCTTCAGCCGCTGGTGCTAAGCAGCTGTTAAAATCACTGCTTAATAGGTACAATCCTGAACAGAAGACGGAGATCCAAATTCTGGTCTGAACTTGATCTGGATAAATACTTGAAGAGTATTCTAGCAGGAAGAATTTAAGAACTCCCAAAGTAACAAAGATCTGGTTTTTGTTCATTATATATGGGATATATGAGCAGAACCGTTTCCGAGCAGAGGGCTTTTCAAAGTTCTCCATGAGGTATCGACCGCCTTTTAAATATGACTATTGTGCCATGCAGGGATTTAAATTTATTTTATTCCTATGTGATAATTCTAAAATAAAATATACGATCACTTGCAAGTTGTGCGTGTTCTTTATTCCACGTTCATGTAATAAAATATAAAATGAAACCAGTCCTTTTCTATAAACAGAAACAAAAACGGTAAAGCAATTTTATACTACACGAACTTCAAGCACGGCCATTTAAAAATTAATTTACATGATTGAGCCCAAAAGGTCCATTCACCATGAATCACATAAATTAATATTTAGTATTTACTATCCTGAAAGGAAAGAAAATGCTAGACTACATGTAAACAACAGCATTTCTTTTATAAGCAACTGAGACAGAATAAAAGGTTTTTAGCCAAATCTGAAACTTGCAGGAAAAAAAAAAAAAAAGGAAAAAATCTGATCCAGTAAATTCAGCAAAAATGTCCCAATGACCTCAGGGGGAGTCACATTGAACACCAAGATCATTACCGATACGTTTATCCAGAAACCACGACGGCAGGTACGCACATCCCTCCCATTTTACAGATGAAGTAGCTGAGGGTAAGTTATTTGCTTAAGCTGGTGAAGTCAGTCCATCAGCTTAGCAAAAAGCACACTCGCTGCTTTTTCTGCGTCTCAGACCAGCCTCTGATCAGGCAACACTGCTCCGATACGCTCAAAGGTTGGTGGGGGTTCTGGTTTAATAGCAGCAGCACGGCACCCCACCCCCGGTTCCGTTGCTGCACAATCCTACAGCTTTTCCGTGTCCTGAGCAAAACTTTGCATCCAACTTTCCATGTTTTCTTACAGCCAAAGAACCGTACACTCAAAGCACGATGAGGCTGGGCTGGGAGAAGGAATACACGTGCTAAATATAGCCTTTACGCTGGAGGCCAGCTCCCGGCGCAGAGCTGGCCCGAGCCCGCTGCCGTGCCTAGAGCCCAGGTAGAGCGGCTCCGCGAGGAAGGTTCGCAGCACCGAGGGAGAAGTCTCCGTCTTCCCCCCTTCGTGCAGCTTCCCCTCACGCCCCGGCGAGGCCGGAGGCCGGGCTGGGCTCCCCGCAGCGAGGCGGGGGACGGCCGCCCCGCCACCCGAGGCAGGAGCAGGAGCAGGAGCGCGGTGCTGCTCCCATCCTCCCATCCCCACCCCGGCTACGCGGTTCCCTGGCACTGCCCCTGCCTTCCTCCAGACCCAGGCGCTTCCTCGGCCTGCCGAGGGAAACCGCATTTAGCTGCTTCAGTCCCCCTGAAGTGGTTTTACATCAAGTAGGAAATAAAGCTGATTTTTTTTTTTTCCCCCCCTGTAATACCCATAAAACAATAACTTGATATCACTTCTACCAAAACACCGCTGCTATAAAGTTAAAGATATGGAAAAGAAAATTAACTACTGTTTATGACAGCGGTGGAAGGGGGGGGGGGGGGGGGGGGGGAGGAACTAAAAGCACAGTGCCTGCAAGGGAACAGATGGCTTATGTCCAATATGGCCCGTATTCTGTATATTACTTCTTTGGAAAGGAAGTCCATGCCACTTCAGAAAATAGCAATCTGTCTAAAATATGCTGAGGTTATATAATTGATCATTCCATAAGTTAAGAAAAAACCCGAGCTACATTTCTCCATCGGCTATTGATCTGCAGATGCTAAAAGTGAATCCCCTTAAACCAGCTATGTACCAATATTTGTATATTTTATGCACATACGCACAAAATCTCTTGGGTCATGTCCTCAGCTGGTGAAAATTAGTTTCATCGATGTTGATACTGATTTACATGAGTCGAGGATCTGGCCTCCCGTTTTTAAAAAAAAAAAAAAAATGCTGAATTTTGTCAGTTTAACCTCAGTTTTCGCAGAAGAGAATTAGGCGCATGTGTTCCGCTCAACATTATTCACTGATTATACATGCATCTTAAAGCAATCCTGCGTGCGCTCTCCTATGAAAGACAGGCGTATTCACAAAACAGGTCAAGAGCAGTTTTGCGGCCGAATGACGGTATCTGAGAAATACCTTGCCTAACAAAATGCTGGAAATGCAGTTGCGAACCGGCCGAAGTGCCCAGGTTCTGCCCCCCCCGCCGAGCCCCGGGCAGCTCCGCGCTGCCGAAGGCAGCCTGCGCTTGGCCCTGGCTACGACCTCGCGGAATCACGCCGGAAATCTATTTTCAGGAACATAGCAGGAGAGGGATGCACGCACCCTCCCCTTGCTCCCTCCCACCCTCCGAAGACCAAAGAAATACTCAGAACTACTTGAAGAAGGTGTTGCACGCTGCGTGGCACAGACAGAAAGGCTAGTGGAAGGGGAGGCGGTATTTGAAACGGTGCTGAATTTCGTAACGTGGGTAATCTGCACCGCTAGGAAAAACCATTCCTTGCGCTCGCCTTACCCAAAAGCTAGGCTTGCAAACCAGTGCAAGGAAATTCAGTCGAAAACACGCACAGGGAAGCGCGTTTCGCTCGGAACTAGCGGTCCATCTCCAAACTGGGGAGCTTCAGGCAGACAGGCGTGGATTTTCTGCAGGGGAAGCAACCTACGAATCGTTCAATAAAACACCCGTGCGATAATGAATAGCCAACCTTCTTTGGTGGTGATAAGATATTTTAAGTGAAAACACCGGGGCATGTTTAAAAAATGATTACAAATTATTTTAACAGTGTATTTGCAGAGGGTTATAAAAACAGCTATAATATTTTTGTCTTGGATTCTAGAATTACCAGTGTGACAGCTAATGCAGTAATGATTTGTTTCAAATGCCAGTGTTTAAGCTGTATAAAGCTGATTTTATACATTTTTCCAGTAGGCCGCATTGTAGTTAATGAAATTAAACACACCAATCGCATTTGTCCCCAGGGGATGAGGAGCTGAACACGCCACCGGTTTATTTTTTTATTAAAATAAATTGCAGCCAGCAAGATGGACTAATTGCATACAGAATTGAAAAAGAAACATTCCATTGATATAATTAAGCCAATTTTCATGGACAAAAATAGTTATAGCGGATATAAAATAAGCAGAGCATTCACTACAGTTTGACTTCTCCCCACCCTCTGTATTTCGTACAGAGCATTAACTATTAAACAAATATGTATCTCAAATGGGCTGACAGCGTTATCTAGTAATGACGGCTAAATTGATCCCAATAACTGACGCCGGGGCATTGTGTCTCATAGCTTTGGTGAGAGAGCTCGCAAGCCAAAAAAAACAGACCAGCACAAACCTACCACATCAAAACATTACCTTAAAGCAAAACACCTGAAAGATGTAAAACTACCAAGACGAAAATAAATCACCGCCCGGTTTATTTTGGTCTGACGTTTCACCCCAAATGCTCGTGCAGTCACTTCTTTTCGGAGAGCGGCGGTCCAGCCTCCCCCGATTTTGTCCACAGCATTACAAAAAGCAAATGGGTAAGAGAAGATGAAGTCTTTCCACACCGGCTCAACAGAGAGCCAGATTTACCGTGATAGAAGCATTATTCTGTGGCCTACTGGAAATAATTTGGCTGTCTCAGCCCATTTTCAGCTGGAAAATGTCTCCCCAAGAGAACCAGTGGCCTTGTTCGCAGCACAAAAGTGGGTTCAGTGGTACAAAAAAAATGCCTTACTAACTTGCTGTCGTAAATTTGGGCGAAGCACCTCTTTGGGGCTGCACGATGAAAGCTCGTCCGCCCTCCGAACAGAAACTTTCCTTTCTCCCACTGTCCTGCGCACCAAGCGCTGCTGAGCAGAGCAGCTGAGAATCGGTACCTGTGCACAGAGAAGCACTTTACTCCGTGGAAAAGGAGTTCAGATTCTAGCCCTACCTGCCAACGTTAAGCACACATCATGACCCTTACCGCAGGGAAATTTCTTCCCAATTACCAAAAAAAAAAAAGCAAAAAAAAAAAAAAAAGCAAGCTGCTTATTCAGGGTACGAGCATTCAGAAGCACTAAGAAGTACACTTATTCCAGGGATGAAAGTCATATTTCATTTTTATTAGCAAAGTGGGTCACATCATTCACTGCATGAAGAGAAGGAAAAAAACCTCTTCGGGACAGGGACACTCTGTTACAGATTTGGACGCTGCATAACGCACAACCTACTGCAATAAAAATAAAAACAGACAGCCCATGAGTAGGTAGCGGTGATGCATGAAAATCCATTAAGAAAATAAAAGAAATAATAAGGTCATAGATCTTTTCCGCTACAACATCCCTGACCTGAAATTCCTCCAGAAAAAAAAAAGGGCATATTTAAGATCAGAAAACACAGCAGTGATTTTGGTGCGGAATGCTGTGGAGTACTGACATATCAACAGGCTGTTATCCCGAGAGTGGAAACAAATGCGTTTGCACGTATCCTTCAGATGTCTTCCTTCCGAACCGCGGATGGACGTTGTACGTGTGGGTATTTATCGCTGTGCTGGTTACTTACCCCCACAGGATTAAAAATATCTTTTGGGAAACAGGCATGAGAAAATGGTTATTCAGCTACGATTTTGATCCTTTCAGTTAGCACTCGGAATTGCGCGAGTTTATCATTTAAATAATCTCTAACCGGAAAAAAATAAACATATCCAGTAATAGTGGGAGAGCGTTCAAGCTGTGGAAACAAAGCCCGAGCTTGCCCTGGCCCGCAGAGAGCACGCAGGGTCTTACGTGCCATCAGCCCTGCGCTGCAGAAAAGGCCTAGACTGCAAATGCGGACTTTCCTTCCAAGAAACAATTCCTCACCCCGTAAGTTTACTGCAACAGGGGGAAAAAAAAAAATAAATAAACAGAGAGAATGCAAATTTGACAGAAGGGCGAAAGCGAGTCTGAAAAACGTGGCTTCTTTTCGGGATCCTGTCAGCAGGAGCGGACAGGGATCCTCCGGCGAGGCGCCACGCGCTGCCTCCGCTTCCCCAGCCGTGCCCCAGAAGGAGCCAGACCTTCCCCACCGTCGGGGCGGCTGCCGAGCCTTCCCTCCCTAGTGTTTGCAAACTTCTTCAGGCCTTTGCCTTTCAAGCACTACATTAAACCGTACAGAGCTTTTATAAAATATATAAGCCGTAATAATCATAGCCATAATAACAATAATAATACTTTCCACTCAACAGGGCCTTTCCTTCTGAGAATCTCAGGGTGCTTTACAACATTAATGAAGGCAGCCACGCCGCGGAAGGCTGTTTCCCTCTCAAGCAGAGGGTTCCCTTGCCGTTTGCTTCAGGTGCTCCGCTCCGCAGCGGCGGGGTTTGCGCGGCGGCGGCGCAGCCCACGCGGGCAGGTGTAAGCCCTGTGCAGCAGGCAGGCCGGAGCGCCCCGGTGGCACCGGTCACGGCGCGGTGACATCCGCCTAAGGAGCTGGGGTATTATTACAGCGAGCAACGGCGATGAATTACACCGCTCCCGTGTTGTGAAACCCTAGCTCCCGCCTTGCGTTTTGCAGATTTTTGCGTGCCTCAGGTACGCTCGGCTTTCTGCCACTCGACAGTTCAGAATCCTGCCCGTTTCCAAGTCGCCGTGCGCCAGCGACGTAAGAGTGGCCGGTGGCCGGCGTCTGCGCGGGGGTCAGCACAGCAATGCTTTGCTCTTGCCGACCTCAGCGTCTTCACCGGGTTTTTTTAATAGCAACCTTTAGAAATAGGCTTGGTTTAATTTTTCCCCCCCCCTTAGCTCGCTAAAGACCTCATTTGCTGAGCTTGAACTTCTACCGCAGTTGCAGGACGGCGTCGAAAAATCAGGCAGCTTTATTCCCCGTTAAACAAAGTTTTAAAAGCGCGAGTGGGGATTCCTGCGCGGAACGTCCCGGTGGGGGATGGCGCGGTGCCTGCGATTTCGCTGCGCGTTATCCCAGCTTTGCGGGCGCGTTAGCGGTCCCGCACACGGGCGCATCCGCAGGGGCCAGCGTCCCGCTCCCGGGTGCGCTCTGCAAACTCGCGCGGGCGAACGCCCCGTGATGCCGACACGCGTGGGCAGAACACCGCAGGCGCTTCGGGCCAAAATCCCGGCCCCAAATCCCGGCCCCGCTCGCTGCGGCGGCTGCAGCTTCCGCGGCGCGGGGCTCGGGCAGCCCCCGACCCGGCACCCGCCGCCTCCCCGCACTTGCTCGCATAAATCAAGCGGGGAGGGCGGGTGACTCCAGAAATTATATTTGGGGAATTCGGATTTTTTTTTTTTTTAAAAAAAAAAAAAAAAAAAAAGACTAAACCGGTCTTAAATCCTTGGTAATTTTTGTTGAAGCGCTAATTACACATCACCTTAATTAGCGGATCACCCCCCCCCCCTTCCCTGCCCGGCATCCCTAATTGCCTAATTGAAGAAATCCGGGGCAGGGCGGGGGAGGGCGAAGCGGCCGAGGCTGCCGCGGCGGCGGGGACCCAGCGCCGGTGCCCTCCGCACCTGCGGCGGCTCCGCGGGGCTGCGCGGCCGCGGGGGCTGCGGGCCCGGGCCGGGCTCCGCGGGAGGGGACGGCCCGGGGGGGAGCCGCAGCGGGACCCCCGCCCCGCCGGGACCCCCGCCCCGGGAGCCGGGCCGTGGCAGCAGCGCGGCTTCCCGGGATTTGCTCGCCTCTTGGCGAGCTCTCGGCAGCCGCCGGGAGCCCGCCTGCAGCTCGGGTCCCCGGGGGCTGGGTAGAGACGGGGCGGCGGCGGCCCTGCCAGACGTGAGAGACCTGAACGCCCGAACCCGCAATAAATTTTCGCCCTCCCTCCGTGTGCTCCGATGCGGGGAGCGCCTGGGCGAGCACCAACACGGGCGCACGCCGAGCACCGGCGCTCGGCCCCCAGCCTCCCTTCTCCCTCCACCAGCTCATCAGGCTTAATTTAAAAAAAAAAAAAAATATATATAAACCAGTAAACGGGAAGCCTGCGCTCTTCGAAGGCCAAGTCTTCCACCGCGGCGCAGGTACCGCGGGCAGGGCTGGAGTCGCGACCATTTTCCCGTCAATCCCAGCCCGCCCGGGAGGATGCAACAGCTCTGCCCAGAAACTCAGGCTCGAAAGTTTAAGTTTGTCATCTTCCCAACACCGAAAAGCAAGCGGGGGCTGCAGAAACCCTGCCCGCCGGTTGCCCAGCGCGAATATTTATTTAGAACCCGAGGTCCGCGGGGCGCCCACCCGTGCGCGGCCGGGAATTGCGTTTGCACCGCGCAGAGCCAAGGCGGGGATCTGGGAAGGGAACGAAACCCCGGGGATTTGGGAAGGGAACGAAACTCTCTCCGGGCGTGGGGCGGCGGCGGGGCTCGGAGCTCCCCGGGGCGGCCCTGCCCGCCCTCCCGGGGGGTGCCCCGCCGGCCCCGGGGCTGGGCGACAAGGCGGGCGAGAGCCGTGCCCGGCTACCTGCCCTTCTCCCGGGGACCCCCCCATCCCCACCCCGGCGCGCACACACACGCGCCTCCATCCCCTTTTCCAGGTCAGGTAATAGAGGCGAATCCCCAGAGGAGCCTCACATCTGCTTAAAATATTGCCCAATGAAACGAAATTCTACAACGCGCTGGGTTTTTCATGCGCTGCCGCCTCGCAGCCCTCGCCGGCGGCCGCGCTGCCCCGGGACCGGGTGCTGGAAGGGCGAGCCCGGAGCACCGGGACCGGGAAGGGCGAGCCCGGAGCACCGGGACCGGGCGCTGGGGAAGGTCGCAGCCCGGAGCACCGGGACCGGGAAGGTCGCAGCCCGGAGCACCGGGAACTGGGGAAGGGCGAGCCCGGAGCACCGGGACCGGGCGCTGGGGAAGGTCGCAGCCCGGAGCACCGGGACCGGGAAGGTCGCAGCCCGGAGCACCGGGAACTGGGGAAGGTCGCAGCCCGGAGCACCGGGCGCTGGGGAAGGGCGAGCCCGGAGCACCGGGACCGGGAAGGTCGCAGCCCGGAGCACCGGGAGCTGGGGAAGGTCGCAGCCCGGAGCACCGGGACCGGGAGCTGGGGAAGGGCGAGCCCGGAGCACCGTGAGCCGGCCCGAAGGGCGGCCTGCAGCCCTCGCCACCCTGCCGCTGCCGAAGGCGGCGAGATGCACACACACGCTCGTGTCCGCGTTTCATCTGTTTCGCAAAGAAATACTCCCGGGATGTTGAAACCTTAGCTTCGGACTACTGTTTTGAACTGCGATACCTAAAAAAAAAAAAAAAAATAATAATAAAAAAAAAAAAAAAGTCCTCAGCTGAAACCCCATAAACCGTCGGGCCTTGTACCGCAGCGAGCACCTGATTTTAATCAGAGCTCAGCCTTCAGAGAGCCCCGGGCCCGCGGCTCCCGCGCTGCGGCGGCTCCGGCCGCGGGACCCCGAGTCCCGCAGCTGCCCGGGGCTTCAGCGCTGCCGGCCCGGGAGAGCCCGCGGGGAGCGGCCGGGGCAGCGTGCGCGGCTCCCACCCGCGCCCAAAGGCCCCGCACGTTGCAAAAAGCCGGCCCCCGCGCTGCCCGCACAGCTGCAAAAAGCCGGTGCCTGCTGCCGGAGCGGAAAGAAAGGGAAGGAGGGAGAGACGGGGGGAAGAGAAAATAAAAAGGGAGATAGCGCGCTTTATTCAAGCTCGCTTTCACAGCCAAGCGGGCTCTGAAAATTGCTCTTCTCCTTAACAACCTAAAACAATAAGTGATGACTTCTTAAAAAGAAAAAAAAAAAACCAAACAAAACAAAACTTCTTATTTGAACGGGGGCGTTGAAAGCGTGCGTTTATTGGGGAAAAGCATCCCGGGATTAATGGAACGGCAGCTTCCCGCGGGTGCGCTGGCCGTGCCGGGCCCCGGCCCGAGCGGGCTCCGGGCGCTGAGCTGCGCTCGCCGGGGCGGGGGGTGCGCGGGGGGGCGCGGGGTGCGGGGGGTTTTTGGGGAGCCTCGGCGGGGCGCGTTGCAAAACCGCGGCCGCCTCAAGGTGAAAACTGCGGGGCCTCGGCGCCGGGCTGAAAAGCGGGGAGCGGCGGGCGGTGCTCGGCCACCGCGGGGACAAAGCGGTTTTGCTTTTTTTTTATTTTTATTTTTTCAGAGCAAGCCGCGCGGGAGCCGCCGGAGCGCTGCCCTCGCCGGGAAGGGGGGAGCGGGGGCTGCAGCTGGCAGCGGGGGGCGGCACAGCGGAGCTGCAGGGAGCCCCCGCCGCCCCGGAGGAGCGGAAAAGGCTCCCGCAAAAATGAACTTGGACTTAACGGGACCGCAGCCCCGAGCCCCGGCGCCGGAGGGCCCCTGGCTCCCGGTGCCGGCGCTGCGGGGCCCGGGGGGCTCTGCCCCGGGCTGCGGCGGCCCCGCGGGACCCTCGCCCGGGTGCGGGCCCCCTCGCCGCGCAAACCCACGCGGGTGCGGGCGCGGCCGCGCTCCGAGCCTTCCTCCCGGCGGGGCTTCGAGCAGGGCGCAGCCTCCGCTGGAACTTCTGCAGCCTCCAGATATTTCGCACGGAGCCAGAGCGAAAGAGAAACTAAATAATAATAGTGATGATGATGATGATGATAGAGAAGCACGGGCGGGCGGCGGGACCCTCCGCCGCCCCGAGCCTGAGAGCTGCGCGGCGAGGGAGCGGAGCGGGCGCCTGCAGCCGGAGCCTGCGGGAGCGGGGGCAAAGGAGCCCCCGCTCTGCCCCGCAACAGCCGCGCTCTCCTCCTCCGCAAATCCGCCCTGGGAGCGATGGGAAGGAAAGAAAGGCAAAGGGTCCGGTGGAAGACGGAGGGGGAGAAAAAAAAAAAAGCAAAAAAAAAAAAAAAAAAAAAGCTGCGCGAGACTTACGAGCTGCAATTCCACCCCCAAGTAAATTTTAAAAAATTAAAAATTAAAGACACTCCCCCACGCTCCCCTCCCCCAGACCTTCTTAACCCCCAGCTGGGACACCCGAGCTGCCTTCAGGATCTTCCCTCTGGACCTGCGAATCCAAAGCCCCTCACTGAGAGCGGATCCATTTTTGCTACAAATTCTCTTCCTTCCCTCTCCTCGATAATTGTTCCCGAGACTAGAAGGGTTTCTTTTTTCCCCCCCGTCTGCCTCTGCCTGTCTCCCCCCCCCCCCCCCCCCCTCCAGCGGCCAGGCTCTCCGGCTCTCGCAGGCAGATGCCAAACGCAGACCTCTAGCGCCCACTATTTCAAAAGCCAGGAATATTATTTCACAAGACTTGGAACGACTCAATAAAAAAAAAAAAAAAAAAAAAAAAAAAAAGTTGCTATCCCCTTTCGTCAACTTCCAGCTAACTTTCGCTTTTCTCCCCCGGCCCCGCGCCGCTCGCCGCCCGCCCGCCGCGCCCCGCTATAGCGCGCCCGGGCGCGGAGCAGCGCGGAGCGGCGCGGAGGGGAGCGGAGCGGGCCAGCCCGGGCTCCGCGCCCGCGGGGCGGGCGGCGCGGCTGGCCGCCGCCGCGGGGAGGGAGGGCGGGAGGCAGGCAGAGGGGCTGCAGCCCCGCGCAGCCCCCGGCCCGCTCCGCGCCCCCGGCCCCGGCCGCCGCGGAGGGGGTGCGCGGAAGAAGGGAGAGCGGGGACCTACTTTTGGGCAGTTTTCTCGCCCGCGCCTTGGATCTCATCGTGTCGGCTTGCGGATTCCTCTCCTCCTCCTTGAGCCCAGAAGCAGCTACACACTATCTTCATCTCCCAAGCATTGTCAGTTTGGACACCTTCGCACATGCGCACAGAGCATTCAATCTGACACCCTCACCAGGGCCAAAAAAACTTTCCAATGTATTCATCATCATCGGGGCTTTTTTTTTTTTTGGGGGGGTGGTGGTTTTTTTTTTTTTTTTTTTTCCCTCCCTCTCCTATCCTCTTCTTCAGACCACTTATCTCTCCCCCCCTCCTCTCTCCCGGCACCCTCGCAGCCTTCCCCTGATCTGCCCCTTTAAGAAAAATCAGCCCTCTGCGCTCCTAACCCTCCGCACACTGACCTTACACACTGGACAATATTTAAGGATCAAGGTGCCATCCCATAAAGAGGTGATTATCGTTACGTTATTATTATTATTACTACTGCTGCTAAATAGCAACGCCGTAGGGAGAGCCTGTAGCGGATGTCATCCCGTAACCGCACATCTTTGAGACCCGCTTTTAATTTTTAAGCCGAACAATTTTTACGCACGGCGACTTCTCAATCAGCGTCCGCCTTTATTCTCTGCCTTTTCACCCTTTTTTTTTTTTTCTTCCCCCCCCCCCCTTTTTTTTTTTTTTTCCCCTTCTGTTTTTTCCCTCCCTCGCCCGCCCCGGCTGCGGGGGCCGCGGTAACTTCGCGGACGCCACCGCCCGCGCTCCGCCGCTCCCCGCCGGGCACCCCCCGCTCCCTGCCCCGCGATCGCGCCCGGGCCCCTTGCCCCGGGGTGGGGGGGAGCCGGCGGTGTCCGGAACGCGGAGCGCTCGCCCGCCGCTCCCGCGGGATTTCCGCGCTTCCCCGGCCCCCCCCCCGGCGCGCAGCTCCCGCGGGAGCGCAGGAAGCGCTCGGGAAGCGCTGCCGAGGGCCGGGGGGAGGCGGGAGCCCCGCGGGAAGGGGGAAGGGGGGGAGAGCCCCGCGGAGCGACGGCGGCAGCCCCGCGGGACCTGCGCGCACCCCCGGGAGCGGAGGCGGAGGGAGCCCCGGCAGAGCCGCTTTGAAGAGAGGAGCGAAGTGTAAATAGCCCGGTGATTGATGTGCTGGCTTTGACTGCGGAGAAAGCGCTATTTTAATTCAAGTGGCCAGGTCAGATGGTCACGGAAGAAGGTTGAAAGGTAGGATTTAATGAGATTAATATGGAGAGAGCGAGAGGGGAGAGAGAAAGCGCGCGCCTTGCTCGGCATTCAATAAAATAAGCGGGGTGGGGATGGTGCTGCCGGCCGCTAGCCCACGCCGGGGCTCGGCGAGCAGAGAACTCGGGAGCCCTCGCCCCGAAGGGCGCTGCAAAAACAAAGCCAAACTTCTGCGGGTGCGCCGGGTCCCTGCTGGAAGCCATTCTGCCAAGCTGCACTTTTGCCCTGCAGGTGGAAGCGGGGGGGGGGGGGAATATTCCTGCTAATTACCGGTTTTCCCCTCCTCAATAAAGTCTTTAATTGCAAACGGGAGTAGGGCCCTTGCAGACCTGGGAGCCGGCGTTCAAGGGAAGGGTGGCGGAGCAAGGAGTCCGAGAAAAATAAATGCGGCGGAGGGGAGCGCGTAGCCACGTGTCGCCTAAAATGTTGCGCCGGTGCCCGCGCATCCCCCGCCGGGGCACCGGTCGCAGCTTGCACGGGGGAGCCGGGCGCTGGGCGATTCCCCGCGCCGGGAATCATCGCTGGCACGGGGCTGGGGCGCTCGCCGGCTCCCGCATCCCCCCCGCCGGGCGGCTCCCGGGCCGGGCACGCTTCCCTTTGCAGGCGCCGTCCCGGCTCGTTTCTCCCCACGATCCCGGCGCTCGGGGGGCGCGGGGGGCCCGGGCGCGGGGGTGCCCGCAGCCCTCGGCCGGCACAAGCCCGGCTTTTGTTCCCTCGCCAAAACCTCCCGCGGCCCCGGCGCTCGCCGTCCCCCGGGGAAACAGCTCCCACGGTAAACGAGCACGCACCGGGGACCCGCTCGCAGATATTTCGGGAGACGCCAAACGCTTTCGGGGGGCGGAGGGGGTGTGCGGGGGGGGTGTGGGGGGGGTCCTCCACGCTCCAGCCGATGCTTCTGCAAACGAAGCCCCGGAGAAGCGATCGAAAAGTCGCCGTGCGACGCGGCCAAGCCGAGGGTCGGGGTTGCCCTGGGCTTGCACCGGCGGCCGCCTTGCCGTTCGTGGCCCGCTCGCTCGCCCGGCCGCCTTCCCGCGGGCCGAGGCCGAAGCCTCGCCGGGCTGCAGCGGGGTCCCTCGGCGGGCACGGCAGCGCCCGGGGCTGCGCTGCGCGTTCGTGGGGCCGGGGGCAGCGCTGGAAGCAAAGAAGAAAAATAAACGGTGGGGAGGAAAAGGGGGGGGGGGGGGAAAAAACCACACAACAAAAAAAGAACGAATTTTGAAGCGAAGGTGTCGGGGTGTGCTGGCGGCGGGCGGCGCGGCGTGCGGGAGGGGACGCGCTGCCGTCCCCGCCACCCGTGGGGTCCCTTCAGCGCGGGCCGGGGGGTCGCGGGGCAGCAGCCGGCGCCCCCCCGGGGCCGGCCCGCTCAGGCAGCTCGCTCCGGGCCGAAACGGCGCCGGGGGCGGCAGGGAGCCGGGGGCGCCGGGGGCACCGCGCCCGCCCCCCCCCCCCCCAGGCCGGTCCCTGGCTGCCACGGGCTCGCCGCCGTCCACGCGTGAATGCCCGGGGAAGGCGCAGGGCCGCGGCACGGCAAATCCCCGCAGCGAGGTGTGCGGCTCGGGGCCCGCAGCAGCCCCCCCCTCCCCAGGGGTCCCCCCCGGCGCGGCCCGCCCGGCCGGGCGAGCATCCTGCGGCCGCCGCCGGGTTTTACGGCTTGCACCTGCTCGGGTGCGTGGCGCTTCCACGGGGAATGGCAAACCCAGGAGCGCCGAGGGAGGGAGAGGGGCCGGGAGCTCCGCGGCTCGGCCCGGGTGGCTGCCAAGGAGCTGGCCCAGGGAGCCGGCGGCCCCTGCCCGCGCAGGGGGCCCCGGGGCCACGAGTGCCCCCCCACTGCGCGCGATTTGCCAGGGGCTCCCCCCGAGGCGAGCTGGGGGCAACCAAGAGCCGGCCCAAAGGCAAAACGACCCCCCGGGGGGCGGCCGCCTCCCCGCCGAGCCCTCGTGGTTTTCTCCTCGCGGGCAAGCAGCAGCCTTCTCCCTGCCCACCTCACGCGTGTCGGGGAGGGGGGCCCGCCGGGGGACCCGCCGGGCAGGGCCGGGGGGCACGGGCAGAGGCCAAACGCGCCCGTGGGGCGGCCCCCGCACGTTTCCACGGGGGCCCCGCGGCGTGCCGGGGTGGGGGACGGACAGACGGACAGCGGGGCAGGGGGGATTGGCCCCTGGCGTTCTCCCGCCACAGCCCCGCGTCCCAGGGATTTTAGGAAGCCAGCTTTGGAAACGCGCCCCAGGTGAAGCCTCCCCGCGCGATTCCGTCCCCGGGCGGAGGGGCTGCAGCCGCGGCCCCCCCCCGGAGTCCCGGTTCCCCACCCCCCCCCGGCGGCTGGGAGCGGGGGTGCGCCCGCGTTTTTAAGCGCTAAAGAAGATGAAAATGGTTGAGAGTGGCCGGTCCGGGAGCCACCGCACACGCAGAGTAACCCCTTCCCCTTCCCAAGGATTTTCGCCTCAATTCCTCATGGCTCCTGCGCGGCGTCGCGGGGAGCTCAGACCCAGAATTCGTATTTTTAACCACGCACGGTCCCCGCGGCACACGGCGGGGCTGCCCCCGGTTAGGGTCAGCGAGCCCCGGGCACATTAGGCGGTAAGAATGTCACACGCTTCCCCAGAGGGTTTGTTGGGTGTTGGGGTTTTTTTTGTTGGTTTTTTTTTTTTTTTCTTTCTAATCTGCCATTAATAAGCGGAGGAAGCACACGCGCAACCGCCACGTTGTAATTAGGCTCTGCCTTAAATCCGCGCCATCGAGCAGCGGCTCGCCTTTCATCCCCGCCGCTGCCAAGGGATTTCAACACCTTTGGGAGGCGGCTGCGAGCCCCGGGGGCGCGGGGGCAGATAAGGACACCCGGGAGCCCTCGCCCCTCCGCGGGACCTGCGCTCGCTCCCACCGCAGCAGCGCTGCTGCCTGCCCTGGGCGGCCGAGAAAGAAAATAAAAATTAGAGGGGGAAAAAAAAAAAAAAAAGAGAGAAAAAATAAAATCTCCCTGTCAAAGGCCGGCTGCAGCCTCCCCGCGGGGTCGGGCAGCCGGGCCGGCCCCCGCCCCGCCGGGTCCCCGGTGCCCGCAGCCGGGGGAGCCACTCGGGCTCCGGGCACGGTAACCCCGGCTGGCTCCGGGTCGCCCACCCAGCCCCGAGTTGCTCCTTTCCTCCAGGAACCTCTTTGCACACTCATTGGTTTCGAATAATTTTTTTCTTTTTTACCCGAAAACCATTGAGAAGCTCCAGAAGAAACGCCACTGAGAAAGACAGAAATGTCCGCATTTTGTACAGGGGAAAAAAAAAAAAGAAATTAAGTCACCCTTACTGGTCCCCTTAGCAGTGAAATACAGGGGGGGAAGGTTCATATCACTGCAGAACCTGTGCATGCGTGTTACTGTCCTGCAGCTCACTTTCCCGATACTTAAGCCGCACTGAAATCGGTCTTTGCCTCGAAATGCGTTTATCAGACTCTCTCTTTTTTTTTTTTCTTCTTATTTCTAGAAGAAAACACTGGCTCCTCCGGCCATGAAAAAATACCGTGTAAATTGCCATTTAAGATTTTTCAAAAAACACGTTCAGCTATAAGAATTCCTTTCTAATTCGTTACACTCCGCTATGCAAGGCTACGCCTTGCTGGTCCAGGGTAAGGTAAAAACGCACGTCCTAAAATGAGAAGTCGTAAAAAGAAAAGCAACATTTACATTTGAATATCTAACTTGAACGGTATTATAATCACAATCGTAAAAGATCGCGCACTGTTGTCTTTAAAACTCCAGCCTATGAACAGACAGTTTTCGGAGGGTGTAAACACAGCAGTTTTAATCATGACGGTCTCTTGGAATGAAGGGAAATTAAGGAGTTCTAGCAATTTTTTTTTTTTTTTAGACGTTTGATCAAAATATTTTTGCCCGGAGAACGCTTGCCAAATGAAAGCAAAATGGAAATGACGGGCGCCGCAATTCGGCGAAGGGGTTTGTAAGGGCAGGAGCCCGAGCCCCTCGCCTCTCGGGGCAGGGGGGGGCCCCGCTCCCCGGGGCTTGGGCACCGGCCCTCTCCCGCGGGAGCCGAGCCCTTCCACCGGCCACCCTCGGCGCTCCGGAGCCCCCGCAGCGCCCCGGGCCCCCCCGAAGGGACCCCAAGCCTCCCCGGCAGGCGGGGGCCAGCCGCCGGCTCCCCCGCTTCGCCGAGGCCGGGGGCCGCTGCCCGCCTCCCGTCGGGGGCTGCTGCAGCTGGGTCCGGGGGGGGTGGGGGGGGGGACACCCGCACACCGCCCAAACGCTATTTGGGAGCCCACCGGCCACCAGCGCCTTCCCGCCTGGCCCCGCTACCGGGGGACCGCGGCCGGGGGTGGCCCTGCCCAGCCCCGGGGACCCCCGCGGCCCCCGCTGCCCCTGCGTGCGGGGGGAGCCCGGGGGGAGCCCGGGGGGAGCCCCTGGCCCCTTCGCCCCCTTCCTTCTTTCATTCTCCCCCCTTCCTTCCTTCTTCCTTAATTCTCTCCCCCTTCCTTCCTTCCTCCCTCCTTCCTTCCTTCATTCTCCCCCTTCCTTCCTTCTTCCTTAATTCTCTCCCCCTTCCTTCCTTCCTCCCTCCTTCCTTCCTTCATTCTCCCCCTTCCTTCCTTCTTCCTTAATTCTCTCCCCCTTCCTTCCTTCCTCCCTCCTTCCTTCCTTCTCCCCCTTCCTTCCTTCTTCCTTAATTCTCCCCCCCTTCTTTCCTTCCTTCCTTTTTCCTTCCTTCATTCTCCCCCCTTTCCTTCCTTCTTCCTTCCTTCCTTCTCCCCCCCTTCCTTCTTCCTTAATTCTCTCCCCCTTCCTTCCTTCCTCCCTCCTTCCTTCATTCTCCCCCCTTCCTTCATTCTTCCTTAATTCTCCCCCCTTCTTTCCTTCCTTCCTTTTTCCTTCCTTCATTCTCCCCCCCTTCCTTCCTTCTTCCTTAATTCTCTCCCCCTTCCTTCCTTCTTCCTTCCTTCCCCCGACCTTCCTCCCTTCTCCCCCCGCCTTGAGGGGGGCCGGGGTGCGGGCCCGCGGGTTGCGCCCCTGCTCTGCCCGTGGCTGCGGCGGGGCGAGCGGTGTAATTATTAGCTATTAATTGAGTTCGAGACCTTTTATGGCTATGGGAAATGAGGAGTCCGACCACTAATCCCAAGAAGGGTCTGCGCGCAGCCAAGAGCTATGAAAAAGCCGGCCAGGGCTGGCCGGGCCCGGCCTGACACAATGCCCCGGGGGCGGGGAAAGCATTAGCCAAAAAAAAATTCATTAGGTGAAAATTATAGAAACTTTAAACCGATGGGTTTACCGACGGCATCTCCCGGGGCCGCCCCTGGGGAGCGGGGGGAGAAGCGGGCAGGGGTGGGGGGGACCGGGGCAGGGCAGGGGGGACCCGGGTGGGGTGGGGGGGACCGGGGCAGGGCAGGGGGGACCCGGGCAGGGCAGAGGCGGGGGGACCCGGCTCCCTCCGGCCGCTGCCCGGCGAAGGTGAGGAGCAGCAGCGGGGCTCGGCCGCTCCCCCCCGGCTCCCCGCCGAGCAGCGGGCTCGGTTTCCGTACAGCCTTATCTTTGCACGCTTCCACCTTCCAATTGAACTTCCCCAAATTGCCAAAAGCCTTATTTGCATGCAAGGGACTCCGTTCAAAGATGCTAACTTATTGTCTCCTCTCAGAACTTAACATTTCTCTCTTCAGTTCCCACTTGAAAGAAGTTTTAGAACAGTATTCAAAGACTGTCCAAACGAACAAAACCTTCCCCTTTGCTAGGGAGAGAAATCCGGTGTATTCAACAAGAGGGCATATTCTCAGAAGTTTGCAGATTTGGTTTTAAAGGCTGTATTGTTTGTGCCTTTTTCCCCGAAACTTTTTTTTTTTAAGAGAACGGCTCACATGCCTGCAAAGGATTATTAAAATAAAACATCATAGAGCTCCCCCCCCCGCCTTTTTTTCACTGTTTAAAATTACTTTTCTGGAAGAGCTTTCCAAGCATACCCCCTCTCCCCCAAGTCATAATTAAGAACACTTCCCCCCCCTCCAGCAAACAGGGGAAGTAAAGCATCACATCCTTTTCCAAATGCTCCTTTTTCTTTAAACACCCTCAGAGGTCCGCACTTCAGCAGCGCCTATCTGTTACAAATACACCTGAAAATATTCCTGGTACTGAATAGACATTGTTCGTCTACAGCAGAAGGAATTAGAGCAGCGAGGCTTTCATACTGGGCAAAGCTAGAAGCATCGCTGCAAGCATAAAATAAACGCAGACTACAGCTCTTACTGGGTTTCCGAAAGCTGTTTAAAAGCTGACAGGATCTCTGCCTTCAAATCCCTCCCCCCCATCCCTGCCGTTTTCTTTTTAAGATTAAAAGAAGATGACCCCACGAGCTGAGGATGTCGAGCTCCTTTTGGGAGTGCCATAAACTGCAAAAAGCCAGTGGCAACCCGTTTATGCTGAACTCCTTTCTGCGAAGGTGCATAATGGAAGCAAACAGGGACCCGACGGGACATGACCATATTTTGTTCATTTAATACAAAGCAGCTTAAAAAAAAACCTTAAAAAAAACGCAGTGCAGAGCATAACTCAAGGGCCGGGGGGAGGAAAAAAAAACCCCAGCTTATGGGGTGCGATGTGATTTTGCTGTGATCGGTCGCTCACCAGCGAGGGTGCGCTATGCCGGAGCGCCAGAGAAACACGCCCGGAGCGGCATGGGGCGATCACCCCCGGCCCCCACGCGTGGGACCGGCCCCTGGGCTGGGGGGAGCCGTCCCCGGACCCCCACGCGTGGGACCGGCCCCCGGGCCCCCCCTGCAAAGGTGCCGTGTCCCTCGCAGAGCCCCCGGCCCTCAGCGGAGCGCAGGCAGGACCCAGCCTTTTCCCGCCAACCCGCGAAGCAGTGTCAATGCTCCCGTGGAATAAGGTAAGCGTGCGCGGAGCACAAAGAGCTCCTGTCCTGGGGTTTGCTGGTCGTAACCAGGGATGGGAAAATATTTAGCAGCACCCTTTAAGTGACTGGTGTCGCCTCCATATAACCCTGTCCAAAGGAAAGCCATCAGTACCAAGAATAATTTTTTTTAACCATAGGCAACCAAGAGTTCATTTAGATTTACAAATTAATGAAGACTTACTGTAGAAAGTAACTGCAAGAACATGTGTTAAAACGCAACAGAAAGAATGTCATCGATTTCCATGAGAGGTGGACTGTATCCAGGAAGAATGAGTCAACTTCATTCCTTGAGTAAAACTCACTGAGCTGAAGAGAATTACACCAGGCATGAATTTGGATCATCTCTGCCCCCCGCCCCATTTCACATATTGCTGTCCAGCTAATTATCTCTTCAGTGTTGTTATGGGTTAGAGCTAGATGGGAATTTAAAAAATGCTTCTCATCACTGGAAAAATAGTGATTTGACAGTCCCGTCCCCCCCCCCATAATAGCACATCAGTTACAAGTAACTACTCAGCCAGAGTCACACACACAAGACAACACGCTCCAGCACGGGAAAGAGCAGCTTAGCAGTTCGGGCACAGTGAGGAAGACACCGAAGGTCTTCTACGTGGTGCAGGAACACCTGCGTTCCTGGCTGTTTGTCCCGCTGCTAATTCTTGTTTCTCCTTTACCCGCATATTTAGTGCTAAACTTTGCAAGGTTGCAGTTTAATTTCCACAGAGATGAAAGCTCTTGAAGCCACAGAAATGTCTCCTAACCAGCTCCATTCTTACACTAGAGGGATGCTATTCGCATCGCAGGGAAAAGCAGCACCTTTAAGCAATTGACGGAGAAGTCTTTCTCCAATCGCACACACGCATTCACTGCAGCAACAGTGTTTTATTTTACAGGTGGAAGAATAACCTACTCATTACTTCAGGAGATTTGGGTTGAAATCTCAGAATACAGTGATAGGAGCCATGGAGAGACAAATACTAATGCACTGCCAGAGTTTTGGTCTTTGCACTCAGAAACCCAAAGTTTGACACAGACCCTCCCGTACTTCTGTGAACGCACAAAGAGCATATCAAACACCTAGAGGCAAGGTCACTGGGCTTCTCAGCCTTACTGTTAGGCTTTTAGCCCACAAATTGGCTACGTGAACTTGCGGCAATCCCACAGGAGCTCAGCAGTTTTGTTGCTAGAACAACGAGGCATAGCTAGTGATGAGCTACTTGACGAATGGTTAAAACCCAAGCTCCATTTCAAAAAAGTGGTTAGAAAACGAAATGCAAATATACACAAAATATCCACCGGTTTCTATGAATATAAATGTCTGTCTACCTTATGACTGCTATTTTCCAGCCTGCTTGCCAACCAGCGCAGTCTTTGCACTTCTGTATCTACAATTGTACCATTTATAAGCCAGGAGCCCACCTTGCCCATATGCTTGTTCCTACAGTGACTCATGTTCCATTGGGTTTATTCCTGTGAAGACTTGTGTTAAAACAGAGGAAAGAGCAGAACCTTTGGGGAAGGAAAGCACCAGACGTACTCACTATTCCCTGTCAAAAAATGAAAGTGCTGATTTACATCCTGCATAGGAGAAAGGCTTTCAGGGCTGGTACAGCATTAAAAGTAAAAATTAATTTGATACCTGGGTCAAACAAAAGTCTTGCTGAATAATAGTGTTTACTCAGTACCTAAAAAATAGTCTTCCTAGAGGAATACACCCAGGGAGGAGAAACTCATAAACTACCCAGCTAAGGCACAGCAGATTAACTTTATGTTCATTCTATTGATCTACTGAAGCCCCTCCAATCAAACTTCCCTGAAAAAAAGCTTACCACCACTGCTTGCTGGTAGCATGTGCTGAATGCAAGAGGAAATTAAGTACCTATCACTATCTCCAAGCAGTAGCTCCCAAGCAACAGTCTGCAAGCAAAATGGTGTACCTAGTCTGCCTGCTACAGGCTCCTAGGTTCTGCAGGGGAATTTCTTCCCTACCTTCGCAAGTAAGAAGCAGCACGTGACAGCTGCCCAAGAGCCCAAAGTGCCACAGCTCACCACTCCCCACACTAGCCGTGCAATTTGGGATGCACAAGGGATGCGTAGGCAAGCCTCTTGCTTTGCAGACGCTGCCTGTGCAATTTCAGCTCTAGCACATATCATTTAACAATGACAAAATGTCTGTCTTGGCAGAGCCTTGCAGGTGCAACTCCACCCAAATTATAAAGGCATTCAGGAATCTGTCATCTCCAGCACTGTCTGTAAGCACGAAGGTTCACATTTAGTTACTCTCTTTACATTAAGTGGAAAAAACAAAGACAAGGAACTTCCCAGGTAAGAGTTGGTCTGACAAATTGCAACTCAGGGATCCAAAAGGGCACTGTTCCCAGGACTAGCTCCAACTCTGCCTCATCATTTCTCCATGACAAAAGGCAAAACACAAGTTGTGACACTTCCCACTGAAGATAAGCAAGGTTCTTTCCAGCCAGAGCATGTGTTTCCGAACAACTGACCAGAGCAACTGCCTAGTAAGGCATCATTTTTGTCATGGTTCCTCTCCTCCTCAGTTTTATCACATTACTGGCTGTATCGGGCATTCACAGGAAGCAAACCCAAAACTCTGCTGCTGCCAGAAGGGCAAAGTTGCTCCCGAGGCCTCATGTGGGTAGGATGTTCCACAGGGCAAATACTGCAAAACCAAACCAAAGACCTGAACATGGCATTTAGAGGTTCCCAAGGGAAAAGAAACCCTGTCCATTCTCGTTTTCTTGTGGCATGAAGGCCCACTGCCCTGATCCATCTGCTAAGGGAGTCCCCCTTCCTACTTTCCTGGCAGAGTAAGCTTTTGAGTGAAGGCAGAGCTCTCTCACAAGACTGTCACCACTAAAAGAAGAAAAAAATCGTGTCACAAAAAGTTCCCCCAAAAGAAGGAAGTGGTTTTTATAGAAAAGTGGCATAGCAAGCTGCAAACTTGAATCCACTCAATAGAAAAGGACATCTCATTTTTCTCTTAGAATCTTGTTTCATTCATTTACTGTACTGAAGTTGCCCCCTCTACTGCTGGAAGAGTAGCTTCCAGACTCACAGATGAAAGAATATAGGAGCAAAATGGTATTATGGTAGGATGCTTATATCCTCTATGCAATAAGAAAGCTAAGCAGGACACTTAAAAAGGGCTCCCAGTTTTCAGAACAAATCATCCTTGTAAACAACAGCAAAGAGCCAGAGCAGGCAAGTACGTTGCACCAAAACAAATTTAGCAGCAATGCAAATATTCTGGCTCCAAGTCCCACAGACAGACTACGCTGCCTGATGTTACACAGGGTATTCTCAAAAAACGGTGTCCAGCTTGAGAAAAACTTCTGTATTTCTCAGCAGCTGGCTACAGTCTCACAACAGTGCCAATAGCACGGTTTCCTGATATATACCTGAAGACCTTCTCATGTTTTCACTCCGGATTCTTTTAGTGCCCTGAAACAGATACGTCGTGAGTTGCTTGACTACCACTCAGCCGCAGTTTTATTCCTTCAGTGGAAATGAGATGGGGAAACACTTTCATTTCTCTGAAGTATAAAGTTAAATAGAGTGAACTGAGAAGTTTCTTTAAAATAATGGCATGAGATCACCCGTACAGCGATTTTAAATGGCTCAAATAAGAGCAGCACTTGGATTTAGCAAGTACATCCTGAGGAACAGGAGGCTTTCTCAGTTTCAGCCACTTGGGTGCATTACAAGGGGGACAGCACTCATTCACAGGGGGAACATATTTTCCATTAAATTATTACTAACAGGTTTTTAACTCCACTCTCGAGCAACCCAGAATGCAAATCAATTAAAGATCACAAAAGGACTTGACATTTTCAAGGGAATTTGAGCCTTAATAAATTATTTTGTCGCAAAGCTCAGCTGAATGAACCACCTAGGCAGTGAAACACTTTATTCCGAAGTATATGGAGCACTAAACCAGGCTGGCAGGGCACAACACAGGTGCAAAGAACGACTGTGAAATAGTAAAACCCAGTGAAGTCACAACAGGAGAAAAAGCAACCAGTGTCCCCTGACTTCTTTTCGAAATAGTTAAGAATTGCTGCTCTTTTGGAGACCAACACTCAGCTTTGCAAAAGCTCTGGCAACAAAGCAGATCAGCATCACCGCATTGTTGCCACCTCAGCCTTCAATTTTTACAGCTGGACCTGTTTATCACAGCCCAACTTTCACTAGGAAAGGAAAAACTGTCACTTTAAACAAAGCCATTCAAAACTCCACATCTTACTATAAATAAATCACAGAAAACAAGATTTATGTTCTCAGTGTTGTCATTCACCTAGACACTGCTGGTTTTCCCAGCAAACCACAGTTTAATGTTTTCACCCCGTTCAACACACATGAACTAACGCTAAGGTTGTTTATTTTCTCATCACCCAGGTTGCTGGAAAGACATATTTCTGACCATTTCACCATTAAGCCATTTTCTCACTGTTCACACAAGCATATATTGCACAGTAGAATTCTGGATGCCTCTGTATTAATAACACCCCAAAATTTATCGTACATACAGTCCAGATCTGGAAAATACTCAGACAACTTTAGGCATATAAACCATCACAACCTGACAGAAGCAAGAGATGGTCTATTAAAGAATAACCAAAGCCCAGAGCACATCATCCAAGAACAGAATCACAACTCGCAGAACTGTCTATTCAATGGGTAAACCCAAGGTTTTTGTCACTCAAGTGGTTGCATTTTAGCAAAAAAGAAAAAGATCACAATAAAAGAATTTCATTCTGGAAGGATGAGAAAAAATGTTAAACATGTTTTTATGGGAGAAACAGAGATACAGAGCTAGCTTGAAAACTGAAAATCTCTCATGCCCTGATCTATAAATAAAACTAGTGGGGCTTTTCTTTTGTACTAAATTTAAAGGAAAGTCTTTTCCATGGAGAGTTTTCTTTAAAACAAACTATGCCCCAGAAGGACTTTAATGATGGTGTTTCCAACAAGCAGCATGAATGAATTAAACAATAAATGCAGTAAGAAAGCAGCTGTATTTTTCTTTAATAGAAGCAGATGAATGTGTAGCTCAAACATGGCTGTGTTCTCAGAGAGAAAAGGACAACTCCTGACAGTTTGCACCCAGATTGCAACAACAGGTTCCCTTCACCGCGGACTCCAGGACCTCAGCTCAGGTGCCATTTGCCCTCTAGCATCACAAAAAGCTTCAAGGGCAGCTCCAGTGGCCACCAAGCAGAAATTCCAACCTCTGTTGCATACACAGTACCGAATCACGCAGCTCTCTCCTGCGTGTCATCCACAGGCTGGGCAGGGGAAGGGGGAGGAAAGATACTTGGCTCTCCTTGAGAGTCAGGTCAGGTCTGTCAGGTCAGGTCTGTCATCATCATATAGCAATCGGAGCCTAACTGCTTGTCTTTATGCCACTTCTTCCCTTTGGAGAGAAACCCAAGGTCTTTTGTAATTACTCAGTCCAGAAATCACCAAGGTCTCTCTCTCCTCCTCACAAAAATCTCACACCATCCTACTAGGAGCCAGAAGTTTCACAATAACCACTTTGGAGGGACACCAGAAAAGTCTCCAGCAATTTACCTGAACACACATGAAATACTATGACTGACGCAAGCTCAGGAGGTTCAGTGGCACCACAGGAGAGCCTGCTGCACTTTCCAGGAACAGCAGGGTCTGCTTGCTAGCCTAGCAACAGCCACTAATTATTTTCATTTGATGTTTCAAATAGATACTATCACCTTAACTTCCTAACCAAAGCTGTCACTCAGAATTGCTGAATATGCACCACATTTACCCCAGAAATAACAGCATTTCAATCAGAGCAGAGGATAGAGGCCCTCACAGCAATTCAGGTTTCCCACACCACTTTCTATCTTAGCTCTCAAGTTCCACTTGCTTCCACTTTTCCTTTAATTCGCTTTCAGCCTTGAAGCTTCCTATCCTTTAGGCTTTCTAGAAATGAAACCAGCTTTCTCCTACTTACAAGGTCTGCATCCTCTGCTTTCTTCTTCCTCTACAGCAAGGAGATTTCTCTTGACACACAGGCATTGGGCATCCATACTGATAACATCAGAACCCATGAAACCTGGAAGAAATGTTGCACTATTAAGTTGAAGCAAACGACTTATCTCCTTGTAGCAGAGTGGCTTCCCGCCCCCAGTCCCATTGTGGTAGCAGGGCAGGACACTAAAACTCATGGCAATTTCTTTTTACACAAGAGAGCTACAAGCATCGCAAAGGCTCCTGCAGGTTATCCTGTCCTTTGCTGATACACATCATCCATGAGCAACTTCTTCAGCACAGGCTCTCCCAATACATACACAACACAGATGCACAGAACAAGAACATAAACCAGCTTGCATTTTGCTGTTGCAGCTCTGACTCTCTCTCCTGTGGCTGCGAACCAGCCTTCAGTTCACTACCTCAAAACAGCTGAAGAGCTTACGGACCTCAAAGAAGTTGCAGAGCCTCCAGGCTCACGAGGCAGCACAGAGAAGACTCCACATGCAGCAAGCCTTCCTCCAACAGAAAGCTGACCCTTCTAGGAAGTAGCTCAGAGATGCCTTTATAGAATTAATTGACCTGATGAAGGTACTCTAGTTCAGCTGAGTGGAGCCAGGTGGATTCAATCCAGTTCATCAGGCCTTGGGCTGGGACTTGCCAGGGTGGGTGGCATCAGGGCAGTCAGCTGGCGATGGAGGGCACCGCACAGAGCAGCAAGTGCTGGTGCAATCCGCCTGCTCCTCTCTGCTCTCTAGTGAGCTGCGCTCCAAGGGAGAAGCAAACGCGGTGCCTGTTACACCTGAGATGGCACCTTTGCACATGTAGTGAACTTCACAGATGTGTCAGTGGCCGAGAAGCAGGAGATAAAATTGCTGCCATGGACGTGTTCTCCAAGCATGCTATCTGGATAGATTCCTACTGTGCATTCTACTAAATGCAGATTTATCACATTACAAAGAGAGATAAACCACACCTGTAGAAACAACTCAGCTCACCAAGTCTAAAGACATACAATTAATGAATTTTTGGTGGGCTGTCAATAATGCCCAGTGACATGTAAAGCTCGTCCTGCGTCATTCGAGTAACAGCCCCTCACCCCCTGCCCCCCCTTTCATGTGCTTAGGGTCACTTGGACGAGGCAACTACGGCAGCACTGGCGAATATGGGCCGGATTTTGTCTCACAGATGAGTTAACTGTGAGGCATCCTAACGGGTCTGCGTTTAATACGCCTTTTATTTCCAATGCTTGGATTCTTTCATTTGTAGTAACTGTACATTTCATAAGTATAAAGACTGAACTTCCTCATACGTACTGTGGAAATACGTAAAACATAACTCAATGTCATTCGACCTGCTGATATTTCTATTTCCAGAAAAGAGCAGGAACACTGAAAAAAAAAAAACCCAACCAAATCTTTCCCAGCAAATTCTGATGTATAGGATGTGACATAATGGCGCAAAAACTTTTGGCAAAAACAGGGATTTTAAATTGCTCTGCTCTGTTTTGCTGTGGTGGGAGTTTTAATGCAGTGCACTTTGCCTAGAACTGACACAAAAGAACAGACAATCACCTCGAGTGTGTTAGAAGGAAGAACAAAACAATTTTCCGGACAAAAATATATTGAGTTTGGTACGCTGTTTATAGGTTACAGTAAACAGGAGCGTTTGATGTAATGGATGCTTTCTGGCTACAAGGGAACCTTTCAAGGGCCCCCACAGGAGGGAAGTGGCGGTGATGAGGTGGCAGGTATGTGCTACAGAGAGGTGAAAGGGGACAGAACTTTATTTCCCTTTTTACAGAACAATTTCCCGGGCTCCGTGTATTTCAGCGGGCCCTATCAGAGCGGAGCAGATAACAGCATCCTGCAGCACAAGCATGGCTGTCCGCCCGTTTGCGGCTCCGTCAGGCGGACGGGTTCAGGTCCCGGCGCTCCCCGGCACAGATTCTGTTTCAAAGGGTTCGCTCCTTTGCCGGGGGCTGCCTGGCCACGTGGCGGCTGCAGACCAGGAAGGGGCTGGTGTGAAGACGATGCCCTCTTGCAGCCCCCCTTAAAGAAAGCAGCGCCTTTTGGGGGGCTGCTCCACCTGCTAGGTGCTCTTCAGGCTAGGGCAGAAGGTAGAAACAACTCAGCTCACCAAGTCTAAAGACATACAATTAATGAATTTTAGGTGGGCTGTCAATAATGCCCAGTGACACATAAAGCTCTCCACCAGAACAAATGACTTTCCCGGTGCCAGCAATGTAACTTTATTTGCTTTATTCCCCATGCGCTGGTGCAAAGAGGAGATGCTTGTGCAATGGTTTGCTTTTAAAGCCCCTCACCCGCGCACCTTCACCTCCGCATGGTCCCCAGCAAAGTGGCCTCTGCAGAACTGTTTCCAAAGCTGCTTGCCCTACGTCACAGCGCTTGGGGTTTATTAGCTCACCCCGAAGTGTGGTTTTTAATGCCGTGGCTGTGCCTACAACGGCAGAAGTGCTCTGCAAAAGCCCTGTCTGTAAGGTTGAGCAGCGGGGACAGCCTGTGCATGCTGATGCTAACACTGCCTCCTTGTACATTCCTTCTTTCACTCTTCCCCCTCTCCTTTTCTAATGAACTCTTTCCATATTATTAATGGCTAGGGTGGATCTATAGAGTGTGCTCCTTCCAGGATTTTCTTGTTTGCTGTAGTCTTCAAATTTTCCAGTTAATTTCCTATTTTCCTGCTCTAAAATCCCTGCCAAAAAAATCCCTGAAGCACACTTCGGTACTTGAACAGAAAAAAACCCAACATTTGAGAATAGCCATTTGATCCAGACTCTTGTAAATCAGTAGCGACTTTCCCCTCAACTATGAGTCATCTTCATCAGTGGCTGACAGTTCCTCAAGGTGTTTTTACCTAATTAAGTATGCAGATGCATTTCAATCACTAAAATGGGGAACACCGCATCATATAATTCATGTGAAATTAGTAGTCCAAGAGCATTCAGCCAAAAAATAAAGACTGGACTTATGATAGGCTATTTAATCAAGTTCCTTCAGGAATTAAATGATTAGGAATGAAATTAATGAAATGGATTTACGCCTAGACATTCTAAACGACACTAGCTCTCATAGTCTAAGAAGAAACAGGTACCCAAGAAAAAGTTCCTCACTCACGGACTGGAATAGTAGAAACAAAAGTGGCTATGTAATCCCCCATGGAAAGAATTATTTCGGTTTCATGTAGAAACCCTCACCAGAAAAATTGGAAACATTACAAACTCCACTGATACTAGAGCTCAAGTGCACGATGGTGCCGATTGGAACAGGTTAGGAGTTGGGGAATTCCTTAGGACATTCGAGGAAAAAAAAATTCTGAAATAATTCCGTGCATTATTGTTGATTTTCATTCCTTCTGTGGCTTCTGAAAGAAAAATCTTCATACATTTAGTTGCTCATGACATGGACACTTCCCTGTAAACAAAAACTGAAAATAAAAGCAGTTGGACATCAGTCAAACTGGTGGAACTACTATTAAATATTCAGGCAGCCTGATATGCGAGACTGGTTATTTCAGTGTGTAACACCGGTAATTGGGGCTGAGCTAATTCTATTTATGGGCGTGATCCACTGTTCTTTGCTGGAGGATAAAATAGCAGGTGATTCCGAGGGACCTTTTGCTCTGACCACCCCCCTCCCCACCGCTTGCTCTGCAGGGAGAGATCCTCTCATCCGCCGGAGCCCCCGGGGTGCCAGGAGAGCTCCATGCAGGTTGGAAAGGCACGTCTGGTGCTGCGGCAGCTCACAGCATCCCCTCCCGAGAGGCTGTGCAAGGTTCAAGCCAAAACAGAGGAGGACAATAGATGCTAGTACCATGACCGGGATGTTTTCCTTCAAACACACCTGGGCACACCCGTGGTTTTTCAGTCTTTGCACTCAGTATCTGTTCATTGCCTTCCACCGATGAACAACAGGATGCAAGATGACCCACGGATTTTCCATGGCTGCGTTTGGTGAGATGCTGCCTTCAGTACGAATGCTCAGGTAAACATATTGGCTTAAGAAGGGGCAGCCTCACGGTTCCTGTTCTTCTGAGCTTACAGCTTGATATTTTGAGGTACCCATCAGTGATTTCGGCGTGCCTTGAACGACTGCGCTGTACGCAGCGGCAGCTCAGGCACTGAGCCAGCCGCTCGCTCTGTGGCCGTCGGTGCGGGAGGGGCAAGGCGCGCAGCCCCAGCAATACCGCGTCAGGTATCCCAAACTGTGCGTCGCCGAGCGCTCGCTCTGCTCCTCAGCTGCAGATCTAATCACTGCACGTAACGAGGATGTCAGACATTTAGGCACTACAACTGGTGCCTTTGAGGAGGTAAAGAGTCCAAGCCTTTTGAATGTTTTATTTATTTAAATACATTTTCTTTCCAGGTCTCATTTTGCCTTCCCCCCGCCCCCGTCTCTGACGGTGACCCCACCCCTGAGCATTTGGTCGGGCAAAGCGGCGTACCTGACAGCATACATTCCCCATCGGGTAAAGCTGCCTGAAGCAGGACACGGCACAGCCCTACAGCATCACCACCTCAAACAGGAACTACTTAACTTAATCTATTTTTGCTTTTAAATGTCCTAGGTAACATTTTTTTTGTTCATTTCTTCCAGCCTTCAGATACAACTTTCGAATAACAAAAATAGTCTCTCTTTGAAAACATATGCTCTAAATTTCTTTAATCTTTTCCACAGTATTTAAGTATCACACAACTGCAACTGATGCTCGGGAAGACAAAGGCCCAGATTCAGTTTCACTGATATGCATGAAGATGACAATTAAATTAGGAACCCAGTCCCCAAAGATTTTCTCTTCAGTAAACGGAGAGTGATAAAAGGCCAGCAGCTCGTAAGTAGGTGAAGCCTCTCTCTCTGCTGTTCATCTTCTTAACTGGAGTTTAAAGTTATTCTCTTTACTTGTAAAAGTTTAGATGGGATGAATGCAGATCTTGGTGACTTGCCCTAGAAAGCCTGTGACAGATCCGGAAAGAAAACCTCCAAGAGGGCAAGCTGGAGGTTATCCAGTTACTCTGGGTATGCAGGGATCCATTCTTCCCCTCATAAAGGAATAATGATCTCACATCAGTAAAAGAAAAAAGCCTCCAAGTAAATCCACTGAATACAGTGGGTTTAAAACAGCGCAGCTGAAAACAGTCTGGACTGTTGTCTCGGATACCTTCAAAGTCCATGATTTCTTCCTCCAGGGGCACGTGCTTCTAGGAAATACATATTACTTTGGCTGAAAGACAGTACCTCAGAGCATGTCGTCAGACCACCAGCACCGTTTAATAGTTCTGCCGTGTTGTTCTGAGAAGTACTGTTTTCTGTAGGAATTCTGGAATGACCCAGAGAAACAACTTTGGCAGCGCCTGTATTTCCCTTTGGATTTGTCAGGGTAGCAAAGGATCTGAAGAGCTGAATCTTTCCAAATCTTCTCAGCTCGTCTGCATTACAAGGACTAAGTGGCTCACCAGCGGTTCCTCCGTTAGTCTGAGGCCCTGACATTAGCAGGGTTACATTTGATCCAAGACGTCTTGAGAGCTGCAGGGAGAGTAATGTTTTCTAACACCATCAAATTCCCCTCGCTATTCTTGGTGAGAGAGATTCATTGCAAAAACAAGCAGTAAATTCTCAAAGGCTGCAAGAGCGCAGCGCTGAGGGCCAGACAAATTAAGACAGATGTTCTGAACTTTGGGATAGCGAGGATGTGGTTTCATGCGGCCGGCCATGTGAAGGCTCTCAGAACATCCTCCCTGCTCAGACACGGTAATGAAGCAGATAGCGTAATGAGACACAATAAATCCGATCCAAGACGACTGTGGCGGGTGGGGTTGCAACCTGCAGCCATTCTTGGGGCCTGCAGACGGAGTCCACTGCTTGGCTGACTTTCCCAGCTAGATTCATGCCGCTCGGCGCATTCCCACTGCACGGTCCTGAAAAATATAAAGGAGGAAAGTGCGGGCGAGTGCTTGAGAGGCAGGAAAACAATTTGCAGGAAGACTTGCAAAAGAGAGAGATTTCTTATCATGTTACTCTTTGTCTCTGCACGGCCACAAAGAATAAAGACATAAAAACCTGAGGTGCTTTCTGGAGGGAAGCAGAGCTCTCCAGAACGCCCGGCGAGCAGTGACAAGCCAACTCAGCAGTCGCATCCTCAGGCAATCCCGTTGCTCCCCCCGCTGCAGCCTGCTTTCCTGGCTGGTCAGGAAAGCTTGCAGAAGCTCCCTTCGCCAGCGTTATGAACATTCAGTCTTCACAAAGCCATCAAGCAATGGCCTCTTCTCCCCGGCTCTGTGCACTCCCATCGCCCTTCATGCAGGAGACTTCTCCCTTGCATTCCCTGCCCTCCGGAGCTGCCTGGGAAGCCTCTCCCTGCAGCCCAGCCATCTTCCCCGCAGGCTGAGGGGCAGGACTGGGGGGTCGGCAGTGTAGAGCCACCGAAGGGGCTGCCTGCCCGCGTAGCATCGCCGTACCCGCCCTGCCTTCGTGCCGATGTGCCCCGGCAGTAGGATTCGGGTCTAGGATTTAGCCTTTGTTTAGACTGCACGCTGCAGCTCTTACACCTGCGGAGAGTTAGTTTTATTTTCTTGATGTGAACTACATAGAAGCACAATTCAAGAAGAAAAATGCCTTTTATCCAAAGCCGTTGGAAAATTAACAGGCAAAGGCAAATGAGAATGCTACTCAAAGTCAATGAAGATACTCAATTCTCCCTGTCCCCTTTTAAGGAAGCCCAGTGCTGTGGCTCAGATGTGTCCCCCGTTAGAATATCTGGAGCGTGCAGGGAGAAAGAATAGTTTCTACCACTTTTTTCCCACCAAGAAGAAAAATCTCAAACATGAGTGACAGCTGTCACATCACAGCACATTTAATTACTTCCACATTGTCAATAATGGCCACAATTTTTCCAACGTCAGATTTTTCTGTTTTTTTTTTTCTTTTCTTCCTGTTCTTCCCTTTCCTTGTATATAAGCATCAGACTGTGGACACAGAACAAATCACCTTGGTGGGAATGGTCGTTAAAGACACTGCTAATATACATGCTCATTCCCCCACATGCTTTTCCATTTAAAGTATTTAGCCTGAGAATGTGGGAGGTACAGAACTTACATTTTGAGGTCTTTATAAAAAATAGCTTACATCCCCTGATTTATGCTCCTTGGGACTTGTTCTATGTAAAACATTTAACTAGCTATACTTTAGATAAAAGAAACATCTGAAGCATTGGTTGTTTTGGAGTTTCTCATTCTTTTCTCCCATATATCTTCATAAAATTTAAGTGCCGGTCACACTATTTTAAATTCAGAACCTTTCCTCTTGTTCCCGAGTTCTTGGTTCTTTAGCAACATTTATAATATCACTTTAATATCCTCCCCTACTGCTGGGCTCTCAGGACCGACACACCCCTCGTTACACGGAGCAGCACAGCGCACCTATCGAAGCAGGGGCTCGCTGTTTCAGTTCCAGTTTTGCCACTGAGGACACGAGACAAAGCGTGCAAAACGCAATTCATGCAAAACAAACGCATGAAATGGCAGCTTCCACTGGCATCAGTGTCCGGAGGAGCACGCTGGTATAACCCGGGGTGAGACGGGGCCCACTGGTGCTTCAGAATCGCCCTTTGCAAAGCAGAGCGGCACAACGTGTTGAAGATTTAAAACCAGCTGAGTGGCTAGGGTGAAAACAGCAGCATCCCCTCCTTGCTTGGATCAGAGGACTTGTGCTGCGTCTCTTTAGCAGCCCCACCGCCTGACGACACGTTCTGGAGCAGAAGCACAGACGTGCTCGTGCATCCCGCCAGCGCAGCGTCTCAGTCTCCCTTGCCCTGTCCTGCTGCCTTCACCGCTGCTTATTTATCGCGTGTGCATCCTGGGGCGGTTTGGCCTTGCAGCTGTGGCATTAGATGGCGGCGCAGAAAAATCTAAATTAAGTTCCTGGCTCCGCTATGTACTTTGGTGAGGATCTGAGCCAGGCGGTTATTTCCACCTGTCTCTGTTTCCCTCCGGTAGAACAGCGACTAGATTATTTCTTTCCTTCTGCCCTGCGTGCAAAGCTCCGCAGGTGGTTCTGCAGGGTGCAGGGCAGTGCTGTACGGAGGCACCTCAGCTTGCTCAAAACGTTCTCCCTCTTCTATGGAGAGCTGCTCAGCCACGTCAACGTTTGGCTAATTTGCTCATTCGAGAAATAGGGGTACCGAGGCGGTCCAAGCACCCTGCTAAAAGAGCTCTCCTGCTTGTTCAGAGCTGGCTCACGCGTCTGTGCCCAGCGCGGCATTTTAATGCGCAGACGTGCCATCGAGATCAGGGGCAGCCTTGCTGCGCGTACTGTGGGGCCTACGCGTCGGATGCTTTGAACAGTCACAGCTTCTACCAGCTATTACTGTAGTCATAGATACACTGCCCTTAGAGAAATCAGAATCAATTTAGGCACCTAATACTGGGATGCCTGTGAGTGAATTGGTTTTGAATTAATCGAGTACAACAAGGCAGTGAAAACCCACGTAACGTTGGTCTGGAAACTGCTGCAGCCCTGGGGATGGAACGACAATGCATATTTTACGCCGTGAATTTTTTATTAAGGGCTCCTTTTTTTTATTTTTTATTATTGAATATGAATATTTTACACGTCCGAGTTCAGAACAATGCTTTTTTTGGCTGCCTCTGCACTTTTCATGGTTGTGTACCCTTGCGTTGCATAACTGAGAGAGATCCATTTACACGCGGGGGGGAAAGGGGACTAATGAATCTTAGCAAAGCTAACTTTACTGTGTGTGAAAAAAAGCACTCCAAAGTTTTCCAAATAAAAAAATGTATACACATATAAAATACTTGCATGGAATGGTTTAATAAAATCAGTGCGCCTGCACGCACGCGTGGGTGCACGTGTTCGTACGGGTGTGTGTAATGACTACAGGGCCTCTCTCAGCCAGAGCTGTGTCTTACTCCATGTAGCCACATCTCATCTCTGCTGGGAAAAGCTCTAGAACATTCTTACCTCCTTCGCATCAAATCCCTCATGTTCAGGTACTCACCTGGATGTTTCCAAAGTCGGAGAGGTGGAGGTGGGTCTGCCAGTCGCTCGGTAAGTGAACTGAGGGAGCTGCCCATGCTCAGCTGCAGGACTGGTATCTACCTGCCTTTGGTAACGCCATTACCCTTTCTGGCCGCTTCTAAACGTCCGCAGAAAACAAGCTTTCACACTCGCTGCTGCAGGACACCCCAGCAAAGCCTGCCTACCGCAGACCCTCAGCCTTACCACTCCTCCTCAGGCCCCCCCGGCTGCGCCGGGTCTCTGCTGGTCTTCGAGACAGCTACTGCCCTGTATGGCCACGCTGCCGAGCATCTTTGACAACTGCCATGCTCCTACGAGCAGCTGCTGGTTTTGTCCGTGGTGGGCCGCGCACACTGGCCTGCTGGCGACGCTTCATTCTGGCCATGGATGGTGAAGAAACGCCTACTTTACCCAGACAATTCTTATCTGACCTTGCTTGCTAAGCCTGGCTACCGGCCCTCACGTGGTGGGACGGTGAGCGCGGCATTTCTGAACTTCTGTAGGTTCAGGTCTCTCTGTACCGTGCACTAAGCATCGCCCTGGCTGGGGAAACAAAGGGGCTCATTTCCCTGCCTTCCTCCATGCCCCTGCTGCAGACATGTACTTGGCACTCTCTCCAGCTGCTTTCGGAACAAGCTATCCATCACCATCCTCCTTGAGAGCTGCGATCTGCAAGGCAGGGGCGAGGACACCTTTTACAGCAGTGTGCTCACACAGCTCAGCACGGATGAGGGCAGGGGACGGGAGATTTGAATAATAAAGATAATAATTATTTGTCTAGTGTATATTTGAACCCAGCCTTTTTATTGTGCATATGATAACAGGGAGGAGAGGGAGGAAGCAAGAGCTCTTGTACAGTTCTCGAGAGCTAGCAACCAAAAATGGGCAGGGTGACAAGAACCACATTGTTTTGGGTAATCAGTGCGCATTGTCCCAGGCTGACATTACTGCATACCAATAAAACCTTTAAATTCACAGGGAATGGGGAAAGTGCAAAATGATGAATTGTTTGACATTTAAAAGAAAATAAAGAGCTGCTGCTGGATTGAAACTTAAATGAGACTTGGGGAGGGAGGGAAAAAATTACCAGGAGCAGGTTGAGATTTTTATGTAATTCCAGTGCAAACTTCACAAATGATTTTGTCTTTCTGATCTTGTGGCCTCGAAGTCCCAGATCTTTGCACTGATACACGCTCTAAAAGCAAGAGCCAGCACTTACCCCAAGTAGCTTGCAGGACAAGCAAAGGATGGAACAAAAGAAGGGTGGGAACCGATGCCTGATGTGCCCAAGATTAAACTTTTCATTCCACAACGAATCACTGGTAAGTCTAGGAATTAACTCAGGCCTCTCTAATCCCTGCGACCGGTCCCATGATCACCAGACTAGCATTGCTTTTCTGAGGCTGGAAAGATCCCAGGCATTTACAGTTTAAATCCCCTGTGTATCCAGAGGACAGGTAGGGCACAGGTGGAAATACATCAGAGAAAGGATTCCTGCAATTCATTTTCTATGGCGTGGGGGCCAAGGGAATAAGGTCCCAAACAATTAAGACCGCAGACCTCTTCAAACCAAAAATGAAATATAAATGAAGCAAAGAATTTCCAGTGCCCTGTGCAGTGATAGAAGCGCAAGGTGACCAAGAGACTGAAGAGGCTGATCTAAAGTCTAGAGTCACGGAACACGTGCCAACTTCTGCTATCTTGTTGTGTGTCCTTGAGCAAAGTCATGTCTAGGAGGTAAATGGAAACAGCCGGGCCAAACCTGTACCGTGGGTGTTGCATACCTGTAATAATGGTTTGTTGAATGATCTTCAGCTGGGAGGAGCTGAACCAGGTCCCTTTGTGTAAAACAAGTTTGGTATCATGAATCCATCCCGGATTACATCAGGCAGTATCTTGTTCTGCGAGGGAGAAATCTCATGAAAAGCACACACAGAGCTCTGCTAGGTGTCACTCTCCAAACATGTTTTGTGTCTGCATCTGGGTTTGCAGAGTTATCGTGCTCTTTGCTTTTCTTCTTCCTGACCACAACCTTGAGTTGCACTGTTTGCTCAGGTTCTCTCTGCTTTGAGCACACCGATTTTGCATTTTTATTTGCATTAGATTATTGGAGCAGGAGTCTAAATGCTTAAGTTACTGCAAATCCCTCCTCATATGGAAGTCAGTGAGCTGTAAAATATTTAAACTGTCTACAGTTGTACCTCGTTTGTTTACAGATTTCCAGTGGGCTGCTAACAGGTAACATACTGTAATAGAAGAAAGATCCAGGATTGCTGATTCCGATTTCATAACAGCTCTCAAAGTGCTCGAAGTACTTGCATTAACTTGATGGAGTAACATATAGCTCAACTTCCTGAAGCCTTAGGGCCCGAGTGGAGCAGGAAAGCTATGTGCTTTACTCCAGACTCTTTGCTTTATGCTTTCAGTCTGATCCTTGGGGAAAATAAGGTTAGGTGGGTCTTCCTGTAGTTACCGCTGGAGTCACCCACAAATTGTCCTCCGCTCCCCCACCCACGTCCTCCGCGGCTGGGTCTTTCAGCCCTTTTTATTTTGCCACTTGCCCCGCTGAGGAAGCTCTCCAGGGCTCGGTGGCCAACTGAACACGGAGCTAGACGTGCCTCTCTTCAGAGCACTTCTAAATGTCTTGTAGAAAAGGAAGAGAGCGTTGTGATTCTTCAAAGGGCAGCAAGAGGAGGTGACAGATGACTAATCAGTCCCAAGGCAGCAGAGGGCATCAATGAGTTTGAAGATTCATCTCCAGAGCTGAACGAAACCAGCCAGACACTGTATTGAATAATTAAACAAGACAGATTTCTGCTCTTTTCCTATCTTCATGTTAGTCTTGAACAAATTCAAGAAGTTCTCAGGTATATCTTGCAGGTTTTTTCAAGTAATTTTTGAACAACATATAAATCATAGTGCTAATTAGTTTCACAAATTATGACGACATTTCTATTCCTGACTGGATGCAGTGCATATATTTGCAGGTGTGGATAAAGATGATCATTGTAAATGCATAATTTTTCAAGTTGTTTATTTGAATGCAAATTTCATTGCTGAAAATTCACACCTTTGTTATGAATTTCATAGTTCACTTTGGAAATCCAATCAGCCATAATATTTATGCTAGTTAAGCTTATTTGGTGCAATTATTTGTAAAAATTGAGCTTGGCAAGGCAGGTTTGTTTAGTAATTCAAGCAAATATTTGCAGGATTATTTCGTCGCTTTCCCTAGCTCTCGGTGATGAGGTAGAGGAACAACACTTCTCCTAACATATTCAGCTTTTCCCAAAAGAGAATCAGTGTCAGCTAGGGACCAACGCCGCCACATTCTCTTAGATGCCTGACATCACAACGTTTGTTCAGGAGTCCTCTAAGAATAAACCCAAACTAGATACCTTCCACCTTGTGCTCTCTGATTACTTTACTAGTTTTAATTAACTTTATATTAAGTTATCTAAATGTAGTCTCACATAGTCCTTGTGCTGGAATATTAGTAAAATCCCACAGATGGACAAACGGAGGCAATGTTTGGCGTGATGTGACATAGCAAATCACACAGCAAGGCCACTAATAGCACAGAGATATTCTAGGTCCGAGAGCTCCGCTTTGACAGCCAGATCAACTTATTTTCACTTTGTGAGCAAACCCAAATTTAGAAGTTCAGTCCCCTCTGAGCTCCTCCAGGACTGCTACAGGAGATCTCCGGTGCCACAGCGAAGGGTCAGCGATACCCCTGAGCCCTCTATTTCTCCATCAGAGGTCTCTTTCCACTCTTTGGAAGTTTACGGTGAATGGCAAGGAGCCAGCCCCCACGGGCATGGGATGGCGGTGGCTTGTTCTCAAGTGTTTAAAAGTCTGACAAAGTGTTTGCAGTTCTAGCAGGGATCAACACATTTCTAGAATTAAAATCAACATCTTGGATAGCAAAAACGCTCTGAACAAGGACTCTTTCTTCAACCCAATGCACAAGGGACCTTTCTTTAGTAAGCTATAAAATCACTTACTATAAATCAATTATTTTTGTACTGATTTATTAACTGCTCTCCAGCTGTTCAGATAGGCACTTAAAAAAAAATTCCTGGATGGTCCTACTGAAGTTTGCAAAAGCATTCTCTCTGGAGTGCTGTTGGTCCAACCTCATTACAGTCTTCCCTGGTAACGCACATATTCCTAACTGCTCTTAAGCTGTCGAGGGTGGAAGCACCAATCCACAAAGAGTACATCCAGTCCTGTGCCGAGATGATCTTGACATGAATTCTGTTGGGAACTCCTGTCTGGAGCTCCTTCAGTACCCTCTCCTTGAAACCTTGGAAAAGGGTCAACCTGCCCGATAACAGCACCTTCCTTAGGATGTCGGACTGGATATGCTCACGACACTTGGCGATGCTCTGGAGGACCATCCCTCCAACCCCGGCCCTGGGATTTCTGCCTCCACGGGCAAAAAAAGTGCTTCAGGGGATTGGAATAGCTGGTCTCCTGCCTTGACAGCCCTTCTGTCAGGGAGAATGTACTCGCACATAAGTTTTTCAGGCTTTTCCTCCATATTTTGGCTAGGATCTAAAGCAACATAGCACAGCTTCTTCATATCCTTGACAATTTCTCTCTCTGCTGTGCCCGATCTTTGAGAGGAGCCTAGCAAGGTATTTGGCCACACCTCTGCTCTCAAAATCGCCTGGTCGTGCCGCGTAGCAGGTAACAGCCTTTGTAGACAGGCACCGTGACGGTGACACCATCGCCACTGCCCAGCACTAGTCCAGTTGTGCGGGCACAGGCATACGGAGCTGTTAGCGCCTGCAGAGTCACGAAAAGGGCAGGCACCTGGAAGCTTTCAAACATCACCTCAGCCATTTTTTCTTGATGGGACAAAGGATTGAGAGGGGTCTTGATCAGCCCTGCTGGTCTCTCACTTGGTTTCATTTGAATTCTTGTTCGTATAGGTATCTCCAAATTTTCTCCATGTCGTCCCAGGATGTAACTACTCCATTTTCCATTGGGTAAGTCAGAGACAAAACACCCCTTTTGGACTGGGCTTCTTCAATCCTTATGACTCACCCCAAACATGACAAGTTTGAATTTGGGGTATCCCACAACAGTAGAAACAACCGAAGAGGGTGCCCATTCCCCTGACAGACCAGCCCTTCCGCTGTCCAGAGCCGATGCCAAAAATCACTGCACGCGTCCCTGCCGCTGCCGCCACGGAGTCGGAGCCCCTGTGCAGGATGGTGCTGTCCCTGGCAGCGGCTGCTGGTGCAGAGCGTCAGTGAAATGTTCTAGATCCCCCAGTCGGAAATAGGCACCGCTCGGCTGAGCTCACAATCCTTCGCAGCTGCACCGGCAACGCCACTTCCTCCAGGGAGCCGGCAGTGCGGAGCATTTTGATTCAGGGCTAGTACTTGGAAGTGAAACTGGGTGTTCTTATTTCCCAGATAAATTACAGCAGAGAATCAATGGATTTTTTCAGACCCTCAGGCACAGAGGAGGGTCGGTTACAGTAATTGCATTTGCATTGATTTATATTTGGATTCTGTTTGGGGTTTTGCTGGGTTTCTAAAGGAAACATTTTTAATGAGGTCAAAAATAATGTGAGAGCTAGTTTTAGAATACAAACCCCAGATATCTCAAAGACCTTAGAGAGAAGAATCGCCCAGCAGAGGAGGAATGCTACTCCCCATATGACTCAAGGCAGGCTGTGAGTCAGTTAAGGAGTTACTGCAGCCCTGTGATATGTGCACACCTCTAAACTCTGGGGAGGGCAAGGGGAAGGGAGATGATAAACAATAAGATCCTCATTACCAACGTTTTTAATGTTTTCTTTTCAGACTGGTTTTGTCAGCCAATAAATGCACAAACAGCTGTAGCACCTTTTAGGTCAGTCAGCTCTCAGCAGGGTTTCTTGCTCATGCGTTGTTGTAGCAAGCCATTCACTTGGTCTGATGTTCTCCTTAAAAGTGTTTCTGGTGAATGACAGTGCCCCAAAATCCTTGTAATCACTCACGGTGACCCACGTTTTTTTGAAAGATGTCAGGCAGGTGAGGATGGAGGCCCCAGCCCATGCACAGTATTTTCTCTCAGGGGGTTCAATGATCCTCACAAACATGCCAGCAGGCACTTGCAGCTTCATCTCCATCAGGATCCGCTCCTCCAGGCCAGGGAAGAGCGTGAACCCACTGGAGAGCAGGATGTTGCCGTAAAGATTCCTGTGCATGTCGATGTGATGCTTCATGATGCTGTTGAAGATCATTTTGTGCACACCGGGAGCTTCCACTCCAATGTTTGCAGGCACGAAAAGGGTCTCTGGTGCACAAAAGAGCTGGTTGCCTGTCTGGATGATATTGTTTTCAGGCAATCTGTATTTTTTCATGATTTCTTCTGGCTTTGCTTTCATTTCTTAGGCAGGGTCTAAAGCTACGTAGCACAACTTCTCTGTGATATCTCTCACAATTCCCCTTTCAGCTCTGCTAATAAAAGTGTGTCCACTCTCCGAAAGAAGCTTCATAAAATATCTGGTGATATCAGGGCCAGCAATATCCAGCTGGAGACAGCATGGGGTAAACTGTATCCTTCATACATGGGGACAGCGTGAGTAATACCATCCCTGCTGTCCGTGACTATTCCGGGCCGATGCATAGAGTGCCAGAGTTGCCTGGACTGCAACGTACATAGCCGGCACCATGAAGCCTTCAAACATAATCTCCATCATTTTTTCCTAGTTCTGCAGAGGATTGGGAGGGGCTTCAGTCAGCAGCGCTGGCCTTTCACTGGCTTTGATTCTCGGCTCATACTCACAGACATGTCTCCAGATCCTTTCCATACCATCCCAGCATGTAGGCATGCCATGGTCTATTGGAGAATTCAAAGACAGGACCCCTCGTTTGGACTGAGCTTCTTCTCCAATGTAACGTTCTTTCTGTCCAGCTCCCAGCACTGTAGCTTTGACTTTTGAGGGACCAACAATTGCTGTAAAAACAGACCTTGGGCCACTGTCACCTGCAATACCCGCTTTGAATAGCCCAGTCCCATTGTCAAAGATTACAGCTGGGACATCCAAAACGTTGGGGTCAAACATTCTTTGCAGAGTTGATGGCTCCCCAGAGTGGCTCCTCAGCACTGTTTGCCCGTTCCCCTTTTACAGGAGGGTCACCATTGCTAGGGAAGTCTTCTCGGGGACGTACACTTGCCGTTTCCACCATGTCTGCCTCCAACTGCGTCACAACGGCCAGTGATACAATAATATATTTTCCCAGCAAGTTACCTGATCCCAGGCACTTCCTGGGATGTGGCCAGCGTAGCTCCTCCACGACTCCAGCCAGAGGCCTTTCAATTCACCGAGTCCCATCCACAGGTCATGGGCCATGAATGTATCCCTGTAACGAGCCCGAGAGCATTTTTTTCCCTCAGAATAGAAAAGCATGTATTGCAAAATACAAGCATGACAATAATTAAAATTTTCACATGTGCCTCTGGCTTAGCTAAGACTCTACAAATATTTCCAAGAGTTGGTGAAGATTAGGACAGTTTCGCCTCCCTGTAAGTATTAACTGAATTACCAGCTTGCTTTTCTGAATAACATCTGCATCGGAAACAGACCTTTTTCAACTGAATCCTTTCTGATCCTTTACAGGAAACTCCTAAAAATGTTTTTAAATAGGTAGAACTATGTTTGGCACTGATTATGGCATTCTGGAGTCTTTTTTTCCCTGTCCTTGCTACTTGAAGACTATTTTTTTTTGGTAAAATCACAAAAGTGAAATAATAATTTCTGCCTCTTGCTGGTTTAAAAAAACCCAGCAGCTTTAAACAATGCTTATAATACTTTCTAGTGCAAAGGAATTCCTTCTGCTAATGAATCTACATCCTCGGCTGCTGACAAGCTGACCTGCCTGCAAATAAACAGACATGCAGATGTCTTCCTTCCACGCTTCCCTTTTCCATTCGGCACTTTGCTGAGAAGAACAAACTCTTTTTGGAAGTTTGTTCAGAAGGATTAAAAATATCCTAGATCTTCACAACTGATCCCCATTTCACATCTAAGTGTTGGTTTGTTTTTGTTTTTAATTTTCCTTCAAGAGAAGATTTCCTAAAGACAGAAATTTCTATAGCTTTGAATCCAATCAGATCTGACAATCCAAATCCGTTTACAGAGAAAATTTCCTTTAAAAAAAAAAAAAAAATCACTATACAACTTCAGTTTGAATCCTTGGCTGCCAGAGTTTAATTGCTTCTCCTTGTGGCTCTAAATCCAGGGCAGCTTCAAAGCAAGGGTGGCTTCTATTAAATTTAATTACTTTTTCCTGCAGCTCGCATGGCAAAGGTGCTAGCTGCTAAATGAAGGTGGTTATGAATTAGAGGCAGATTCCAAACAAAGATATATATTAAACAGAAATTTTAAGTACAAGCAAATGACCTCCTTGTACAGAGACGTTTATACCCCAGATGAACTACTTAAAAAAAAAAAAAAAGCCACCTAACAAGGGATCAGCTCTGTGTATGTTGTTTCCATTCTGCTTAGATTCCAGACATGTTTGTGTTAAATGCCACTCTATCCATTTTAGCAATTTCTCTAATCCTCTTAATATTTGTGTACATATATTTCAGTGTGTGGCACACTTGTTTTCATGCATGCTTCTATATTAATGTCAACAGGTGTCCTAATCATTTAAGAGGTTGTTACATGCATCACACTAGAAGCCTCATTTAATCCTGCGTGGTCTGCATGCAGCTTACAGCGAAGCACTCCGTTTTGAACGTGATGTTGAGTATTAAAACCGGGGAATATTGGCTGTGATTATTAAATGGCAGTTGAACCTAGACGCAGGAATGCTTATCTGTTCCCTCATACTGGTTCTGTCACAAAGCACCTTAAAAAGGGCATGTGTGAATTAACTTTGTTACTATAGGGTTTGTAATAGGTGAAATTAGTTTGTGTTGAGCCGAAGTACTGCAAATTGAACTCACAGAAGAGACAATATGAGACATCAGAAATTTCTCGTGCTCACCCGGCAGTACAGCTTACACTGATACGACGGGAGCTCATTCAGGAATGCAAAGACAGCTCCTTTTCTGAGAGCCAGCCTATCTTTGGCCTTTGACGTTTGCCAGGGGCTGCCCGCTGCGGAGAGACACATAAGGAACTGGACTGAGAAGAACAAATCCATTCCACGCAAGCTGCTAACGTCTTGACTAGATGGTATGCACTGTTTGTCACCTCTTAATGGGGTGGAATATGAACTCAAAGCCGAGACAGACAGTGGAAATGCAGTAATAGTGTAATTCCCCCAACATAGCAAACATAAACGAGCTCTGTCCCACAGACATTGGATTGTAAAAATTCATAGATAGTCAAATGCGTTGTTTATAGGTCAGTCTCGCTTGCTTTATAGGTCAGTGCTGAGCACACATTTTCACTTACCAGCTTACGCATGTCTTTTGGCCTTACTGACTGTGTCACCTGCACAGAATCGATCCCCCCAGGCATTCCCCGTAGCCATCCTCTGTCCAAATACTACTGGATACAAACACGTAACTCGGGGCAGATTCTGAGTGAATCGTGCCAGACTGGAAAGCACCTAGAAAAGGGTGATGAGCTTTGGAAGGTCTAAATTTACCTGGGCTAAAACCAGGAGGAAAAGTGTTGGCTAACTCTTAGTCCGTACGCCCACGTAAACCCCAAGGTCCTGACTAACCTGTAACATCTGCAGCAGCAGGGATAAACATCTTTCCACATCTAGAAAGCATTAGCAAAAAGGAAGACAAGTAGGACCAGAGACTGAGGGAGAGAGATGCTTCTCTCCATGCCTTTCTACACCAGATTATTTTGATATCTTCCCTGTTTTTCCTTTGCATTTGTATGAGTCTTGCCTTTTATGTGGGTCTTGTCGTGATTTTTTCTGTTTCACAGAAAAAGGGGACAATTGCAAGGAATTTGTCCATTCCCCAAACTCATTCCACACTGAGTATTTCCTAGTGTCCTACAGGCAACTGGTTTTGCTGGCTAACACAACCATTAGGAAACCTCAGACATACAGCTCCAAGGAAGACCTGCCTTATCCTTCACAAACTTGACAGGGACTTGATGAATTTGCATTAATTTCTCCATAAAATATCTTAGCTTTCTTAGTCCAGATATATCCGCCACCTTGTTGGGGCACATCTCCCCTCCTCCATCTTTGTTTACACCCCCCCCAAAATGCTGATTATCTTGGCTACAGTTTCCTCCTTGCCTTCTTTGGATGGGGCGGACACCTTGGGCTGTTGGCTCTGTGACAGTGGCTCTGCCAACAGGATGACCAATGCAGCTTTCCAAGTGGATTTTAAGCTGGAACTTTAGACGCTGTGAAGCAATGCATTAAATAAATAAGAAAGATGAAAATAAGAAAAAAACAAGAGGCTGGCATGCGGTGGACATGAATCTCAAAGCAGAGAGTCATGTAAGCACAAGTATACTGCCTTTTTACGCACAGTAGTAATTTAGCACTTTCTGGGATATCCCAAAAACAAACCAAAAGATTTATTAAAGTGCTAAAGCTTAAGTGTTAGAAGTCTGTGCTTTTACAGCTGAAAGATCACAGTTACAGAACCATCTCCCTGGAGCATGCATATGATTTGCGTAACAAATAGGAGTGCATTTATGGAGTGAATCCAAATGCATCAGAAATAAATATTGCAAGAGAAGAAGTGAGGAAAAGAGGGTATTTCAACCCAGTGGAAGTGTGAACGAGGAGGGACAAAAATCTTCTGTTCAGAATACCACCACTGAAACCGTATGCGGGGAAGACAGAACGGAGCCTGCCCAGCCTTCTCCATACCCTAAAACCCCGGAGCAGCGGTTCACAGCGCGCGGAAGAATCAAGCCCATCAAACACTGCGGCAACGATAGACGCCTTTGCCAAGTCAGCCTGTCAGCACATGAGGACGACGCTTACTCTGTGCCACCAGTCGCTCCGGTGCAGATACAAACCCGAATTCATTATTTATATTGAGATAGTGCCTGGAAGTCAGCCGGGCTTTCCCAAGCACTGCAGAAACAAACAGCGAAGGGCCGTCCCAGCTCAAACGAATTCAGTCTGAGAAGCGAGACGTAACAGGTGGGCGAGACAAACAAGCAGGTCAGGGTGGAAGGCGAGGGAGACAGCGTGAAAGAAATCAGGGGCTGAGAGCAGTTCTTAGCCAGTAAGAAGCAATAATCACCATCACAGATGCTTAGCTCTAACAACTTGACAAGATCCCTTTCTTCACATAGGAGCTGTGTTTGATTGCTCCCATACTTGTTTCCATCCAAAAATCCCCATTTTGCAATGTCTTCGTGACACTCCAAACATCCGCAAAGCTCTCTGAAGTTGAATTTTAATGTGTTTATTGACACCGGTTATGATATTTCAAAACACATGGGCTACAAATTGTTACCATGCACTCCTAGTGTTTACAGTAATCCCCATATTAAAACAAACTCAGCCTTTCCTGATGATTTTATATCTTCTTGCTGACTCACTTGCCTGTGTTTATTTAAACTCCTGTTGAGCGTTTTTTTAATATTCAACACTTTCCAAACATAAAAAAACCCCCTATCTGCAGATTTCATATACTTTTGAAACGTTTCGCATTCATTTTTATGGGCACCACATGGCCAAAATCCTCTCCTTTCAATTTTCCTTGCAGATGACTTGCAACATGGGCTTCCCATGCTGGAGCCCAGCGGTTAACCCTGCACGTGCAGCTGGCCGTGGCGTTAGAACCGCTGCCAAGGCCCGGCCCCGCCGCGGGCAGCTCCCAAAGCTCAGCCCTGATGCCACAGCTTGGCCCGGAGGAGGTTTCCCTCTGATCTCCACGTGTTAGAAGTGGGCTTAGGCTGCAGCAAGGGGAGCTTTTAGGAGTTCACACCATTGCCCGCTAGAAACGATTAGGGCGGCTCTTTCCGCCTTCGACCAGGGCTGGGCTGCTGAACTTGTGAGGTCGCTCCCGTCCTACGGGAACACCTTGGCTGCGTGGCCCAGCTGCAGCTCCTGAGGAACACGAAGCTGCCCGGCGGTTCAAGTTCAGGACTGCGACAGGGCTTTGCCACCCTCAGGGGGTCCTGCTTAGTCAAGCAGGGCCAGATGAGCTGCCCGTCCAGCTACTGAAAGGAGCGGGTTAGCAGGCGCTTGGAAGCGGATGCTGTCGAGTCACTTGGGACCACACGTCGCGTCAACGTCTGCGGCTCTGGGCCATAAAAGGTTTCAGTAAGCAACTCAGAGCCAGGAAGGTTGGGCCCTCCACCACGCGGCACGAAACAAAAACGTTTTAGAACTCTCTGCTTTAGTGCCTACTGTTACAAGTGAACGGTCTTATAAAAGTCCCTATAAAAGCGTGAGGCAGGCCTGGACTCCTCGTACGGGCTCCAAGACCCTCTCAGCACCAAACCTCCTCGTAGGTGTCATGGGCAGCTGCACCGACCCATGCCAGGCAGGAGGGAGCGGGACCCGCTCCTGTTAACATCCCCAGACAGACCCTCTGGAAAGCACAGCCAGAAAGACATGTTAATTTTGGCAGTGAACAAAAGCACTGGGGAGGGGAGTAAAATCAATGTTTGCTAAATAGAAGAAAAAGGATCTAAATTGGAGGAAAATACATTTCCCTTATAATTCCTAAAAGGTATTGGAGGGAGGGAAATTGAAATTGTAAACAAGTTATAAAATATAAAAAAGTTAGAATGCATTGTCCTTTTAAAGGAAACTTAAATTACTGCTTTGGTAAATTGGAACAGCTCTGGGGACTCATTCGTGGTCTTCTACTCTTTAGTCTCACAAAGTCTAACCAGTATCTCTAGGGGTGGCTGGATTTAATAGTATCATCTAAAATGTAATAAACCCTGCAAGTGATGAACAACTGGGAAGGTGCCGAACCCACTGGGATTCAAATTTAATTCAGATGATTTGGAATTCAGCATCTGAGAGCTACTCGGAGTTCACATGTTATTTTCCGTGTTGGAGAAAAGAAAATAAGACCTATACGTAGGAAGTGAAATAAATTATGCATAAATGAAAGACTTGGTTGAGAATTCATATGTTTAAAATAATAGTCTTGATTACTTGAAAATGAAGAGAAGTCCAGGAAAAGACATTTTTTATTGCCTGAACCAGGTAAAACAACGTCACTAAGCTGAGCTCCGGTCACTCATCCACAAATTAACCTTTCCTGGGGCAATGGTAGAACTGAGGCCTCGCGGCTCCACTCTCTGAAATAACTCCATCTCCCACGGGTTGCCCTAGAGCACTAACAGGAGGAAGGCAAGTTTTAGGACCGAGACGCAGGGAGAGGAGCTGACAGCTGCACAGCGCGTTTCGCGGTCTCCCAGCTCCTGCCCGACTGCAGGCACGTCTCTCCGGCTCTGCTGCAGCGACCACCTCTAGAACAGCGGCAGCAATCGCACGTGCCAGCTCCTGCGCCTCAATGGACGGGCGCTTCCAGGCTGCACCGATGCCTTTCAGCACAAGACCAGTACTACCACTAACGTTTGACACGAAAACAGAAGTAAAGCAACACTTTTCGTAATCCCGCGAGAGCGCGCCCTGCTCAGACCACTGCAGGATGAGCGGGTGGCGCAAAGACACGGTCTACAGCTGGCCCTCCGACATCTGCTTGCAGCTCCTGCGTGCCGTTCCCTGTTACACACACGGCTCCGCGTGCGCTCAGGTAAGAGCCTTTGTAAAAGAAATCAGAGTGGTTGGGAGTTTTGAGACTGTACGGTGGAAAAAAGGGAAAGCGGGGCTCTCTTCCCCTTGGAAAACTGTTAATTCAGCCTTAAATACACACCGAGCTGTTCTGGAATCTCATTGTTACTTTATATAGCCAAGTACCATTACCCCTAACTACATCCCAGTGGCTGTTGGGATTGGGTTTACGAGCAAATTGTTAAAAGCTGTGTCTGAGGTATGAAAGCGACAAGTGGAAAGCATTCCCATGAAGTACGCAGGATCGCTGGAGCTGGGCCAGCGGTTTAGGTCAAAACTCAGTCACATGTCCTGCTAGCTGGTCCGGAACATCCTTCAAATCCAGCTAAGCAAACAGCTCGGAGAGCCCTGCGCCAAGTGCCAACTCCAGCTGGCATCCTGGTACATTTTATTCTACAGTTGTTGCAGTTTTGGAGGTTATGAAAAGTTTACTAATGAGAAACATTTCGGGACGCTGTGCCAACAATTTAGGCTGAAGGAAGAGCTGTAATGGCATGAGCATATATAACTTTGGTGGAAAGTCTGAAACATCGGTTCCACACCCTGAGAACTGCCTCTCTGTTTATAAATCCCAACAATTCTGAACATCAAGAGAAATCTGTCTGCTTGCTCTTAAGATGTTTACATTGTGCTTTCTAAATATTTAAAACCATTGATGAAATTAAAGACAACTTTCACGATGCTGTGTTCCTCAGTTACTTTGTTCATTTTGGTTTGCAGGGCCAGTTCTTCTTTTGTAAACAGGAATCTGATACAGCAAAAGGGGTGCGAGAGCACTGGGCAGCCAGGGATTCTCAGCATACAATTTTGGTAACCAAGAAAACCCTCTTTAAACGATCTTACCAAAATTCTGCTGGGAAATAATACACTGGTTAGATTTCTAAGGAGGAAGCACTTGCAAGCAACACTGTTTTTTCAGCAGCACAGACAGGCGATCGGACTTTCAAGCGATCGGTTCAACGTTTTGATGCAGAAGCCCACCACCAAACCTTATTTGACAGAAGGTAAAGCAGCAAACCCCAAGGCAAGCTTCCCCTTCTCCTTGGTCTGACGAGAGCCGCTCCAGGAGCGCCGCCAGAACGGCACATGCTCGAGCAGCGTGCCGCACGCCCAGAAAGGTGCTTGCTTGGCCTACAGATGCTCAGGTGCTCTGACACGGGGGAGATGGATTTTCAGCGCTGGTGAGGTAGCACCCCTAAAGGCAAAATGCTGCAAATGTGCTTCTCCGTGAACCCAGGCCTGGGGGGAAAAAAAAGGCCCATTTTAGAGCTGGGTATCAGCAACTCAAATGGAAGAAAAACCAGACGTGAGATGCACAAGATGGGACGTGTGGGTGGGTGGAGAAGCTGCCTCTCGGGATTCTGGTATCAATTACAGATGCAGAGCCCATTTGAGCTGAGTTGTTCAGTGTCAGAGAGAAGGAGAGACAAGGAATCTTTACACTGGATTCTCACAAAACAATTTGAAGAACTTTCTCAGCCGCTGTGTTTCCCTCTCTCATTTCCAAAGTCCTCCTTTGGCTGGTACTCCAGCTGGCACTCAACTGACAGAAAAAGAAAATAAACGCGCGGTCCCCAGAGGATTTCTAGCGGAATATTCAACATACTAGAAGTGAAGAAAGAAATACTGAAAGCGCAAGCAAAACCTCTGTTCCCATCTTCACTCCAAGACAATATTTGGGTGCAGTAGGAACGCAGAGCAGTGTTTGTCGATCCACCAGTGCTATTCATCACTACGTTTACCATATTTTCCTTTTCTTTCCATAACTCCTGGCTTCGCTCATGTCTGGGTGTTTTCTAACCAGCCTTAAGGCAATAAATCAAAGCTGTCAGCACTGGAAGAAAATTAATGTGAGAAGTTGTTCCAAAGGCCACCAGCCTTTTCCCTACTCCGTGAGCCGTGTTAATCCAGGATTCCTCAATAGCTTTCAACGTTTTGCTATTTTCACAAGGTTTTGAGGCTACAGATGCATTTTTTGAAGGGTGGCTTTGAATTGTATCCTGTAAGATACCCAGTTCCTGGAGTTTCTTTAGATTTCAGAGAGAAGCGAGGGTGCTCAGCACAGGCCCAAATCTGACCCTAGGCCACCTCTGGCCAAGCCACAAGCAATGCCCACATCCAGAGTTGGAATGCATCAGGGTCTGAATCTGGGTTGAACTTTTCATGAAGAAAAAAGCCAAATGATTCAAAAACAATCCTGTTCCTATGCCCCCTAGTGATGACGCCGGTTGAATTATTCATTGTGAGTTATTTATCCAAAGAACGCGGCTGGCATTTATGCGGAATACATTACTTGCAAGTTTTGATTTCTTGTTTCATTACTCACTCTGTTCTGTACCACTCAGAAACTCCAACCTCTTCATTTCTGAAAGTCTCTTTTTCGAGTCTGAGAAAAAGAACACTTGGGAAACAACCTTCAGCTGGTGCTGATCTGATACAGCACGTACCTCCCTGGGAAAGGACAGCCTGGCAGTTAAGGCATTTTCCTGGAACTCGGGAAAGCAATGTTCTTACCCTATTCAGCTGCACATGAACTCCCTCACCCTAGGCAAATCACTTAGTTCCCTATACCTCTGGCTGCACATTTATAAAATGGACGTAGTATTTCTCTCTGTAAGATACTGTAAGGCTAGGTGTGTTAAAGATGATGAATTGCCTAGTTACTATGGAAACTGGAAAAGCACCTAATGCAGATGGATGAGTTTAGAAATAGATCCACCTGACTGAGAAGTCGTGAGCAATTGGGAACTTCATTAGGTAAAATTCATCACGTTGTAATCAGAAGTATTGCAGGAGCCGCTCAAAACTTCCTTTAATAGAAAGTACAGGCTTATTAGATTTGTCTCTGGATAGACATAGAAGGTTTTCCCTTGTATATTTTCAAATTCTCACCTTTAATGCATCCATTTAGATTTTTTTTTCTCCAATGGGTTGGCATGTTTAGGTAGCAACGAAAATACTTGTCCTACCAAAGATTGCTAAAACCAGAACAGTGATTGCAGAAATCAGCCCAGGAGTCTCAAGACTGGTACGTATTGAGAGAGAAATTTAATTCCAAAACTAAAATCTCATGAGCCGTTTAAAGAGAAAGTACCGAGCAACTGCTGAATGCAACTGTGGCAGTTTTTCCTCCATGGGGAGACTACTGTTTTAATTATATCCTCACAAAACACTGCTGCTCTCTGCTTTTGGATCAGACTTCATCTGCCAGCTGCTCAACCAGACATCCAGAGGTAGCTCAGTTAGAGTTTTGTCCAAGTACAAATTGAGCAAGGACTTCAAAACCCAGGCCAGTGTTTGCACCGTTAATCCCTGTTGCAGAACCAATGGAGAGAACCATCTTGTCGTTTCTTTTGCCCAGGTGCTAAATAAACATGGGATTCTCTTTCTTAGTTCTCAGAATGCGACTGATGACTTTGGTTTTTAAAAAGGTATTTAAAATATGGAGGTTCCCCCCCTCCTGCAACACATCCAATTATAATAATTTTGAGGTATTTCAAACTTTAGACCTCGAACTGCTCCTCATTGTCCTATCAAATTATCCAGTTCTTTGACATGAAAAGTCATTATTTGCAAAGACTCCTGGTAGCAGCACTCGCTGAAGTGAGCCTGTTCAGGTTTAGGAGTTTAAAAATGGGTTTGCCATTGCAAATGGCTCATCGAGTTACAGTTGCGTCTCGGTAGGGTAAAGCACTCAAGGCTTTCAATTGCAGCAGGCCCTGCTGACTCAGGGAATGAAAGCTATGGAACTGCTGGCAAAGGAAATGCTAATAATTAAAGCAGTAATCGTGACTCTGGGGCAAGGAAGAAATGCCTACGGGGCGACGAGAGAGTGAATAAACAAAACAAATAAGAGCCTCATGCTGTACAATGCCACAGAGCAGTGATTACAGCTGGCAGCAGAACCCCCCGGCCCTCCGTGCCGGCACGACGGGTACCGGCAGGTAAGGCTCACGAAACCCAGCGCGCCTCCCCCGGCACGAACAGCAGGCAGCGCGCTGGCTTGGAGGGGCTCGGTCAGCACGCAGCTCCACGCACGTCGCTTGCGAGGTCCGCGGTGTACAGAGGAAAGGCTCTCACCCAAATGCCGGAAAACCAGCGCCACGCTCCAGGGACCTGCGCCGGGCACCCCAAAGGGTCATGCTCTTCCCGCGATCGAAAGCCCTCCCATTTGCAGTAAAAGTGGAGGATGCTTCCCTCGGGTAATGGGCACGACGGGTCCGCGCTGATCTTAAAATCAAGAGCACTGACAGCATCTGTAGTTTTTTTGGCTAGAGGTGGCCTCATTTTGGAACGACGTGCGCCATACATTTTTTTGGAGGTCTTATTATTGAAACAGAAATATTGATCGTGAAACGACGACGGCAGCAGTCGTTAGCAATAATGCTGACTTTGACCTTGCACTGCACATTACAGCCAAGATCCTCAAAAAGGAAGACAACTACCTCCTCCTCTCCGTCCTCTTCTGAGAGGACTGTCGGCTGCTTAATTATAGTGGAAAGCAATGAATAATACAAATACTTTACTGATAAAAATTTTCCTCCCAAGTCACCAGGGTCCCCACGGTGCTAGCAGATCATACACTTAAATGCCACGTGCAATGGTGAAGGAGAACAGACAGGCCACATGCGCTTTGGAAGAGAGGAGAACTGTCTACCTGTTTGATTTCAGACTATACTAAGGTGCCTGAAAACATCAGATCCTGAAAACATCAGATTTCCGTGACGCGTGGCGTAGCTCACAGAGAGAAAGCCCGCGCAATCCGTGGCAGGTGAAGTGCTAAGCGCCTCCAAGGAAGTCCAAGCTCTCCGCAGAGAGGACAGCCAGTGAATATCTCCCTGCAGGGCTACGCACAGGCCGTGCCTCCGAGTGAAGTCCAGCACATGCCTAACCTGGCCCCGGTGACTGGCAAATAACTTAATTTACTGTCATTCAGGTGTCGGGTTCCACTTCCTTGTTTACTGGATGTAACAATATCCTGCAGTATCTGGCTTGCACAAGGCACTGAGCGAAGTAATTTGGCAGCAAAAATAAACAAACGAAAGGAGTCTTTAAATACATCAAAGGGAAAGCGTGCTACTATCTGTGGGACCATCATCACAAGCTGTACCGCTGGATCCTAGCTCCGAAGCAGAGATGAACTTCACGTTACTGCCTCCAGGGCCACAGGTCAAGAAACACTTTGCTCCTGCTTGTAATGCCTGCTCTATACTTGCTGTTTGTTATACTGTATTTGCAGTACTTGAAATTCCTATGCGTTTTCCCAGTCTGGAGATTGTCCTTCCCAAGGAGTAAACTCTACCCTTTATCCTCAGGTTGCAGATAGGACGCTACTATTTGGCCCAGGAAATCCTTGTCAGGAAGGCACTTAATTTCAGGAATGAAGACAACTGGGGAGGAAGTCTGGTCCAGGATATTAGGAGCGGAAAGCAAAAATCGCTGTTACACCGCCGGTAAGATACAGTGTCGCAAAGGCAACTTCTTACAGAAGGGACTGGGAGTCCTTCATTAAATGCAGCTAAGAAAAAACTCACTCCGCTTTTTTCACTTGTGGGTGTTTTTTTCTCTCTAACAAAACTGGCCTAATGATGGGAGTAATTAAATTATAATGCCTACACTATTGTTTGAATAAGGCAAACTCCCTCACATGCCATTAATGTACTACTGCCAACAGCAGCCAGGGAACAGCCTCAACAATAGAGAGGATTTTCCAGCTCACTGTGCAATTTGATCTCTATAAACCTCCCATAACATATACTGTACAGCAGTAAATCATTTATAACATTATTATCCGCCCATCTGGGATCAGAGTGCAACCACTAAGACAACGCAAGAAATCTGGGCTCCTTTCAGCACCCTGTGAAATGAACCTCATTGGTAAGATTTCATTAATTCGGCAATTCAACGACGAGATCACGCTCCCTACAGGAGGGGCTGCACTTTCCATTGGCTACCTTCCTAGCATTTCCCACGGCTCTGGTATTTTTATTCTCCAGTGCTGCTGATACTTTCACTTGTATTTCAAAATGTTTATCGCTTGAGTGTGGTTGGCTGGTTGCAGTCCAGTTCCTCGCGAAAGAAGGAAGTGGTTTCAGAGAAAAAAGACCACGTTTTCCGAGTTAGGATCAGACTGTGTTCCCAGCTCAGCTTTGGTGAAAAGCCTTCTGAAGTCTCGTTCTGCAAAAGCGCTTCTGAATGCGCTAGCTCAGAAATGGAGCAGGGGGAAAAAAAAAAAACCAAAACGGTGCGAGTCAAAGCTCCCCCCAGCCTCGGATGTGTGCGTGGAGGAAGCTGCTCGGTGCCCTTCCAGGGCACCTCTGATGCTCCCTGCCCGGCATGTTGGTAGAGCTTCACGTGAGGTGGTGCGGAGCCAGCAGATACGCCTTTTCTATACCAGGCTGTCACAAGCTACGGACACCAGCAAAAAAGGGTTAAAATGCTTTCCTGCGGAGCTTTGCTTTACCTGCCACGGGCTGTATCTCACAACAATATTCCTCCTGCATGAACATCAGCCCAGCTGAAAACTCAGGGGTGACACAAGACTGTGCGACCACCTCGCAGAAAATCTGCACATTTGTATCAAAGCCTGTAAAACGCGGCAGCTGCCAGTTCCGCCCCACAGATGAAATCCCAAGTCAAAACCTCAAAGTGAAACTCAGGCCGTAGGATGTTGCCTACAGCTTGACCAAAGAAAACGTTTGCACGACTGTCTGGGAACAACGTCTGCCAAATTCCACGCAGGTCAAATGAATGGGTGTCCAAATATTAAAAGTTATTAATTAAAACAAAAGACCACCACTTCACTTGATGCCTGCAGCATGATCCAAAGCCCGCTGAACGCTGGCTTTCACCAGGCCCGCGAGCAGCACGTTTACAGGCAGGAGAAGCTGGCAGACCTGTCCTGGAAGAGCTGTGCTCTTCTGCAAGAGCAGTAAGTCTTGGGGAAAGAGGAACAGATCAGAGGGAGTGGGGGAAAACTCGTGTCGCTGGCCATGGTATGAAGAACTCGTGAACGTGGTAGAACACGATTTTCTGTATGATTTCTCAGCATAAAAATCAGTAAATGGGAAGCTAAGGCAGGGACAGCGCAACCATCAGCAAGCTGCTTACAATCAGATTCGTATTAGCATTAAAGCTGCAATCTTTTCTATGCACACCTACAACAATATCAGAATTAAATAAAAAAAAAAAAGCTCACCAAATCTATTCAAGGCATCATTTATTTCAGAGCCTCTGAATAATTTTATGTAGGCTTAATCAATACATATACACGTACACCGATTTATCTAAACTGGTTACCTAAACCCAAGCCAGTTCCTTGGCTACAAGCCTATAGTTTTTCATGTGTTCTTCAGAATAAAAGGAGAAATTCACTGCTTTTGTACTGAGCTGCTTTTAATCCAAAAGAAGTGTATCAAGAAAGAGACCGACTTTCAAACAGCTACCCACTGCCCCTTGATTATTTGCTGCAATTAGTGCTTTTGTACCAGCCCTTTTAGAGAAGATTCTTTTTTAATGCATCAAGCCACAAGACTGAATTTTCTTTGGGTAAACATTAAAAGATAATATTAGAAAAGCCCTCCTGCAAAACCTACAGTCCTCTACCCGTTGAGTAACAACAGGTCACACAAACCGTGCCATCCGTGTCTTTGGGGGAATAAAAGCCACCGGTCTACGTGGACCAGGAGAGAACTGTCCAGCCCACAGCCGCTGCTGCTTAAATTGCAAATGCCTCTGCCTGCACGGGGCTCGGCGTCCCTGCGCATTTCGCTGGCCAAGCACAAGATCTTTCATCTCTTTGCAAAGCTGGGGATGACTGACAGGCCCTCCTTTTCCTAAGGAGGCCAAATTCAATCCAGCTCCTTTTTGGGACGCCCCTCCTGAAACCCATCCAAATCTCGTCTCCAGTCCTGTTTCTGACCTGTCCGTGCTGCGGTAGGTAGCGAGCAAAGCCTTTTTTTCATCAAGTCAATCCCCAGCCCTCCTCAAATGTCCTATCTTTTCAACACGCCTGACGGGGCAAAACACACCTTGGCTCTGTCTCCGCTGAGGCTGAGCGCTCAGATGGCTTTGCTGGAAGCTCGACAACAGCTGAGCGAGGCTGCAGGTTTGTTCTGTTTGGAAGACCCCAAACCACACCTGAACGGACCGGGTTTCCTCTGTTTGTCACATCGGCAGCTGGGGCTCATAATAGTCTGTGCATCACCATTGTGACTATGGCAGACGAACGGAGCAGCCTCCTCGCAGGTCAACGAGCCTGGCCCTCAGTCCCGCTGCCTGAAATCCTAGTGCTCCAGCCCCACAGCAGCTCCCCCAGCCCCACAGCAGCTCCCCCAGCCCAGCTTTGCCCGGCAAGCTGGCTGCGTGCCGACTCCGCTGCTCGCCGTGCACACGAGAGCACGTCCGTGCTGGAGCATGTGCGCAGACCTAAGGGCTGCTGGCTGCGGTGAAGAGGGGAGAGAGATACATCATCTGTAGGATCTACCTGGGAGGCTTTAATGACATCACCCGCTTTGCGAGCTGTATTGCAGATAAACTGCAGCTGTGGCTATCTCGTAGTGTCACGGGTCTCCTTTCCAGGCTCATTCTCCCCATATCACACCCACGTCCTCGGCTGTACCTCGCTGGGGCATCGGAGAACAGGCACCTATGCCTAATAAGCCTCCGTGACACATTCATTTGCAAAACTAAATGACACAAAGTTCTCAAAATAAAACGATACAAAAATACAGATTTGAAAATAGGGACCAGAGCCGTCTTCTATTCTTTTCTTGCTTACAACTTCTCTTTTCATTTTGACTGAAACAGCATCTTAGCCTTGTAGCCAGTTTCAAGCATCTTTGTGTGTACATACACATATATACATATAAATACCCTCCAATTCTAAGCAGCAGCTACTGAGGTGACTGAAAATGCTTGCATACACAGACCAATAAACTACTCATAAGTGCCAGGTGTACCATAACAAATTTCTCCCCACTCTGAGTGGCTTTTGATATTCTTGCTACTATCAACCAGCTCACATGTCCTAAAGACAAAGCCAATTTGTTCCAGAAAACCACAGAACATTTTTATCCTTAGCATAAAAAAAAAAAAAAAAAAAAAATCACTGTATTCTTGACATTGCAGAGCTTCCCCAGGCCAAACGCTGCCACAACAAAAAGTTCGTGCTGTGTTCTGCTAAAGCATGTACCAAAAGCAAGCAGATCACAATCTAACACACACATACTTACCAGGATTGGGGATTTATTCAGCCTAATCTAACCTGAATGCCTGTTTGTAATGTAAGTGAATATCTAAACAGATTATTACGTGTAACAGCAAGAGCTTTTTATGAAAATCACTGAGATTATTCAAATTCTAGAAGAGAAGAAAGTAGAGCGTTTCAGTAACGTGATCTGCTAGAACAGGACGGAAAGTCTTTAATAGCACCTTGCCAGAAACAATGCATGGCAGAGTCTGTTTTAAACAAGATGATTTTTCAGAATATTGTTACTGACTTTTTGTATAGTGTTAGTGAGTTTTGTGTACACTAATAAAAAATGAAAGCTGCTATTAAAAACAAATCAATGGACTGTACCTGGTTTTGATCACACAAGAGCTGGCCATTTGCATCGGTATTTGCAGCATCTGTTCCAATTAAGACTTGTTTTCTAGTTTAAAGATATTAGTCCAATCACTAGTGTTCTGTTGAAAACATGAATAGAGCATTGTTCTGGCAGAATGTAGTTAAACAGACTCCACAGACTCTATTAAACAGCTTTGCTCCCCAATTAGAATGGGAAGGAGTCAGGCAGACATGACTGTACTGTGTACCCTCTGTTCCACATGTATTTTTATGGATTCATAGTCAATGAAAACAGTTAACGTGGAACACGTGTTAAGAAAACACAGGCTGCGTGCTGTCCTACAGCATGACAAACGGCGCATCAAGCAGTTGACCAGGATGCCATGGCCACCAAATTCAGTGATTGTAACGATGCCTGTAAAACAGTGCACGAGAACGGTGAACCACGCTACTCCCACATGATGAAAATCATTGTTTGAAGCTTGGCAACACAGAATCCTCAAAGCCTGAAAGCAGACAAGGACGATGTTCACCTTTGTTTGGGTGTTGCATTAGGTAGCTTTAGACCTTGGGCTGATGACCACAGTAGGTAGTGGGACTTTTCCAGGGTGTTCTGTACTTGACAAAGCGGATATTTATTGCAGACAGCTTGAAGGCTGGTATGGGTATACGATAATGCTCAGCAGGGATGACGTGGTGTCAGATGGACCATATTGCATATCATACGAGAGTGAAGATTAACGAGCAGTACGTATTCACTCCATTTAATTGACTAGGGCTAGGAAAAGGCTATAGGAGCTAGAAAGATTTATAAGACATTCTGCTGAGAAAGAACTTTTGAGAGTGCGATATTTATTGATGAGTAGCATGAAAAGAAGGTTCATGTTTCTTAAGAACTGCCCTGCTTTTGGAGTGTGTTTCCAACACCTGAGATACTGATAACATGTTATTTTCTGACTTTTATCAGGGAAAAACATTGACATATCTGGCCCATCCTGGCACCAGGAGAAGACACATACAGATTTTCTGAGGCTTGCTATTCCTTGCTTTTGGATCCCCACTGAAGTGCCTCATTCACTTCATCCACATCACCTCTACAAATCTGTCCAAGGTGTTGCACTTCTGGCAGTTTCTGCCAAGTCAGCTATCCCCACGTTTTTGCCTTGCTGTCCACTGCTGGGTAATAAAAAAGAAAGCTTGCATACCAACAACCCTGTGAAACACCCAAGGGAAACAATCCTACCTCATGCACAGAGTATTCTTCCCATGGTATTCAGCCCTGTGCCTCTGTGCCTTCAGTGGATATTTTTTTGTAGTTGCATATCGTCCACAATCAGTTAAAAAAGGGTTACTGCAACAGCAGTACCGTGGAAATTCCCTACAGCACCAAGGGCAGAAATCGGGGCTTTGCACAAAAGAAGCCTCAATGCCAAGTAACGAACCATACTTAACCAACATAGCGCTCTGCTCCTATTCCTTCTGAACGTACCACACGGCTGCAGCCCCAGCCAGGTGAGCGGTAACGCCATAGGGACCGCCCGCAACATTTTGGGCTCAACCTCCAAGCCCGCAAGCTGCCTTCCCTTCAACAAAAGTTTTCATCCACCTTGGCCCCCGGCCAAGGCGCTTGCTCGCTGCCGGCGGCGGGGCGGGGACCTGAGCGGATGGCCCCCGGGCTCAGCAGAACACCTGCGCGCGCTCGCAGCTCGCTGCGCTGGCTGGAGGAGCGGGCAGGCCAAGCGCCGGGGAGGAGGCTGCCGGGAGAAGGTCCTTGAGTGACTGCACAACTCAGATTTCTTACCAAAGCCAGCGCTCGCAAACGCAGCGGGGATTGGATGCCTGGGCCTCATGGGCAGCTTTAAGGCATATGCAGGGAAATGTACCTTGTATCCCCTGCTGCAATTTTATAAGGTATTACATACCCTACTGTGGATCGGAGCTGCTGCTGCTTTGACTCCAGCTAATTAGCTTTTGTAGCTTTGATGGATGGATTGATTCAGCAGTTAAACAGAGATAAATTAACTGTCTATCTAAACAGAGTTTAAGTGAGGAGGGAATTCTGATTAGAATGTTATTTCATGCAGTACTGCTCTTCTTTTCAGCAAATACTGAAACCCACTAGCCTCCCTTCCGGAGGAAGCCCACGGAGCTAACCCCAGTTCAGACCTGCAGAGCTCTCTAGGAATTCAGCAAGCCCGCAGGCCTTTAGGGGACATATTTGAGGCAGGCTACGTACTATGCACTTGGGACAAGCTAACAACGCTGCAATGATTTCTACAGGCTGAAGAACTGGTCTATGGAATTTAATTTCCCAAGACTTTCAGGAGTATCTGAAATGTCTTTTATTCAGAAACCCATTAGAATGCCCAAAATCCAGCAAAAAGTTTGCATTTTCTATTCACTCTAAAGGACTTTTATGTTAAAATGTGGGGGGTTTTTTTTGTCCTGAAGTGAGAAATACCTATAAATTTTTTTAAAAGGTGTAATTACAGAACTAATGTAAAAATCTTTAGCAACTGTGATAAGGGCTCAGAGAAAGATAGCTTTTGTTAAAATTGCATGCATCATTGAAGTACCTTAACGTGCAAGTAGTTAAAAAAAAATAAATACAGCCATCACCTAAATATGTTAAACAAACATGCATCAAGCTAGATGAATTTTAGACCATTTAATGTAAATATTAACTTTGAAAGCTTTCCAACTGAAAAAATTAAGGCAACAGAGAATGCCACTTTACTTGCATCCTCATACACTCAACAGTCCTGGAACGGAACCAATAGGGGAAAAGAAACAAAAACAAGCAAATGCAATGTAAAAAACAGCACTTAACATTTCTGTAGACATGGCCAATGAAAGCTGGCACAAGGATGAACTTCCCTGGATGCCTCACCTCTTCAGTAAGAGTAATGTGCTGGCACTGGAAAGGCTGGCCAACTCCTAAACTTACCCTCAGCCAACTTTGTTGTCTCTTCACTCAGGCGCTAGAATATGTGCACCCAATATTCAGGTCACCAAGCATAAAAAAGTGCCTTGTTTTACACCAAAAATGAAAAAAAGCCTCACGAAGAGAGTAATCAAGCAGCCTCTAGGCAGAACAAAATAAAGGTTTTTCTGGTCTCTTCCTAAAATACTCTTTTTTGAGCCAACCTATCTGAAAAGTATTCTTCCTTGACCTTGCTCAGCTTTGGTTGTCCAATTTCGCCAGTTAGCTGTTCCATGGTGGGGGAGGAATGAGAGCTTTTTATGGTCAAAAAACATGATTCGTACCCTATTGCCTAGACGAAGCGTCTCACAGACTGCATTTAACCATCTCTTTCGATTCACCTGTCTTCGATCCAGCACAAAAGCCACCTTCTCTGAGGGCCAGAGTGTAACAACCTGCCTGGTTTAGTCTGTCAAGTACTAGGTGCTGAGGGCCCATTCTTCAAATGCTAATGGCACCTTCCCTCCACCTCCACAAGCCTTTTTTCCATCTCTCAGTAGTAGGCTCTGATACGTCTTTGCCATTGCAATGCATCTAACTCTGCAAATGACACCCATGGCTTTGTTCTGTACCACTGGTGTTCTGAAGGGAGGACACTTGGAGGGACGAACAGGCCCCCAAAAAAGCAGGCAAAAGTAAACCAGAAAGGGACCGCTCTCTTTCATACAACGCACATTTCTTTTGGTATGTTTTTTTTTTTTAACTTCAAGAACCTTAATGAGGCTTAGTCACACCAAGGAGAGCCAAGGGTATGAGATTTTTCTTTTCTGTTGAAGAGGCAGTAAATACATTAAAACTAATTACTCCTCGTTTTATGCTCCAGTAGGATGAGAAATTCCGTTTAAGTTTGGATAGGAATTAATGCCTGCAGACAACTTCTTGTACTGCATGAAAAGAACAAACCAGGCAGCGTTCAGCAGCAGAGCTCTCAGGAGCGATCCCACTGCCCCGACCTCAGCGTTGCTGTGTGCATCACCAGATCTCGGCACGGCCGAGGGGGACGCGCCCTCACCGCCCGCAGCAGCAGCTACGGGGCTCTTCAGAAAAAGCCGAGGGCCCAGCAGCTCACTGGCTGCCGTTCAGTTCACGCTCAGAAGACAACGGTGAATCACAGCGTCTCTGGACTATTTTGCAGATCACCTGACTAGATGAGCACAACACCTAGAAATGCAAATCTAACAGGTTTTTAATAATGGACTCAATTTTTCTCTACCAGAAAGAAACTACTGATGACAGCCTTTACTGCAAAAATGCAGTGTTCCACAAATATGCTGAAGCAGGTAAAATTCAGGCAAGTAAATTTTCAATTCAGACACAATTCATGTCCCCAGCCTGGTCGTACAGATTTTATATCCTGAAAAAAAAACCCAACAAAACCTTTGTGTACTTTCTGCACCTCACCTACGCAGCAAGGAAAGTCGTGATTTCTGGTAAACAAAAGTGATAGAACCTTATCCCAAGGTCCTTGCAAAACAACAGGAAAGATTAATTGTAAATCAATAGACTGATAAGGCAACAAGAGGGAGCCGGGCTGAGCTGGGAGGCCGAAGCTGTCGAAGCAGTGCCCCGTGCTGGCTGACGGCAGCACAGCTCACAGACGGCTCTAACCCGTCGAGGGTCTGCGACAATCTTCACGTCACCCTCCTCAGCTCCCTCCTGGTGACGTTTTCCACGCGCCTGGAGCTTTCAAAACGTCACCTGATTTCCTGTAATGCGCGCAGTTTTGAATATTGCTTTAGAAGAGGAAAAAAAAAAAAAAAAAGAGTCGTGTTGATTGCTTTTTTTTGCTTGCTCCTGCAATGGAAACCAGCACGGCGTTGGTCATTTCAGCGGCCGCCTCGCCTGCAGCGCCCCGACAAAGTTTGTCTGTTACTAGTTGACTGGGATTCCCGTGGAAACGCTAGATAAAACTTGCGTTACCTCCGCCTCTCGCCATTGCACCGCACACACGTGCGCACAAAAGGCACAGCGCCCCGAGACCGCAATCACATCCCGCATCTCCGTGAACTTCCTTGTGAGTGCTGGCGGGCCTGCGCATCAGTTCCAGCGCTGCCAAATGGAATCGCTTTCGTTTGTAGGGAGATTTGAAAGAGATATTTTAAGTTTGCAAAGTACTGCCAAGCTCTGAGTGCAAATTATTATCATTATTAATAGGATATTTTAGCCCATCTGGGTAAACGATGCAAACAGCAGCACTATTACCCAGGTCTTCTCATGTTTATGCACTTCAAGCGGATCACCTTACTCTCTGTAAGCAAGTATGTCTTTATATCACATTTGATTTTGGTTTTTTGTCTTTCCAAAGCTGTTTAGCCTTTTGTTATTATTTTAACTGTTTATTTCTCTAACAGCTCATTATTTTCAGTGGGCTCCTGTGTCTCATTACACACAGTTCAGTTTTAAGAGGAAATTTGTGCTTTATACAGGTTTATTCTGCCTAAAAACATAATCATAAGTATTTCCTACTCTGCCGATAGCCATCTATATAAAGACTATTCTGTGCTTTATGTTAGAATCCTCTTGTATGAAAAGTTTTACTTGCTTGAAGTGAACTGGAGAAAGCCACAAGTATCTCCAGAAAATATTCTTGATCTGTTCTAATTTAACCTACGTGCAAGAGTTTTCATTCAATAAGACTACCTTGGGGGAAAAAAATTCTTTCATCGCTTATAGTGCTAGCGTTATTTGTATAGAAAAGAAGAACTCTATCTGCATCACAAAATTTAATCACCTTCCCAGGTCTCGAGAGACTCCAAGACAAGCGGTCACAGAATAAAAAGCAGAGAAGGTTAGTACAGGCAGCCAGCATGCAGATAGGAGAGATCTGAAATTTCAGCTGCACGTGTGCGCCACAGAAATCATCTGGCATTTGCAAAATGATGCAAACAAGCTTATTGAAACAGACATTTCTTGGGGCACCTTCATTACTGCACCATACAGCCTGACCAGAAATTCAGCCGGAACATACATTATTTGGGTTCCTTCTGTTTTTTCTTTGGCCTAAACTAGAGACAGGCATTGCACAGATGCTCTCAAATGTCTCCTCCCATATGCCATGGTTTGACTCTGGGGTCATTTCATTCAGGAAGGAAAGTTTGGCAGGATCAGGTTTTCAGAGTGCGTCAATCTCTTTCCTGCAGGTTCTTGCACTTCCAATGTACTTAAATCAGAGATGCCCTTTGGTTATGCGTGGCACAAGGAATCCAAATCATCTCTGTGCTCGGCCACAGGCACTGTGATGGTACAAAGCCCCTCAAATCTAATTCTCAATTGAGTCCATGAGAGGAGTATGTCCTGTGATCCGTCTCTGCCTCAGTTTCTCTATAAAATGGTGATTGAAGCTGCAAAGGTGATGACTGTATTCAAGGAACAGCCTTGTGATGACACACGTAGCTGAAGGGATGCGCTTCGTCGATTCTGTAAATGCAGATGATGTAGCACGCGGCGAATCTCTGCTGACACACAGTGCCTCAGTCGCAACACAGTTAACAGGGCACTTAAAGGCAGAAAAAACTGCGGAGATGCCACTAAAGCTGTGAGAGGGGATGCTCACTTCTGCCTGGACGCTCTGCTTTCCTTCCAGGTGCCAAAAGATTGACGTCCCACCTGCACAGCCATGGGAGACACCTTTCCGATACGTCACCCCAAGAGCAGCACAGCGAGCAGGGCAGCTCCACTCCTAGCACGCTCCACCAGCCGAGAACGGAGTCCTCGCAGAGAGTTTGAACAACCTCTGGCCTGAAGGTGACAGTGCTGCCAGCAGAGCCGAGGCAACGCTGCATCAAAACTCAGATCTCTTAAGACATAAATCATTGACACGATACATCATGGAAGAGAAATCCCAGGGTGCGGCGGGTGAGGCTAACGTTAACCTACACAGCAACGTGCAAAAGAATCCGCCGCTCTGCCCGTGTAAAGATCTAACGTCCATCCGCGTCTTCTGCAGCCTGAAGACTTCACTATGCACAGAACTGTTCACAAGCAGGAGCGTAACAAGTATGTTAACTTATTCCGCACTGATATCTCATCTGGTTTAAGTTAGGAATACACGTAAAGACACCCACCTAAACTAAAGCGGAAGCATCTGACAAATTTATGTATTGCATCATGGGTGTTTCTTTTCAGAACAAGTTATTAAAAAACTAAAATTCATGGGCCGTTTTTTCTTTGTCTCACTGTAACAAACCCCAAGGCCTTGAGGTTTAGCTTGCTAGTGGAGTAATTCAAATTAGCTTGTTGGTACAGGGCCCCAACATTCAGATCTCCGAGTCAGATGTGCAGCAGCACGTACCTTTTTCAATGAATGCTTAAGTTACCCACGCGCGCGACAATCTGCGCTTTTACGAAGCTGAGATTTTGAGGGACTGAGGGGAGAAGATAATTTGCTGCAGCGCTCTCACCTGCAGAAATCAATATTCAGTAGGAACTGGGTCGTTTTCTACTAAGGTCCTTTGGCCCAGTGAAAGGCTGGGGGGTGGTTCCAGTTTTAGGGTATCTCCAAGTTTAACAGTCTCATCAAATCCAGCTTTTTTTTTTTTTTTTTTTTCTCCTTTTTTTGAGAGGAGGGTGGAATTTGCTTCACAAAATAACGTGTTCCATTATTTTAGCTACCGGAGAGCCCTGGCAGGCCATCGCCACACTCGGACACGATCAGCGCTGGCTCACAGGACAGAGTTTTCACAGCCTGCGTCTCTCCCCCAGCAGCGGGGGTGCGGAGTCAGCGGTGTCTCTGAAGGTCACTAGGTAGAGGTACCTCTTTTTTTCTACAGCTGTGCCAGTAGAGCCACAGTCGGCATCACACCTCATCATCAGCGACGCTCGCCTGGCTTTCACCCATCTCCCTTCTTTCACGAGCGGTCCCCACGGGTGTGGGGTGTTTGGTGCGCGCTACCGATCAAAATAAGAGCCCAACCAACACACCCTCGCAAAAGAAAACTGGTTAAAAAAGAAAAACAGTACTCAAAGAACTTGGGAAGCTGATTTTCAGCCCAAACAAATCAGAGGGAGAAAGGCGGGGGGGCTGGGGAGGGCAAGAGGGAAGGAAAAAAAAAAGCCAAGCTCTGGAACCACTGAATTACCCTTAATTCTAGGAGCTTGGCCAATACAGCATACGAATGATTGCACAGACAGGTCCAAAAATGACACATACACTCTCTCCCTGGCTCACTTGTGGCAAACCCGCAGCAATGAGTTTTTTTTTTTTAATGCCCCGGAATTCCCATGAAAGCAGCGAAAGGAGCCAAAGCAAGAGGAGCTAAGATGGTCAAACACTGCAGTAGCGCCCTATATTTAAACACTTCTACAAGCCCTTCAGCTCCCAAATGTGATTCCAACCAGAGGCAGCCCTTTGCCCAATACTTTCTTTCAAAATAGAAGCCCAGAAAAGGCTATGACCTGTCAGCCCCACTAGCTTTTTTTTTTTTTTTTTTTTTTTTTTAAAATTTAACATACCTTTTCAGATATTCAGCCTCTTACAAAGGAGGTAAGTCTCTCGTGTTTTTTTGGAAGGAAAATGTGGCATGCACCTATTTTGTTTCATTCTGTGCCAGGACCTATAAAGTTACTGTGGGCTGCAACTCCTGCCAAGTTCTAAAGGTGACAGGGCAATGGGCACCCAAAGGACGCTTCTATCAATGCCCTTTTATTTCCCTCTCTTTCCCCTTCCACCAAACTTTTTTTTTTCTAATAGAATTACTCTTATCTGCAAGTGATTTAAACTCTAAGGTTTACAGAAGATTTAAAGAGTGCGAACACAGTTGGAATGTTTTAAACTAACAGTACAAGTTGCATTTTAAGAAAATAATTAACTCCCAGGGGAGGTGCGGTTCTTGGAGTAATGACAGATTCAAGGCTGGCTTTCCCTATATGGAGTTTCCAAATAATAAAATATCTTCGGTTCCCTACTGGTGTCAGATGAGAACCTGTTAGTGTGCTAGTTGCTAGTGGACTGTCATGGGTTTGGGGCTTTTTTTGTTGGGTTTTTTTTTTTTTTTCAGTGGGTCCATTAGCGTTTTAAAGACACAGTACACTGTAGGTAATCTTGCATGTAAAGCTTTAGCACAAAACATTGTAAATGCGTTGACTTTATGTGTGTACAACCTTTCCCCATCCCTTCTTCTTGCTGGAAAAAAAAGAAAACACTTTCTTCTTGTTTTGCAGTCCTGGGTTCTTAATGTCTCTGTTCTTGCTGAGGACTTCTCACAGCCACAGGCAAGCCATAAAGGAGAGCGGCATACGGCACCCAGCTCGGTCTAACTCGCAATCTCTCTCCTGTCCAGCGGTAGTGGTAACACGGTGCAGCCGACGGACAAGGTACAAGAACAGATGCAAACTCTCCAGTTGAGGCGGCTGCTATGGCCAGGGCCTAGATGGACAGCGTTTAGTTGCCAGCATGAGAAGTTTGGGCGGAGGAAGAGAGTCTCTTGACCAGTCACTAGACGTCTTTGGGTCCAAACCCCAAGGCTTTTGCCCTGGCATCATACAAAATCCCCAAACCTTTGGCTTTTAAGGTGAAATACAAGTATTGCTCTGTGAATACCTGATAATACCCTTTACTGAAACCAAAAATATGCTTTACTCCTTTGACCATGCAAATCCTGCCATTTTGATTGGATCAAGGTTCACTTGAGCTTTGGGGGTTTGATGAAGGGAATGGACCAGCCGGTTCATGGACACAGAACACACTGGAGGGCTGTAACATGCCCAGCAGGGATGAGGAGAGGAGGAATGGTTTTGACATTTATTGTATTTGCAATTAATAGTTGTGTTACAGGTATCTTTCAAGTAGCTTGTCTAAAGAAGGGTCAGAAGATGAGTCTGAATCATGAACCCTGCAATGCAAAACACATTTAGCAAGATACTCTCAGAAAAAGGGGCAAAATGGAACAGCACTGCTGTTCTTTGTCCTGTATGAGGTCCAGTATTGTGCATTAAAACTTTTTTTTTAAACAAGGTGACAGCTCATTATTGGAGGAAAGCAGTATTCAAGCCGATCATACTGTCTTTTGCTGATGTGGACAACAGAAATCATGTGGATGTAATCTCAGGTTCTCTTCCATCCAGGAGATAGGGCTGTCACCTCTTTCACTGCTTGGGAATTATTCACATAAATTAGAACAGCTCCTCAGGCCTGATGCTCTGAAAAAGCAGCCTGAACCTCATACACATTACTGGAGAGGCCACGTGGTTGGTGAGCTACAGACCTTCACAGCCTGTGTAGGGGACATGCAGCACCCCTGTGACCAAGAAAGTGAAGACCTTTCAAACTCGAATGATTATATGTCGCACCTCATCCCTGGCCTTAGAGCTCCCTCGGGGCTACTCTTTATCTTTACTTTCTCTCCCAATATGTTGCCATGCACTTTCCAAGAGATGCTGCATTTTCTACATGAGATATCTGGTTCACAGCTCCCTGGGGATGAGATACACTTGGCCAACACAGGCCATCAGCACCAGCTGAACTCCTGTGAAGAAGCAAGATCCAGCAAAGAATAACTCCTAGTCAAAGCAGCACTCAGCTACTTTAGTAGTGCCTCAACCAGCAAAGATCCTCTGTAGGACACTTTACTGGCACAGAGGGAAGCCAATGAATTAAAACGTTAGGGGCAGTGGCAAAAAATTAAGACTGTACCTGAGACTCTACTGCTAGCACAAACAGCATTACAAAGGAATTAGGGTCACGCACTTTTGCCAGGTTAAACTGGTTCACCAGAGTTTCCTCTATGTCTTCAGCTGCATGCTTGAACATCCCATCACAGGCCAACCCTTTACAGCCCTCCCCAATTACTTCCATTCCCTTTGCTACAGCCATCTCCCAGGACCCTTCTACAGCCTATGCAGTGTAAGGGCTCAGCAGCACTAATTAGACCGCACTAAGTGTCTCTGATTCATTAGAAATGCTACGTAATAATTAACCCATAATACCCTAGGCTGCTCCTTAGCTTATCTTGGCAGCACCCACTCTTTGTGGCATCTCTGTGGCTTTTTTGGCCCCTTCTTTCTAATTCATGCCTAATTCACTCCACCTAAATCAGCATTTCAGAGTGGGCACCACAGATTTCATCACACATGCAAGAGGTGGTTCTGTATCAGACAGTCAGAAATGGATTAATAATGCACGACCTTAGTAAAAGCAGCCCCTGACATAAAATAAAGTAAATAAATCCAGTCTTCCAGGGTGTGAAAAACTGGGTTTGAGCCATTGGAAGAACTAGTCCTCTGGTGAGGTTTCCACAATCTTGCCCTCTTTCCAAGGACAGATGTCACAAATCTCTTTACTGCAAGCAGGATGCTCGCTCAAGCATGGAAATGAAATTTTACATATATTTAGTTTAATGACTGTTTTATTTCATACTCTCAAAAAAGCTGTGATCTGAGATGTTGGGTAAAACTTAAGGTTGCTTCTTATTTCATCTATGACGCATCTCCCATTCATTTTTCAAATACAGTCATACAGGCACAATGCTTTGAGCAAAATATTACAGAAGGATAGCACAATGGCTTAGATGAAGATGACAATGACTTTATAAAAACAAGAATGGTTGAAAGATAACAAGAAGATTCACTGTGACTTGTGCACAAATCCTAAAACAATGCACGTATTGCAAAGCTACATTTTTAGGAATGTACTGCAGCATACACAACAGTCCATGCCTTCTCTTTGCAAAGTGTGAGTATGATAATGGCTTTAAACTGAAAGAGGATAGATTTGGATGAGATATAAGGAAGAAATTCTTCACTATGAGAGTGGCAAGGCACTGGCACAGGTTGCCCAGAGAAGTTGTGGATGCCCCATCCCTGGAAGTGTTCAAGGCCAGGTTGGACAGGGCTTTGAGCAGCCTGGTCTAGTGGAAGGTGTCCCTGCCCGTGGCAGGGGGTTGGAACTAGAGGATCTCTAAGGTCCCTTCCAACCCAAACCCTTCTATGATCCTATGATATATACACACATACTTAATATATAACATACACATGAGATTCTCAACTGGAATATATTAAACCTTTCTCTATGATGTATATGAGTTATATCTCATGTCATGTATACTCATAGTTTCATAATATTTTGTTACTAAGTTCATAAAATACAACAGCAGTAGTATGTCTAACTCAAGACTTGGGTGAAAAGAGCCCCTTCGATTGATGAGTATCAGCGCCATTCAAGTTAGGCACAGCTAGCCTACTAACGTTTAAGACTTTAGCAACACACAGACGCATGCCTGTTCTCAAATACACTCTTCAGCCTCTCAGGGATAGCGCTTTCTGCAAATTTAATTACTTGCAAAACCTTTGGTCATTAACACCCAACCTAAATTCTATTGCAGGTCACAGGCTATTAAAAAAATAAAGTGTCCATGCTCCCTAAACAATGATTTGTTTAACTGTAGCTTTGATTAAATCTGAAGCCACAACAACACGGGAATCCTATTGCTAATGTACTCACCCTATTACTCTATCTGCTAGAAACAGTTACGAGGTAATTATTTCTTCCCACGTTTTTGTATGACACTTCATGATACTGTTAGCCACCCCTCAGGCCACTGAAATTCTCTGTGTGGGTGTATATGGGCCAAAACATCTAGTCACCACGAGGGAACATATCCCTCTGATTTGCTAAGGTCAGCACACCACTGAAGCCCCGCTTAAAGACAGGGAGGTAATCTGTACTCTAAAAGATTACTTTTAGAGAAGGCTCCATACTGGTCTGCTGCATGAGGTAGGACTTCAGCCAGACAGAACTAACTCCTATTGAACACCAAGCCATTGAAAAAAAGACAATGTGAACCATGTGACCATTATTAATTATCAGCACTGCAGACCTTAGAAGGCACCCATGCTCTCTGCAAGTCTCTCTGAAAGTTTCTGCATCAGCCTGTCATGAGACTCCCCGGTGGCGGAGTGGCTATAGGTGTACAGCACACACTCCGTGGATGGAGGTAGATCTCTGTTACATTCCTTTTACCTTGGTCTGGAGCGGGCTGCATTAGGGACACGGCGCAGCTGCTGCTCCTGTATTTTCTACAGGTCCTCTGCATAGCCTGGCTCAAGGCAACATAAGAGCCAGGTCTGGCTCTCCTGGAATGAAGCTGGCTGGAGAATGACACATAACTAAATCTGAATGCATGTACTCACAAAGGGAGAGCCCTCTCGGGCTGCCTGCAGTAGGGATATTTTATTGCTTTCATAATATTTTCCGGGTTTGGAAACTCAAACCACATGTTTGATATTTTTTCAAAATTTACACATTGCTCTTGCTGGATAGCATTCATTCTAGCACCCACAGCCCCAGACTTTTCTCAAAAACAAAGAGAGGGAGGAGAAAGAAACACACCAAAACCTGCTGTCATGGCTCTTGGGCAGCCCTGCTGCTGAAGTCCAAAATCACTGGGTGCACTCCTCGCCTACTTTGATTTTACAGGGCAATAAAAAGTTAATTTGGATTATCTTGTCATCAAGGAAATCATTAACATCCAAACAAAGGATAGAACCTTGAGAGCTTGCTGGCTGTGGAAGGGGAGAAAGTAAGCAGTTAGAAATGCTCTCAGCCAAGTTCACCTGGGGTGTAAACCCCTCAGAATGAGTTCAGTTCCACCACAGATTCGTTTGGCCATACGCAGAACAGACCGTGAACCTCCAGAAGCAAGGACTGCCTGCCGATGGCTTAGCTGTAGAGTTCCTGGTGCAGCAGGGCTCTAACGCTGGCCACCAGAATGCAAGAGTCCTTCTCTTGTATTCAGAAGAAGGGATTTAGAGTCAATAAGTAACTGCTCATTTCCGGTGGGGTAGCAAGAATTGATCTACTCCGCTCTTCACATCCTATAGAAATCATATTAAATACTTATTACTTGCAGGCATTGTGACTGACCTGCAGGTGGATCACTATTGTATTTGACTCCAGCCCATCTTTAGCTCCTTAAAGCTAATAACAAGTTAGTTCATCTGCTCTTGTTCACAGCTTTCCTTGATCTCTGGGCCAGTCACTCCACTTCTTTTAAACCACAATTACTACATCTCCTTCAGGCCTTTCAATTCACTGGTGCATCCTATTTCATCACACCACTTCCCTGCAAATAGTCTGATCGCTTGTATTTGGGAGACAGAAGAAAAGGCCATTTGGGGTTTGGTTTGTTTGCATGCATATCCAGGGTGAATAGTTAAGGTCTTACCTGCTTTGCTCTGGTTACTAAGCTGTTAATGATTCTGTGACCTACGGGTTTTAGGTTTCTGATCAGATTAGCCTAGGTGAGAGAGCCTGATACTCTTGCACTTGCAGCATTTGTTAGGTTGGGGAAGGAGACCGTGTTCTAGCTGGCAGCAAGGGGCAAGAGCAGCTTTCCCCCATGAAGATATCCAAGCTGCTGGCAGGCAAACCAGAGAATTTACAAAATAGTTGTTTTTGCTAGGTGTTGGGTGGTGAATTCCTAGCTGCCATGACCACACAAAGCTACACTTGGCAGGCAGCTTACCCCATAAAAATCTTTAAAAGGGACTTTTTCACAAAAGGTGAAATAACCATGAAGGTGGGTTATTTTCAGTTCATACAGCATTTCAGAGAAACACCATAAGCTCTAAGCTTCTGGCCACCTAAGCAACTTGGGGAGGACTGAACGGGCCAGGGCTCAGTGTACTTGAAGATGCTTCGCAGATTATTCATCGCTGTCTCCCACGTACGGTGCTCTGTGCCTTCTTCAAAGAACCTCTAGCAGATAGTGGAGAAGGTATGATCACATCCATGCTCTTGTCCCACAAACTCAAGCTATTGATCACTTCAAAATAAAGCAGAGGCTAAAGGTAAATATGCAAAAGATGCATTAGCACAGAAAAGTTTCTGTCCTGCTTTTTGGGAGCTGCAGATAAGCTGGAATCTACAACTGCTGTGCATGCTTATGTAATACAAAGCATCGGTTTAATCACAGCACGGATATACACTGAAATACAATCACTTGTCTTTTGCAAAGAATTCATTTTAAACAAAAAATTTGAAAGTTGATGAAAAATATGTGGTTTGCTTATTTACAAGTTTAAGTGTTGGGGTTTTTTTAGCAGCAGTTAGAATCCAGAAGTTAGACAAACCTTCTGTTTTCTACACCTCAGAGGAGAGACTTCTCTGAAACTGCATCTTCCTCTACATCACTACCAGCTCCTCTTAGCGACTGAGAAGTAGAGGCAAGCCTCTAAACTTGTACGTATTGCTTCCCAAGATAATGGGAAGATTCCCAAGACTATTCATTTAAAAATCAACTCAAGGGTTTTCAAAAGCAGCCGAACCTAGGTCTCCTTGGAACCTCTTGTATCATCCCTTCAGGAAAACTGTGTTTACTGGATGTTATGGGTGTTGTAAAAACAAAGAAATTATCCTGGGCCTTGGGGACAATCACAGCCAGTTGTGCTCATATTCACATTCAATTTGCTGCCAAGCAATTTACAGATCAGTGGGATCTACACATGGAAGAACCTCTGTTTGTAAATCACATCCTATAAGTGAAGGCCAATTCCCTCATGTGAAATCAATGGGAATTAGACACCCAAGAGCTTTTGAAAATCCTGTTAAGTAGCTATTGCATCTGTAGGTTCCCTTTAAAATCTATCACTCTCCACTTGAGTCTAATGGGTGTTGAATCAAGCCCTTGATGCTCTCTGACTTTTCCCTCACTTCTGTCTTGTGAGCACCCACATGTGTCAGGATCCGTGCTTCACAGTCCAAAGAAAATAAAAGATCCTTGCCATAACAGTTGTGGTACTTTTATGCAGAGGCACGGTAGGAATGCTCCTGGAACTTTTGCACGCAGTGCGAGAAGGGCAGCGAGTCACCTAGCCCCTCCCTGCCACTTTTTTGCTGGTGTTGAATACATTAATAAAGAATGCCATATTTTTATTATAGCAAATGCTGATATTTGACATTTAATAAGCATACAAAATATGGGGGACTTATGTTTGTCGTTACACATTTTAACGAACATATTCTCCATGAAGGAGCTCTGTGTCCCCCCAGGCAGGATACAGTCCACACTGCGCTGTGCGTTGCTTTGATTAGGACTCATTTTAATGGAATAACAGATTAAAAATGCGCATAAAACTCACATAAAGGGCCTACGTTTGTGTGTCAGGGCTACTCTCACATGACGCTTTCGCAGCCACCTCTCTCCACTCTCATTTCCTTACAAGAAAAACAGAGTAGCTGGCACATTTGTTCCAACTCCTGTCGCACCGCAGCATCGCCAAAATACTTCAGTTGTTGTCAAAGGCCTACTTAGATCTCCGCACGGCGAGAACGTTCCCTGACAGATGAACAGCATCATCTAGGGGCCAGAGATCAGCACTGGGAATCACACGGCCACGGAACCTCGTGGAGATCTGTGGAAAGAATTGCTCCTGAGCGCGGCAGCCTGTCACGCGAGAGGCCCGCTGCTTTATCTGTATTTGAAGCGACACTGTGCGGTGTCTTACATCAAGAGCACACAACGCGCTTGCGCTGGTTCAGCATAACAAGTCATCGCTGGTGATTTTCCAGCAGGGTGCAATTATCCCGGACCAAAGAAAGCAACCCAGAGCGCCTTTGCCCTCTGAGCTGGAAGGGTGCAGAACAGCCTTGTTCAGAGGCTGCACAGCCACGATAAAATCGTGACAGACTTTGCTTAAAAAGCCTCCAGAGATCTGGCTAATGTGCCAGGTAAGACATCCAAAAGGGAGCTGGGTTACCCCATGCCTGCCCAGTCAGCATGCCACCAGCCCTTGCCCCTCAAGGCTGCCATCTAAATCACCAAGCAAGGCACGGTCCGGGAGAAAAGGTATTGGCAGTAGTAAATATACCCGCCGCACACACGCTGAAATCAGTAGAAAAATTCCCCCACTGACGTCAACAGTGCCAAATCTGGCTCAGTATGCGAGGCAGAGGATGTTACGGCCACCAGCCCTCGCAGCAGTAGACCTACCGCTAGTTTGCCTATTTAAATTGCTGCCTCCTGCAAGCTACAGCTTGACTCTTAAACCAACAGATTTCCATAAGGATGTAAAACATCTTTATAACAATGAGGATTCTAAGCCACATTATGTCCAGAGGGAAGTGGTATTCGCTGGGTGAATAAAAACTGTAAAAACAAATAAATAAATGATCCCATCCCCAGGGGACAATTACAGTCAATTGCTCTTGTACTCGCATCCAATTTGCTGCCAAGAAATTTAGACTATCAGGATTTACACATGGAAGGATCCCTGTGAGGCAAGAATGTCCTAAATGACAGCAAATTTTCTTGTAGGAAATTATGATTTGTAACTGAAATTCTCCGACTATGGCTGCGCAGCAGATACCAGCCTGAGACCGAGAACGTATGCAAACTCCCGATTAGAAACATCCTATCGTCACAGCTATGTAACAACGTCAGCTATTTGTTTGCTGTCATCAATTTAAGACACTGTATTAGTCAGTGCTTTTATCACAATAATAAAATGGAAAATGCGATTTCCTTGTCTTGTAACAGTAGGGACAAAGGAGCTATTCGCATTTTGCTGGGTAGATGAATGTTCACACTTTCGGAGAACAAAAGCCTAAAAGGAACTTGGCACTCATTACTTCGGATACAGCTTTAAGTGGCAGGGGTAAAGACTAGAGCATGCTTAACATTTAACAGATGAAGCAGATGCGTATCCCACGTGGGATACAGGTCTCAAGCAAGCCTGGTTAATTGATGTGTCATGTAATGTGGCTTCCAAAAAGTACATAAACAGAGCTCTGAGCCAAACAAGTCCACTTCAATCGTTATTTTTAGGGACTTAAAAATAAGCACATGCTGCAAGGCACCATCAGCTGGAAGCAAAAAGGCAAGAAACCACACAAAGAAGGGACCTGGACTCATGCTTAAAGCCAAGCCTAAGTGTAAATGCTTTGTTGAAGTGGGGGCTAACGGAAGAGAAGCTGCTAGAAAACGACAGCTGCTAGGCAAGAGTCGGTCAGGTTCTTCATCACAGCTTTCCAACTTGCGGTGGCTTGGCCACTGAGTGGCTGAGGTGGGCACTTCAGCTACTCTAGGAGGGCAACTCCAGGCCAAAAAGACATGCTGGCACACAGGAAAATGAAACAGAAGAGTGTTTAACATACGTAAAACCACTCCGAGAGAAAACAAACGAACTATGAAATAATGGAGGTCCCGATAGTCCATGGTCTCAAACGTGGAGTTTGGGGCAATCCCTGGCTATTATTTTCACAATACCTTGCATTCATTACTTTAAAAATGGTGTACTATGTCTGGAAAACAGGAAGTAAGCCATAAATCTCTAGTTTAAAAGCCATCTGAAGCCTGTGGACCAGATATGTTCTCAATCAGTAGTCAGGCAGTAAATAAACATTTATATACAGCAACTGCTCTCAACCAGCCTGACCTCCGGCTATTACAGGGCACATAAAGAGGAAATTTGTTTAGTCCCGTAAAAGCCCAGGCAATATATCAATAGATTATTAAAAATGGAAACAATGTAGGCTAATGGATTATATTGATTTTAATAAACATAAGTATATGGGATTCAAAGATAAGAGTCAGATATGACATCCTTCCAAGCTCACCTTTAGGGATATCTCCTAAAATTAGCAAAACTAGATCTGTCAAGAATATCAGTGACTGCTATTTTTTGCTTTGCAAATTGACGTATTTTTGGCTGAAGGACTTAAGTTGGAGGGTTTGCATTTTTATTTCTGCCTGTGAACCATGAACGCAGTCAAAAACTAAAACTTGTACATCTTTTAATGTCATTGCTGCACAGAAAAAATTTCAAGCGGTTGCAGGCTATCCTCAGGCACGCTAGATGAAAGTACACAGATGCTAGCGGGGGGGTTTTTTGGAGGATTGCTCACTCTCGCTGCAGCTACTATTGGTGGCAGATACTGAAGCCTGAACCTCTTCTGGTCTGGAAGTCTGGCAGGATGCTCAGGTAGTCCCAGTGCCCGTCCTCCAACAACTTCCAAGTCTGAAACTTGTATTGTTTCATGCATTTCATACAAGTTAAGTACGTTTGTGCTTGCAGCGGTTCTGACAGTGCCAAAACCTGGCAATCCTGCAAATCAGTCTGATTCTTATAACCTGTCTTTACCTTTGAAATAGTTGGCATGTGCCCCAAACATGTGGATGGTTGTCAGAATCTTCTGAGATTTGTCCCCCGCTAGAGTATATTTTCCCTCTGCTGTTCTGCTGAGCAGCAGGCTTCCTTTGAAGAGGTCCCTTCAATTTGCTCGCCATGACTGCTCCCCTTGGATTTGACCTGGGAGACCAGCAGACGGTCAGCATTGTTTTGAAAAATGACTTTTATTTTTAACTTTAGGGGAAGGTTTGTGGAAGAATTAACTTCGTCAGTCAGGCATTCTCAGGGAGGAGGGAACAGAGAGGCTTACCAAAAAAAATAGGCAAAGGCAGCCCTGCAGATCAAATTGCATTAGTAACTGTGACATAACTGGTTCTGGGATGAAGGGAGCTCTGAAGTCTATTAACATACTCTAAATGTCAGGGTAGGGAAACAGTGTGTTCTGTATGATAATTGGGTCAATGTGATTACAAGTTTAATCTACCTCAGCAATTATAACCAGACTAAATTAAAGCAACCCTTGGTGCTAAAGAATGGAACCAGGGACAAAAACCTAAGCTGTTTTGCCATTTGGAGGAAAGGTTTCCCATCAGCAGCAAGGCATAAGTGTGTACACCCCAATTATTTACCAGTTCAGAAGACCTAAATTCATACTTCCCTTAAAGATCATACAAAGCAAATTCAAGTCCCTAATTACAAACATCCTTAAAACGTGGAGTAACTCAGCTCTCACCTTTTTGGGAGGTTAGGACGCCTTCCTAATTTATAGTAAGGACACGCGTCATGCATTTTATTGTACCAATCGAATGCTACTTGAAAGCAAATGAGTGCAGGACTAACCTCAAACACTTTAGAGTTTGGATGTATACCCAAAAGTTGAATACTTATGAGAGAGCCATCTGAACTGCCCAAGTTTGTTGACATCACAAAGAATGGTTATAAGAAAGGACTCCCCTTGCTGCCTACAATTAAAAAATGGAAAATAAAGGAGCAAGCCAAAATGAGTTCTTTTCGCTAAATTGCTAGCCATGATCAGAAAGTTGTCCAAAGGACAGACATGAACTGCCGCCCTCCTCTGCGCGCTGCTTTCCATTTCTTTCCTTGCAAAAGGAGGGATTAAAAGCAGGTGAGCATCGGTGAGCACCCATTTACTTGAAAGGTCTGGGTTCCCCCCACAAACAAAATGCAGTGTAATACTTGTTGGTTTTTTTTTTTCTTTCTGATTACAAACCAAAGGCTGAAGTCTTTATTTAGCATCAATTGTTTTCTAAAGAAGAATACAAGACAAAACTTAGAGTAAATTTCTACCACTGTTCATTAGCTCCCAATGGTAGAAATAACACCCTTGCAAAATCCTGAATACTCCACAAATTACAGTAATCTGCAATTATAAACTACAGTGTTAATGAGGTTTGATTGCCTGTTTGTGATGCCACCTATAAATGCCACTTACATTTTACAGCATATTGAAGTTAACAATCTGTTTTGAGAAGATCACTAATAGTCAAATGGACTTTTATGAACACCTTTTGTGATTTCAATTTGTTACCTAGAAACCAAACATGGTCACAAAGCATTCGCTCTCACCATAGAACTGCATCCATTTGATTCTTCCCATCACTGTGATTTCCCTTCAGTACCGATACTGATCTTTATGCGGGAGGGCCGGTTTTCTTAATTAAGGCAAGTAGCATCTGAATTTTTATGCTTGACCTTTAATCAACAGTATTTTGGTAAGTCTCTAAGAGGACTAATTGTGTCATTCATATACTTAAGGGATAATGTGCCTTGCAGAGCAGTACAGAAGGCAATAAACAGCTTTTACAAGAGATTAAACGCCCAAGCACAGCTAAAGCATTTAGATAACTGCAAAAGCCATTTATTGACACTGCTCTGATGCCAAAACCCACTCGTCTTACACAGTTCTACTCATAAAAAAAACAGCAAAACCCCCTCACAGCCATCACTTTTCTTCCTTCCTAAGAGTTCTCTGTGCTTTTGTCCCAGACAGATTTCTTCAGATGGTCTAAGTAACTTTTTGTGTGGTTTGCTTAAGAAAGAAAACAAGAAAAGCTCTAAGGATGACTTTCAGAGATGTATTTTCCAAGAGTGGATTCAGTTTCCCTAACAGGGGAAATCTTGGACTGATTGACTTGAATTGAACCTGGATTTGTGCTTCTTTTCTCAGTAGCAGCACCGATTCAATCAATCAGAACAGACCTGGAATATACATACCAACAAGTGAAAGCAATATATGGGGTGCTAGGGGAACCAATGAAGCAAACTGTACACGGGTTTTTTTGAGAGATGTAGGATAAGAGAAATAGTTGTCAAAATGTGAAGACAAGGTGCTGTGGAGAGGAGGAAATGAATGACTAGAAAAATTAAAAGTCTAATTCAGCTTATATATTTCATCATGCTTGACTCCCAGTTGATGGCAATTAAAATCTGATGGCTAAATGCAGCTCGCTGCATCTAACAGCGCGGGGGTCACAAATAACAGCCTAAATGTTGTAAAGAAGCAGTTTCACAGTTGTGAATCCCCCAAACTGTGCTTCCCCAGGCACCACTTAATGCTGCTGAGGGTATGGAGAAGGTCAGCGAAGTCAAACAGCTTGAACATCTGTAGCATCGCACCAGCAGAGGTGGGTCCCTAAGATAACCAGGGCCTAGTTTCTTCAGGGTGTCATGAACAGACATAGAGACTGGATTTCCTCTCCCTACCAAGAGCACCGAGGAAAAGCTTCATTGCTTCCCCCCTCCCTCAATGCTTCTGAATTTCCAGTCAACAGCCTTTAAAACCGACAATGAAACAATCTTTGGACAGCCACAAGAGCTCAGTATAAAATGTTACTGTGTCACCTCTTCTGCAGTTATTTCCTAAATCAAAGGGAAACTTTCTGAATTAGAAGTAGGAGAGCTAAGGCAGAAAGGATGTTTGAAGTTAAGAGTGGAGAAAGAAAAATAAACCATTTGTGCCAGTGTGTTATTGTCTCTGTCTCATGGCAGATAATTCCCAGTAAACACTCAAACAGCAAGGCCAAACCAAGCACTACTTCTAGGTACATTCAGCACTGAGATAATTGCCAGAGATGTCCAAAGCAGACTGTTTTGAGAAACCCGAGAAAAGTCAGGAACCAGGTTGCCTGGGTTTTAACCCCTTAGTTCAGGCTGCCCAGAGCCCGCTCTCCGCTTTCCCTTAGGCTGTTCCAACCATGATCGCAGCACACGCGTGTGTCATGCTCACACGACACTTGACACCCCTCCAGTTACCAGCGTACACAGAGGGGAAAACCCACCATATTGCTGATTGCTATAGAAGAAAATATCTCCTCCAGCTCAGGGACAGTTGCCGTTTTGTGACAATGAAGGCATTCAGTTTAGATGCGAACTGGTCCAAGAGCCAGATGCTTGTCAAGTCAGCTTGTTCCTGAGCTAAGACACCGCACCTCTCGGCACGGCGGAGGGCCCAGGACAGCGGCACGCAGACCCAGGTTATGCCCGAGATGTGCCAGATCACGAGTGTGCCCCGAGACACTGGGACTTCTAACTCTATACAACCCTACAGCATATTCTGCATCTTACAGAATCCAGCCTGCACCTGGTCGGACAGAGGAAGGAGCGTGTTTGCTTCGTGATGCAATTTCTCGTTTCTTAATTCAGACCTTCCCAGGGGGATGAGTTAGTCCTGCGCTGACACTGCTCGTGTAAGGCTGCGCGCATTCGCCGGCTCTGCAGAGCCAAGAGCTCCTGCTTTCTGCGCCCTCTCCCCCCGAAGCCTCCTCAGGCCCGCCACCAGTTGCCTCCACTCCTATACATGGCAGAGGAAATTTGAGACATGCTCAAGCAAATGGATTTCTTTTCTTCCACAAAACATATCTGCATTTACCTTTCAGACCTCTGGGAAATCTTTGTGCCTTTAATAGGATCCTGCTAGTACGCCACATCCAGGAGAAGAGAATTAATGCATCCTCTGTACAAGTTAAGTACATAAACTGTCACAAAATATTAACACAGATATGAAGCTATTAGAATAAACCCCACTCCATAAATGGACTTTAGATATGGGTAACCAAGATAACAGTAAAATAAAAGGACACATTAAAGTTATATCCCTTTAAAAAATTAAACAAATCAGTTTTATAGTGATAGGCACTTCAGAAAGCTTACATTTGAAAGTCTACGGGCAAGTCAATAAGGCATAGCTAATTGGAGAACAAATTGACATTCATAAGCTGGCATTTAACACGACCACGGTAAACAAGGTAATAGACAGTTAATGCAGTGGACAAGGGTGGTGAACAGAAGCAATCCAGGTTGAATAATGGAAAAGGACCAATTGAGGAAATTCGAAGTGCAAACACTGTGATTTCAGCCTGCTTAGCAGGGATCACTGACAAACTCACAGCTGTAATAGGCTTATTTGGGTTGTTGTCTTTAAAGAATGAGTGTGTCAACCAAAACCAGAAAAGAAGTCTACATAATGGCAAATGAATCCGGGTTACTAAGTGCACGTAGTGATAAGGTTCAGGTGGGTAAATACTAATGGCTGCTTAGCACTGATAGATGTCTGAAATAACAGCAAGCAATCAGCATGCGATTGGCCAGAGCATTACTTAATGGTGCATTATCTTTATATAAAAATTACAAGGAGACAAAAACCAAAGGAGTCACTGGAGTCAAGCTCTTCCTTAGCCTCTTGCTCTTAAAAGGCGTGCTGCTCTCCATGGCGTGGAGGCAAAGTAAATCTGGGAGGGTTTGAGATCTCTTTCTCATACAGTCACAGACATTAACACTGAAAGGCTCATTAAGATTGTACAGTTTAATATTTCGCTAAGTGCATGTCCTGAGCTCTCCCAATGCTTCCTGCATACATCATTCCTTCTGGCCAAATCAATGTGAAAGTTCAGCATCGCATGCACACCAATGGAAAGATTTTTCATAGACCGTGGACTCACCACAGGCCTTAAGTTGTTGTAATAGAGCTATTACACATAATAAAATGGCACATGACGAGTTCTTTAGGGCCTTTTCTTTAAAATTGACATGAGGATTTGAGAATGTTTAAGGGAACAAGCAGAGAAGCGATATTTTCTCACCTTTCACCTGACCAGTGGCGCAGCTTTAGGTCTAGGAAGGGAGAAGCAAGAAGGACCGGACATACAAGGCAGGGAGAGCCAGGGCTGGAACTACAGAGCCGACTTTAATTCTCTCACTCCAGGCCTTCAGATATAAAGACCATGTTCACTCTAAGCAGTTATGAGCAAAAAAATTTTTGGTAACCAGAAAGTTTTTGATTTCTCAGCAAGAATCATCCCTACCACATCTTACCAGAACTTGCTCAGAAAGTCAAGGTCTGATTTCAGAAGTGTAAGTGAAATTTTTTTTGTTGACATTTCAGTCAGGTTTGATGTTCAAGAATACTTGACCAGCTTTTGGATTTTGTGCTTTCTTTTCCAGTACAGTCATACAAGGGGCTCTTTACCTACTTAGGTATAGCTGATTTGGTGTACCTTCCATTCTAGTTGCATGGCTATTAAACATCTTTCTTTCCAGTATTATTTAGATAATAGACAGGAATTTCTGCCCCCTGTCTAAGGTCTTCACACAGCCCAGCTGGAAGAACCAAGAACAGACCCCCCTGCTCCATGCAGGATGTGCACGATTTTTATCGTCTAGCATCTAATATCGGGTTGCGCCTTAGCCAGACTTCCTTATCCTATGCCCTTAAGTTAAGCAACCACCACTGCAACAGTTAATACTAACAATTTACATGGCGTCTCAGGCATTTTGTCTAAAATTAATGAAGTCCAGCCATTACCAATTAACATCATGCTCTCTACTCCACTCCTCTGAAATCGATTAATGTTACCCCAGCGCTTAAAGGCTTCCATTCGCCTGCCAACAAGTCAGTTTGCCATCCTATAGGTTGGATCAAAAAGACAGCTAATGCTTGCTGTACAACTTCAAACTTTTTTCTGGGTTCACTGTGTGCTTGCAGAGAGAAGGCCACTTTACAGAGGGTTGGTAATGATCCCCATATGCCATCTGACAAGGCCATGATCTCTGCTTCAATTCCCTTCGATCTATCAGCTCCTCTCAACGCCCTTGGCCAAGAGACTCTTGGAGCACTCAAGGAGTGATTTCTTTTGTTAGAGTCTCTGGCTTTGTTTCATTCATTGATTAATCTAGAGCTGCCAATTTAGGGCTGCACATGATTTTCTGCAGACAGTTATCTGCTGTTACCTTGTCCCACAGAGACATCTTTTGGAGCCTTTCTTGATTAACGCATTTCCTCTCAACTCTGAATTCTAGACCTAGAATTCAAGGCAACTATAATACAGATGACAAGCAACTCTGCTGCAAATGTAAACCATTTTTAGTACCTTCCTACGTTTCAGATGTTAAGCCCACTTTTGAATCCCATTACTCTGATTTCAATTACTTTACCAGCCTCAGTAGAGTTTTCCCAGTTGCCACCAGATTTTTTTTTTTTGTTTTGTTGTTCTTTTTAAACCTGACAAACTTCCTTGTCACCCTCCCTGCTACAGATTGTATAAAACTGTCTTTCCCAATGCCTTTGCTCTTCAGAAACTTGGATCCCATCCAATCCCAATTTAGCCTTTGAAGACTCTTAAATATACCAACAAGACACTTTTTGTCATCAAAGAAATATCTTTCTGTTCAGACAGCCCTCAAAATAGATCTGGGAAGATTTTTAGATATGTCTATATTAGGGGTGACTAAACCAGAATGGATATAATAAGCAGCAGCTTTTTGCAACTGAATAGGCAGCTTTTCCCCCCACCCCCCCCAGGCAATTCATAGCTGGAATTGGGATATGTGATGAGCAGTGTGGAAGCTGCATCACTAACAAAGAGAAAAACTTTCGTGGTGCTGGAGACTGTTAGATGCGTTTCCTCTATGTGTACGCACGAAAGAGCGTGCATGAGGAGGGGGACTCCAGTACGGCACGCTTTCTAACAGACTCCACTGTATATTAATGATAACCTCATTTATTTTTGCTGGTATACTGTGTGCTTGTAAGGCTAATATTGATAGTTGTCCGAGTCTCTTAAAGCCTGCAAATTAACTAACTACACACAACTAAATTACGGAAACACAGTTGTGAAGGATGCTTTCTCTAAAGCATTGACTCACGTAATTGATGACAATAGTTTCCTTTTTAACTGGTTGCTGCTACAGATAGCGGGAGGCAGCATGAATCGCATATCCTCTATTGCTAAGTGACAGCTAAGATTAAGCAGATGCTCACAAGGGCATTGTCCCTTATGCAAACAAATGATAATTTCCTTCATAAGCGACCTGACTCATAAGGAATTGTGTGGGCTGTGCCACCTAGTCTGAATTTCTTCTCCACCAGACAGGAGACCCAGGGACTCTCATTTACCTCTGCACAACTCAAGAAGGACCTTGAAGTTAATGAGATTGTACCTGGTTAGAGGTGATAAGGTGAACACATGATGTGGTCCTGGCCTGGGAAAAGCTGAAGACCTGCATCTAGAATACCTTACTGGAAAGTCAGTCTGATGAAGCGATGGTAGTGACCAGGTGGCTTTTGCACACTGACTATGCAATTCTTTGTTCCCTAAGAAGAGACAGACTGGCCTAGAATAAGGACATAACAAACGACCTGACAGGAAGTCACGACAAGCATAAACCTGTGTCTCTGAAGACCACAGTCCTATTCTGTTCCCACACCATGGCCGCCTTGAACATCATTTGGCAAATTCCTCAGCCTGAGTTTGTCACATGCATGTAAGCAACTGACTGCAGGTGTGCATACCATAATTTGCGGCAGATTTCTCACCCATTTGCTTTCACCACTGTGGTCCCTGTTGAGCTAAATACTTCTGAGGATTCAGACCTCAGCTGTGGTTGGTAAAGTGGAGCGAACAGCGCTCCTCTATCCAACAGCTTGTGATAGGAGCCAGGGCCTGCAGGGTTTTCACATGCTGATGCACCACGGAAACTGGATTGCAGAAAACGTTAGCTAGAAAGATGAATGGCCCCAGTGTGGTAGTGGGACCTTTGAGAACTTCGGCATGCTAGTGTCTCAGAAGGCACCCGAGAACCACATAAATAAGTTTGGAAAAGTTTCAGAAGAAGGACCAGCACAGCCCACGTGGGAGCCCTCAGAACAATTAGTCTCATTAAAAATTGATATTAGAAATGTTTGGTTTGACAAAAGGCAGCACACCCATTAAGCTGCTGTTTACATGCGTTTTGTAAGAGTCACTCCCACAGCCTCTGCATTTTCATTACGAGCAACAAATACTTAAAGCTGAATGAACTATTCAGATCAAAGAGCACGGTAACAGGCTCAGTGGCATTTGGACAAGTTCATCTTTGAGGTATAATACATGGGTGTGAATAAACTTAAATCAGGGAAAAGTTAGGTTTAATGATTTTAAGTTCCAAAAAGTGTTCCTCATAGGCTATGTATTTCCAAAACATTAAAAGGGGAAAACAGGAATAATCTCTTAAATCCTGTTTTTGAGGACCACCCGCCACAGTCAGGCCAGCCCTCCCCTCCAGCCTTGCCGAAGCAAGTTCAGGGTGCCCGCTAAAGTTGGCACAACTGACTTCTGGCAGCTGCCCTACCTGTTGACGCCCCACCCCGCACGACAAAGATGCACCCTTGAAATGAGAGCTATTTCCATTAGAACCAGCTGCTGCAACTGGACTACACTCCGTAGCGGAGCACCAGAGAAACAGCAGGTTATTACTGGAGGTTATCAGCACCAGCTTCCGAAGAGGCCTCTCTCATCCAAGACCTAAGCAGCAAGCAACTTCCAGTGGCCATCCTCAGCCACGCAGAGGAAAACACAGGCCATTGCAACGACGGAACCCAGGCAGCTATTAAACCTTCCTTTCATACGCATCATTCCTTCATCAGCACTTTGACTGGGGGGGAAATCACAGCCTTATCAACGTGAGCAGGGAGCATCTTTCCTCGGAGCCTGGTTGGCACAGACGCCCCAGTCCGGAGCGCGCATGTTGTTTTTAGCACATGATTAATCCTGTTGATTTCCCTGCGCTCTGACGCTCCCCCAGATCGAGTCCCAGGTCATTACGGGACACTAACTGAGAAGGGGCAACCACGTTCTCCTCAGCAAGAGGCAGCAAGCGCTCTGCAGGACCATTGCTTCCCTTGCCACTGCACAGAGGTGAACTCCTCCAGATGAACCCCAGGCTGCGGGCGCTGCCCTTCGCCCGCAGTCGCTGCGCGGCATTTCGGGATGAAATCCAGGCTTGGTTTGCCTGATCATGCTGCCCGTCCCCGTGCCAACAGACTGGAGGCCCCCAGCAGCACTGACCGTGACAAAAGGCCTTTTCCCCAAATAATTTCCAACTGAGAAAACCTCCGGGCGGGCTTCTGCCTCAATGCAGACGTGCTACCCATGCTCCAGGCGTTAACAAGTTTACAAAGACAGTGGCAGCACAACAGACATCACACTTAACGAGAGCCTGCTTGCTTAGGGGGTAAGAGCAGAAAGGCAACTGTTAGTAAAGAAGCAAGCGTACTGGGATATAAAAGATCCTGCAGTTTATTTTACCCAGAGTTAAAGTAAGGACTGCATAGGGGTAGTTCATTGTTCTGTTTTCATAAAGTCATTTAAGTAGCAAATGGCCCCTGAAACTGATACTATGATTTGAGTCATGTTGGAAGACATATTGAATTAATGATGCAGGTGTGGGTTGTTGTTCCAAAAAACTTTTTTATAGCAACAGTGGGAGAGGAGAAGGGGGGAGGGGGGGGGAAGTCAAATGAAAAGATTTGGTCTATGTTATGTTTTTCTAATATTTGAATTTTAGCTAAGATTACTCTTTCTCCTCTCTTTAATATATTGTTTTAAATAAAAAATGCTAATAAATCTTGAGAGAAATATGTCATAGTGGAGTTTAAAAACTGTAGTGCAATATATAACAGTTCATAAAATATTCTATTCAAATAGCCAAAATTGTAGTGCATTTGGACCAGAAGTAGTTAACTGCAGGAACAGCATTTTATTAGCTACTAAAATTAAGAAAGAGTACTGCTGTTTCACAGCCAGATAATTAAGTACCGTTTTCTCTTTTTTAATACTATAAAATTAAACTTCCTGTTTAAATGGCCTGGTGGGGACTGTAGGCAAAGGGTCGTCTGATGAGCCCTCCGGGCAAATCCAGAAACACAACATAGCACTTATTCACACAAGACTTTAACAGGGTGGAAAACACTGATTGAGGAAAAAAATGCTGCAGTAAGCGAAAAATTGCAGGTAATAAATCAGAGATCCATTTTTTCACATCATTTTGGCTAATCCACTAAATCTCAGTGCAAAGGAATCTATCAGAAACAGAAGCCACTGCCTTCACTTCTACGTCTCCAAATGTTATTAAAACTGTATAAGCAGTGAAAGAACTCAATTAAACCCAGTGCATCGATGAGATGTTCCAGTCACGCCTGGCCCACCAACTTCTCCTGGCTCCTCTTTTGTTAGTGACGGTCTTGCTAAGTCTGCGCTTTAGAAGGGGTTACCCTCCAGCACTTCATCAGGGTGAGATTTTTCTCCATGTTGTTTTACAAGGCATTTTTCCCACTCACTCACTCTCTCAACGTCTACCCAAAATTAATTGTCAGTAGCTGAATAATGCCTAGGTTAACAGCCTATAGTAGGTGCACTCCTTTCACCCATCAATCTTGCCCTGCTATGAATCTGTGTGCTGTGAAAGAAAGTTAGTCCTGTTTTGACTGAGAAGCACAAATACTGCAAAGAGAATTATCCCGACTTTGCAAATACGAACATGAATTCTGACAGTCTATAATTAAACAGTGAATTTAGACTATGCAGCATGCTATTAAATGAAAGATTGCTGTACAAAGCAGGCGAGAGTCTCACCATTACCTACGCAACCTCTGTTGCTGTATATTATAGGGCTGGTTTTATTGGGCCACATCTGCAAGCTGCAGACGCAGCAGCGGGCGTTACTGCCGGTGTACAACCAGGCAGCGTCTCCCCCGGAGCAGAGCCCTTCCACCCCTCGAGCACCGGGTCTCAGCAAGCAGGTATTCTGTCCCTCCGACCCAGAATCTGCACACCTGGCATGCTCGTGCACAGTGTAAGAGCCAACCTACTGTCAAATTTACTGTTCAAGTTGCCGTTTGCTTTCTGTTAAAGGCTGGAGAGGTTAAAATCACCCACGAAGGCTAAGTAATAAAATATTGTCTTCAGTTTTACCAAACACTACAAGTGCAACTGCTGTTGGTCTGCTCAAATATTTTCTGTTTTGTCCAAAACCACATACTAATAAAATGCTTCCATATACCACAAAATTACCAAAAGAAATAATAATGTTATGGTTGAGGCACTTTACTAGGATTTGGGAGATCCAAGACCATTCCTTCCTTTGCAGATGATGTCCTTTGGACCCTATGCAAACCACTTAGTGGGAATTCAGCCCCACCGCACGTTCACATCCGGATAACTAGGTGCCTGGTCTAGACTACTCGCTAAACTACTGAAATCTCTCCCCCCAGCCTGGGGGAAGATAGATGGGACAATTTGCCTCGTCTTAAAAAAGCATTCAAGATTTGGGGTTGGTCGCCCCTCAGTATGTGGCTAGGTTACGCGTATCGGTGCTCTTCCCTTCGCTCTAGAGCACGCAGACCCTTGGAGCCACGGCTCCGCGCAGACTGTGCTGCTGCCCAGGACCATCTTCCAGAAAGAGCCTACAGGCACGAGCTTACGGTAGTTTTGTGTGAACCACACATTCCCACTAAGAGAAGGACTTTTGCACCACCTTAAAGGAGGGGAAGATCAGGTCTACGCAGAAGAGGGAGCTCCAATTTGTAAAGAATGCTGGGATTTTGAAATCCATGGGTTTTTAGCTGAGAGCAAAACTCCAAAACACCAAAATCGATTAAGTCATTTAAAGCCTGGATTGACTGAAATATTTTATTACATTAAAACATTGCTTCAGTTTCAAATTTCTAACAGAGTATGTTCATTCTGTACTACAGAAAATAGAAAAATTTTAGAAGAAATCACTGAAAATCCATAGTGACACTTGATAACAATACGAACATGGTCTGCTTTATTCTGCTACAGCTTTTTGCTTACATTTTTCTTCTGAAACAAAAATTCAGGAAAATTTGACTTAGCTTTCTGAAGCATTTGGATGTAATGTGGTTTCAGCAACATTTCTGTCTAGCACCAGAGCATCACATTTTGTTTGCAAAAAATCTCAGAAGAATGTGGGATTTGCTTTGCTCAGCTTTCATCATTGATTGTAAGTTAACAGTGGTTCCCTGGAAGTTCAACATTGCAGAAATCTTGAGAGACTAAAGGAGTGGGTTGGTTGGTTTTTTGTTGGGGGGGGGTTGTTTGGTTTTGGTTTTTCTCCAAGGAAGAGGACAGAAAAAGAACAGGACATAGTTTGGGTCAATCCTTTTTGTTATGTTTCCTCACAGCTTCCTGAAATGGGTAAAACTCACCTGGCCCCAAGCATCACATAACTCCCTGGCGAGATCCAACAGACAATTTCTAAGTCATCTCACCTGAGAGAAAGCACAAATGAAAAAAAGCCACCCAGCATTCTGTCAATTGTGCCGCAAGCACAACTGTTCACTCAGCAAAACAACGAGATTTCAAACAGACTGAACTTGTCCCATTGGCAAACAGCAGCGCCCACTGGAAGGAATCAATTTTCAGTTTCACAAATAAACAAAGACAAAACAAATAATCATTCCTGCCCTGCTTCATCCCCCACACTGAAAAAGACAGCATTACATCAGCAGCGAGGACGCTTCTCCATTTGGCCCGGGAAGAGCTGCCTAGCTCTGCCAAGTGTCATTAGCAGGGAATCTTTAGCAGTATCCAAACTTATTTTCCCAGTTTAACTTTAGTTGCATGTTTTTGGCTGTTCCCAAGCGCCCCGCTTTACCAACCCCAACTGCCCGTAGGATACAGTAGCTGTGAAACTTTATGGAAGGCTTTGCTTGCAAAATCCTTTTGTGCATTATGGTAACATAACACCACATTTTCATAGTGAAATACATTTCAAACCTTAAAAGAGAAAATAAAGCCTTTTATGTTGCTATTAAGTTTGAGTAAAACCTGGTTATCAGATTTCATCCCTCTGTTCTTCTGGGGCCGTTGCATCAGATTGCTCTCCAGATAAGCCACCGAAACTGCGGGACCTCCTTCATGCATCCTGTGCGCAGCACTAAGGGAGCTCTCTGGGAGAGACTAAACACTCGAACCATGCTGCAGTGGAGAAGTGCTTTGCATTATAGCAATAATAAACTACTTCTAGAAGTAAAATCACCCTATGTAATGTTTAGTCTCATTTAATCTAATATTGGTTGCTAATGGGCTCTGATCTTGCTTGTATATGTAAGGAATTTATGCGAATTGGTCAAGCGTTGACATTGGCTTTTGCATTTCATTTAGAGCGCTCAACACGATACCCCAGTAGGTCAGTATGAGCTACTTTTAAAATCAAATATCAAGAGCTGAAAATACAAGAGTTATAAACTAATACTCTAACATTTTTTTCTATTTATTTCCTATTAACTTCAAAAATGATAGCAAGCATATAAAAAGATGGACAAGAACACTCAACATAAGGGGTAAATGTTTAGAAAAAGGCATGTTGACGTTCTTCTGGATTTATTTACTTATTTTTAGAAAGCATCAGAACACAGCATAAGTATTAACCCTATGTTAAGAAGGTCTGTGAGAGAAAGTAGCAGAATACCTTTCAGATTTTGTTTTGCTGAATTGCAGAGTTTTAGGCAAGATTAAAAAGCGCTGCATTAAGGAAAAATAAATTATTTAGGTTTTTTGCTTGGGCTAAAAGGGACACAACTGCTTTTATCCAAAGGAGCATCCTACCATTACAGGTACTCATGAAATCAGTGAACAACACTGTCTCAAATTTTACTCTTCCACAATTTTTTCATACATTCATTTCACTCTACACTCAGATAATTTTTTCCCCAATTTGACTCACATGGTTCTCAGCTGTACTTAACTTTGTCAAACTGCAGTTGCAATGCTACACACAGCGTTGGCAATATTCACCAAGGTCATACACATAGAACAGCTTTTTGATACAACAGGTCATGTGGCAATACGTATAGCACTGGAAATGCAGTATTGTGAAATTATTGCCGAAATTGCAACAATAGATCATAGGTGAAAAACGTAACAGAAGTAGGATAAAGGGATTAAAAGCGGTCATGGCTTATATCAGACTAATCTTGAATTGGATGATCTAAAATTGTGACCAGCTTGATTTAAACAATGGATTAACAGCAGAAGAGAGTATCTATCTCGAGACCGGTACGTACTTTGCAAACATTTTTGGTATTGTGTCTCTTCCACCTCTCCCCCCTTCCACAGCTGTAAGTAACGCTCTTGTCATAGAGCAGTTCCCTGAAGATTGCTGTCTCTCGCTGTCGCCATGTACAGCAGGTAGCACAGCAAAATGGCCTTAGAGCTAAAACGCGCAGCTCTCGAGACTGCTTCCCCGCGCAGACAGGCTGCGACGAGACTCGGTTAGCTCCTGAAAGCTCAGGCCAGCCTTACCGAAAGGTTCTTTTAAATGCAGGAACAGTTCAAACAGACTTTCAGTGAACCTGAGAGAAATTTCAAGTCCCCAAACTACACAGGCACGCCTGGGCTGGGGTAGTTTCCGTGTGGAATTCTAGGGTTTGTTAGCACAGTGAAAGACCTCAGAAATGGCAACTCACGTGGAGTCCCTGAAGTCTGGCCCAGCCTCCCCCTACCACCAAACGCTGCTCCAGCCGCTACCTGCCTAGGTGAAACCTATTGTTCATCTTTTCAAAATTCAGTTTTATTGCACAGAGCCGCTCCCTTCAGCCATGTTCTTTTCTGAATGCCAGGCAAACAGCGCAGTAATCTCTGCATGAGACTCCCTAATTGGCAGCAGAGCACTGGCCCAGCCAACATCTGCAGCTGGTTTCAGTGATAATAAATCAGGGGTGGGGGGTTTCAGCATGGCAAGCTGCCAAGGAGCTTTCCTTTCCCCATTTAGCCAAGAAATGGGAAGACAACAGGGAGGACTGGGGCAGCTCCGGTGCGCAGAGGTGGCTAGAGAGAGGAAAAAACAATCAGATATATCTACCACCAGCCATCAGTCTCCACTTCGACTTGCAGCTTCCTAAGAAACAAGCCGGACCGTGTCACGCCGGCCAGACAGCAAACCCCTTTCTTCCACTACTGAGCAGTAACTTCTCCACGAACCCTCAAAAAAAAAATCAAATATTAAAACAAGGGCACAAATGCAGGAGCAATTGCTTCCCAGAAATGAAGGGTTCCTACCCCAGTCCTAAGAGGATTTCAGAGCCACCAAGTTCATGGTTGTTCTGTGATCACCTAACACTCACAGAAAACACTTCCGCAGATACGTTTACAATCATCAGCTTGGATGCTCAGCCCCAAAATACTGGATTTCTCCAGATGCCTGTAGTACTAACAGCTCAATGCAGTCCTTTGCTCAAAAATCCAGGTGAAACAGAACCCATGGATATGAGGTAATCTGAATTCTGAACTGGGAAATTCAGCTGGGGCAGGGAATCGAAGGCTGAAACAGCAGTCTGAAACAACTAAGAAAGTGAAATTTGTGGCCAACAGAACAGAACTGTTAATTTAAATGCTGCTGAGCCTTTCCTGCTGATCCTTGCAGCACAGGTTTATACTAAGCTTTGGGGCAAGTTTTTTAAAATCAGATTGCTCAGGTATTGAGCAATGCAAAAGCCTGGCTGCAAAGGCCGAGGCACAGAGCTCCACGTATTGCACATTTACATCCACACCCCAACCGTACTCTTGCAGGGAGAAAAAACACTTCAGAGAACACATTTTTAGTTAAAACAATTTGGTTACAAAGATGCTGAATAACAAGCTACAACTTCCATTTACAAGCGTAAGTATCCAGGCTGGTACTCCCCTTCTTTTTGCAGCAAAAAGCCCGGCACGCTGCCAGCTTCAGAAAGGCGGCATGCACGGTCCTCCTTGCACAGACAAGCCAGCCTAAGTAACATCCTGCAGCAAACCCTTGCTGACTTGGGCTGGGATAAAGTTGATTTTCTTCGTAGTAGCTGGTATGGGGCCGTGCTTTGGACTTGTGCTGCAAGCAGCCTTGGTAAGGCAGGGACGCCCGCGCTCCTGCTGAGCAGTGCTTACGCACAGCCAAGGGCTTTCCTGCCTCTGAGCAGCCGGGCGGCACGAGAGGCCGGGAGGGGACACGGCCGGGACGGGTGACCCCAGCTGACCCCAGGGACGTCCCACGCCGTACGGCATCGTGCTCGGCACACGGAGCTGGGGGAAGGAGCAGAGAGGGGGGACGTTTGGAGCGATGCTGTTTGTCTTCCCAAGTCACCGTTACGCGGGATGGAGCCCGGCTTCCCGGGATGGCTGAGCACCTGCCTGCCCACAGGAAGCGGAGAATGAATTCCTTGGTTTGCTTTGCTTGCGCACAGGGCTTTTGCTTTGCCTGTTCAACTGCCTTTATCTCAACCCACGAGTTTTCTCACTTTTCCGATTCCGTCCCCCGTCCCGCCAGGAGGAGCGAGCGGCTGTGTGGGGCTGGGTTGCCGGCTGGGGTTAAACCAGGACAGCCAGCTGTGGCCTCCATGCTTTTTCACTTGCCCCTGATGCCAGGAGCATTTTCCTTAGCTCTTGATGCTGAGATGCCCTAAGGTGCCCTTGCTGTTCCCAGCAAGAACTTTACTCTCCCTCAGCCCCCCAACAAGGGAAGAGAAACCGGGAAAGAAGCACCGAGCGATGTGAGCCTTCCCCAGGAGTGGGTTAAGCTGGGAGGTATACATCTGCAGTTGGGCAAAAACAGCTGATCTCGACTAAGTCCTTCTGAATCCCAGTGAGTAGTTGTTTGTGTTGCACTGGAGAAGGGAGGGGTTTGAGCTGCAAGTGAAAGACCTCAGTTCATAGCGCAGCAAAAATGATCCTCCCATTTTAGAAGTCCTCTCCATTAAAAGAGCATAAATTGCAGACTCTACCTTTCAAGGTGGCTGGTGCCATACCAATTCATTTTGGCAAGTGATTCCTACCGATAGCCTCCATACTAGTATTTCCATCCCCAGAGCAAGCCAATCACACAGCTCTCAAGGCTGCCTTTACACCAACCCCGTATTTGCACTCCAGTGCCTTCCGCAGCCTCGGGCATTTAAGGCATTTGGCAATCTTCATGCACAGTTCCACGCATCACATCTAGTTTGGTCCCAGTCCTTCCTTCAACCTTAGCGCCTCGCCACCTCCCACTGCTGCTCCTGCTGTTGAAGGTTCCCCCCCAAGTACTGCTCCCTACCACGGTCTTCTACCACTACTGTAAGAGTTGTCTCCCATAGTAAATGTCCACCTCATTTACAAGGTCCCAGTTCTTGTCAGTCTGAATCCAGTTATGCAAGCAACAAACTACACCTCTGTAGTGCAAAATCACTAAAGAACATTGAAGAGTGATTCAGTTATGGGAGAACTTACTCCTTTACAACCAGCAATAATAATTAGCACAATTAAGAACGCATCTGCCACTTACTGCAATGCCACCTTTGACAACTGTAAACAATCAGGTATTACACTACTTGGAAGTAGTGATTCACATTTGCAAAAATAATATCTGGCAGGAAGTATTTCTTGAGCTTATTTAAGCTCTAAAATCTATGGAAGGAGCTACGCATGATATGCTGTTTGAAGGCATTTCTAATTTAAATTAACGACCTGAAGGATGTCTCAAGGCAATAATGATCTTATTGTACTAAATCCTGCAATAGCTGAAATGAATTATAAATTCCTCTAACTGATTTAGTGGTTAACATTCTGAATCATAGCTAACCGATGCAATGCTTTCTGAGTTCCAGCATCAGATTAGATGAAACTATATAGGCTGTCTTCAACCTCCCTGGCTGGTTTGGAACAGTCAGTGAAAAATGTTCTCCTTCTGAGTCAGTGGAAAGCAGAGCAGCCCCGGAGGTGATAAGCCCAGACTTCTGGGAAGGCAACCACATTTCATCTGGGCACCTCATTTCCAGCACTTGGCTTGACAGAGATGCTGGAACATCAAAGAAGCAGAAGAACTGACTTGTGGACACCAAGTAGGAAGGCGAGCTCACCACAAGATGAGACCTGCTCCCTCCAAAGACAACCAGACATTTGCCACTGACCTTATAAAAAGCAGCATTTGACTAAACAAGAAACTCTTGAACATTTACCTTGCACGCACCATTCGCTAACAGTGAGGATCATTCTTGCCCTGGTGACGATTTGCACATTTGTAAGTCCATATGTCACATGTATACAGAACATAGTGAAAAATAAGATGGATAAAATTTCCCTTTGAAAAGACATAGAACCAAATTGCTCCTGAAAAAAGTGCTTTCAGCAGCTGAGAAAAGTAGTCTGTTATTTTACTTGCAGACCAAACAGCACGTGAAGCAATTGGTCAGGACCTGCATTTCATAATCTAATTGTGTCTATGTTTCATAGACATTCTTACGAGTATACAGGTCTTCCTCACTGTATAGTCTAAGGGATTTATGTAGAGCTTGGAACAGCCCATTTTATACATTGTCTGCATTTCCTCAAATTCTGCCATTTCTTATTCTGTCCAAGATGCAGTAAACAAAGCATTTACTGCACACACAGCTCTATTTTAAGCTCTAAAGATATTATTAGTATTAGGTTTTGTGCTCTGTTATGAACTTAAAGTACATACCAAGCTGTAAAATGTGACTTACTAGAAGTATTAGCGAATCCACAATCCACTTCAAGTGAAATCTCAACAGGTTTATTGTTGTGATACCTGACTGGGAGGAAGTCAGTGTTTTCAACTCTGTTTCCTTTTGAGCTGAGCAGATTTGTTTGAACCCCTAATTCAAAACACAGCTTTAAACTTTCCCAGCCCACATGGCGAAAAAACCACCGGTGTGAGTGTAAGTAAATCACCAGTACTTAATAATTAATTATGAACAAGAACTTTGGAGAAGTGGAACTACCGAGCTGCATATATCTCTGGCTACGGTCATCCTTATGAGACATTTCAACAGTGAGTAACAACCTCTCTGCACACCTCCGCATTCTAACGCCAGCAGCGAGCACGGAACACAGTTGCTACAATTATCATTGTTCTTTTCACTATTTTCCCTACTTGTGCCTAACAGCATACTTCAACATGGAATCAAGTCGATACTTAGAGACACCAGGATGCCACGTAGCAGCCGCACAGCATAAAAGTCTTCCCATCTTGTAAATGGCTAATTTATTTCCCTTGTTCCTCTCCTTCCCAGTGTATACTTTGTTATTTTAAGGCACTTTTCTCAGGGACAAACTTTGCCTTCCATTATTTCTAGCTTGTACCCAGTGTTGAAAGCCTGAAAAAAAATGATAAATTAAATGAGAAGGAAATGTTTAAGGGTTCCTATTCATAACAAAAATACTTAAGGCAGCTTGGGCCATGAATCTTCCACAAGTAAGTTGAGATATACATAAAGAACCTGATTCAGAAAAGAAGTGTGGAGGACTTTCATGGATGCCTGCTGTTCAGTGGATTTATGGGGGCAGAAGCTGGTATGTGGGTAGAGTCCAGGCAAGTAATTAGTTCCTTGCAGAACTCAAATATGGAGTTAGCTTTCTCCAATTGTTCAAAGGCTTTTTACCCAAACGGTGGGTTAGCAATAAGCAGGTCTGCTTTCACATTGTCCAGTGTCTGCTTGTTCTGTGGCTGAACACTGCACTGAACTAGTTGCCCCTTGTGTGTGAAGATTAATGAATGATCAGGTCCTGTTTTTTTGTCAGCGGAGACACGTGCATCTAATTAAAGGATTCAGAAATCCGGCAGAAAAGTCCCATGGTGTTTCTCAAAGCCACCCAAAGTTTTTGTTTGGTTTAATTTTCCAGTTATGCCCCGTTAATAGGCTTACAAACCTCATTTACGTTTTTCTGTGTATGTCAGCTCTTGAGTTAACGTGGTGGGGAAACTGCTGGATCCATAAATCCTGTGGATTTAAATCACGTGTTTACTCACGGAACAGGAATAGGCCTGGACTACGGCAGAGAGGTGCCCCTGTCATCATGTCTCACTCTGACACAGAGGACCACCTTTTGGGTTAGGTCCCCATCATCCGTCCTTCCAAGCCCGATGAGTTTCAACAAATGTCAGCTCCTGCCAACAAACCGAGGTTCTGGGATTTTTATTCTTGGAATCCACAAACTGAACCAGGACCACCCATTTCGCATAAACAAACAAAAGCAAGCAGAACTTCGACAAGAGCGGGTCAGATATGGACAGAAATGTTTAAGCTTCCTTTTGCAGGCTGGAGAATATACAGCAGCTCCTTCCTACAGGTACGCTTCCATGCACCAGAAAGGTCCTGCTCACAGCCTTTCCCACAACGAGCCCTGCCACACAGGGAAGCTCCCTTCCCTTTGCACACCTCCAGACAAAATAAGAGAATACTACATTATTGTGGACTCTGAACTGCTGCAAAATAAGTCCGAGGAGTCATACTTGCGTTCATGAGCCAGCAGAGTCTGAGGGCTTGTGTGTGACAGCCTGGGTACGCTGGATAACCAGACCTGGAAATAAACTAAGTCCACGTTAATCAGCCTGCGTCTGGACTGGTGGTGATGGGGAATAAAACAATCTTTAAGCCAGCATAAAATGGTGCAACATATTCAGCCTTAATTTGAACCACCTCAACATTCAGCTGCGCCGAGCACCAAGACCTTCATGTACAATATCTCCTAACATCCAAATTTGCCTGGACTTTCAATTATCCAGACAATAATGAAAACATGTTGGCGAGGCAAGCATCAGGTTACAATCACAAATTCTTACTTCAATAACAGCCATAAAACAGAGACCTAAAGCATGTTTTTTGCTTTTTTTCCAAACATTAGCAACTCATCTGATACTTAGTCCAAGGATCCAGTTTCCTGCAAGCTGATGACATGTGAGACCACAACCCTGAGGCTGATATTAAATTATACATATATACATATATAAATATACAGAAAGAAAACCTGTGAAATTACAGACACAGATGTGTTATTGGTGTCATAATTTTTTTCCATTAAACACCGTATTAGGTTTATCCCCTTTCTATACTTGAAAATCTTCACATATAAAAGATGAATAGCAGCTTCTCAAGGGGATCCTTGTGGTTTAACCTTGTTACAGGAGGTCAAATGCAACATACAAACTATATTGGTACAAAGATGACTGTAAAATGGAATTAGCCTTTTGCTCTCTGTTCAAATGGAAAGGAAGCAAACTTTCACATTTCTGAACCACTCCTGCTTCAGAACCCCAAAAGGGACTTGTGCACACAGGTCTCTGAGAAGCTCGAAGAGCACATTTTGTAGAGAAAGAACTAACAACATGACACCCAGACCCTGACTGGCATGATATTACACCTTTGAAATACTGAACCATGATAATTTAGGTTTGAAGCAGTCCAGATTCCCACACCTTCTCACAGCTGACCCCCAACTTTAATAACTCGCTTCGCCTCTCACACATACACAGCTAACCTGCTCGGCCAATATGGGTACAAGCTTCTCCGACAGCTCTCCGGTCTTCTGTGTGGCAGGAAGATAAGACTCCTTTAAATTAAAAACAAAGGAAAAAATTACCATAAGAACCAGAGGTGGTGAGAAGGGGTGTTGGAAAGAGAAGTCAACTTTGTGTCCCTTCTTGGCCACGCTACCAGCCCTGCATTCTCCCCACGCGTAGCCCAGGAAGGTGAATCTCTTATGCCCAGTCTAGAAGGGCACATCCAAAGGCTCCCTCTTGCTTTCCTACAGCCCACTTCAGACCTCACACAATCACAACTTCTCCCACCTTCCCAAGCCTCCCTATGCAAAGGGCTGAGAGAGCATTGCACTGCAAAGTCAAGAGCCAGACTTCCCAGCCCAAGCCACAGAGCTCCAGCTCCCCACACAAACCACCGGACACAGAAGCAAAGCTCTCAAAACATCTCTCACTGGAGGGACAGGCAGGTAACAGAGTCGAGAAAGCTCTTTGGGTTGCTAGGGGCAAGGCCTAGACATACCAGCCAAAGCTCCAGCAGCACAGAGCCTCTGCAGCAAGAGGAACCTCAGCGGAGGGGAGCAGGTCTACCTGCAGCCTGCTTTATCAGAGCTCCCTGGCTTGCCCAGCCAGTAAACAACCTGCAGCTCACCTGCGCCTCTCCTTAGCTAATTAGCAGAGCAGGTTAATTCTTAATCTGCTAGATTAAGCTACAAGGTACAGCGCAGAACAATTAGGCCCATGTTGAATTTACACATTTCCTTCCTGGCTCTATTAAAACAACATTGACACTACTATAACTAGGAAGGAAGCACTGCTATGTTATTTGGGATATTCCTGACACTCTAAAAACCTGGGACCTCTTACCCAAGGCCACTGCAGGGACTCAGCGCAATTAGGGCTGAGAGCCTGTGCCCCACGTTTTGACCAGGTTTTCCCAGCAGTTTGCAGGCTGCTGTGAGATATTGCAAATAAGGAGCATGCCCTTTAGCAAGATCATCTCACAAGTAGCTGAGCACGGAAAGTATTTCCCACCACAATAATTAATACCTCCAGATAATTATGACAGAGGTCCTATCAAGTGGCATCCAAAGAGAAATGTCGAAGCGTTATTTTCTCATAATGCCCTCGGTAGTGTATCCACTGGGATTTCATAAGGAAAAACTTCCTTCTCCTCCAGATGCTTAGCAGGCAAGACATCTGCAGGCCTTATGAATTTTACAGTCATGTGAACAGAAACACAAAGCACAAGAGCTTCCAAAGGAAGACACCAGCAGCAACACAATAAAGATATTCATTATTTTTCCTTGACATTTTCATGACAGAATTCATGTAGAACATAAAAAAAGCATAAGGCATGTTTACTGGATGTTTTATAGTTCAATAAAACATAAATAAACAGCTTTTTAGATCAAAGCTACATAAATAAGGAAGCACTGTGGCTTCTGAGACCAAACTAATATATCACATAATCTGAAGTTGAAAGAAGTACTCCTGACGCTCCAGCTTTACTCTGGAGGAATCCCACCTTAAAGGCATAGTGCCTAACTCACAGCTGGCTCCTCCTTTTTTCAGCATTTTAACAAACAAGTACAATTTGATGTTTAGAGTACCACCATCTGCCTCGCCAAGCCTTTTGTGACGAGATTTTTAGGTTCTATAAATAAACTAATAAAAAAAGGAGCAAACGGTAGCATTTCCAGGAGACCCCGGGGTTGATTTTCTGCATGTACAATGCCGCTGCCTGAGCACCGAGTTCATCGCCAGCGGCCAGTGCCAGCCCAAAGGATCCCGCGCGCCCTAAAGGTAGTGGAAAGGCTGCTATTGATACAGGTCAGCTCTGGATCAAGTCCTGGCTGTTCTGAGCAGCGGGAGCCACTCCAAATACCACATGGAAAGAAGAGTTCTGTCTACGCTTCCACCCTCCTCATGGACATACACCTCCCTTCTCACCCTTTTCTTTCTGTTGGATGCAAACCTGAAGCTACAAACAGAAGAACGACTGGACTCACAAGGTAATCGCACTGGTTTGACCCACGCGGGTCTTGTTACATACAGGTGAGTGCTTGCAGGGCTGCGACTGCATGTGATGCCATCACCCGTTGAAGGTACGTATGCAGACCAATGTCTGGCTTAGTCATCTACAAATCCAAAGCCTAAAGTAAGTCGGTCGCCATCCTGATAAACCTTTTCTTTGTCAGTTCCAAAGAACAGCACACGATGTCAGACATGTGGGCTTTTTATTAGGGCCATACTTTGGTTTGTGCCAGAATAAACTCAGTGCATACCTGCACACATATTCCGGGATCTTGTGTGGTTTGCTTTTCCATTCCTGCCAGAAACCGTGTGGATTATGACTTTTAAGTATTATTGACGATCATGCCTCAGTCCGTTTCCTGGTCTGCATTTTCTATTGTGTTCTTTGCATGGCTATAGGCTTTTGCAGTTATTTTGGTCCCGTGTCTCCTAATATGGGGTAGCGGGAACTGAAAATACCACACAGAGTTCATCTTGGTATGCATTTATTAATCTAATGCCAGGCTACTGCTGGCCGCTCCTAAAAATAGTCATACACCCTTCAGGACGAGGGCACCCCTTAAACAGAGTAAAACCAAAGCAAAACCTTCCACGAGGGCACCTTTGCACAAACGCACACCCACAGACACGCACAAATAAAACGTGTGGGTCCCCGGCCGCAGCCGCAGCCGCGTGTCCCTCCTGCAGCGGAAGCAAAGCCTCCTGCGCGGCCTGGAGCTACGGCAGGGCCACGCGCGCCCGGGCGCGGGGGGAGCACGGGACAGGCCTGGGGTCCGACCGCTGGCCCTGCAGGTGAAGCCCCTTTTGCTCGTCCTTGCAGTGGAAAGGCTTTGACAGAGGACAGGCGTCTGCCTCGTCCAACGAGCACAGGGGCTCGCTGCGGCAAACCCGTCCTGCTGCCCTCCACGCCGCGGGAAGCGGCGTATTCCAGAGCAGTCGACAAAACACCAAAGTCTGGTCAACCTCGATATCTCAGCATAAAGGCATCGAGGAAGCCCCACCGCTGACCATGGGGGTTTAGGGAGGTGCCCCTCGGTAGCTGGCGGGCAGGCCCCCGGTGCGCTGTCAGGTGGAGACTCACCGCTGTTCTACGGAGCTGAAAACGCCTCTCTCTGCTAAGGATTCTCACAGGGGCGTCAAGTGCCATCGTGGTGTTAGCACGGCCCACAGTGACACAAACCCGCTCCCGTGGCCGTTTCTCCGTAATTCAAAGGCATCTGTGGCCGAGCAGTAAACCTCGCTGAGGTCCAGGATCCGTTCCAGCCTCAAGGATTCCCAGGTCACGCTCGCTCAAGTGTACGAATGGAAACAGCGCTTTCCTGACTGCCTTTGTGGTGACTGTGCCCAGCACCTGAAGGCCAGGCTGTGCTTTTTCTGCCTCACACATCATCACCCTCCGCCTGAATTAACTGGCAAGACTGGTGATGATGCGTGAGGCCAAACAGAATCCAGCCGGAGCTGCCAGGGATGCCTTGGCTCTGCAGTGCTGACAGGGCTGGAAAAAAACTACAAGCGGATCTTAGAAAGTTGGATCCTGAATCGCTCCAACGAGTCTGAGCTGCAGGACTGGGCCCCAGAGATGCACAGGCGCTGTCGGCGGGGGGACACGGGGGGATGAACGATGGCTGCACCCCAAAAGCGCAGGCCGTGGGCGAGGGCTGGCCTTTGCCTGCAGCACTCCTCGCTGCGAGGGGCCGGGGGGGCCTCACCGGCCCGGGCAGCCCCATTTCCCAGCCCCTTTCACTGTCGCGGTCACGGCAGGGCCAGAGAGTGGCAGAGGCGGCTGGAGCGGTCCTGCGTGGTGGAGGCATTTGCTTGTTCTCCGTCCTGCTTTTTCCACCAGCGCCAGCCCCGCGCCGCTCCGTGCCGAGACGGTCAGCACGTCCCCGCGGTTCTCCCCCGAGGCTGGCCTGGGGAATACCCGTGGCCTCTCCGAGAAAACCCCGTGAATCAGATAATGCGGGAGAAGGAAAAGACTTCCACCCTCGCCTCCCGTGCCCCTGAGCCGGAGCACTGTGCTGCAGCAGCAGCAGTGTCCGGTCCGACAGCACTGGGAAGGGACCCCCTTCTGCATCAGCGTCCCGCAGCCCTGCGGACAGACCAGGTTGTCCCTGTGCACGCCGGAGTGGGTAATTTTATACCAAATGTGCTTGTCTAAAAATATCTCACTTCTGTGTTTTTTGACCATATGCCCAGGATCATGAAAATTTTTCCGTAGGAAAAAAAGCTGAAAAAACCCCTTAAACCCATAACATCTTGGAATGATTTGACCACTTTTTCTTAGGACATTCTCTCCTTTTATAACATGATGGGGTTTCTCCTGAATTTAAAACACCAATTTGGCCTAACATGAAGAGAGTGTTCATTATTCCAAACCATAAAGATCAGAGACTATAAACTGTTGTTTCTTAAATGTTTCACAGCAAAAGGCATTCAAAGCATAACATTAACACAAAGTTTTTCTGTAAAACAATCTGGGAAGTGTAATCTCTGTAAGAGGTTTTTTATGCACCATGGCTAATTGTTCCTGACAGTATGATTTTACACCAGGCATTTTTTGTAAATTCAACACCATTCAAACTTTATGGCAGGTAATACTCCTTACAACTGCTAGAATCCTGACCATGTCTAAATTACTGTTGCAGAATGATGGGTGTTTTTTTCTTTTAACTACAAAATATTGGGAACAAATTCTCTCCTGTCTTGCAGCTCGTACCACCAGAGACAACTTTCTGAAATTCTTCCACAGCAGACTTCCACACTGAGTCAGAAGGAGTTTTTTACACATTTCGCACACGTCAAGGAGCAAAGTGCGTTGCAGCGGGCCAACGTCTCGTGCTCTGCCCGGTGCTGCTGGAGTCAAGCGGTCACAACAGGCTCGTGGTCATCTTTGCGGCAGAAGGGATGGAGGAGGGTGGAGACGTTTCTAGCCTTTGAGGCCGAACATGTGACTCCTAAAAATTCAAATTCTAAAACTGTTTTGAATGGCTATGCTTGAAATGTCACGATTGTATGGAGCCTGAGTCAGGATTACTTCACGCTTGCATTCACCTACGCTAAGCTGCGGGTGTCAATGTGAACCCCATGGTGGTTTTCCCCAGTCGTTACCAGCAGGCGTTTGTCCTACAAGCAAAATTTGTATTTTATAAGAGAACCTGAAACATGGAGCGGAGAGCCGAGAACGTGTGCACAGACTGACGAGCTTCTGCAGAGCTTTGCTCAAGCCCGGGCTGTGCTAAGAGCACCGTGTGGTTCAGTCTCTTCTCCCCAGATATAACTTCTAACTGCACAGCCGGGCACTCGCTGGAGGGATTTCACTCCCTTACTGAGCAGAGAGGAGGATTCACCCCCCGAGCTAGGTGCCATAGACGAGGCAGCGTGACATGCGCCCTCCGCCTTACACTCTAGATTCCTTTTGCTCTCATGGCTGTCTGTAACAGCTGCAACTACAGGCCAGGTCTCCGAGTCCAAAACCATTTAAAACAAAAGAATCACAAAACCGGTTTCACTTGGTTACAAATCCCTGCCCACGCTTTAAATCAGTGCCACAGCTACCAGGCAGACTGCTCTGAACGGTAAATCCGAGATGCGTTTCTCTACTTACAGTTTTCAGGCATTTCTAATCTGCATATTTGATTGAAAAAAAATGCCAAATAAGTTAACCATGCAAAAATACGCATTGCGGAGCCCATGAGATAAAAAGATGCATAAATGTTTTGTGTGCTCAGCATTCAACACAGGGACTTCAGCGTTCAGAGATGCACCACGTTACAAAAGCTCTGGGTTTTACTGGAGTAAATGTTCATTTTGGAAAAAAAAAGCAGCAATTCCATGTGTTGTCTTCTCTTTCATACCCCCGCAGCAGGAGTGCAGTGAAATACCTACACCACCCTTCATACTTAGAGTAAGGTTTAAAAACCTGATACATAAGGAACAGTCACTTTCTGAGTATTTCTCACCAGAAATTCTTCAAACCCACAAAATGTAATCTGGAGAAGGCTGGTCCTTCGCTGGCAAAATCCTCATAGTGCAGCACTCGAGGACATGGTGGGCTACTACAAGGAACGTTCTTTCTCCGGCTAGGAACACGACAGGGATGTCTCTCGAACCACTGCCGTACTATTCCCCGTAGACTTTACTCTCATCCACATCCTAGGGGTCAGCTTACACAGAAACTGGGCCTGCGGTCCAACCTGCTTTGCCAGGCTGAATTACTTGTGTATTAGCTCTGATTCATATGCACACACATACACATGAAAAAACTCCTTTCGTCCAACTCACTATACCTTATAAAATATGGGTTATAAAAACTTTATGGAGCCTGTTCCTCCGAGGGGCTCATTCCACAGTGCAGTACGCAAAACCCAGCTCTTTTATAGCATGGCAGAAAAAGGGCTCAGTCTATGCGGAGCGCCTCATATGAATCAGAAACAGCATTGGGCTTCCAAATGGACCACACAGCCTTGACCGGGTTGCTTCAAGGGCAGCAAATGAATTTGTGTCTGAAGTAAATTGACAAGTGAGAAAACACTGGTCCTTTCTACTAGAAATTCCTCCTCACCCCACCTATGCGCAGTTCCACCATAAAGGTCAAAAAGAAGGTGACTGCATTAAGCATGGGCCTGATACAGTAAGCAGCACCACAGCGGCATGCCGTTTCCAGAAAATCGCGGGCAACCTTAAGCAGCCTTTGCTAGAGACAAAGGTCCCACCTAAAGCGACTTCGCTCAGACCTGCTTCGCTCACAGCTAAGAAGGAAGCTCCAGAGCATTATTAGGAGTAAACGGGGGGATCTCCTAAAAGGGAGAATCAGGCTCCTGGCAATTCATGTACCTGAGCACAGAAAGAGCAATAATACATGCCCAGAGTGTGATATTTATGAAAATCAGAGAGTAAATCAGGCTCAATACTGTGAACATACGAAACATTTTATGTGGACACTCAGACCAAATCAAAATTATATATGACTCTATGAAATATATGATTCTATGAAATATATGATTTCTATGATTTTTAAAATAGAATCATAGAATCATGGAATCATTTAGGTTGGAAAAGCCCTTTAAAATCATCCAGCCCAACCATTAACCTACACTACCAAGTCCACACTAAACCAATCAAGGGTAGACTAGACCAAACCATGTCCCAGAGTGCCACGTCTGCCCATTTTTTGAATGCTAGTTCCGCTTTTTCTCTCCATCCTTCCCCTAAACTCTTTAACTCGGGTTTCCTCTTCTGCCGCACTCTATCTGTACCTTCTCTTTGTCCTATCTGAAGCTCACCCGCCACATCCACTTCAAGCACTTTCTGAAGATGACCTCGACCTGTCAGAGAGAGCACGCTGCCCTCCCTCCTTCTGAGTTTTGGTATCAACTTCGCTTCAGCCACTGAACTACACTTCTTTTTTGAAGATACAACAAATAGGACACAGCAGGTGTTTCTGCAGATGTACCTGCTTCCAAAATGCCACCAACTGATTCTGAAATTCTTTTTAAATCCATAGTATTATCTGTACGCTCTCTTAGAGACTCATTAGTGGCTTATGTCTTGAGGTTATTCTGGGATGACTAAGGCATTTATTTCTTGAGAGAACAAATTTGGGTCCTATTCTACAGGCAAGCCATTTCCAGCTAGCAAAGCTCTCCTAGCATACGATTTAATCTCACCGCTCTCGCAAGTTACACAGAGTCACAAATGTTGCTGAACTCCCGTGCTGTTCCAGTGACTTTCGCTCAATGTTTATTTTCCTTGCAGTGAAAGTCAATTTAAACGCAGCGTTACTACATTTGCGTTCTGACAGTAGCCCAGCACGTTGGGACGTGCCAGCCCATGTGCGGTACCCCACCCTGCCGCATCTTCTGACTAGCCAGGCTGCGAGCGTTTGAGCACCGCGCTTTGCTCTGCTGGGTTTCTAGAGCACCGGTCACAACAGCAACATACTCAGGATTCTTTGGCACTACTGTACCAAATAAGATTAATGATAATAAAGAACGCTACTAATAACAATATTACAGAGACTCGCGTGCTATGTCTGGCTTTACTCTCATCATTCCTGAACCAGATTCTTAATTTAGGTGATCTGGACTAGTTCACCCTCAGATTTATTTTACACTTGTTCAGCAAATCGGTTTCCTTGGTGCACAGTTGAATTATTCATTAGACTTTTTTCTAGGATGGAGAAGTTACTAAAAGGTTTCTTTCTTGTATAAAGCATTTTCATGTTTGAGTATTAATTTTTAAAATCTCCTGTAAATCCACAGTACTTTACAGTTGTTTGCCTAGCCTTTTTCAGATTTATCATTAAAGCTGTGAGTGTGCACGCACACGCATAGCTATAAACCCATACAAATAGGTGCTCGCGTATTTAGTCCCTACCTTTCTACTCTGATACTTGCTCCCCAGGCATAGCGTGTCAGCCTTCCAACGTATGTTTAGATCAGTGCTTGTTGAGAAACGCAACTGAAAGTCTGCTAAGCTGAAGGTGGACAGGAAGTCTCTGTAATTTAAGCCCTCTGTAATTAATCGTGTAATTACATGTTCAATAGAAGAAGTCCTTTACAAGCCCAGAGGTCTGTCCTCCATCATTATCAGATGAGTGCTCTGCTGCTAGGTAAGCTCCTGGCCCGAAAATGGTTCCCTGCCTCTAGAGCTAGAGGAGCAAAGCTTATCCCACACCTCAGGTAAGGCTCAGCCAGGAGGATGGACATGCAGTACTTTCTGCAGATTACTGAAATTCATACTGCACTGCTAACACCAACACAGAAGAAGGGAATTTCTTCAGCAACTTTTTAATTCAGTCTCACTGAAATAGGTGCAGCACAGGTAACATCTGAGAAGTGCTGGCAGTCAGACTGCCAAACGTGCGCATCCCCCTTGCGTTAACAACGTCTCTGGCTATTCCCAAACACAAATGGGCGCGCTGCATGCAGAAACAGAAAAGCCAGCAACGTCTACACCGACAAGCACAAGTGCTGCGCAGGCTTCTGAGACCTAGCGCAGCTCATCCATTTATCTCACCGGGCCCGTTTCCCTGGCACCTCGTTTGTAACGTGGCTAGCATGATTTTTGGTGTTGTAATAATAAGTACCATAAAATATAACATGACCATTGTGTGCAATATTAAGGCAATACTGGCTTCTTGATCAGGGATCAGACAGGCTGTATGGCAGCATGCAAATGTCCTGTTTCTTCTAGCTGCTCGTTCTGCATCGTATGCCCACCTCTGCTGGGAAATGGAGTATTTTAAAAGTTTCAGCAGCTCCATGAGGTCACTGTAGCTACAGAGAGCTGTAAAAACTGCCTGGGTTGATGGTTCAAGCAGCCACAGGTCTTTTTCATTACAGAACAGATATAACCCTATGAAATTATTATAATAATAAGATCATTTATTTCAACAGGACTGAAGCAAAAAAGCTTTATGATGGTGTTTTATATGCAACATGTGCACTATAAATATTTCCATAAAAACATGCATTAAAATATAAAGTTGGCAAAAAGAAATCAAAAGTCAGGAGGAAAAAAAAAAATCCAGTTAAACAAGCATTAAACCATAAGCCATGGAATAGTGAATAATGAGCCCCTGCCAGTCATGGCAACAGGCCTTTCTTTCTCTGGTTTCAGCTACTTCCAAACACAAAGGTACGAGCCAAGCTAGCCATGGAGAAAGTCCCTGATAAACTCACACGCCACACTTCCCCCGTCTGTCACCCTCTTATTGCTGTGAAAATACTCTTTTCTTTCCTCCGCCGTCAGTACAGGCATTCGCCCCTCTGCCTGTAGGAAAGTCCCCAGCCAACATCAGGGCTTCACCGCAGCTGGTGCTGCGAACACCTACAGCGAGGAACAGGTCTTCACAAAAGGGAAAACGTCCTCACGCTTGTGTTACTGCTGGGAGCGCGGGACAGGGCACAAAGGCAGCGATCGGGCAGGGGCACGTGGCCGGAACAGAAGCTGAAGCCAGACCTCTTGAGATCCATCAGAGCCAAAACAAGACCATCAAGGGCAGCCCTTCGCGTCCACCTGATAAAGGGGTCTAGACCCCTGATCAGGTTTCTGACCCCTGCAAAGTGTACTTTGCAGCCGTACGCCCCACAGTACGTTACGATGCTGAAAGAAATACTCCGCCTTTATGGTCTCTACCAGGCAAAAAAGCCCTGTACCTATAGCGTGCTCTTGCTCTCTCTCCCCCTCTTAAAAACAGTTTAAGGGGCCGCAGTTATCGGTCCCTTCTGGCTTCAAATACAATAAAGGTACGGAAAGAAGCTGCGTCTCTTTTGCTGGCTCCGCATGACAAGGACCTCTCAGGTACCAAAACCCAGGTCTGAGCAATTCCACGGTAGCTGGAGGACTTGACAGCTTGGCTGCCAAGAACCAGCAGGCATTGTTTACACCAGCGAACACCCTCACAACAAAATTCTGCTTCCCAGGCCAATTCTGTTGCAATACATCATCCCCAAGCTAACTTGTCAGATTGGTTTGTCTACAAATATGTTCACACTTGGAAATATCTCCCTTCTGTGAACAGCAATCCATTAAACATGCATCTCTCTGTTTTCCCCATCTTGCTCTCTGTACATAAAATAAGTTCTTTTCTTTTGTCCTCAGTGAATGCCTATTCCACATTTTTGCATGTTTTAAATATTCACGCACATGAAAGAAGCTGTAAAAACATCGCATGGCTTATTTATTATTTAGTGTACACACTTTTTCCTGCAGAATACCAAAATAAAAAACATTTTAGTCAATTTTTTTCATTTCCTTTGTATTTTATTTCCATTACCCTGCTCGTTAAAGTTTAAAAACTGCTTTGTTTCTTGACAGTTGGGATTTATATGTCTTTCTGTCAGGGAATGTATTTGTACCTGCCGACATGATGGCAGAGGTGGGGGTGAGATGCTGCGGGAACTTTTGGCTTGTCACGTCAGGGTCCCGCGTGTACCTAGAAAGCTCGAGTCACGCTAGCACGGCTGCTGGAGGTGCTCGGAGAATTCAGCGAAGAGTACGAACACATACTAACCCCAGACTTTAAAAGACCTCCGAGTTCAGATACGAAGCCTACAGCTATTAAAGGATAAACAGAAGGGCATTTTACTGCTGACAATAAAATGTCTGGAGTAAACATTGCCACATGTCAATCTTTCCACAAGAGTCGCCCGATTCATAGATTTTAAGGCCAGCTCAAAAAGATGACTCAGGATGACCTCTTAAACAGCGCAAACCAAAGAACGTCATGCAGTAATTTCTGATTAAACCCTTAACAACCGTTTGGGTTGTGGCATCTCTTCTGGAATGAGACATCGATCTGGATCCAAAGGCTGCAAGAGATGGAGAGCTCACCATGTCCCTCAGGAGGCAATTCCGATGGTAAATTATCTTCATCCTCAGATATGCGCACTCTAGTTTCTGTTATTTTCGCACTGCTGTAACACTCCGCAAGTATCTCATTCACTCCAGGAATTACTTGTACAGAAAAGCCCTGGACGGTTTGTGCTGAATCTGGCATCAGACAGCAGACTTAACTCTTCCAAGTGTCCACTCCCTCGCAGCAACCCGATAACCTCCCAATACTCGAAAGCAAGTCGGAACAGTGCCACTGCAACTCTGCCAGAGAAAGGTGTTTTCCCTGGCTGCGCGCAGCAGGCGAAGTAACGCAAGGCACCTTGTGTCACCGTCAGCAGTGTGCTTCACCCTTGCGCGGAGAAGCCCACCCGTGGGAGGGCGGCGTGGGCTCTGGCTCCGTGGCGCTTTCACGGCTCGCCCTGTTGCTGGTGCTGCTAACAGCGCTGCCAGGCGGTATGGTCGTTTCAGCAGCTCGGGCGCCTTTCCATCAGGATCTGGACTGAAACCAAGGACTCTGTTCATATAGGTCACTCAGCAGACATAACTACCAACCTGGTCTGGATTCAAATGACTGGCCCAGTGTGAAAAGAGCTGGATCTTGTAAGCGGTGCTGTAAAAAAGTGACTATTTTTTTTTTTTAAAAAGTTCATTGCTCCTGGAATCAGATGGTTGTGTGCATGTTCCCTGTGACAGGCTTTAGCACTCCAATGATACATAGCGAAAGGCATTTCAGAAAGAGATAGGCAATACAGCTAGTTTTTAGCATATTTATATGCTATTTTATAACACAGAAGTTAAACGGCACATTGTAAAGCACCTAGTACCTTATATGCGCTATGCAAACACTATGTTGTTATGTATTGTAGAATATAACTTTGTCTTGCCAGGGAGCTGTACTGGGTAATGTAAAATACACTTTATGTTATTTTATTCCGGGTTTTTTGCACCATTCCTCCCTGCAGAATTTGAATATCCTTTCTATGCCTGACTTTGAGGTGTACACACATATCTGTGCGCACACAGTGCACAACTGTAAATATTAAAACGTTGCCCACTCTCCCAGAAAGAAGCTAATTATTTTTCCTCACCTTCCTGACATAAGGGAATACTATCATGTCAGGCAATTCAGCTGTACTGCTACGAAACCGATCTGAGAGAATTAACTCAAGTTCCCTAACCTTACAGGGGGCCAAATCAGGACTTAACTGACTTCACCGACTTGAGGAATGCCATTATTAAATCCATTGAGCTGAGCCTGAAATGAAGGAGAATTTTCCTTGTGGCCGCATACTGCCTTCAAAGAACAACGGGCGTTTTCTGGGAGCTACTCCTCGCTTTTGACTTTCTAATTTACCTTGAGCTATTGACCAGCGAAATTTTCAGGAGTCTTCACAGTAACACATTGTTCCCAAACCGTGGCAGAATGCTTTCCGTCGTTAAATGTTAATGCTAATCATGTCACTGATTACCTAGGGACAGTATAATTACATATTTAATTAATGGACAGGGTTATTTAGAAGGTGGGGTGTCAGGATCTCTGGTCGCTGCTGCCAGCGACCTCCTGTGTGTTCCTCAAAGAGCCAGACACCCTCCATGCTCCTCCGTGCTCCCATCCGCGGGTGGAAAGACGACCCACCCCTCAAAACCTTGTAACTGAAGTATCAGATTGAAGCTACACAGACCAAAGCACGTCTAAGTGACCGTGGCCTGAATCCAGAAGCTCCCCTTCGGTCCTAGGTTTATTAGCTAAGAAGCACAGGTAAGAGCCTGCCACCCTCCTGCCAGCTCTTCGGATTGCGAACTCCGGGACTGCAAGGCAGGGGTTGTTTCTAATTACGCGTTTGTAGTGATCAGGACAGTAAGTGTAAAAACAATGAAGCGCTTCCTAGTTCTCAATGCAAAAAAAGCTAAAATTTTGTTCTCTGTGTGTGCACGAGCGTGTGTATGTGAGCGTGTTCTGAACATTAAATACTATAAAGGGGAAGAAGGACAGGGTAATACTGGAAGACAGAAAGAATAGAAAAACACAAAGAACAGGATTCTGGAACATTTCAGTGTCCTGTTGACTCACAAGATTGGAGCAGACAGGTACAGCCCAAAGACAGCATGATCTAAATGTGGGCCAAGCTCTAACACACAGCAGGAATGTCTAATTTTAGTCTGTCCAGTTTTGGCAATGTCACCTTTAATTGCATGGCTCATTTGAATTGTAAAACACCTTTAAAAGCTAACTAGCAAAAGGAAATAGGCCGTATTTTCTAGACTAACAGTCATATTCAATTTTAACTGCAACGAAATTGGTTTTAAACAGTTAATGCACATTAGGACTTGAGTTACCAGAGAGAAAACGTGGCCTGCAAACATACATGCAGATGTTTCAGTCCTTTAGTTGAGCCTGCATTCGGATCACTCTGTGGCAGCGCTTCCCCAAACTTCTTTGTGTGACTCACCATTTACTGGCATGGATTTTTCCCAGCTACCAAGCTGCAGACTCCTACACCGCGTGCGTTGTAGCAAACCGCATTTCAGATTTTCACACAGAGGACTTCACGATGCTCCAATCAATCGGAGAAGCAAGAGTGCCAGACCGATTCCACCTGCTCCAGCACCCGCGCGTGAGGCTGGGCTTCCAAGGCACAGGACATACGAAATGGCCCTCTTGCAGTCAGTAGTGTCCTTTACAAGTCTAATTTAAAAAAAAAAAAAAAAAAGACCTCAACAGGTACACAAATGCATTGTTCTGTCAAAAATTTGGATACCAAGTCAAATCTATTTAGTAACGAGATTGTTGTGCCAGTTTAGGATTTGAAAAAAACCAAAACTGTTTTAGCAGAAGAGAAGATTTTCTGGAAACCTGGGCTGAAGCTAACAAGCAGTTTTTCATCAGCTTCAGTGAGGTGGGATTTGGCTCGCAGTGAGTACACGGTGCAATTTTCAAAATCTGTGATTTTGTGAATGAAGCCCAAGGAAGCACCTGGTGGAATCACTGAATACGCATGAGAAGACACTTGTAGCAAACTGCTCACGCGCAGCAGAGGAAGGAAAAATACTGGGAAGTGCATTTAAATAACGCTCACCTTTGTGAAATAATTAGCTGCCATCCTGGAAGCAGAGATGTGAGGACTGGACTACTTTGTTATGACTTCTAGTCTTGATTAGACAGAACCCAATTCAGAGCCAGTTTCCTCAAAGCACCCTCTGGTTCTGCCCTAGAAGGGCTACAATCGGAGATCTGCAATTGCAGGAAAAGTGCTATACGGCTTTTGCAAGAGCAAAATCCTGCTGAGCCAGTGATGGAGGTGAATATTTAAGGACTTTGCCACTAGCATAACCTGTGCTGCCACCTGAAACATACTTGACAAAGAGTGCTTTTTTGTTGCTGCTGATTGTGCTGCACACATAAACTATCAAATCTTCCTGGAGAAATAGCTCTCTGCCTCCCTCTAGAGAGATTTGTATGGTATTCACAAGTGTAAAACTCCTTTTCCTGCTTTTGTTAGCATGCAGTCAATGGGCTTTTAACTTGCTCTTTAGGTCTTCCTGAAAAATTTTTAAGTCACTAGCACTACCGGGGCTGATAACCCAGCAGCTGAGCTCCTCCATCGCATCTGGTGCCAGGTAGCCTACACTCGTCACCAGAAGGGCCTCTTCTTACGGTGCTACGGACAAACTCCGTGTGCTTACAGAAAGCCTAGCACAGCCAGTCCCTGCTGCAATCGTGAAACAAGTGAGGACTGTCTGTGGATGTTGGGGATTTTAACTGCATCTGCCCACCATCAGCTATCCCGCTTCCTTAAATATATCTTGGTATCCTGCGCTGTACTCGTGTTCTTCTCAGTTTTGGTTATCCACTGCCTTGCCACCTGAAACACGCCGCTCCTTCATCGCCACTCACCCACGTTCGCCTGTTCTGTGGGATGAGCAGAACCCCTGGCTTAGCTGTCACTCCCCATTGCTGGGGAGCCACGTGAATAGCTTGAAAATTGGCGTAAGACGTAAGCAAAAGTCCTTTCGGCGTTGGAGAGCGGAATAAAGCATCAAACTGCCTGCAAGGCCCTCCTGCAACACTGGAAAGCTTTACATGGGAGAGCCTGCGGCAGCACTGTTACACTGGGAAACTGTGAAAGTCAGTCGTCTCCCCTCTGAAGCATCCAAGACAAACAATAACAGGAAGCATTCCGCAGGCTGGGCTGAGGCTTGGCAAAGCCCTTGCCATAAACAAGCCGAGGAGGCCGCCGAGGCGATCGGAAAGGGGCTCGCCCCAACTTCCTAAACCCCCTTCTTGCTTCTACGGGGCAGTTGTGCCAAGTCAGTAAACAGAGGACAGAGGCTGCCGAGCGGGCAGGCCAAGGGCTTCGCTCCGCCTGAAGCTGGCTCGTTAACGACTTCGTGTCAAAACTGAAATGCTCTAAAAAAAAAAATAATCCATGCCAATGATGGCCCACAAAAATCTGTGACCAATTTAAGGACTCCGTCAAGGTAAAGAAAGAAGAGACCTGAGTTTCCCAGATCAACATCCTGCCAAAATTCAGGCAGAAGCTCGTGCAACTCTTTTGTGTATGGGCGTTGTGGGGGTGCATGCAGGAGTGTGAACCGGGCACGTGCTGCAAGCCAGGAGAGAGTCCCGCAGTAGACACGATACACACAGAAGAAGAGACCTCCAGGAGCACCTAGAAGAAACTGCTTTATACGGCTTGAACTTGTGGCTAATATTTTACCCGCTATCTCAAATCAAGGCAAGGCTTGTATCCCTGTGTGCGAGACGTGGGTATTTACATTAAGAACGGTAAACCAGTCCCGCAGTTGCATCTGAAAAGGCATTTTTATGGGCGCAGTCTGCGTACACAGCTACCACGGTAGGTTCTTCGGAGCCCATTTCTGACAGCACGTGGCAGTGCTGGAACGGACAGGGCCTTTAGCCAGCTCAGAATGGCCAGTGCTTCCGGATGCCCCAGAGCAGAGACCCAGCAGGTGCCCTGTAGCTGCGGCTGCCCGTCTATCCCCGTGCGCACGCAGTCAACACCTCACGTGCAAGCACCAGACAGCAATGCATGAAGCTCACAAAAGAATCTGCAACCAAAAATGTCACCTCTTACTCTCTTCGGTCCTGATTTCACAAGGTTTTTAAGGACACGTCTAAATTTAATCTTCAGAACTCCAAAATGATCCCAGTAGACCTATTTACACATTAAAGGTTGCGCATATATCTATATCTTACAAAAATCCTATACATCTTGAATGCGTTTCTTATTAGAAATAATTGTTCAAATAATTTTAATAAGCAATGCCTGATCTGAGGCTTGCTTAAGAATTTGTGTTTCACTTTGAATATCCTTAATACTTGAAAATCTGAAGTCTTCTCTCGAGACACACAAGTCACATTTTTCCTCCCTGTAATGTATCACTTCCCTTCTGAGGTGTCCAAAACCTGATGCAAGATCTTAGGTGGACTAAATTCTGTTCTTTCCCCTTAAGCCTAACGAGTCATTAAAAAAGGCAAGTGGGAAATAGCATGGCAATTAAAAACAGAATATGGAGGGAAAAATTAAAGTAATGCATCCTTGGACTGTAATTTAGAGAATTTATTAGTCATAAAACCTTGATGAGTTATTCTTATGACAAAACCTGTAATAATAAGAAAAAAAATGATAAAAATAACGAACACATTTGTATGACAGCAATTGTAACAAGTATAGGGAATGACAGAACCCTCCTTTGGAAGGATTTAGTTTCATAATTACAATCATATGGATATCTTTTAATGTCATTGTTTCGGTAACTTATTGTTAATTTTATCTTGGAAACCTTTCCACTGAAACTACTTGCATTTTATCTTTCAAAAATAGACACGTCTCCGTTCTTCTGTGAAGCAAACTGCTGGGAGTTGTGCAAAAAAGTTCCGTAAGAAAACCAAAGAGTGATGCAATGAGTCTGCTAGTAGGTTTCAGAGCAATCCCTGTCTGTGGACAGGGTTTGCAGAGGTCTACAAATGTGATTTACATATTTGGGCGGGACTGCAAAATTAAGCCGTTTCATATATGTGGGAAGGGCACCGTAAGGGTGTCTAAACAAAAGCAGGCAGATGGCTGATGTGAGTCACTACGAAAATAAATAAGTGGGGTTCATCCAGCAAATGAAACCCCTCCTGTTCAATTACAGCCCCAGAGGGAGCAGCAAGGGCTGCAGGATCAGACCTTTAAGTGCTGAAGACAGATTTACACATCAGCAACCAAGTCAGGCCCTCGGTACGGCAGCAGCTATCCTGGTCCCCCCGTGCCCGAGGGAACTGTCGGCACCGTGCAGGCAGGCTGCTGAAGCCGGGGTGGCAAACACCGACACCGCGTTGGCAGAGCTGCAGCCGGCCAAATTCCAAGCTTTATTTGGACTCCTTGGTGGTGGCATCCACCCAGGCTCAGGCGGCGTTGCGTTTCAAGCCTGCCCAAGAGAGAACGGACCCTGGCTGAGCCTCGGGGAGGAGCGGGGACTGCGCTTCGCAAGGACTTGCAGTCCCTTTGTACAGTACCTGGGGCTGCTTCATTTGAAATACCGCAGGAAGCAGGAAAAGGAGGATTTGAATTAGGCCCCGCAGATTGAATTTCAGAATTAGAAACTAGATCCTCCTGAAATCCCACCTGCAAACAAACTCTAAGCACAGCCAGTTCGGGGACTGTAAGATTTAATGTATCGCTTCTACCTAAACTACCACCCCTCCTGCACTTCCTCCCCATTACATTTCTTTATGCATCTCCCCAGGAGACAGACTTGGTGTCTGATCCATGTTTCAACAGTGAACAGTCCACGAGCAAACAAAAAATAACAAGCAATAAAGAGAGGGACCTGCAGCAGCGAGTAGTCAATAATACATGCTGCCGCTTCGCCCAGCTAAGTGACAGTGCTTCTCCATTGCGTGTGTCAAGGCTCATTTAATTTCCCAAGCAGCTAGTGTCCTGACAGGCGGGTGAGTAACACCTATGTGCTACTTGATGTATTTAATGGGTGTCTATGAGCTGGTGGGAAGCCGGGGTCCTCCCAGAACCGTATGATCTCTGCCAGAAATAAACATCAGTTGGAATGGAAGGGCTCTGATAGGCGCAATCTGTTAGCAGCAAATTGAACTGTCACCCTTGTATGTCATGTTCATTTGGCTGATTAAGGAGATATTAATCTACTGTCATTGTTACAGTATCTGTCATCCTGGGGAAAAAACCCAAGGATATGCAGGCAGCTTTTCTGGATGGATATATATACACACAAAGAGGGGAAAGCAGAGGTGTGCAGAATACAAATGAAACTCTAATCTGCTACAAATATTGAACCAACTACAATTGATTACAGATGCATGTATAGAGCAAACAATGGGTCCCGCTTCGGGTAATGCTGAAGCTGGTTTTTGACTAGTTTTGACTACCCCTCAAAGGCAGCAAGACTCATTCCGTACAGTCACACTTTGCCTCCTCAGAATACAAGCACGTTTAGCCATCTGTATAATGGGTACGATAAGGAGTTTCTGACACCGTGTTTCGTTATTTCAGGAGGCAACATCAAACACCTTCATTGCTATCTTTGGTAAAGGAGTGCAGAGCCCCCAGTTATTTTTTCTGAGTGGCTTCCAGGTAGGAAGCTCTTGAAATGGTGAACAAGCCTTGCATTAAAGCCTTTTTTGTTACTCAAATACCAGGACCTGTTTCTGAAATGTGTGGCGCTGAATGTACATAAACCATACCCAGAGCAAACTTATTAGTCGTTCAGCAACACTGAAAACAACAATCTCAGCTCGTCTGCCAGACAGCCTCCTCCTTTCTTCTCCCTCTTCATGCCTCTCTTGCCTGTTTGTCTGCATCCCCCCCACCGACACAACTCCTACATCCTGCTCTCAGCACCATCCTTTCCACCATTTTATCTGAAGAGATCACTACTGAGCTAGATTATTATTTTGAAAGTAAAGGTTAGACTCCACAGAATTTGAAGATGCCACACCTGCTATGGAATAACGGTGCACTGAATGTGGTCTGAGGATTAAGCACGAAATGCCTCCAATTTAGGGTAATTAAGAATAGTGTTGACTTACAGCAGCACATAGTTAATAAGAGTGAACGTTGACTACAGATCTCCTCAGAGAAAATTATAAAGGAACAAATTCAGGTCTAGCGTACGTAGATGCAACTCCCACTGCCTTTCGCTTGAGAACTCTGGTAAATAAAATTTAAACTTGGGGGCAGTTTCAGATGGAGACAGTTCAGGATATCAATGTCAATGCTGGTTAGCAGAATCCTTTAATGAGAGGCAGGCTGCCACAGCTTTTATTTAAGAGAACAGCTGCCATTAAAACAGGATTTTAATGAATATGCACGCACAGAATCTTGCCTGCATAGGTTCTTACTCATTTTTGCAGTGGGAACATTAATACGACCTGAAAAGCTCAAGAATACATCATTAAAAATAAGCTGCCAGTTCCACATTTTCTTGGATGAGAAAATGTATGCTAAGCCCTCCACCCCCCCTTACTTTTGCAATAGTCTTCATAGTTTATGTTTGAATCAATAACTATTTTAATATGGGGAGTTTAGAAAAGTTTGATTCAAATTCCTTTGACACAGTTCCATCAACATCCAGTTATAGAGCCATTCTGCATATGACTCATTAAATATTTAAAAGATTCCTATTATTGAATTAACTATTTATTGATTTATAATTTAAAAGATTTATGCTTGGCCATTAAAAAAAATTCCAAGCTGACTTTCACTTAAAGAGATGTCAGGTGCCATTTGCTGCTAGTGAATGTCTAATGTACCCTTTTCACCCCTAGAGTGAAGAAAGGACAATTACTCAAGGACCTCTGGTTCAATATTCATACTGTTTAGATGCTGAGGTCTGTGGTTGCTTTTTTTTCCTGCGGCATTAGGTCATGCTCAGCAGCGTCTATCCATCCCACAAAATCTCAGCCTCCATGGAAATGCACAGCTTGTAGTTTCTCTCCTGTTACATTTATTGATTTGCATCCCGGACGAATTTTGCAAGCCTTATGAGACTGCCCGATTATATTCTTGCGGCAATGATGCTCTCGCTGAGGTCATAAACGCAAAAGGATAAACACACATAGATACATACAGGCACAGTCGATCCTTCTCTTCTGTCGCTGCTCTTACAGGGCCTGATTCAAGAAAGCTTTTCAGATTGAGAGCCTTGCCTGTGGGAAATAATGGGTTTTTCTAAAATTAAGAATGGATTTAAGAGCTCTGCTGAATTGGGACCACAGAAATTAAAATATATTCTTAGCGCTGTAACATTAACTCCCAACTTCAAATCCAACACTTACGAGGCTATTGCTTTGCTCTTTCTATAAGGAGCTGGAGTAAAAAATATTAACATATTGCCTTTATTTAGCACCTTTAATCTGAGGCTCACAAGCTGCTTTACCAACATTAATTATTTAAATCTGGAAGAGCCCCCGAGGGGTGCCTATTATTATAATACTCCTTTTACAAATGAGTAAACTGATGCACAGGAAGGTTAAGTGACTTGCTGAAGGCCACACAAAGAGTCCACACCAGAGCCAGCTACAGTCTTTCAAAGAGAAGAAAAAGTGGATAGAGCAGAATAAATGCACTGTCCACCCTAACTGTACAAACTCAAGATATTTCCAAATACAGACAGAAACACTACTTGGATCTAAAGGAAAAAAAGAAACACAAAACATGGGAATGACTTTTTGCTGTACACAGCTAGTAAGGGTCTGCTTCAGATAATGATCTCTCACTGTTTGTTTTCCTTTTGACTTTGGGGACCTAAGTTTTAGTGATACACATTTTTCTACAACCCATTCTTGGCTCTATATCAAAACCACACAGAGTAATTAGCACAGGTCTGTCAGACAAAACTATAGCAGAGTAATGCATTATACTGCAGAAATTATTGCTCCAGTTTCTCCAATCTGTGAATTATAAATAAAGATTTCGATGAATTGAAAAAGCTGCTTGCTCTAAGTAGTAACTATTTCAAGTCTGCCACATACCCTTCCTTAATGGTATCGCTGGGGGTTAGGGATTGACCCTAGAAAAAGAATTTTTGGAATATCAGACACAAAACTGTAATAAACTGAGGTAAAATTGATATAATAAGGAAAAAAGAGGGTATCATAGAGCCAGACAAAAGGAAGCTCATTCCACTATGATACGGGAGAATACTTAATATATATCCACACACATGCGTATGTGTATATGTTTGTCTTGTCTTTATTCCTCATAAATGGGCATTGGAAAGTAACACTTGGACTCCGGCAAAGGTACAGAAGGTCAGCTCAAATTAGAAAGAAAAAGGGTGCGGCTCGTACTAGTGAACTGCATACTTACTCACTAGCAATGAAATCTAGAGACTTTAGTTCAGTTACAGTTGTTCAGTTCAATGCTTTGGGATGCAAGCCCCCGCACTCTGTCCCCTGCTCTGCTGCAGAATCCCTGCTGGCCACGGACAAGTCACTGGCGGAATAGACTTTGCCACTCAGGTCCCCTTGCATTAGCCTGCAAGGTCCCCGCTGAACGCAGACAAATTCTGTGCAGATCCACCCTTTTCTTTCTCTGCTGCAAAATGGAAATAGCAGTTCCCACCGAGAAGTGCAGTATGACCTTGATTGGTTTATGAATGTGCACTTTCTGTAAATGAAAGGAGCTATATATGCCCAAGATGTGACTGCACAAAATATATCACAACTGGCCAAGGCTGTCAGATTTTTGTTTCCTTTTTTCTTTCATGGGTGATGGATCCAGAGCAACGCTGTCTGCTGTGGCATTTCTTTCCCAAGCAGTGGATTAGAGCTGTTCACAACACAGGCTTACAAGTTGTCTTCTGACCCACTCAGAAAACGATAGGCATTTATTTTAAGCACCGACATCCCCACTTGGGAAGAGGTTTCTTCTGGAGTGGCCATTGCCTGCGGAGCGCTAGGAGGGGTGTGTGGGATGGGGCTTGGCAGGGCTGGGAAGCCATAATCCGGCTCCCAGTGGAGTCCTCCTCACCTGGTGCCCAGCATGATCCGAAAAAGCACGAGCAGACAGCTCTGGTACGAATACAGGAAGGGATGAAGATTCGCCTCTCCAGGAACAACACTGACAGACAGGGTCTTTATCGGCTATGTCACTTGTAATGGAGCGGAAACTGAAAAGCCCACGACAAGGAGTCAAAACGAGCGTCCACCTCTCTCTGCAGACCAGGAACTCTCAGGCAAAGATAAACCATCTGCCCTGCCAACCCTGATTAAGAGCTGTACGCTCACAACTTGTTGGCTGTCCAAGGCAGGAGAACGCACAGCGAACGGATTCCCACTGGAATTTCCATAAACCCTTGGCCATTCGGTCAGTTCCAGTGGCTGTCACGGTCCCTTGTCCTCCAGAGCCATACATCGAGCAGCCTGGGCAACGAATCCACCAACGCTGAGCAAGTTTTTAAATGTGAATGCTACATATTCCAGAGCCAGACCAGAGCTATGTGCAGTTTAGACATCCATGCAAATTTCAGATGCTTCTCAGAACTTCTCTGACAAATCTGATCCGATCAGGAAATACGCTCCTTCCCTCTGCTTTTCCGATGAACCTGGTACAAATGTTCTCGAGCTGCAGGCATGTTATCAATGACACTCAGGCAATTTCAGTGCTGTCCATACCCCTCAGGGAACGCCATCGCCAAAGGCAAGTGCTTCCTGCTGCTCCTAAGTTTTGCTTGACCTAGGATCCAGAAGTCACTGCCAAGGCAAAGGCAAGGTAAAGTTGTGAGCATGTAATCTGGTCTTTGGCAAGATACATCATTGCAGAAAACTTGCATCTGAGCACTGAATAGCCCAAAATACTTGTTCTGTAATTTACAGCAGGCCAAAATGATTTGCCCTGATTTGCAAGTTTTTTAATATTAATCCTAGATAGCTATCACAGAAGCAAATACAACGTGTCATGTTTCATCTTAAAATCAAATCTTGAATTTTATGGTACAATATACAATGCTTACTTATACATATGCAATCACACAGAATAGTCAGGAACATATGCAGGGAGTAGTAGCTATATTGCTTTGATATTTAAGTACCTGCGAATTACAACATTGCTATGTAAATACATGCATGCGCAGAGACAGGCAGACTGGAAAGGATACATACATGAATAGGCTAATTCAAAATGAGTGGAGGCAAAATGAATTATTCACTTGAGGTTTTTTATCTGCATTATTCACAGGATGCATTGGAACACAATTATCCACTTGGTCAGTAGACCTCTGCCCAAAGTTTACTGTGTTGGACTTACTGAAGAGACAAAAAAGGTTATTTCACAAATCGAGGTTCAGCCCAGCTCTGCATTTACCAGTAATCACTGCACACCAAGATTAATAGAACATCATTCAGTGACTGAGAAAGCAAGTTATGATGAAGAAGCTGTTGAAACAGGAAACAGTTGATTTCCCAGGAGTCCCGTAAATCCACCTCTGATGTCCTTTCAAATTCTCCGTTATTGCTGCAAAAATTTTAAACACCGGTAAGAGGGTGAAATGGCTGACATACTCATTTACCACGAGAAGAATTGTATTCTGGGCCTGCCTTTGCAAACTGGTTCAATGTGCTTAGCAGATACATCAAAAAAGAGAGACCTCCTCGGAGGGGCTTTGGAATGCGTGATGGCACCCTGGGATCAGCCACAGTTCAGCACCTCCCTGCCTTTGTTTCGCCTCACCGTTACCACTTAGCACCCTCTCGCTCTCCCACAGCGTTCTTCCCCTTCAGCATCTCATTTTGGGGTCTCCAAACTTTCACATGCCTACAACATTTTGAGCTGGGAGGACCCTGGTAAAGGGTTCGCAGGGTACTTCTGCGCTGTACATTCCTTCTAATGTTCTAGCGACAGCGTGCCATAAATCTTTGCTAGGCATGCAGCAATCCAGCCAAGAGAACTCTAATACCATAGGATTTATTTTATTTTATTCTGTTTATTTTAAGTCGACTAATTTTATACTAAATTAGGCCTGATGCTGTTCTGGGTATTTTGCCAACTTTTAGATTGAGCCACCCAAGAAGAGAAGGCCAGGTACCATCTCACAGTGAGATGCCAGCTTCATTTAGCTGCAAATCAATTAAAGGCAGATCCAGAAACAGGAGATAATACTACGTAGAGTTATTTTTTTGTTTAAAAATCTACTGATTCTCCGCACATTTTGTGATCCACAATTAAGAGCCACCATGGCTGTCATCAGTGCAGTAGCCCATCAAAACACTCAAGAAAATATGATTTTCACAATTCAGACCCTATATTCCCTCAGTCAGGGAATCCGGGTTCAATTTTCAGCTCTGGTACAGATGCACCACCTTTCTGTAGCCAAGTCACTCTCCCTGTGACTTAGTTCACCACTCGTCCGTGATGTGTGCACAGCTTGCTTTGTTGGCCATGTAACCTATTTAGACTGCAAGGTAACACCACGGCAACTATTTTCCACAATAAGGATCTCTTGACATAAATGCCTCACCATGACATTAAAAATGGCAGTGTTGAGAAACTGATAACCAGCATGTGATTCTTGAAGAGTCACAGAAAGTGGAGGTTGCAGCGTCCACACATGGACTTTGTTTGCTATTGTGGCGAGAAACTAATTTCTCAATATAAAAAATTGCCTTTTCTTCATGTGTGTTGAAGCATTATTAATTTTTAACTGCATTCTTTATTTTTTCACTAAACAAGAAAGAACAAAATATAGATTTAAATCCACAGTTGTCTCAACATTTTTGTTTACATGCTTTTCTCCCTATAGGTCACTTCTCTTGAAATATTTTTGTGCATGAAAAAAAGCACACTGTGCTGCTTTCCATAACAGTATCAGCAAGTCAAAAGCACTACTCATCAAGGAATAAACTCCCTTTCCAGGCCTCAGACTAATATTCTTCCTGAGAGGATGACAAGCACCTACTGTATTTCTGTGCTTGGGAAAGAGACACTTTTAAAACCAGCTTTCACAGCCAATGCTTTAGATTCAGTAAATCCGAGTGAACGAGAAAAATGCTTTTTGCCCTTTCCATTTTATTGTCGTTTGATGGAGATGCCATCAGTTCTCCGTATTCAGTGGTCCTTGAGCGCGGCATGAATTCTGGTCCTGGAGCCAGCTGCTTCTGCCATTAAACACAGCCAGTCTCCATCCTCATTGCTGGAGTTTAAGAACGCAAAACACATTTTAACCAACAGGTCACATTTACCAAATCCTAGCCATGCATGACTTTATTATGTGAACAGCCGATTCTTATGTTTCTTCATCAAGGAGTTTTTCTTCCTGCTTTCTCAGCTGTACAGTGTCTCTGAATTTTTTTTTTTTTTGGCTTGAGGTCTCTGCCTAATTATCTGTAACCTTCTGTTCGAAGATCGCTGTCCTGGCCTGATAAAAACCAGTAACTTTGAAAACAAACTGGGTCTTAATTTTCCTTGACAGCCCTTCTTTAAACATGTGGGCAAAGCCCTGGCTTAATTAAATGCACATTCGTATTCCAAACAAATTAAGTACAATTAAGGACTCTGAGTTATGGGTATCTATCACTCGGCGATGTTTTTGTAAAAATTACCACATTTAGATCAAACACAGAGGACCCTTTGCTTAATTGCTTCATTAGGGCCCGATGCAATAGGCTTCATAAATACAGGGTCTGATGTCTCTTTGGGAATTGCCCAAAAGACGGCTCTTAAAGTAATTGCTTCCACATTTCTCCCCGTGCAACGTTCATGTGCTCACTGATGAAAATGGGATGGCTCTCAGACATGTAAGTGAATGTGGGTCCCGTCCTGTCTTCCAGCATCACGACTCTTGCACAGCTCTCGGAGGCGGATAGGTTTGGGCCCCTGGTTATTACCTGTTCAGTTTCTATGAGGAGTTTGACAATTCAGACAGGATAAGGCTGTCTGCAGTATGCTGGCAGCACAGTGCTTTTCTCATATATCACCTATAGATCCCACAGACTGAGGTAAACAGGATGCTTTGGGATTTATTTTTCCAGAAGTTGCTCTGAAAAAACAATGAACTTGCAGAAAACATTAGATAGATATGTCTTCAGGTCTTTCACTAGTTTTATCCTTTTAGTTCTTACAAACGCAGTTATTATGACCCTTAAAAACAAAGTCTATTTACAATGACTGCTTTAGCGGAACACAAGCTACTTTTGATTAAATTAAACCTTCCTTCAAACACACCTAGAGTGCGGAATCCAGTTAGAGGGCATCTAGCTTTAACCCTTGCTCAGATTAATGCTGTTCAGCGCATACGTATAATGTGGATGCAGAAAGCGACCGGGGCACAGTTCTTCTTGATGAGGTGGAGAAAGAGCAGCAAAAGAAGACATGCCATTCTTTCCCTTTTTGCATTTGTTTTCTGGCTTACTTGACAGACTCAGGAGTTCTGCATTTTCACTGTGGAAGCCAAAACAACCGGCGTGCACCCAGAAGCAACAATAATGATTGCAGCAGAGCAAAGAGGTAGTGGGAGCTACCTTGACAGAACAATGAGAAATGGCATGTCATTCTCAAATGAAATGTTTGCAGCATTTTTGTATTTTTGTTCAAATATTCCTGGTTTTTACCAAGAAAAAAGTGTAACTAAAAGGTTTTCCTCTCCAATTCTTTCTTTTCCAGCTCCCTTTGTATCTATCTTCCTTTTTCCCCCCGCCCCCCCCCCCCCTCCTTTTTCATTTGCTCTTGAAAAAAGACAGGGAACAGAAAAATGGAAAGAAATAAAAGGGAAAAGGAAATCCATCTTCTCCAAAGAAAATGCTTCTAAGTTTTTATCTTATGCTAAAAATACACAGAAAGACATTGTTTCTTTGATGAAATATTTTAGTTTCTAGAAAAGTGCAGTTTTTTCATTGAGATCATCACCAGTTGCACAGAACTGCTAGCAATTTAAATCCATGCTAGTGAAAATGGTTGTAGAGGGGTTGAGCTGTTTCATTTATGAATAATATTATTTCAGCATGTTAGTGTAATTTCATCATGGCCACACTGAGAGGATCACTGTTGACAAAACTGGAGACAGATGCAGCAGAAAAAGTAGAGAACAGGCAACAAAAATATTAGCACTGCTGCTGTGGCGACAGGAGTTCTCCAAACATCAAGATAAGGTACGGTACATCTCCCATATCGCCCCGCTGGAAGTAATTTAAAATCATAGAGAACAGAGTTTTCCATGTCCCATCCTCTCCAGCCATCTCAACCAGCTGATGAACTTTTGGGCTGGAGACGCCCCTCTCCCACAAACAGGGCGGAGACATCCTCCCCCCAACATTTCATTAAGCATCCAGAGGTTGGTAGCTCAGCTGTCTACCACCACTGCACCACCATCATTGCCCTAACCGTAAGACAGTGTCTGACCGTCAATCCTTTGAGCCTAAGCCTCTAGATCTGCAGATCTGGAGATTTATCCTGCAGATAACAGCAGGATAAAGAACATGGCAGTCATAAAGAATGCGCTAACAGCTCTTCCGTAAAACAGAAGTCAGCCTGATTTCCACAAGTTATAAAAGTCCATCAACCTCCAGTGGCCAAAGAAACATAGCTGCTTATTTTCTGACTGCTTTATTCTCCAGACCAATTTTCCTCAATGCTAAAGCAAAAAAATGAACGGCAGATTGTCCAGTTCATGACTGGATGGCTGGCAACAGAAATCCTATTTCCAAACTGACCCCTGCTTTCCAGCATGGCATTCATTAATTCCACAGTCTCACATTTCTAGGAAGATGTCAGTCATGTATGTGATTTTTCTATCAGCTATTAATGCCAGATCACAAGGTGAGAAAGCAGGGGTTTTAATCTCAAGACCCTCAGGAGATGGAGCTGCATACATTTGGTGTGAGCCATGTGTCTGGAAATGTCAAGGACAAATATTTTTAAAGTAAGGAGTGTTCATATCCATGCGTAATCTTAAGTACTACAGAAGTGATCCAAAACATAGCCCTTTTCTCCTCGTTACGATTGTTCGGCTATAGCAAGCATGCAGCAGCTACTTCCCAGGAATTAAGTTTAGATCCTCTAACTAAGCACCTATGCATTTAGGAATTTGCATATTAATACTGAGCAACATTTTCATGCTCTCCTAAAGGCTTTGCCCACGGCAGAGTGTTTAGTTTTCCATTTGTAGAAAGGAAAAGTGTTACTGTAGGAACAGTAAAAGTTCCCTACCTGCCTCCAAAAATTGTTTGTTCCTTCATTCTAAATATGAGATTAGTTCCTCACCTCTGCAGTTTTTGTCATTCCCCATTTTTCCCATGGTCTGCAAAATCAGGCACTGAATTTATTACAGTCGCTGATTTTAGACCTAATTACAGATTCCACCTTCCTAAGAAATGCACAAAATCCTCCTTTCTCTCCATCCTTAGCTCAACTAAATGATAACTTTGAGTCCCATTATAATCTAGGTGTCTGACAGCATATAAATACGCTACTACGGCTGGAACAGAAGTAACTAAATTACTGTGAAATATACAGAAACCCTATTAAAATGCCATTTATGTACATGTATTTCTAACCTAACATACAAAGAACTAGCACTGTGCTTTACCTTTTCTCCTACAAGTTCCACTGAAAATCTAACACTGTGAAAGGTTCCCTCAAAACCATGATGTCAGAAAAGTAGAAGAAAAGACCAAATTTCTCCAAATTTCTTGTAAATTATGGACTTGCTGGTTACCAGTTCAAGAAATGCCATAGTCGAGGGTGGGAACAGAACCTTACCCTAGCAGATGAGCTCCTGCCTGTAGGGTGTACTGATGCCTGCCATAGGAGGGCCACAGTGCTAGACTGCAGCGTTACCACCCCTGTGAATCTTAGTGGGAACACAAGTGAACGGGGAGGAAGAACAGTTATGCCCAACAACAGAAAACCCTCTGCCTCACCAGCCCATAGTGTCATCGACAGTTGAAGCGAACATTCACGACACCTATTTCACACGCCACTGCCTATTGCTGCAACCAAGGAAAGTTATTTAACTAACAAGGAGCGTTGCAAATAGTTACTCATTTGCCCTTCACATGCTGTCACCAATTTTCTTTCTATGGGCCTACTTATAATCATTCAAGTTCAAGACTAAAGGGTGTAAAAATTGTCAGGCTTCCTATTGATGTGAACCAGGTGTGTGCATTTGTGTGTTACCATGTAAAAAGTGAGAAAGAGAAATCTCTGAAGAAACACTGATGGCGTGCGCCCTTTTGAAATCTCTTCCCAGATAGCTGCTCCATTGCTTGAAATACAGATCTGAGTCTGCTTTTAGCTGCTAACTGCCATATAACATATTATCCTACTTATTGCATACAGTTACAAACATCTTGTATCTGGAAGCAACAAGGGAGAAGGCTCCTTTATCAAGTCAATCTCAAATCCCATTATGTTCCTCTACAACAGTTTCCGTAAACATTCAGCAATTTTCAGTGTCTGAGTTGCGCAGCTGAAGAGGTGCATAAACAGGCTCCACTGAAATGTGAAGATGACTGATAATGTACTAACATTGAGACCCCTTGCTGTGATTATTACCCCCTGAGTGCTCCTTACAGAATGTGCCTCTTATCTCACACTGACAACGCTAATAGAATATGCATAGCCCTATTAGCATACAAGATAATAGCACCCTGGAGGGGACAGAGCCATAAAACTTTAAGTAGAAATCAAAACAGAAGGAGGAAGAAAAAGGGAACATTGTCACAAGCCAAAAAGAAAAAAAAAAAGAGAGCCTGAGGGCAAATTTTGCTGCAGAAAACACACATAGTCATAATTCTTGTGCTAGTCACCATGCAAATGGTAATAGTCTTTAGTCCCATGAATACTATCAGTGCCATGTTTGCTGTGAAACATTAATTGAGATAATGTGCCCCTTTCGGATGCAGCAGGGAGTCGTATGTCAAATTGTACCACAACAAAATTATGGCAACATCTGCAAGAAATATACAACAGCAACTGGGGTACCTTGTATTGGCTAAGTCCAACTGGGTCTTCGTCTTTGCAGATGGAGTCTGTGGAAGAGCTCGAGCCTGCAAGGGGAGGCAAGCAGCTGTTACTTCAGATGGCATGTGTGTATACCTGTAGCTTACAACTTTTCAGCTGCTGCACAGTTAAAAGCTTTGCAGGTTAGACGTGTTATCTCTTGACCCTACTTCAGTCACTGGATTAAACCTCAAGCAGCTCTTTGAATGCCAAAGCCTTTCTTTAGTCACGTCTGCCCACTGCATTCACATTTGTTCCATGTAACCGTCCATTGTACCAGACCTTTCACTGCTCACCCATAGCTGGCAGACAGCCATGCATTCATATGCTTTCCATCTTACAGCAATAGCCAAAGTAAATCTTTCAGTGCTTGGCACAAGAGTGTGAATTCAATAAAAAAGGCTTCAAACAAGTTTGAGATGGCTTGTCTCTAAACAAACGAAGAACAGTGAGCTTTTTTAATGCTCATTGTGGTTCAGTTCCTGCCTACAGCTAAATCCAGATAACCCCCAGCAGCACTGACAACCCTGTCTGGTAAAATAGTCACCTGTCAAGTGGGCATGAAAATATCCACACATCTAGGCTCAGAGGGGCTGGAGGGAAGTGACCTGCTTCTTACCAGGAGCTTCAACAGAGGCAATCAAAGGTCCTTGTTGTCTCCTTTGTGAGATCTGAAACTTTCCAATATTAGTGCTGAATGCATAGGACCCCAGGGTAATCGTTCCACAGAGCGCTGTATGCTTTTTCCTTTACAGAAAGATGGTGTCAGGAGGTAACAAGCGCAGGATCCCTGTGGTGCATTCTGAAGCATCATGCAAAGTTTTCTGGGATTCCTCCTAGCATTCACTGTGGGTTCTATAGAGCTAAACTCTTTGTAAAGTGGCTTTGTGTTGCAAAGTTTTGCAGCTTGTGTGAGTCTGCCTCACTTCATTTTGGTTGATGGTACTTTATGCTGACAGTTTCAGCAATTAGAACACAGTTGGAAAAGACTCTGGTAAAGAAAAACCAGCCATGTTGGAAAAGGAAAGTGGAGTGAAGATTAGAGGAATGATTCCTGAATGTACCTCCCTACGCGTCCGTGTGTATGTGTGTTTACGCAAGCGTACATCTATGTTATCACAGGCAAAACAGCTCATCTCAAAAACGTACAGATTTTAGAGATTGCTGAAGTATTTTGTTTAATGTTCTTCTGCGGTTGAGACAAACTCTGGAATAATTTCTCCTTTCTTCCTGGAAAGATAACAAAACACCAGTATATGTAGTATAGGAACTAACCTTACCTCATGTGAATCATAGATGTACAATTCTCATAGGTTATCTCCATCCTAATTTTTCAGACTCTGACTAGCCTTATTATCAGGAATTAAACAAGGAAATGCTACCTCCACAAAAAAAGGCATCCTGACATGAGCTAAAGCTAATGAAATGCCTAGGTACCTACACCTGAAGGAAACAGCCCTTTGTGAACAGCTTCTAAATCCGGGTCCAAATGGGATCTCTGAGGCAGGTCTCCAGGACACTGAGTGATGGTTCCTATCACTCAAGCCCAGCTGGGAAATCTCACCAAATGTTGGTCAATGCTTGGTGTATGCGGGAGGAATATTTTGTACGTTGTGTGATTAGCAATTACCCCGTTTACATTGCTTTCTGTATGCAAAAAAAAAAATTAAAGATGCGAAAATTTGGCAAAAAACTTTAGAAATTTTAAACTACGACAATGAGAATAAAGAAAAGTTTGTGCGCTTTAGATGGAAGTGAGTTACCTCCACCGCAGCTTCTATCCGTAACTTTTTGCTATATCTCCTTTCATATCTTTCTGTAGTGAGGCCCAGCCCCTGTATTTGGATCTTGCTGTGCTCACATACTGAATCAGGCCTCAGCTCAGCAGGGCACCTAAACCCAGACTTCTTTCTAAAAGTTTAGCCTACAAATGTCAAGGTTTTGCTCGTGGATGTTTCCTGGCTAGAACAGTAGACAACCTCCTAGTAGAAAAATTGTTAGTTGCATATTACTTACATATTCATCCAGAGAAGTATAGGTGCTCCAACACAGCAACGTTCTGGGCATGATAGAGAGAAACGCGGAGCATGCGTGCACTTCAGAAAGACAAACAGGGAGAGACAGGGTTATCAGCCAGCTCGTTTCAACAGCAGCAACAGCAGTCATTTAATGCACAAGTAATTATTCCAGAATAAATAAGTATCTATTTTCCCTATACTAAGGCATAATTTTTATTTAGCAGGCATTATCTCCAAGGATCCTTAGCAGCCCAGGACACAGCAAAGTAATACAGTGCAGTCTGGATGTTGTTATGTATTTATTAAGTTGTATCAGGGCCCATTTAGCAGCAGCTCTGCAGTTTATCACATAAATATCGAATGCCAAATACAAAAGAGAAGAAAATAGCAACATAAAAAATTTATCTTTGCGGGGAGGAGAGGGAGAAAGGGAGAGAGAATGGTGCTGATAATGTGATTGTGCCTTCAGCAATAGCGGCTAATATCCTTTTGCAAGGGGCACGGTGTAAAAATATTCCAGAGCTGGGGGAGGAGAAGTGAAGACAGGGGAGCCTAGCTGTTGTTTGTTTGTTTTAAAGTGTATTCTGGTTGCAGGCTAGGTCAGCGGGTGGCCAGACTGAGAAAATGAGTCCCCCGGGCTGTAATAATTGTAACTGTCAGGGAAAAAAAGTCAAGGTCTTAGATAGCAGTGGTCTGCTCTGACTTCTGACCATGGAGAAATATATATGAAAACTATTGCCTGGGGCACTATGGGAAGAAACCAAGAGGTTTTAACTCGTGGTGGCTTGTGCTTATGAATTGGAAAACTCATTTTGCACCTTGGTGGTTTGTATCTTTATGATTATTTTCATTTGCAGTATAAATGAAGCTAGAGGTATTCCTTTTCCTTATGCCCAAATTTGTGACGCAATGCACACCTATTACTAGACTAGCTTTGCATTTCTGAGTCCCAAACAGCATGGAGGCTTACAACTGATCTTTTAACAGTGGATATGCACAAGGAGAGTCTGAATTTGATTATCTCTTGCAGCGCACTCATTACTTACCCAAGTGGTCCATAGCTGCCTTCAATGGATTAATCCAGAATTACACTCAGGTAACCTCACTGACTTCACCAGAAATATTCCTAGTATAAAAGCAGTGCAAAAGAGAGATAAGAGGTTGAAGAATTTAAACGACGCAAGATTAAACCTTGCAAACAGAAGGGGGATGGGGGGGGGGGAGAACCCAGAAACCTGGTTTCTTTTTTCTTTTTATTAGACAGCCATGGACTGGCTACCTAACTGGTCAGGCTTTTTTTAAATCATTGATTTGCCCCTTTATTTAAGGAAGTATGGGAGCTCTCATGAAAAGTTTGCTAACAAAGCTGAGCCCAAAAGGTAACGTTTTGGTTGTCTACTATGCAATATCAGGCTGGGAGTCTGGATGCATCCTTCCTCTCTTGTTTTGCATCTTTGCACCCCGAACCAAAGGGAGGAAAGACAAAGCTGCGGACACAGATCCGCTGGTGAGAAAAACTGACATGCATTTCTTTGAATATTCTCTCCCCACCTTGCTCAGATTCCCATGCACCTTTGTTGCATTGGCCCTAATTTTATATCATCCATGGGGACTGAGTAGGAAAGACACAGCCAACTGCAAATGTTGGACAAACAGTCAGCCAGCTCATTTGGCAGGCACACGCACAGAGCAGAGGGACGTTTCTGAGAAGCATCTTTGCCCACGCATCTCCTCAACCTTCGGGATGTGTTTCTTACATACCATAAAGGAAAGACAACTGTCCAAAGTGGAAAAGATAATGCAGAATCAATCGCATTCGCTACTTAAGCTGTGAGGTAGGTAAGAACGCAGCCCAGACACTTCCCTTCTTTTGCCAGGGGTCATGTGAGCACAAGAACAGCTGGAAAGCAATATTGTGACACAGCATTGCAAAGTTTTGAGGTCTTGGACGTTGTTTCTATTTGCATGGGGTGAAAACAAAACCAACTGAACCGTTCTGCAAAATTCACTTGTGTCAGGTCATCCATGCTGGAGATTTCGGTGTGTCCGTTTGGCTGGAGGATACACTCCGATGCTGAGAAGCTTGCTCATCTGAATCTATGTCCCTCTGCAAAATGTTCTGGCTTCAATTAAGTATTTTTTTTTTCACAGTAAAATGCTTTGTTCAAACGTTCCAGCTTCTCTGATAGTCTTCTAATATGAATTAATTAGTAAATATAATTCCTTTAATATGAATTAATAAGAGGAATTGAAAATATTTATATGCACAGTGAGACCCAAATAAATGATATAAACATCAAACAGCAATTAATCCCAGTTTGATGGTGACAACAGCATGTAAGGTTTTGCTGGTAAAAGAGGACAATTATTGCTGGAATGTGATTTACTTGTTGAAAGTCACCGTAATAGTGAGCTGGATAACTTTTATGGGCCCCATCTGTACTTTACTCACCTTCCTTACAGCCTGTTTGCGTCTTGTGAGGAAAGTACAGCATGTGTAATGGAGAAAGAGAGAGCAGTAATGTTAGTAGTAAGGAACTCAGTCCAGTGGAGCAAATAGGCATACATATGAGGAAAGAATATAGCAATGGTACTCATGTGTTTCAGCATTACATAAATAGTTCCCCTGCTTTGTCTCCCAGTAGCCCCAAATCTCAGTAATTCACATTTCATTGTTCATTGCATTTTACAGAGAGGCAGCAGAAATAAGAGGCATGGCTTGCGAAAAGAGGGACACTAATTTAGGACCCTCTTTGAAGTTCTTTTTCCTCTGTAACAAGGCAATGCTGTGAGGAGCATGGCAGAAGCAGAGACTCAAACACAAAAAAGAAACACCAGCTCCTCTGGCCTGACCGAACAACGGAGCCCCGACACTCGCCCTCTCTTACCCTGCACTAAACCTAGTTAAGTTATGCTTGGAAAAAGTGTATTTTCCAAAATGGCAGCCAGCCTCAATTTAAAGATTTCAGGCACAGAAAACCTACCACTTCCATTTGATAGTTGTTCCAGCAGCTAAGAACTTCCAGTGATAAGAATAATTTACCTCATTTAGATTTGTCTCCTCATCAGTGGTCGTCTTTTCTGCTAATGTGAGGACTTCTTCTGGACTTTGCCTTCTCTACCTGTGAAGATACTTATAGGTGGTAACCATATGGCCCCTGGATCTTCATTTTAGCAATAACTATTGGTTCACAGGGACCCACCCCAAGTCCTGGAGCGCGGAATGTGGTCACTGGGTAAGCAAAACACGCTAGCGCAATTGAAACGCCTGCAACACCTAAAGCTTCCTGCTTTGAAGATAGGAGCAGGAAGCCTGAATGGAAAGCTCAGCTCCTAAGGGACTTTCATGATTGTGAATCTTGCTGAGCCTTCGCTTGCTGACGAGCGCACCCTGAAGCGCACAGGAATTCATGGGGCTCCCCTCTTCTTAGCTTTTCAGAAATACCAGCTGGCTGCACTGTCACATTGCGGGAAGGAGACAAAGGTCCAGCCATGCTACCTGTGCAGTGGGCTCTCTTCACGCTTGGCCGAGGCGCAGCACCGTGCTACGGCAGAGGGGTTACAGCAGCTCTACCTGTAGCTTGCTAATGCAGCTTGTGCCCGGACAAGCAAATGATTGTTCAAGCGATTTTCTATTTTAAGGTGAAGGTGGTACACGCGGAAGATCTCAGTGTCACTACAAAGCAGGGAGGGAGGCTGTAAGGAGGAGGAAGGCAGAAACCTTCACAACTAATGTCAATTTTCTGCATCAAATATTTTGATAATTAAACAAAGCTGATCAAGAGAGGAAAACAGCATGTCTCCAGAGCTCCGGAAGCAGAGGCCCATTAAATAGAAGAGTCAGAAAGTGCCAGAGGCGGCAGCCTCAGATTAATGGCACTCCAGTAATAGATTTTCCCAGGCACAGTCACACAGGAGACAACTACTGTGTAGCCAGAGCAGCGATGAGGCCGTTAAAGCAACAGTAACATTAAATCACCTGGTACCACGGGGTGAGGGGATGGATGGGAGCGCATCGGCTTCGGCACTGCAGAAGGTGTAAAGCTCAATCTGCTTTCAGGCAAAGGGACTGGATCCCAGCGGTCATTTACAGCAGGGAAAGCAGGCAGCTCAGATGTAGGACGCATATAAAACCAGATAAACAGTAGTTCCAGAAGGGTGGTGAGCTGAGCACAAATATCTCTTCCTGAAAGGGAGAGGCAGGCATTAAACATCACAGCATTTGGTTTTGCTGAGACTGACCACATCTGTTTTGGTTCGGTTGCTCTTCTTCTCTTAATCAATTATCAAGTACTGGTTTTATGTCTACTGTCTCTCCACTGACTTTCAGGGTGTTAAAACACCATTTTGCATTTGTTTGAATGCAGCTAAACTTCAAGAAGAGAATGGGAGGGATGGTGGCAGGGTAGGAAAGCAGCCCTGTTTCCTTAATATCAAGTCAGTTTTATCTCAGCAGTGTTTAAACTGATCCTCCTTGAAATGTCCATCTTGTCTAAAGCATTTCTATCCATTTTTATAACACAGTAACAACAGAAATGAGGGCTTCTTCCAAGCCAGGCTGGCATGGTTTAGAGTCCACTGCAAGAGCACTTCACTCCCAGATGGGATGTATGGAAACCAGATGAAATGGCTGAAAATCGGAAACAACTTTTAGACGTACTTGAATCCCGATACGATCACATCACAGGGATGGGTTAAATTTATGATCTTATCTAGGATTTTTGTTTGTAATCAATCCCAGACCTACTGGCTATCACTCACTATAAGCTCATGATTTCCCAGTGCTAACAAGGAAAAGTTGGGACATCAAACTATGAGGGAGTGAAGCCAAACTATGATATTAGCAGATAGGATCAGAACTGGAATGCAACAAAAAACAACCATCCCCGCCCCCCCCCCCCCCCATCTCACACTGCAAAACAAAAGAAAAACGAGAGCCTCCTGCAGCCCGTAAACTTCAGCCTTTGTCTCTCTTGGCCCGTGCTTCATACATAAAATACGGTGTGCGCATAAAACCCAGTCTCCAGGCAGAAAGATTTGGGGATAAAAGCTAACAAAACAAAAATTAAAATGGAATACCCTGAGATCAAAGTACAGCTTCAGCATGGAATACAGTTGCTGTCCTTAATCATGCATATGCAGCGGGACATGCAGCAAAATGCACCGATTTCCTAGTTTTCTCCCTCTGAGGTTACAGTCAACTCCTCATACAGTGCTATTTATTTTGCTGGATTGCCTACCACATTTATCACGGCAAAGCCTGAACCTTTTGCAGATGACTTGGACAGCAGATGACTAAGAGTATCTATGGAGCAGATTTGACCCTGGTAGCTCTCTTTGCTTACTTGAATGCAATTAAAGAGAAGAACTGCAAACCAGGGACGGAGCCCATGGCACCAGGATCTAGCCAGTTCTAGACAACATTAGGCATTTTTCACAATTCCAGCACCAGCATATGAATAGGGAAGTTGCATATATTTGTGCATGATATGTCTTCGTATCTTCTCCCATTAAAACAGAGGCCTGTTTTCATACAATATTAGAGCCAGTCTAAGTCAACGCAGAAGAACTACTCTTCCCTGATTATCACGCTATTTTCCAGGTTGATCACTGTTGAACAAGGTCCTACGAAACGCTGGGACTCTTGCATATTTACCCACAGCAGATCAAACTCGCATTGCTTTGGGGTCTCCCTCATATTCAGCTGTGACAAAGACACACTGGAATTTGGGCAACATTTCAGTCTAATTATGTCATCAAAAGCTGTTTGAATATGACCATTCAGATGGTAGGAATGGCAGGGTACCAGCAGTGAATACCCAAGTGCAAGTGCATTATTTCAACCGTTTCCCTTTCTCAGGTTTCCAGATGCATTAGAGCTCTTTGCACACCTTTTCCTGAGGGTCCTGGCATCAGCGGCACATTCTGGTACTCCATTTATCTGTGATGGGTTGAAGAGAAACAGACTTAAAGGTCAGACACCCCTCATAGGTTAAATGTAGAAGTTAAAGCGTATCCTCTACAACAGTTGTCTTATAATATGTAGATGCAGCAAATTTCCCTAACGGGTGACTGTTGAGCTGCAAATAAGCATCTCAGACAGCTTAGAAGGCATTAGGAACATCCCTGCTCAGCATTCTGAACAGCCCTTCACACCGTGAGCAGCTTCCAAATCCACACTGAATTGCTTTCTTCTCAACTTTGCATGGATTAGCTCCGAGACTAACAGTGTGACAAATCTGTTAATGTTTCAACAGGCGAGTATTAATTTGGTACATACCCGGCAGTCATTTTCCATATGGAAATGGAAACTTTTTTTTCCACAAACAGTCTGTTAATATTTTCAATATAGGCATAAAAGGGTTGTTCAAAATCAAAAAGTTTGAACTGGAGGCATTCAGGTTGTTTCAAAAATTAGAATTCTTGGGCAATACCTATAATGTTTTGTTACAAACCCCATATCTACTGTATAAATGGAATAGATAGGTTTCGAGCAGAAGAGGTTCAGCAGCTTGCCTAGGATCGCTCCAAGTTGGAATCTAAGCTATGAATCCCAAGCTCCAGCCCCAATCCAGAGAGGCTCCCTCACAACTGCTAGAGCACATTCAAATCTGCATTTGCTCCACGAGCTCACAGTCAGCCCTTTGCAAGCAGCAGCCTACAGTATAATTAGTCCTCCAAAGCAAACAGAACTGTAACGGGGAAATAGTTAGGGCCAGGCTCTTTTATTGTGTATAAATCAGATCTATAAATCAAGAGTGACTCAGATGAAGTTACCGGTGTTGCTGTCCTTTGGAATTAACCGATCAGAATCTGGTCCACTCATTTCACACGTTTCTGAGAATCAACATTTGTAACTGTATCAGTAGCCTGGAATGCCTCCTAATTGGCACCAAATGTGAAACAGCTCATTACCTGGGCAAGGCAAATAGCAGAGAGAGATGTCAGAAACTGAATGTAAAGTACAAGGAGAAACATAAAGAACAAACAAGTTCCACACACAGATAGGAGTTGAGGTGTAACAAGCATTAAATAATAGCTATAAAAATTTATGCATGTACATGAATTACAATATTATTTCTTCCAAACTGATGCTCACTGTAAAGGTGTGTGATGTTTTCCTCTCTCTGTGATGTAAAAATGACTCATAAAATTAGTACGTACCAGTATTTGTGTTGTGTAAATATCTTGCAAATTTGTACTAGTGTATATTGGTGACACTGAGATTTATGTGCGTGTAGAATCTTTTGAACCTACTTGACTGCAAATGGCTTACAAACCAGCTGTAGAAATATTGCATTACCCATGAGCTTAGTAACTCACCAATACAGGTGTACACTTTGGGGTCGATGACCCTCGTGCTACCTAATAAAAGATATAGTTTGGGATCTGTAATGGAACTGGAGGAGAAAGACACCCATAGCATGCTGAAATCGCAGTGTCAGGCAACCAGGTTGCTTGTTAATCTTCAAAAAAGAAAGTGCTTGAGGATCCTGATGTTTATTCAAGCAAACAAACTTAATAAATCCTGTTAAAATGTTACTAAGAGTTTTGCTGCTCTACTTGAGATTTGTACCCTGAAGTCTGAACGCTGACTGAGGAAAGGAAGTACTATTAACTAATGCAGAAAATAAATCCTGCTTTATTTGCAACAAATGTAACTTCTTGACATTCCAGACAACAACAAACCGTAAGTTTGAATGATGCCGTAAGAACGAGGCCAGCACAGAGATGTTAACTTTCTACTGTCAGAATGCTTTGGATCAGGTTCACTATTCAAAGCAGCAATTAAATGGTGATAACTACCTGTCTACATCTTCCTTGCTGATTAACCTAGTCCCTAGGGGCGTTCTGAAAAGCACATCCTGAGATTAATTACACATGTCCAATAACTGGTCTTTGCTTGACGATCAAACCATGGCACTTCCTCCAGTGGACGTCCTGGACTCCACCCTTCTCTTCAAGATCCCTCCTTTTCTCACTCCTACCTTTTCTAGACTGGAGAACGGAAGCTGACACTCTTCCTGGAAAGCGAAGGCACCCTCGCCTCAGAAATCGATCGCGTGGCGGCAGCAAGAACTGCAGCGCAGTCACGAACCTGCAAAGCTTCCCCCCCCACACCCTTTAAGACTAATTCCTTGGGATGGGGCAGGGGTGAAGTCGGTCGCAGGCGCAGCAAAAACAGACAAGATTCGGGTTTTTGTTTGCTGCGAGTAACCCCAGCCGGCACGCAATACAACAAGATCTGCTTAAAACACAGACAAGGTCAAAAGCTGACCTTTCCAAACTGGTCAGCCATGTTGCCTCGCAATGAGCATTAGTACCACATCATTATGTTCTGATAAAACTCAGTTACTCTTCAGCAAAACCCCATAAATCACAAGGCTTCACCCAATCAGGGTTCTGTCACTGTAACTAAACAGTGACGGAGAAAACACGATATTTCTATTGGCTGTGACAGGGGGATATAAATCTGCCCCTGGCCAATCCACTGCAGGCAACGGGGCATGTCAGGAAGGGTGACAGCCAATCCGGGATTCGGCACGGGAGAGATCAGAACACCCCTCCTCTTTGATAAGGGGGAAACTCACACCACTTGTAGTAGTTGCTGAAGTGTCCCTAATTTTACAATATGGCGAAATGTTATTTCAGTTATCAGTGCCGAGAGAGGTCAATTTGTGCTTCGAAAGGCTGTGCGTCACAGCGAGCACACGCTGGGAAACACATTTCCGCTTCGCCAGCCTCGCAGGTACTGAAATCCTGGGGATTTATTGGGTATTTTGTTGGGAAGTCTTAAAAAGGGCATCGTTCTTCGTGCAGCAGCCCCTGCACGTGGTCCCACGGCTGGTTCTAGGCGCAGCTGCACGCCGGCCCCTGCCGGCCCCCGCCACGCTTCGGGTGGCACCAGCATCGCAGGGAGAAGCGAGGGCGTGCCGGCCGGCGGGCTCCGGAGCCCGGCTGCAGCAGGGACTGTCACCAGCTCTGTGGCCCAGGGCCGGACGCCGCTGAGCCGGGGCTGTGGCATGAGGCTGGCACTAAGGCCCTCTGAGGCCGAATTCCTGGGAAAGAAAGAGGCACTAAGGGGTGGATAAAGCTTTTCAAGCATAAGGCGTCACCTGGATTATGTTTTTCCCCAGTTTCAGCGGTGCGCGAGAAAGTAATTTCTTGAGATAATGTCCCGTCCACTGTCAAAATCACAACACAACCTGAGCTTGGAACTCTCCCCTGCCGAAAGGTAACGGCTTCGCCACGTGCTCCGCAGCGCAATCCTTCATAATGCTCGAACGCGCGCGCTCACGCTCGTCTAGCACCTTGGCAATTGCCTCAGATTTATACCATGGCAGTGACTTGCTGTGCACACTGAAAATCACCATTGTGCCTCAGAGGGTCACGCTCTGGTTTGCTCACCCATCAGTCAGATTTGAACCTGCCAGAATATCAGCTCTTCTCAGCACGCCGGTTCTCACCCCCCCCCCCCCAGTGAGCTCTACCCGGACAGAAGGGCATTGCCTGGCCCCAGCTGTCCCATTCCCCGTGCCCTTTAAGGAATTTGAACTGCCACACAAAATCATAGGCTTTCTCTTCCCCTTTCATGCCTTTTTGAGCCTCTCCTTCCACACCAGTGGAAGGGACCTGCCTTTCCCTCCCAGTGCAGGGCAGCAGCCAGCTGTAGCTCCCACCTGAACAGTTTCACCAAGTCACCTCCCCTTCTTCTCAGGAAGGGAACTACTGCAACTCCAGCTACTTAGCTTATCTCTCCTCCTCCCCAGCTTGTCATCCATAACCCAACGGTGCACCTTCATCACAGCTTACAGGAATTAGTTATGAAAGCCAGGCTTCACATTGCTAAGACAGCGTTCAATCTCCTGAGCTTTTGTAGACAGGCAAACTGAGGCACACAGAGAGGAGAACGAACGTTTTCCCTATGATGATTCCAAAAAAAAGAGAGCAGAGAGCAGGCTTCTGAGACCTCAGTTCACAATACCCAGTTTGCTCCTCTCAGGCAAATGGCTGTCTCGGGGTTTCTCTTCTGCAAGCTCTCATGGAGAGGCCAGTGCCCGAGAGGGAGTCTCGGAGATGGATAAGCTGTGCCCATTGAGAATCACTACTTACAAAGGGAGGCAAATGCTCTAACTAGGCGGCTTGCCTTTGGAGATGGGCAGCTCTGCTTCGAGGGGAAAACTACAGTGCGAATTGGCCCTAAAATTGAATTTGGTCTTTAAAAAATCCCTGCGTTGGCATTTTAAGCAGGACCTTAGTGATTTATAATATGGAGTGACATTTCAAAAAAAGATAATGTGGGTAATGAATTATTTGCTGATCCAAACGAACAATTGGACATACCTACTTTTCGTGGATTTAATCTTTGCCGAAGCGTTAGCTAGCAAGCATGAAGTATCACTTTTCGGAGGCATTCTGTTGCATTTATGCAGTGTACAATTACATTAGGCAGCTTTATGACACATTGACTCGGTCGAGTGTGATGCAATGTAATACAACCAAAGTAATATGAGCTTTTAAATGCAACATGATGGCAAAAATCCATCTCGGATCTGATCTTTGTTTCATTTCAGATGCCAACTGTCATAATTCACGGAGAGTCAAATCATTCTGGTTTTGCTCACGTGAGCAGCTCTATCAAAGCCAGGGGGATGTACCCGTATCGGCGAGGAAGCAGCGTTCGATCAAACGGGGGTGAAAGCATGTGAATGAGCTAGTTGCATTGGCTAGCACGCATCCTTTGAACTGGAACCCAAAGAGCTGTAGATCAGCTGCAATTCACACAGGGTTAAAAACTAGCACATTCAAAACTAGCACAAAAGGGTGTGGTATTTCTGAATTCTATTTTGCTAGCCAGGAGTCTGCTCCCCTCGCTATCTTTTGCCTGCGTAGAGTAGGCAGTTGTGAATACACTGGCTTTTGCAAGGAACCCAGCTGGCATTCCCTGATCTCTTGCTGCTCAAGAAGCTCCTAAGAGAAGATTTTATCCAAATCTTGATAACAAGCAACACATGATAATACATTTCAGCGATTTCCTATAAGCAATGCCCTGTACTTGAAGGGAAATGGTCAAAGCAAACACAGATACAGGGATAGGATATGAGCTTGTTTCTTTATGCTCCTCTTGTGAGGTATTTCAGCTCTGCACTTCTGCATGACCGGACCATGCTGTCAGGATCGGACAGTAGACAGAAATGTGTCCATTTCAATTTTGATTCTGATCCTGGGATATTTCTAACTCTCTCCATACCCTTGATAGATAATGGTTTAATAAGCGATCTGTTTTTTATTTAAAGGGTCGGTAGTAAAACCCAGATCACATTTCTCACTTGGTGGGTTAAAAAACCGCTTACGCTCATTTCTGCAATGTAAAACGACACTATATCAAATCAAACATTTCCAGATGTGGCCAGCTTGTGTATATAAGTGCAAGAGGAGCGAGCATTTATAGACAAGGTTTCCCAGGTTTTTTTAACAGGATTGGAACCCCACCTACTGGCAAAGATTGTTATAGTAATGTCAAGACAAGAACCCATACAGGGCTCATTCCTTGACTAGAAACTACATGCCTGCTGTGAGGTTCCTAAAAATGTAGTCTGCTTTCCATGCAGGCTGAGTATCACTGAAGTCCATATGGGCACCTCAGTGCTTGGCACTTACAAAATCATATCTTTAAGAGTGTCCTAGATGTCAGTTGCACTGGCAGACACAAGGGAAAGCACAAATATCACTTAAGAGCCAACTTGTGTTTCCAACACATAAGGTACTTTAGAAAACGTCAGCTTTAGTAAAGTAGTTTTGGTCCTAATTTTGACAATCTAGGCCAAATCACACAGCCCTTGTTCAGATAATGATCCCAAAAGTCCGAACTATCATATTCTAGTAATGCACAATGATGAAATAAGTGATATCCCTCCATGTTATGCCACTTACGGTACATGAAAAATTAAGACAGTTAGAAATCAGACAAGATGGAAAGATATCAGTCTAAATGCCCACACCTGAATTAGACAACTCTGAAAGGAAGAGTTCTTAACCTTCACTTAAAATTCACTAAAAACACCCCATCACTTCCTATGTTACAGCTTTCCCATAAAAACAAAAAAGGAAGAAACCCATCTTAAAGGCAATTTATGCAATCTTAAGTCTTGTTAGAATAGTCCAATTAGCAATATAAAAATTTGCATTTTAACACGTTTCAAAGCCAGGTAAGTTTGAAAAAAAAAATAAGAAATTCATAGAAAGCAGTTATCTAGCACCAGAAATCAACGTTTTAACATTGCCAAATGAGATACTTTCCACTTGCAGCCAGAACAACAGAGACCATTCCAAAGACAGAAAACCTACACCTCATTTTGCTCCACCACGGCCATTTTATTAGCATCAACCCAGAACGTCCCAGGTTTGATTTCACTGCAGAACAATGCATTGCAACGTGTTCTCTCAGGGAATCACAAGCAAAGACTGAGAAGAGAGCAAGAAGAGGGTGCTACAGAAAAACTTTTAGCCCATTTCCAAAGGGACTTGTAGCTTCAGGAAAACCACACTGACTCTCCAGCAGCCACTGTGCATAATCAGACTATTCCACATTTTTTTGAGTGCAGCACAGTAGAAAGTTTTTAAGAGCTACAGGCATCCTTGGAGATGTGTACAGATCTGTGGAGAGACCAATAAAGTTTACGACAATGGAGTGACGATCCCCTGAAGAAAGGTCCTGGGGACAGAAGCAGCTGGAGGTGGGGGCATGCCTGATGTGAATCTAATTAGAAATACAAGCTCATGGTGAAGAACTGTGCTGGTTTCAATACAGGAATTTGGTGTTAGGGGGAAAACTCCCCTCTGCTTCTGAAAAATACCACCTCCTCTACCACTTATACCCTTGGTATGGGCTTAAGTCTCGAAAGAAAGAGTTCCTGTAATGTTTGCCGTTAAATCCCCACTGCAAAACACAAGAAGGTATCTAGTTCTGAAACAAGCTATGAAGTGGGACCAGCTCCCTGCCAGTTCGTTCTTTTGCTCTTACCCCTTATGTAGCAGAGAAACCAGGTCAAAGTCTATGACTGTAATGAACAGAAGGAAAAAGTCCAGATGCTGCCTGACGAAGAAGAGAGATTGGGCTATTTGTGGTATCTGGCATATGCACCAGGCATGTCCAAATATGAAGAAAAAAAAAAGTCCCTATCCTGGGCCAAAGCACTGAGAAGAAAAAGAGGTTTCCAAGATGTGTGTCAGAAAGTCCTTGAAGTATTTTCCTTGATGAATTAATCGTAACAGATGGGTAAGTTGAAGCATCAAGCTAGCTGGTTAGATAAGGCTGAGGTAGACACGTATGCTTCCTGCCTATGAGAAAGGAAACAAGACATGCAATCTGAGAGTGAATCATGCCAGCTTCCAAGAGTTTCTTCTGCATATAGAGAAAATAACTTTTTTAAAAGCTGCATTTCTAGCATCCTTGGGCCCTGGCATGAAATGGCAAGCAGAGGATTGGTTATACCTAGCCAGAAAGAAGACTCAGCAGGTACCAGCTGCCACAGGGACATGGTACGTATGGATTGCCAGCCTTCCTCTGGCCCCTGCCCCCTATCCCTGCCACCTTCTAGGAGTCCAAGCAGCTGTGCTGAGCTTATACAGAGAGGGGTGTTGAATAAAAGAAGTTTGCATCAGCTTTGGGTTTGCTTGTTCTGCTATCTTCTGTGATCAAAGAATTGGAACAGCTGCATGTCTCAGCTCACTGGCAATAAAACCTGCAGTTGATCGGCTTTGTCCTAACCCCACAGCTACAGGGAAAGTGCAACCACAGATTTAAAGAGGGGGGGTGGAAAAAGCGAACACCCAAGCTGCATTTAGCCACACTCTGCATCCTCCTAACGTGCAATCTCTTAAGTGCCACTTACTCAATTAATCCAAGCTCTTCTACTTTAAAAGCAAAGCTGTAACATATTTAAGCAGCTTAGAAACTCTACCCAACAAGCCATGCTCCCTATCTGATTCATCAGCTGCAGGAGTGACTGTGCATTAACTAAGAAAGCACACGATTTGATTAATACTTCCGCTGCCGCTTTTCTGCTGCTGTTAGTTTCTGCTGCTGTTAGTTTCTGCTGAAATTCTGCTAAGGCTGAGATTTCTCAGCTTTTTTTAGTAGGGTGGATCTCATCTCAGTAGGGACTGTCTTTTGGACCAGCTCCTAGAACATCCTTGCAGCAGCTATAGTAACTATTTTTATAGGCAAGTTTTATTAGGAAAGTATTTTAAATGGCCTTTGAATGCAATTTAGCAGCTGGAAATAAGGCAGTATGCCAGCATCATGTGATCAGAAAATCTGTGGAGCACCAACAAGTGCTACCAGAGATCATCTGTACTCTATAGTCTATGCATGAAAGCCCATGACAGAATACGCCAGGGACATTCAACAAGCAAAAAGGTGCTCTTAAACTGCAAAGTCCTGAAAGGCTGAGCTATGCTGTTCCTGGATCCCTTACTAGAAAGGGCTGTAATTTCAGAGGCCTAAAGGACACGTTTAGAGCTTACGCACAGAGCTAAAATAGGTATGGAAATGGTGGTTTTTATTACACAGTGGATGTCAGCTTATTGTAAATATGTGTAAGGACATAAGTAGTACAGCTTGCACTTCTGTGGCGACCAGTGAGCATGTAAAGGGAGTGTGAGTTAGATGCTCAAGGGGTTGGTTCTAGATGAACGATGTAGGGTATAAAATGAAGTAGCCCAAACACACAGGGCCCAACACATTCATCGACTGCCACATGAGTTTGATTCTGGACAAAGGCCTTTTTATCCTCCACCTCCATTCAAGTGTTCCTCTGAGTGTGCACAGGACCCTGTGTTGTCAGACCTAATGAGACCCCTTTCCAAATGCTTTTCATGCTTTCTGTACAGCAAACATCTCCCCCGAGAACTAACACAGCACTCTGCAGTAATGCTTAACGTAAGTAAAGCGAGCCTGATGCACGGATGGGGAACCTGTCCTGGGAAGGCAGGAGATGAGAGCACTCCCTGGTACAGCAGGCAGGCTTCAGCCCAGTGACATGGGAGAAGCAACTCTCCATTGACTCTCGGTGGAAGGTGGGCTCCATTAGCTGAGGAGCTGAGGCAGATGCCTCCAACAGATGGTTAGAAAACCCCTGAAAAATAAAGTTACCCATAACAAAGAGCCGTCACAAGCTCCTCGCACCACAGCGCTTACTGTTTTTTAAAGGATGCATACATCTCCTGTTCCCACCGGAGCACAGCACGCAACATTCAGTAACACAGATCTGGATTTTGAAAAGTGCTGAGCAGACACTAGGTCCTGTTGCTGCGGCCAGACTGCTCTGCGTGGCTACAGCAAGTAACCAGACTGGCATCACTGTGATCAATCAGATGACTAAGAAAGTAAAAACAAAGCTTGAAATAGTTGAAGATCCAATTCTAATCTCGAGCCATTCTGGCACAGTTGCATGTAGAGTTACTGTGGTTTAAACTCATGCAAATGAGAGTGGAAACTGGCCTCCAGTACAAGTGCACGCTGAGGGAAAAGACAGCTTTCCTTTTAGACATGACTCCAATTGTACAGTCTGAGATTCAATTAAGTTTTGCTTTCCTGACATCTCCTTCCAAATAAAGGCTCAGTCTTTGTGCTAGGCATTTTTAAAAATAAAATAAAACAAAATCATACGTTTGGCAGGACCAGGGCATTCCTGCTACTAAATCGTTCTGTACTTTATGCAAAATTTCAGTGTATTAAAGAGAAGGGGAGTCCAACTGTTTAGAACTGTTAAATGTGAGTTTTTGCCCATGTTTACATGTGGAATGGAACACAGCCATTCAACCACAAAATGTTCCCAAAGCAAACATCCAAAACCTGGTTGCTGGCAAGGTACATTGACAGAGTCGCCTGAAACCAGTCATTCACAGAATGCCAAAACAACCGATTACCATTGGTAAAAAGTACGCAAGGTTATTTTCTTACCTCCTGGGAAGAGGCCATTGCAAGTGACAGGAAACAGCAACTGGCAAAACAGAATGTAGGCTCGGGTTTTTTTCATCTGGAGGGAGAAAGAAGATTGGTGTTATTTCAGATATGCAGAAAGGCACGCCATTAACACAATAAAGCTAGCATATGTTGCCAATAGCACGCATGAACCACCTGAATTGGAGTTACACATATTCTGCTAAGGCAAGACTACCTAAGGAGTACAGAAATAAAGCAACAGAGGTAAAGGTGAACAGACATAAAGTAACTCAAGCAGGACACAGCAGCTCCAGACATTTGTCAGAGGGGAAGGTGAGATCAGGAGGTGACCTGCGTTCCTTCAAACAGAGGCCTACATTTTTGTGACAGTCCATATTTTTCTAATCCTGGATTGTGTCACTGTAGCTCTATGCTTATTCAGATAAATGAAAATACATACTCGAAGTTGGCACACGATAGAAAGAATATAACAACGCGGCATGTTGTGAGAAGGGAGGAATCTATGAAATAGGGCAAGAAATTGTATCCCTGCAAAAAATGTAATAGCTCAGGACACAGCTGGGAAGGATGCTTCCTAAGGAGCGTAAGTTTTAGAGTGACTTCTAGAGAGCCCGCTCCATTTTGCACAGTGCTAAGAGATCTCCCCCTCTTGCATTTTCAAAACTTTTTTCAGAGGTGACTGTTCCGTATCCTTCTGTTCTTTGGCAAACAGACATGTCCATTCAGATCTCCTTCTCTGTCATGTCCTGCGAAAGCCAAGCCAGTGTCCGTAGATTGGATCTGTTTTCCAGCATTAGCCTGCTATGTCATTTGTACAAAACACGGTGTCCTAGAGGAGCCAGGTTCCCGGGTACACCTCCCTGTGAGAGCCGCGTCTCGGCTCTGGCCAGGGAACTTGGGCACAGGAGTGAAGCTGGGCATTAGGCGCTGCCCATCCCCAGTCTGCATGGGAGAGGCAGGCTGAGCTCCCAGGGAAAGCCTCACCAAGGGAATGCACTTGGAGGGGAAGCTGAATCAGGAGCTTTTTCCTAGCTCTACTCTACCACAGCAGAGCATGCTCATGTTCAAAGCAGAGTCCCTGCAATGACAGATTGCCTTGAACCGTATTAGCCAACCATTAGATGTTTCTGAGGGCTGGGCAGCAGTCCACCTGAGCTTTCCAAGGGGGAGGAACCTGGGACTCAGCTCCTCTCACCAGCCTTTGGATTTGGTCTCACAGTTGCAATGCCCTTTTAAAGAGTGCTTGCATTTAGACCCACATAGCCTACGTGCAACGGCAGCCCTCTCCTGTTTCACAAAAGAAGGCCACGACCGCTTTCTGCCACCGTCAACTTTACATCTTACGTTACGTGCCTCTGAGCTTTCCAGCTAGCAGCAGAAGCCATAGGTGCACCATACCTTACCCGTCCTTGCCACCTTTAATCTCTTGCCCTGCTTCTTTCCCATCTCTGAGAATTATGCAACTGCTAACTAACCAACAAACAGCAATGTTTCACCGTAATGTTTTCTTCTCTCCCACATGCTAACACCTCCCCACCAGCTGAGTGATCCCTGTACACATCGAATTCTTGTTATTATTCTGCCTGTGCATTGACACCTTGTTGTATGAGCCGTGTTGATCGATTGCAGGTGCCCCTCACTATGAAACTGGCCAACAACCCACTCACAAATTTGCTCCACTTGTTAATATTAAAATCATATGGCCAATGCCTTCCTAAATTAGTTCAGGCTTGAGGTACTGCTGCTTCACAGTAGGAAGAGCGTTGCAACAGGCTTTCTGCAGGCCCTGCTATTTGTGGTAAACACTCCACTTTGTTGAAATAACATAAAATTTTGAGACAAACCTACCCTAGCAAAGGAAACGTTAAAGTGCCACCATCTCTGCTTTAGAGCATTAAAATAAGTTGCATTGCAGCTGCCTCGCATGGTACATAGCTAAATGCACGGGGCTGCTGAAGACCTGAGGACCACATGTTCTCTGCTTTCATGAAAATGGTAAGAAAAAGATTTGAAGTGCGCCTCCTGGTTTGATTATCTTTGTGTGTACATAGTAGAGTTAGAATACAAGGAAATACAAATACAAGAGCAGTGGAAATTTTGCAAGGTGAAGACCAGCTTAAGTTCTCGAGATTCACTGCTTACTGAACCTGGAAAGGAGCACGAGAAAATTTGCTGGAGCATAAGATAATCAAGCAGAAAAGAGAGGGAAACTCTTCAAACTCTCAGTCACAAAACTTTGGGCTGATTTTTGTATGGATTGGCTAAAGAAAGAGCGAAGCTGATTTTCACCTTCCTGCACAATTTATTTCATTCTGCGGCATTTGTTTGCAGCTCCCAATATGATCTCTTGGGAGCCACCATCAAAATAAAATCAAAGCACCTCAAAAGCCTTCAAACATAACACGTTAGCCCAAATATTTATGATGTGCATGTATTCCTTTCATACTTTGTTGTCTGCAAAATATTTTAACAGGTGGATTGGCAATGATGCCTAACAGCTATTTGAACCCATAACTTCATCGGTATTTCAAGAGATAAGCACCAAGCTGTGTTTCGTTTGCCTGCAGTGACACAGAGGACTGGAGTTCTTACAGAAACTAACACGCTTGCCAGGGAACCAGGCAGGAAACATGGTTACTGTATGGTGCCAGAGCATTCAGCCAGACCCGAGGAATTTGCCTATTTTCTGCCAACTCCTCTCATGGAACAGAAAAACAAAGTAGCATGAAACATGTCCCTCAGTGCTGACACAGTCCGAGCAAGAATCCCTTTCCAGCCAAGGCTGTTTCCTTCCTTTAAAAAGGTGACCACCCTATTTTTTATCACTAAAATACACAGCTTTATTATATACACTGATTAGCAGATTCTTAGCTGTTCCAGCTGTGCTCAGATGATGCAGTGACAAAGGTATTAAAGAGACCATCCAGAATGAGAGCATTTTTTGCTCACATTTGTAATGCACTGCCGAGCAAAGTAGATTGGCTATCATAAATGATCCCATCTTGCTCTGTCGTTAAGCTTTTGAGTTAAACTGCTTAGTGTAAGGAAGTGTGAGGTTGAACTGTTGGACTGCAAATAGAAATGGTGGAAATACCTGTTCTTAGTGTTCTAAGACACTAACAATTCAAATGAGCAAAGGTCTAGGCAAATAACCTACGGAATAGTGTTCAGCTGGTCAGAGAACACCATTTACGATCTGCCATGGCTACTGTAAATCCAACTGGAGTAATTTTATGGTTGCAAATGTCAGTGAAAGACATCAGAAATCTATGAGATTTTTCTGGAAATCCTATTTACACGTCAAAAAGAAGAAAAACTAGGAAGAGTGTGTGATTCTGCAACTAAGAGTTACTTTAAAAAGAGGCGTTTACATGCCACCGTTACATGTTTATTAAAAAAATTCCAAGGAATGTGTTTCAAAGAATGAGTGACATTGCATGCTCCAGGATATCCTGTTAATCCTTTGCAGAAAAAAACGTGGCTTCCCTCCACAGATACATACTTCAAAGCTTTGAGATTCCTTCCATCTACTTTTAAGATATTCAAGTTACGAGCACATATGTTTAAGCGTTCTGAACTTACTCATTGCAAGAACCAGAGTCAGGTATCTCATTCAGGACACATTCAGACCTCGATTCAGATAGTTATGTGAACTCTAGATGCCAGACAGAAAAGCAAAGGAAGAATGTGAGGAGGCACGCAGACACAGAATCATTATCAGAACAAATCAGTTGAATGCTGAGAGCTGCTAACAACGTCATGGAACAAATGTATGCACCTTCCAGGGGGACTTTCCCAGAATAATTGCATGCTCTTGCCTAGCATTGCTTGGGAAGGCCACCCCAGAAGTTGATGGTTTACGGTAGTTGAAGTGGGATTAGCCTTCATGAAAGACTCAGGAATACTTTTTCTCAGTGAAAGTTTACAATAATATTTTAAAGACTCTCAACCGACACCCATACTTAAGCTTTGAAAACAGATAATGCATTTTTAATGGTATTGCACATCTGACAAGGAATTTGACTAATTCCTCTGATAGCAGACAGCTTCCTCCCCATAATTCATCTCAAAAGGATCAAAAATCAAAACACTCCCTACCATCTTTGGAATGGCCCCCCCGCCCCTAGCCGCCTGGAAAGGATCAGATCAATTCCAGCAATTCAATGGCAAGAGAATAGAGCGACAGATACCTGACCTCCCCGCAGCCTGTTCTACCAAAATAAGGGCTCGAGTCAAGAAGGGAAGCAGGCAAAAGCCCACTGGGCTGCCACACTGAGCCCATTGTTTCACAGATGCAGTCGGCAACCGGTGTTCCAGCTATCGGAGCGTTATGCGTAGCTACCAAAGTCTTCAAAGGTGTTTGAGTCAGATAATGACTTTGCTTGGGCAAACTAACAGTTGTGAAGCATTGGGAGGTGTCTGAATTTGAGGTGTTTTAATAAAAAAGCTAATGAAAACTCTCATGCTTTTCCTTTTATTTGCCCTAATGAGGATTTCATCCTCATAATTGTATGTTTTGACATACACTAAAGCCTTTCTCCAAAGGAGGAGACAAGTCAGTACCCTCCATAATCACACGGCTGTGCCTTTAACACCCCTCACAGCGCAATCCTTTGCAGATGATCCACAGCACAAAATCTAGCAAGCTCTGTCAAGGCATTTTTAGCATTTGTTCTGTTAAAAAACAAGAAAAAAACCCTGAGGTATTAGGGTGCACTAATCTTTAGAAAGGTTAATTTATTCATAGAGATTTTGACAGAGATGTATGGCTAGGCTAGAGTCCCAGGCACTTCTTCCCAAGGGGAACTGCTAGTGCAGAGACGGCTTTCCTGACATCAGAAGAGAGAGGCTTCAGAAACAGACCCAAACTGCATTAACTTGGGGGCTCCCATGCATTTAGAGCACTTCTACTTTCTGCGACTGGCAGCGAAAGCTTCTCCTGCTCCAACCAAACTTTAGCTGCCTGTTGATAAAGCAGGGAGGAGCCCTGTCATCCTAGAGACCACAGTCCCATACGAACGGCAGACAGCAAAAGCATTAGTATCTCTTACTAAAAAAAACATGTAATGAACCTCTTCCCTCTTTTACAGCAAGCATCTCCCCTGTAAGCAAAATGACAGCATGCTGCAAATCCATTTCAGAGTGGTGTAAGCTGATGTTAGCATGGGACGGACAGCACGTGATGCTGTCTTGATGAAAGAGAGATCTGTTCTTTCAGATATGTCTATTCAGACAGACCACGCTTCTGTTTGATTCTTCAGGATAATGTTTTGGATTTCCAGACCACATCTTGGATGCTTGTTCTCAGACCAAAGTTTAGTGAAACTAAATGCAATTTATTTTTCTGGATATTTTGGGATCTCTCTTTCAAAATGCCAGAAGATAAATCCACGGATTCTCCGATGGGAGACATGACACTAAAATAAATTGTACCCTTGAAATAAAACACATCAGAAAGGAAGGAGGGGCATAACCTTAAGATATGTGATCATGTCCTACTTTTTTTCCACTGGGAACAGAGTCTGCTCCATAACTGCACAAAGATCACTTACAGATTAGAATTTTTTTTTTTTACATTTTTAAACTTGGGCAGAGAGGATGTGGCAGAAGCCAGCCGAATCTCTTGTCTCTGCAGAGGCCTCTGGGACCTGTCAGGCCACTGTAGAAAGCCAGCCTGATAACTGATTTGGTTGCTTCTTTTTAATTTGCTTGGGGTCTGTGCAATTAAAACTAAAGTTTCCACTGGCTGTAGAAGGATAGGGCTAATTTGTGACTGCCCTTCAATTTCTGCAGCAATTCTTCAATGTCAGGAATACCTGCACTGTTTCATTCAAGCTCCTGACCCACAAAGCAACTTAATCCTGCTGATAGTTAGGTGAGCCGTATCCCAGGCTGTACTAGTAAGAATGCAGCCAGCAGGTCCAGGAAAAAGATCTTTTCCCTCTATTCTTACTGCGTCTGGAGCACTGCGTTCAGTTTGGGGCTCACCAGTTTAGGAAACACATTGACAGACTGGAGCAAGGCCAGCTACAAGCCACCAAAACAATAGGTGCCGGAACACACGACTTGCAGGGAGAACCCGAGAGAGGCGACTTTGTCCAGCGTAGAGAAGAGAAAGCCAAGGGGAGACCTCATGGCTGATTACAACTACCTGGTCGGAGGATACAGACAGGATGGGCCAGGCTCTTCCTGGAGGTGCATGGCAACAGGACGGGGGCAACAGACGCAAGTTGGAAGATGGAAAATTCCAAACAGGCATAAGGAAAGCTTTCTTTACCATGAGTTAAATGGTCAGTCAAAAACCAGTCAAATACTCGAATAGGTTGCCCAGAGAGGTTCTGGAGTCTCTATCCTTGGACACGTTCAAGACTCAACTTGATACAGCCCTGAGCAATCTGATCTAATGAGACCTGCGTTGAACAACAGGATGGAACAGACGACCTCCAGAGATCCATTCCAACCAGTGTGCTGTAATTCTGTGATTTCTTTCAGTGGATGTCCAGTTAAGGGAGCCTGGCATGCTGGATACGTGCTACAAGAATTGACTCCCCACACAGCACTGCGAATCAAGCACAGCTGGGAGTTCTGCATATTTTCCCTTGCGCTGCAAAGAAGCGACCGTTTGTTCCCACAAAGAAAGAGAGGGTTTTGCTTGAGCCATCTGCACACAGCACCTGGCTGGACACGGATCTCGAACTACCAGAGCGCACGCTACACCTGAATGAAGAGTTCATCTACCCTTAGAGAATCCACCTCCTCTTACAGTCATACGCATGCAAACGAGTTTTTCCATCAGTATCGTATTTCCACTCCTAACATTTCATAACAGCTCCCCCAGTGCTAAAATTAGAAATGGCTCATCTGCAGCTAGCCTTGTTTGCTCTCCTTGTTTTCACCTGCATCTCTAGCACTGCAAAGGACAAGGGACCAGCTTAGCTAGCGTGAGCCAAAAGCAATAAGGCTCTGCTGACCATAGCTAGTTAACTGCTAGTTTAGATTATTAACCTCTTGCACTTAATGAGAGTCCTGAGGCTGCTTAAGCCACAAGACTAAATTTCCTCTAACCACAAACATGGAATCCTCATTAATATGAATCTGAGACACTTTCCCAGGAAGAAATAATTTGCAGAATGTAGAATCTACCCAGAAGCAAATGATGCTGGATTTAGAAGTATGTTTGAAACTCCTGCAGTTCAGTTTAATTTGTCCCCAAGGAGACGAAGGAAGGTCTGGATGAAGAAATGGATTTTTATTTTTAATTGCCAGGTGTCACCAGACCTTAACAAGAAAGTTTTCTGATGTTTTCCCCAACACCCCCAAATACTTGTAATTATTTTCTGGGGAATTTTACTTGAAAAATGATCTATTTCTAACTGAATTTAAGCCTGTGTTATGCAAACAGTAAACCAGCTTGTTTGAAAGTAATCTGTACCCAAGGGCTAGCAGAGGAATAAAAATAAATAAAGTATGAGAGGTTTTACAAAACCACAGACACCACCAGGTTTTCCAGGTCTGAAGGAAATCTCATTCTGCAGACTCCCTTTTATATTTTTGTAAGTTAAATTTTTTAAGATGCGTTACAATTGATATACGGATCAAGTTTCCCAACAATCCGCACCTGCTACCTCTGAAGTGGAACGTGGCAGTGTCTAGCAGCACACAGCAAACTAGTTGAGGACAGGAAGCAAAATTTATTGCATTAATTTGAAACTACAGAAGGTGAGGGTTTAGCAACACATGACTACTCATTTTCAGCTCAGTTGTTGATCTTAACACTCCTCAGCGCAGAGCCAACGTTTCAGGATTTCCTTAATGGCCACAGGTGATCAAGGCTCCTATATTTACACTGGATCCCAAAAGTGACGCAGCTTGTAACACAGCTCTGGGTACGCTCTCTCATCTCGGGATCGTCAACCCCATGCACCTGGTCCCCGAGCTTCAGCAGCGGCTCCCCAGCCAAACCCTGGCCAGACCCCTCGCGACAGAGCCGGCGAAGCAGCGCGGGATCTGGGCGGAGACTGGCAGGCGGCACATCTCCTCTGTGAGGTGCTTTAATCTCAGCAGGGGCTTTGAAGTAACAAGTGAGCCTTTCTCCCAGGTGGGATTATGCTGTACCAGGAACAGGGGGTTGCCTTCCCAATTGTTCTGTCCATTGTCTGAAATACGAACCCCCCCTCTAACCTCAAAGCGCAGCGGTGCTAGGTGAAACCTGAAGACTACAGGAAGGTGGGGGCATTTCTCCGAAGTAAGACTGGATCTTAACCTGTACTGCCAAGACAACACCCTGTGGGAAACTGTGGTTCAGAAACTCACATCCTCTGATAGAAACAACCCACCGCAACCGCTTCAGAATCAACGTCCTGGAAAGCATCAGCGCGTAATGCATTATCCCCTGGTGTCTGAGCTACTGTGCTGGCAAAAGCTGTTCATAATGACAATCACATACCACCACCCCCCTGCGCACACACACTGGTTTGCATTACAGAAAACATGGTACAACAGAAAGCCTATTTCTCTGTGCTGCAATTGGGTTTGGACTTACTCCAAGCAGCCACTATCTAACAATCTCCTTCCAGGAGTTCCCACTCACTTCTCCTGTATCAATCTACTTTTATGTTGGTATCTTGTTTTAATCTTTTCTTTCACATGGATGCGAGTGCAATACCAAGAGCAGATGTGGCTCATTTATGTGTATAGCGAGTCTCAGCCACAATACATTTAAAGGGCTTTCTCAGGTATGTTTGTTTGGCTTCTATAACACGTACACAGTGTTTTTCATTAGATTTATTTCTGGCAGGTGTGGTTGAAATTTGAAGGACCAGTGGGGCAATTTTTCCTCTCTCTAACATCCTTTTTTGCAGTTTTAGCAGCAAAGGGATATTTGTCAGATATATGACATTCACGTGAAAATGTATTTTTTCTGTAAGAAATGGCTTTTGGACCAAACCAGGTATTTTAATTTTGATTTGCAAAATAATTATTTCATTATTGCTTGGCTTGGGGATGTGTGGAATTCCCCAAAATACAGGAATGCGAGATTTCTGCCAGCTCTACCCACAGGGTCTGTTCTCTTCTCAGGTACAGCAGAGATAGCCCTACCAGGTCAAATGTGAGCCAAGGAAGGCACAGAGGTAGCGTATGCTACTGCCCGCACACCGTGCTACCTGTTCTGTGTGTATGCAAAAAATGTTATTCGGTGGTCTGTCGATAAGGAGCATTCCACCAGCATGAAGTTCACTTCAAACCACACATCAGGCAGCAGTGAATTAAACAAGAACCCGCAACACAATGGCAAGTAATAATGGACTATGCAGGTTTCATTCCTGATGGTCATCACCAGCTCAAGTGACAAACAAATTCCACAGGCTTCCACCTCTTCCTGAAATACAAGAGCTTTCAGGGATCAGCAAGGATCAAGACGAGCCATCGAGCAGTGCCGAGGCATGTCAGCAATGGGAGCTGCTCAGCTTTCCTCCACTTTCTGTGGACCACAAAGCACTGCCACCCTTACAGCCAGTTATCTCATTTAAACTGCTGCTGTATTTTTAAGTGTCCTGCTGCGATTGTCATTTTAGTATGTCAGCCTCTTACAATGGAACTGTATCAGACTTTCCCTCATTGATTGGATGGCAAAAACTACTTCATATCATCATTTAAAATAAGTAGTTTTTAGCAAGGCATAAAATCCCCTTAGTGCAGTTCAGAATCTGAGTAGCTTAATACGCAAATAATCACAAGCATGGTGCAAAGCCCTTTCTGACCATTCAGATGTTAGAGGGCCCAAAGACTGATTTTTACAGCATTTTTCCTTCCTTTTAACCTTCTCTTGCTGATGTATCTGATCAGTTACATCAGGAAAAGACTGTCTCCTCTTGCCTCATAAACAATTCACTTTTACAAGCATGAAACAACCATTTCTTCCACAGGTTCCTTCTACCTGTGCACAGTATTGATTTTGAAGTTATCTGTTAAAGAGCTCCATTCTGTGTAGAAGACAGGTTGATGGTATTTTTATTACTTTTGAAAACATACATAAAACCTACAAAGAAACACCAGAGAAAGACAAAAGATACAGCCTACTGCAATATGCTTAGCAATTTTACATCTCACCGTCAGCCTACCACTTCCTGCCAGAGATTACAGGGTATGAACAACCACTACTCACAGCATTTAACAAATTCCACTGAACATGCCGTGGCCTGACTCCCAGCCAACACGGGCTCTGACACCGCAGCTCTGATGCCTCCTTCTGACCTTTCTTTCATCTCTGACTAGCGTAGGCAATGATGTTGGAGGCTCATTTTGGGGTGTGTGTCTGAGTAACAATTCTGATACCACCATGATTTTTTGCTAGGTTTTCTTTTTTTTTTTTTCTTTTTGACATTTTACACAGGACAGATGTTGTCACCAAGGCTGCTCTTGTAAACAAGATATGGAGATGGTCTGGATTGGGTTACCTTGGTAAAATAGTTTAAAATAAATAAAAGGATGGTTGGTCTCTCTCGGACGAATTAGCTTGATTGGAACTGTCAGATTAAAAAGGCCTAAATAAACAGAGTTGTGCATCTACCCTTAATGGAGTTAAGGGCCCAGGACAAGTAGTAAAGATACACAAAATGAAAGCCTAGATGACAGAATTCATCCCTGCGCAGACACGGCTGGTATGTATGTAAGCATCTCCTAAACACCAGTGTAAAGAGGGTCTTGGATTTACAGAGACCATAGATTTAGTTCACAACACCCACTAAAAGCTGTGCTGATTCTTTTTCCCCGCTAGTAAATAATTTCAGAGAAACATAAAAACATGAGTCAAGGACATCTAGAGATGAGAGAGACCATCACTGCTTCCTGTAATTTCAGAGCTCCTGGCCCAGGGTAAGATGCGACATTGCTCCACAAACTGTGCTTTGGATTGGTTAACCTAAGTCCTTACAAATCAAAGCTATTACACTACTCTGTCTCCTTCCACAGGATTACCCACGCTCTAGCCTATTTACGGTGCTCTTGCATAAGCTCTCCCACTTCTGTGTCGTAACAAATTCTTCACTGGCTGCTCTGCACTGCTGAGCCATTTTTGACGTCACGTAGCAGATGAGTCCTGGCATGGAGGATGAGTCAGTGATGGATCAGTCTTCCTGTATAAAACTTTCTCATGATGTTGCATAGCCATTTCAGGATGAAAGATACGTAAGTGTAGGTGTTCACAGCTTTTCAGAAGGAAATGTAAAATTCAACAGAGTATTATCCTCCAACTCCTATTGGTACACTTAGAAGGCCCGTAGTAACTGCGTTACTGTGGTGCAACAGCAAAACACTGGTAGCTAGAGACTGCCTCTTTTTGCAGCAGTACCCTTTTCTATATTTACCACCTTGAGCTGTTCAGGCTGAACTTTTCAAAGTCTGTCTCGGACCAAGTTTTTCCCCCAAAAAATAATCTAAAATAGCTCACCTGTGGGTTGGTTTGTTTGTACACAAATAAAACGTAAAGAAAAGCATATTGTTTTGCCATGCTAAATATAATCTATAAATGGCATGGTCAAAAACATCTAGCAGGTTTCGATGTCAAGTTATTAGAAATTACTGGATGCTGTGACTCTCTCCCAGTTAACAGCTATGAATACAGCACAGAGGTACCTACACAAAGAATTTGGCCCACAGCAAACATATATTATTGTAAAGTTGTCTAGAAAATAGATGCTGTTCAGACCAGAAATTACCTTAAATGACTGTTGAGTTGACTGGGTTACAATATTTTAAGGATCATAAAAATAAATATAGTTGTCCAAACAGTGAGATGCAGTGTATTGCCAAGTAAAACACCACTGCATGAAGGGGTGCTTACCCTGTGTAGCACTGGGCTGCCTGTAAACTACAAGCACCAGGATGAAGTGACTCTTTGTTCGGTCTGTGTGTTTAAAAATTGACGAGTGCTCCATGGTATCAATCATGCCTGTCAGACAGCACAAGTGCAGATCTGTTACACTTAAAGGGTTGTCAAACGAGACATGATTTAATTTGTCATTTTTTTCTCTCTCTCTTAGTGTAGCATGCACGTGCTCTTCATTACTCTTCATCATCAAGAAAATGAATACATTTTTTGTATAATTTTTTTTTCTCCGAGAGGGTGGAGGGATGGTTGTTTACCAATGACCCAGCACTTGTGAAGAGATCATAAGCAGCTGTTCCCTACATGCCCTCACGATCCGAGAATTTAACTAAAGCCGTGGGAGGAGTGGGATAGGAGAAGGGGCTATTTGGTCCATTTTTTCAATAGACAAAGGCCCCAGTCCCACACAGCTCTGCAGAGAGACTGCAGGAACAGAGTCTTTGGAGCTTGTCCTGCATTCTATTTCTTCATTAAATTTTCCTCTTCAAATGTCTCTCAAAAATGTTAACATGGTATCTTCACGTTATGTTTTTGGGAACACAATTGTCAGCGAGTTTTGCCCGCTTCAGGACCGCATGATTTAATTAAAAAACTTTCCGATTCCTGTAACTCTGTGAGCATGGTTTATTTTATTCTTGGGAGAAGCTTTACCTGTTGCCATAATCCAGGAAGTAAAGCAGATATATGAAATATCAGAACATTGTGGAAAAAGATTAACTCATTTGTTTCACAGTTCATGTGGGATTTTTTCCATTTTTTCCATAAAGAATGAATGGTAAAGGAAAAATATATTGCAATAGGAGAAAGAAATATTACCTATTGATAAGTATACTTTTCAAATTGGTGGGAAGCCTGAAGCTACATCCCCAAAAGAGCTTTTAGATACCTGTGAGTGCAGTTACACTTTTTCCCTTCAAAAACAAATCTAAACTAATAAAAGTGTTCTTAACTCTGGGCAGAATTCCAAATACTTCTTGAACCAGGTAAACTCCTGCTGCTCTCAGTTGGAGCTGATGTCCCAGAATTGTCCAAGGATGCCACAGTTTGGCCTAATACGTAATAACGCTTTCACAGTATAAAGCTTTATTTTATCCAAAGTAGAGAACCTTCTAAAAAGCACTCAGCAGAGCCAAGGCTGTGTAGTGCTTGTCTTCAGGCACTTCATAGAGATAGATGTTTCCCCTGTTTACAGATGAGAAAACTAGAACATCTCTAGAATAAGTGAAGGCTCTACAGAGGGACCTGGCCAGGTTGGACCGATGGGCCGAGGCCAACTGTATGAGGTTTAACAAGGCCAAGTGCCGGGTCCTGCACTTGGGTCACAACAACCCCATGCAGCGCTGCAGGCTTGGGGAAGAGGGGCTGGAAAGCTGCCTAGCCGAAAAGGACCTGGGGGTGCTGGTCAACAGCCGGCTGAACATGAGCCAGCAGTGTGCCCAGGTGGCCAAGAAGGCCAACAGCATCCTGGCTTGTGTCAGGAATAGTGTGGCCAGCAGGAGCAGGGAAGCAATCATCCCCCTGTACTCGGTGCTGGTGAGGTTGCACCTGGAATACTGTGTCCAGTTTTGGGCCCCTTGCTACAAGAAAGACACTGAGGTGCTGGAGCATGTCCAGGGAAGAGCAACGAAGCTGGGGAAGGGTCTGGAGCACAGGGCTGGTGGGGAGCGGCTGAGGGAACTGGGGTTGTTCAGCCTGGAGAAGAGGAGACTCAGTGCAGACCTTATCGCTCTCTACAGCTGCCTGAAAGGAGGTTGTAGTGAGGTGGGTGTTGGTCTCTTCTCCCAAGTAACAAGTGATAGGACGAGAGAAAACGGCCTCAAGTTGCACCAGGGGAGGTTTAGATTGGATATTAGGAAAAGTGTCTTCACTGAAAGGCTTACCAAGCATTGGACCAGGCTGCCCAGGGAAGGGGTTGAGTCCCCATCCCTGGAGGTATTTAAAAGACGTGTAGATGTGGTGCTTAGGGACACAGTTCAGTGGTGGACTTGGCAGTGCTAGGTTAACGGTTGGACTCGATGATCCTAAAGGTCTTTTCCAACCTAAACAAGTCTATGATTCTAATGTCACAGGTCACTTGTCCAATCTGTAAAATGGACTACAACTCTTGAACAACACTGCCAAACAGAGTAAGTAAATCTACTACAACTGAGACTGGAACAGCCCGATCCCAGTTCATAAACCATTGCCTAAGCTTGGGACTGCAGGAATTCAGGTGAGATCCAGCTGCCTCTTTCAATTAACATTTCATTCATCGCAAGAAGTTGGATAGGAAAGTCCAAAAACCACATCATTCTACTTTTAATGACACGTCTGCCATAAACAATCTGTCTGCTTTCTGCAAATACGTTTTGCATGCAGCCAGGACTAGGCCAGCTCAAAAGCAGATGTCATGAGAAACTCCTTCCAAATACAACAATGACAGTCCTGTCTGACATGAAGGAGAGTCCAAACTGAAGTCTTACTTATCCTAGCATTTCCCATGGAAAGATTCTGCAGGTCCCCAATGAAAGTGAGCTTGAATTAAGTACAGTGCTAAACAGGTAAATCTCTGCCACATTCCATCACAGTATATCAGCAAGGTCATTTTCTGAAATGCTTAGATACAAACCTACCAATACAGTATTGGAAATTATAAAGTAGCAACTATGAACAAGTTTCTTCGTATTTTACCTGGTGATCCTTAGGTAGCACTTAGGTCCACAAAGCAGTAGATGCCACCCGTAATTTAATTCAGGACCGGAGGACAGAAATTACATAGCGAGTAGCAGAGTGAGTCATCTAACTTTACAGAATGTTCATGCACCGATGCCCACTTAGAGTACCTGGAAGTTTTAAAGGTCAGGCTTGGTTCAATGCCAGTCTTAGTGGCAATAAGTACTGTTAGGACAGAAACACTTGCAAGGATTAGGGTCAAAATCAGAGCTTTCAAGGTGGAAAGGTACTTTTTACAATCCTGAGAAGAAAAGGTACCTAAGTGGAGGGGCCTGGGCAGAATACAATATGTAGTTTGGCTGAAGCAAAAAAGAGGAGTAAAAGAGGTAAAACATAAGCAGAACTAAAGCATACGTACCACGTCAGAGGGGAACACCATAAATACTGAGCCTCACTCTAGCTTTTCAAACCCAGATAAAAAAAAAAACAGACTTGAAATTCAGCATCTTGAAACACATTTTCAGTTGGTTTAAAAGAACAATTAAAACATGAACAAAACAGAAATTGTAGGGAACACTTTCCCCCCCACACACACACGGACATTTTTCCCCACAGCAAATAAATGTAAGATTTTTTTTTTTTTTTAAAAAAAAAAAAAAAAGGAATTTGAAAAGTTGAAGAAGGATGCTTTCAAGACTTCCTTGAAGCCCTCTGCTCATTTTTGTGCTAACGACAATTGAAATGCGAGGGAAAAACCATTCTTCAAAAATAGTAGAAAGCACTTGAGAATATTAAAGAGTTTCTCTCCCAGTTCACTTAAAGAAAACAGCAAGGTTTGACAGATTTCCCATTCTGGCACAAGATGAGCTATTGTTCCTTTAAAATGTATTTAAGTTACCCTTTACTTCTCTTGAACATATCGCAAGGTGAATGCAAATCTTTTAAAGACAGACACCTGAATAACTACAACGAAACATAACTTCCTTATTCTGATGATCCTATGATCCACAGTGATCTGAAGTGATCATTGTGCACTGTGCAAAAGGAATCCTTTCTGCAGAGCACACAATTAACTTGTAGATTTTTTTCCTCTCCAAATAACTTCCATGGCAGAGACACAGGTAGATTTAGTCAAGGATTAGGCATGTTCTGTAAGTGTTACCTAGTTAACTGTATTCCTGTTAGCAGTGCATTAAGAGTCTCAAATTCCTAGTATCTAAGAAAGCCAGAGACAGACAAGGTATTTTTGTACCTGCATGAATTTGATAGGTTCAAAAAAATACTGTAGGATGGCCAAAATGTTTTCATACAGACATCCCCCTTGAAAACCCAGTCAGAATCCTGGACCTTGAAGGATGGGAATAGGAGCAAGAGATGAAGAGTTGCCTCACTGGATAGTAATGTTGCTTTTCTTTCTTTCATCCTGTCTTACTTGAGGCACAGATGTTTTTCTGCTACAGCCCTTTGAGCATCTATCACAATGCTGACTTGGATGTTTTTTCCGGACTGTATTTTAATACCGAAAAATGTAACCAGGATGTGAGGGGACCAGCTAGGCTAACTGTATCCCTCACTGTAAAGGAACCTATATAATATACATTAAGCTCATGCAAGTCAAATAATAGCAATCCCAGGTCTTGTACTATGCCACAAGCCACAGAGCAGCCCCCAATGTCCGAACACTAAGTAGCCCTTCTAAAGGGCTTCTAGTACTAAATGAGAGAGCATGAAAACCCAAGCACACTGCTAACATCTGCAGACTCTACAAATAGCAGGGAATTTATTTTGTTCGAGGCCTGTTGCAAGTGAAATATCACCAGTCCATAGAGGAAGACAAAAACCAAATACAAGGGCAAACCACTCAGCTGTAGCCTTAAATTTGGCCTGAACTGTACCCTTTCCAAGCATCCCATCTGCAGGAGACCAGATATGTGACTCCGCTAACCAACAACTTAATAGAGTATTTCAGAATTGGTATTCCTAGTGAAGCCAATATCAGCAGTGGGGAACCAAAAGGATGGTAGGCCTTAAGCACATGCTTGATGGTTTTTCTGAACCGAATCCCAAATCCTGCTTTACCTATTAATGTGAATAGCCCTATTGAATTCAACTGGACTGCTTATGGGAATATGGATAGAAAACTTTGGCTCTACTTTGGTAAACTAAACTTCAGGAACAGACTGAGTATACCATAACAAAGACCCTAAAGCCAGCAAGCATCATGAAAGGAGCTTATTTCATTACTAAATCAACTTATAAGTATAAACATAGAGTTATCGGACTAAAATATGGATATTGCCTATTTGAAATACTGCACCTCAAACTTACTAAATGTCACCAATAGGCATCCCTCAAGGAAACAGGCAGCATGCTGCCTTTGGATGTCCCAACTATAAATCAAGAGATTTCCTGAAGTCTGCCTGGAATAGTGGAGAGTAGCCAAAACTACATGAAGTGCTATTTGTGTGCTGTTAGTTGTGGGGTGAGAGAGGGCGGAGTGTGGGAAGGAAAAAGGGGAAGAAGGAAAACCACTTTCTTAATAGTTCCTACAATGTTTGGAAAACATTCATTCATAGCATCCATTTATCAGGCTTCCATGTAATAACTTTAGGCCAAAAAAAAAAAAAAAAAAAAAAAGTAGGTGGGGAGAGGAAACCAGGGATACCAGGTTTTAACAGGGAAAAATTGGAATGTTGTCAATGTTTCCACTAAAAGACATACCGTAATTACAAAGTAATGTTTGTGTCTAGGTGCCATGCAGAGGTTGCAGATGATGTCAATTGGTTCCGCTCAGCAGTTTTAGATCTGAGCAATAGTCCAGTCTTAGAACTGTTCAGATTTTACATTCAGTCAACAGCAGCCTCCCACGCCTCAGATGCATTTGTATTCACCTAAAAAATGCCCACGGTGTGATTCTGATAGCTGGAAAAACCCGGCAGACGTGAAGGCCGGGTCCTGCGGCAGATGTGGCACAGCAGAGCACAGGCTCCTCAGAGACACCTCCAAGCCGTAGCTGGAGCGCTCCCAGGTTCTGTGCTAAGCAGCACTGTTCTAAGAAAGGGATGCCATGACACGCTGATATGACGTGTGTATTAAACAGGGGATATTTATGAAAGAAAACAGTCACCGCTGCAACCGCAGTGTTCCAGCTTCGTAGCTTGTTTTCGCTAGTGACCAAAACATCGCACAGTCATCTAGTGGCCGGGTGGGATCCTACAGGGGAGTGTTTCCATTCTCTAACATGAAAAAAGAAAAGGTACTGAGCAATTAGCCCCCGGTATCTAATTTCATTGTGAATTTGAAAAATGCAGCAGGAACCAAGAAATTGAAATGAAACAATGTGCATATGTGAAGCCGAAGACAGAGGATGGTAGCAAGCTATTATTAGGGCATTAGAGCTGTCACGAGCGACCTCCCCTGCTGAGTATTGATACTAGCTTAAATATAAAAATTTTGCATCATCTGTCACCTGCAAGAAAGACAGATCTCAATGCAGCTAGAGCACAAATTCTTTTTCTCATATTTTAGTGGATCACGTTCATGGCTGTCTTTTGACGTTTCTAGCTGAGAGAACATTTTCATAAAACAAAACAAAACAAAAAAATCTCTTTGGGAATCCCTGTTGGTGCGATGTTTTTGATTAGTGCTAATGTTTTTCTGGCCGGCTGTGAAAATGCATTTAACTATAATTGACTAGGCATTGTAATTCCAAAGCTTTATGAAACAAAAATCCACAGAGTGACAATCTGATACAGAAATCTGGCAAAAGATGATGTATCTTGCCCCTCAGAGACAAGTTTAATGGAATAAAAATATTGATCTAATATAGAAAGATTGGATATACATTTTCCTATAGCTTTCAGTACTATCAAGGGGGTAGGGGAGAAAATTCTTAACATGGAAACCTGTTCATATTTGGAATAGTTTCCTCTTAAAGGAAATGGTGTAATTGTAATTTCAGCGCTCACTGCACTAAAAACCAGACAAAGCACTGAAGACTGTACCACAGAGAGGAACTCTGCACCGGCTGACGACACAAGCCCATCTTCCCCAATTCTAATTTCTATGATTCCATGATCTCCTTTTCCACTGAAACTGGAAGCAGGGGAGAAAGAGGCAGGAGGAGAAAAGCGACAGAATTTCCTCACTAGGATCACAATTGCACTCAGCCAGTCAGAGATGGACTAAAAAACCATTTGACGTTTCCTGAAGAGCTCCTTTTTATGGTAGCCATAAGGAAACCATGTGTTTTCTCAACTCAGCCTCAGAACTGGAAAATGCAGGTCTGGTTGATCATCATACTGTAAATTTCAGAGAGTAATTTTAAATAATGCTCTAAATTGGATCTTCTTGTGGAAAAACAAATCTGTCAAGAAAACAGACTTTTTAATTTGTGAAACAAGGAGCTTAGCTGTAGAGTCGTAACAATGACACCATCAATTTGGGTCTAATAGTTGATACTAAACTGGACGAGGATCATGGAGGTGGAACATAGCACTGGCTAGATGGCACCAGGCGACCGTCCACTGCTCTCCCTTCTGGTTCGTTTTAACCACAGAAAGAGTTGTGGATGATTTCTCCCTCTTCACGTTTTGGGGGGGCAGGGGGAGAAAGACTGAAAAAAAAGAACAACCCAAAAGAACACTGCGGATAAAGAAAAAAATCGCAGCGTCGAATCAATTAATGCGAGTTCTTCCTAACTTCCATGCAAGCTTTGCCTTCAATTAGCATGATCTCACTGAACCCTCTTGTGTAGGCCTGGAGCAAAAGCAATGGAAACTTTCTCCCTTCTTGTTTTAATCTTTCACCAAGTCCTGACTTTCGCCTCCAGCCCGTCTAATTGAAACTAATCTTCGCGGGCGAGGCCTGTCTCTTTCCCTTAATCCCTCTCTAAGGAAGCTCACATGGTCCCAATTACAGCCACACCGGCCCCTTTTATTCCCCTCCTCGTCTCCTTCTGCCAGTTTCATTTTTTGAAAGTTTGCATTATTAACTCCATGCTTGCGAGTTCCTGTCTGTCACGGGGGCCTAGAGATGTTATCACTGGTTGCCGATGTATAAGGTTACCATGAAAGCATTTTATGGATTACATTTTGCAAAAAGGCGATAGAGGGCATGATAGCTAGCACAGTGGCGAGCTTTATAGGAGTTTATATCTGCAATAAATGAGAGGCCAAGGAAGTGTTTATCTTGGACTTAAGTGTATACCTGCTTAGTTATCTGGAGGCAGAGACAATAACAGCTAAGAAGGGATCGCTAACATTTACTACAAGGGTTTCACAGAGATGCTTATGAGATGGGCTGCTACCCTGGGAGGAAAGCAGGCCACAGAGACACAACCAAGGAGCCCAGCTGAAGAATGTGTTTAACATTACAGAGTTAATGAGGTTATATGAAGGCAAAGATAGCACTCGCTGGTTCCCAAGCTGACTCCTAATCCCAAGTGAAAGCCTAGCCCACTAATACTGAAGCTCAAACAATTTATTAAAAATAGACAATTTTCTTTCTCTTCCTTTTTTTCCTTCCCCCCCCCCTTTTTTTTTAAATACTTCCTTCTCATAACTTGCTGAGTCCCTGGCAATAGCTTCTGTGTTCCTCCAGTGCCATGATTTATTGCTTGCTTATACAGTTTCTGGTTCAAAGCTAGGTGCATAAATCAATCACGGTGGTTGCTCCCCTGAATACATTCATTTGAACTTCTCTGTTGCAGCCCTGAGGAAGGCGGCTCAGCACCACCACAGCGACCTCCCTCCTTTCCAACCCCAAAGTTCACTCTGGATTTCTTTGAGCACTAGCACATGCATCCCAAAATGACCCTCACAACCTCATCTTCCCTCTTAAGCAGGACAGGAGACATACAAGAGAAGAGAATCTCTGTGCATCAGTGCCGGGCTAGCCGATGACAGGCAAAGGAAGGGAAGACAGGTGCAGTCACATTAACAGTAGCTATGGTCTTAATCATCACCAGTGGTTCTACGATTTAGGCTATAAGCAACCAAAACCACCAACTTCTGCCAGTAAGCAGAAGCTGGGGCAGATATTCACATCACCAAATATAGCTCAAGTCTGGAGCCACAAACCTGCCCGTTTCTCATTCACGTGGACGGCAGTTGAAGTCTCGCCTTTCTGTAGTGGAAGAACGCAGCACCGCAGCCACCTAGGATATTCCGTTGCCTAAATAAAGTACTATTTCCTCATACTGTTTTCCTTCCCTTTGGAGGGGAAGGAAAAGCGAGGGGAATGATCACACGTGGCAGATGCAAACGACACCTCTTCAAGGGGAGGTTATACCACAGGTTTAGGTACCCAGCTCAGCTGGTTTAGCCCATACGTCCCCCTGGGATTCTTCTACAGCTTGTAGAAAAGAGAGGCTCCTTTTCCTTGTTCTTGGCCATCTGAGTTAGGGTACCTAAATCGCAAAGTACTTTATATGGTCCTGGGAAGGGTGAATGCTGTAAGAGTTCTGGATTTTAGCTCTATAGATGAGATTTTTCTTTTGCAAGAAAAATCTCACAATATGGAAAACACTGATACAACTAAATGTGCTAAAAACTAGAAATCCCTTAAGTAAATAAACACTTGGAAAAAACCTTACCACTTCTGTCAATCAAAATGTCTTTTCTATATTTCAAAGCATTTCATTTTTGAACATTTTGAACATTTTTAAGGATCTTTACTTCAGTTCACTAAAGTTTGAAAGCAAAAAGTCATTTAAACCAGAAAGATGACAACTGCATTTTTTTAAAATGTCAGAATAACATATTTTGACAAACTCAAAGCATTTTTCCAAAACACAATCCAAGTCAAGAATTTGTCAGAAACCTTTACCACAAGGAAAACTGGCATTTTTAGGAAGAAATAATAACTTGCACATCTGGATAATGAATTCTTGGCCAACACTAACTCATGAACTGTGGTCTAGTTAGCAGCAGTTCCACCTGTAGAACCATAGCAGACTCATAGTTAGATCCTCAAGGAATCAGCCACAGAGTAGACACTATAGCTATTTCAGTTACTCTTGCATGAAGCCTGCTCACACTTTGGCTTTAAGTGCTCCTAATCTTTCTTTATAATGGAAATACAATATGTGCTTTTCTCCAGTGTTTTTTTCAGTATGAAAATCTTCATGACTCATTTGTCATTATTTCAGTGTCTTTCGTAAGGCATTTTTAATAAATGCCTGAAAATCTCACCCTTCATTAACAAAAATATTTCTGCCTTCTGTAGTTGAGAGTCAAGCTCGAAAATCCCTCCCCCCAAGTTTAGAATGATAAGTTGATAAAATAATGAAATAATGGAGCTTGTTTTAAGCCTAGCTGCTAGAGGTGTTGAGGTAGTCTGGTGCAGTATGTTTAAAGTTTGTACTACTAATACAGATTTTATAAAGAGAAAATACATCAATACACATTCACATATGTATGCATGCATGTGATCCTTGCTGTCTCTTTTCTTTCTCCTGGGAGATTATATTGTCTTTGAATACATTTATGCCCACCTCCTTTTTGGCCTAGAAAGCATAGTCAGCAAGAAACTCCACATTGCAACCTCTGGTTTGCTGCTGAATTTTTCACATGTGAGCTGAGAAGTAAAAACTCATAGCACAACATCATACATTTTATGGCACAGCAAGAATGGGTCATTCTTTTCCTTTGCCTGTGATATTTATGAGGACTTAGAGAATGATTAACTGAGGGGGGTAGTGGAAATGAATCCTTCTAAACAGTGAAGCTTTGGATTCTCCAACCAAACGAATGGCTTTTATTCCAGATTTATGATCTTCTCACAGCCTGGCTGTGATGAGTAATGACCTATCTTCACACTATTAAAGAATTTATTATGACTATTTATCACCAAAGTAACGTAACAAGATCTGAAGAGGTACACAATAATGCTAGGAGAGCAGCCAACATTGTCTTAGCTGTTAACTTGCCCGAATACCGTACAGCTAAAGCAGGGCTTGCCAAGGAGGGTGTCTGCTTCTGAGCACACGCTCAGAGGGGAAAGCATTATGGGAGAGCGTGCGGCTGGGTAGGAGAAAGTCCAGAGTCCAAAGAGGTATGCATTCAAGGGGAGTACCTCCAAGGCAAGAAGGGACAGAGAATGTAATTGTGTGCACGTACACATCTGTTTTTTCCTCTTTTTCCCAGGCTTAATGATGGGGAGGGAAACAGATCTACAAGACACTATCTAAGTATGTAGGCTAACGAGGCTATTTCCAATGGAGAATGAACCCCTCTAACAGCTGAGTAAACGAGACCCTGGAGATGTTGCCCATAGCAGAAAGAACTTTTAGAAAACAGGAACAGTGATGCTGAGTGAATGGCGACTACTCTGGATCTGAAGGATGCTCTCTGAGGATGTCCTAGGAGCCATACAACATTCTTCATAGCAGTAATGTTGAATTCTCCGGTTGTAAAACTATCAGAATTACAGCTGTCTTCAAGACTTTTCAGGTTGGTAATGTACGTCGAGCCCAGCACATAAGATAAAAATCCACAGAATTTCTGCCCCTTTGCTAGCTTTGAACTAAGCACTGACACCCTAGCTGACCTCAGTGCCAGCCACCAGAAAGTCTCGTAGAGGAGTTTCACAATTTGCTCCATCGTATGAGCTAACTGCTGACAATATCACTCCTGAAAGAAACATCATCCAGCAGAGCAAGTCATCTACTTACAAGAGACTACGGCCCCTCCTGTTAGATGAGTTTTCCTCTTCGCAGTGGGTTACATTCTGGTGGCAGCTCTACCCATGGCATCAGGAGTGATAATGGATTGCCTCCAGAGTCTCGGCATATAAGTGAGATCAGGCTGTTCCACCTTTGAAGCAGGCTGTCAGTAAATGTCATATTTTATTTTGCTTCCGCAAGACAAATATGGCAACACACACTTTGTTAGCAGGCCAAAAGAATTATAACTGTATTTTGCTGAAAGCAATGTTGATTTGGATTTAGCCTAACACTGCTTGTAAAACTGAATTACATTGAATTTGTTCTAAACAGCTGTGACGTTAGGATCTTTACACACACACACACTCTGCTGGCTGTAGTAAAACTGCAACTGATGCTCAGGGGAAAGGCAGCTCCTCTCAGAAGCACAGGCAGTCTCTATCCAGGCCTCAGCAGCCAGTGAAGTAAGCGAGAAGAGAGAATTCATAGGAAAGCCTGGCTTCTAGATAGCCGTAGATGATCCAATACCAGGTCAGTCAGAGGCAGGAAGCAGAGCCTACATGGGTCCCTGGAATCTCATTCAGTCTCCAGCCAACAGACCCCAGAACCAAACCATAACATTGAGTTTCATAACACTTCCATTCCCCTGACACAAGAACGTAGTACTAATGGCCCACACGCCTAGAGCGCCATACAGATTCTAGGCAGTAAGCCTGTCTGAGGGTGCAAAGCCCAAAGACAGTGGGCACCACTGAAGCAGATACAGTAGTTGGAATTTAAAGAGGAAATCAGCAGGGCTGGACTAGACTCAAACATCTGATACCACTGAAGAGGCATCCACTTGCTGAAGGCTTATACATTTTTCCAATGAAGTGTGACTGAGCAGAATTGCAAGAGGCAGATGCAAGATGTTTGCAACGTGCAAGACAACACAAAAGTCTTTGCCTTGCACCCTTCTGCTCTGCTCTCACAGTGCACCAGGGGCACACGTTACAGACAATTCTGGATTTACTTACTGGCAGGGAGCTTCCTCCTGACCCATCTCTTGTATGGATGCTCAGGTGTTTCTAACAACACAAAAGACCTCACGTATAATTAAGGACTATAGACAGCCACAGAAGAGGCAAAGATATGTGCGTGGCTATGCTTGTCCTCCAGAAAGTAAAGACTTCATAGTGCTCGTCACTTTCTGCTATAAATATCAATGTCACTGTTTTATCCTGTTTTCTTCAATGAAAATATAGGGCAATGTGTGCATATACCCATCAAAACAGTTCCAAAATCCTAACACTATTTCATATATTTTCTTTCCTAGGAAAAAATTACAAACACCTGAAAGATGTTATTGCTGCTCCCTAAACGGACTACAGGAAAGCCCCCAAATTCCAGGGAGATGAGCAGAGAAGCCCACAGAACAGAATAGAGCAGAGCAGTGCCCTACCTACTCCTGATTCTACCGACTGATGTCCTGTCGCACCATGACACCAGTGACAGAAGCCAGCTGACCCATTCTGCTGTACCTGGGTTTTCTAATGGTCTGCAGAGACTGGACAACTGGCAGAAAAAGACTGGGAGGCCTCCTCCAGCAAAGGGGAGGGCTGTTCCTTTCCTCACTGGCAGAACAGCTATGAGAAACAGACCCTTGTCTTTCCTAGTACTCCAGGTTACGACGTTTGCTTCCTCTCTCCATAGAGAGCTCTGTCGCAGAGGCAAGGAACATTTATGCTTTAAGGGCTCAGTGCAAAGACTGTTGATAGCTCATTACATTCTGATGGAGCTTAGACCAGGTCTAACATCTGAGGCAGTGGTTCCTCTCTTTCCACAATGTACTTTTGTTCCATAATCCAAAGGGTTCCAGGAAACTTCACAAGGTCAAGCCCCAGTCTGAGCAGAGTCTACTTGCAGGCTAGGATCCCAAGTCTGCTGGCTTTGGGCTTCCTTGGTCACAGTGTCTCAGCTGTTCTCACTAAGCTGCTGCTTTGGCCTCTGATACCTTTTCCTTTTTCTTCAGGAAAATAGGCCTAGTTACTAGGCAGAGCCTAGTTGTGGCAGCTAGTTCTAGTTTAACCATGTAGGTGGATGAGAGGGGTCACTAATAAAACAATGATGGTTTCTGTGTTCCCAGAACACAATCTCAAACCCAATATACCAATGCCAGGCTCCAAGTTCCCAAACCCCATCTGTAGCAATCATTAAATAAACTCTTAACGGTGTCTTCTGTAGCTTTTAATAGACTAGAGTACTTATACTGTCAGCTTTTACTGGGCAAGATGTAATTTTCCAATAAACACGACCTCTTCCAAAAAGCAGCACTTTCTGAACTTTTTCCAGACTCCAAAGGTTTTGGCTGCAGCTGCAGCAATGGGAATCAAATTATAAAAACAAAATCCCTTCTTTCATTCCATGCTTTCAAATGTTTTTCCAGGGCTGAAATGAGAGGCGCACTCACTATTTGTTTCTGCTTCTGTTGGCTTTTAAAAGCACAAGAGGGTAAAGGAGCTGGATGGCTGTAACTTTCACAGCTTGCTTATGTACACAGTGCCATAACCTTTGTGTCTTGCTGTGAGCAGCTGCACTGCAATTGTATTAGTCTGACTGACTGTAAACTGTGTGGTAATATGTAAAACATATTGTGAGTGATGACGACTAATTGGAGAACATCTTGTGAGACACTCTAAACGTGTGTAAAATGTCATCCAGCTGTAAGCTGCATTCTGTCCCGATTGGCTCTGTATTACTTATCAGGGCTCCAGGGCTAACCAGCAACTTTACAGATGAATGGCATAAGAAGTACCCCTTGTTTCAACCTCCTCCACCTTTAGTAACTGATAATTGATCAGTGAAACTTAGGTATCAAGTTCTGGTTTCCTAGTAGTCATTTAGAGCACCCTGGCTAGAGAGGCCTGTTTGTCAGTGCAGAATTAGGATAAGCCAGCCACACTTTCAAAAAAAAACCCAAAACAACACAAAAACCAAAGAACCCCAAAAAACCCCACACAAAAAACCCACCCAAACCACACCACACCAAAACCAAGAAACAAAAAAACACCAAAATCTCCCTGCCCCCTCCCTATTCTAAAACCTTGTCCTTGTTTCTAGTGCTCACACAGAGGGACTGAACTCTGCTAGCAAACTGTCATACTCCTGGCGCTGGCATTACTGCAAATGCCAGAGATACAGGGCGATAGCACCTGGTTCGAAAAGCCAGCAGATCCTACGTTCAAAGAGAAAAGTTACCTATTGGAAAGAGTGTGTTAGCTGCCTATTACAGCAACCAAGACTTGCACTGGATGAAATATTAGGTTTGCTCAATTGTCAGACCATTGGCCAGTCATGCTGATCTACATAAAACATTCTCTTCCAGCTCACGTGGCAGGGAAGGTAATAAAGCCAAATAAATTTTGCAGGGGATTTCAAATGAAATCTCTAAAATTTCTTTAAAATTACAGATTTCATGCATAAAGGATTAAATTGCCTACAGCAGTGAAACAGTACCTTTTAACAGCCATAGAAAGTAGATGAGCTCTTTTCTTAAATACCATTATGCAACACACTTTGGAAGCAAAGAAGATCTTACACTTATGAGTAAGAGATTAACTAAACGAGCCCAGAACAACTATGCCAGTTTTAATAAGAAGTACGCTTTACAAAAGCATAGCTGTCCTATTGCGCTACTATTGCTTGCCTATAGGGTACGCGAATGGCAATTGCCGTGCAATACATCCATGACTGGAGTACACAGTAGGCAAAGTATAACCGATTAATGATCATTAATGTGATACAGCTTTTGTCTAGAGAAGCCCCTAAACTCACAGTAATGAAAGCTGAAATCATGTAGGATTCCACAGGAAATGGGAAGTCCTCATTAAAACGGAGCAACTTGTGTGTAAAGGAGACTCCTTGAGACTCTAATGTCTTCAGACAGTTACACTGCAGATGCCCTATGCCTTCGCAGCCTAACATGCATTTAAAAACTTTCAGCAACAGATCTCCAACAATGTCTCCTATTGTTCACTGTAGCTCGCACTGGACCAAAACAATAGGTTGGTTGTAGTCCCAATAAGCTGGAACGTATCTGCTATCTGGTGTGCAGGCAACACCGAGGTTAGCTAAGGGTAAAAATAATTCTGTCCTCCTTGGTGCTGAAAACCCTTTCATTTGTACTGATATTCAAGGCCCTAATTTAAACAGGGACCATCTCTTTCTGAACACATCTGACTGGATAGAATTTCAGCTGCATGGTCTAGCTTGTCCATTATGCATTTAAACACTGTCAAGACGACGCTAATAAACCTTACCATGACCACTGCTCCCTAGGGATCAGAACTAGCTAGGCTGAAAGCCAAGGAGTTTTTGGAGATGACCAATAATTAGCAGTGGAGTTTGGTTTCCTGCACCAGACCACGGGCACAGGCAGGACCCAAGGGAGCCTTTGCAAGAGCTTCAGAGGTTGCTGGCTCGCCCCTCCGCACGCCCCGCGTGCCTCAGGTGGAGCACACAGACACTGAGCACAGCAGCCTGCCAGTGACCTGCTATTCACCTCCGCCACTGGTGCTTTAACAGAGCGGTTTTGTTCCTCCCCGTAGTGGAGGGCGTCCAAACAGCAAATGTTCAGTGAGGGCAGGAAGAGCGTTTGAAGCAAATTCTTGCAGAAATAAATGTGAATTTACTTAACTTACCATGTCTCCTGCTTTTCCCCTCAGCCCCCCTTTTCCTTCCTACTGCTGTTCCTCAATAGCATCCCTCTACTTTCCAAGTCATCCTTCACACTCACCACTGTGTACCTCTCTCCCTCTTGCCACCCACTGACTGTTTCTTTATTTTCTTTTTCTAATTTCTTTCCCCTCCCTCCATTTCAGCACAGACCTCTTTCCAGGTGAGAAAATTTTACTCAGTGATTCTATAAAGCAAAATTGTAAAAGAACTAACTCTTGCTGCTTTTAGCTCCTCAGAACACACTCACGTAAACCAGTCAAGCAAAAGGGCTGGGGCACTCGCAGAATCAAACCTGCATGGAAATATTTGTTTCCTGTGTTCTTTCCTCTAAGTGGATCTGAGGTTTTAGGGCTTTGTCAGCCACACAGATTTCGTCACAAGTTTCAGCATTTTGCATTAAGCTGCAGGTTTTGCATGTCTGTGTTTACATGCTAACTGAGTTTTCCTTTATAACAAGTTTCTACCCCTCATGGTACGGACCACAGCTTGAACACTAGAAATACAAAGCTTCAAAATCCAAAATTTAAAACAATAGCTTTCAACAATGATCTGGTGTTTTTAAGCCAACCTCATCATTTTGGGGCTAAGTCCATTTTCCAAGGCTCCCTGGCAGGTAATTATACTAATCTTTGACGCTCCAGTACTACAGAACACCAAAATTTAAAAGCCAGATATCCATGTTTCCTATACACAGCAATCGAAACTTGATGGGTCAGTTCCTGCCCTGAAGGCTTAGGATAGAAAGGAGAAAAGTCTGTCAGCAAACAGCCAGGTGCAGGAAGCACTTTGGTCCTTGTGTTGGACACAGCTGAGAGCAGCAGCTCTCTGTGCTAGGGGACGTACAGCCTCCAGGAAGAGCAAAGCACAAGATCTGGAATATCCACTCCCTGGAGAAGTGCAGGGAGATGCAGCACAGGAGAAGAGAGATGGCAAAGTGCTTTTCTGTACTTCACAGAGTCCTGCTCACAGCATCCGCACTCACACATACACAGAGACACAACCCAGGCGGCAGTCAGGCTAACAAGACACTTAACCATGCTGCTGTGTGGGCCAAGAAAAGTTTCCTTTCCTGTTTCTCCAGTTATCTCTTCTTTGGAATGGTCTAACCTTCTTCACTCGTTCATCCTCCACCCTGCCATGACTGAAACGCACACACCTAAGTAACAGAGTTCCCTTCATAACCATTTCACCCTCTCATCTTGCCAGTCTAAATTTCCCTACTAGAATGGGCTCAGAAGAACATTTTATAAAAGTGAAGCGACCCCAGCAGACAAACGAAGAGGATATATTCCTTGCTTTCAACCTGCCAACCCAATTCCCAGCACTGAAGTTTGCTCCGTTTGGTAGCAGCTAACACCAGGTGTGCCTTTGCTACCCACTGAGTGCCTGGGAAGAGTTAAATACTCTCCTGTTCAGGCTCACAGAGCTCTTTTGCAGGGCAGCTATGTTCAGAATAATATGCAGGTTGCCATTAGGTATGTTATATTAATACTTGGTATTAAATTTTAATATAGTGATTATAAAGGAGAAAAATTGTACTTCAGATTACGAAGGTATTAAACAGTTTGGGGAAAAAAAAAAATCTTTATTTTGAAAGAAGCATTTGTCAGGTAGTTCATAGGACATTGCTTATTCTTCACAGCACTTAGGCAGGATGTTCAGAATGGGGGGAAGCCTCCCCATTAATAAGAAGAGATTCAGCAACATCTTCTCTTCGCTTTTGTTCATCTCAACAAAATGGACTGGAAGTATGTTTCCAAACCTAAAAAGGCACCTATGTCAAAGGGCCTGGTCATCCATTCCTCCCAGTGTATTAGCTGTCAATAAAGCACAGTGAGTCTGTTGACTAGGGATTCTCTTTAGTTAAAGCCATCAATTCAGATACCGATGAAAAATAAACAAACAAACAAACAAAAATCCCGACCACCTTCTTTTGGCAAATCCTTTGCAAACCCAGCACAAGCCAGGGTTCAACTGGATCCCAGAGTCACAGCTCGCTTGCCTCCATGGGGACTTTTATGGTGTCCAGTTCTCCTCCAGACTACCTGGAAGGCTTCATATTTTCCAAAGGGAGGAGGTGATATGGTTGTGCTGGGACAGCATTGGAACCATTGACCCCAGAGGCCCAGGTTCTCCAGCAGTAGAAGGAAACAAAGAAGCTAGTGTTTTCTGGGAATGAGATGGAAGAAAAATAATTTTGGCTGAACCAGCACTTTGCAGTGAAAACCCTTTTTGTCAGAATATTCCCAACTAAGTCTACTGATGGGAAAAATATAAATATCTTGTCCCATTGCTCTGAATCATCCTGACTGAACTGCCCTGTCCTGACCCAAGACACAGCTGATCAAGGAGTATTACAGGGAAGTTCTTTCCACTGAATGCCTCATGGCATCGGCAGCAGAACAGTTTGTAAGAAGCAGCTCTTTTCAAGTAAAGCTAGTTACAAAAACATTTCTTAGAAATGTTTCAGGAGAAGAGAAGATTCCAATTTTCTTTTGAAATTACTTCCTTAGTTTTGTATTACGCAACGTGAAGAAATGAAGATAAAACTGGAATGAAACAGATTTTTAGTGTAACAGGATCACAGCACAGACATCTACAGATCGAGTCAAAATAGGTTTTGCTTCATGGCAAATTTTGCCTGCCTTTTTCTTTACCCTATTTTCAAACAGAAAAGACTGAGCATTTTCTGAAGTGACAAGTCCAAGCCTTGCTCCGGCTTCCTTATATACACAAGTGTTTATAAAAGGCAGAGAATAATGTTTAGTGTTAATTGCCAATAGCTGCCTTGCTGCCTTAGCTTCTTGTTTCCTTCAGGTGCACCTTGAAGGCATATCAAACAAACACAAAGCCAACAGAGAGCCAGAATAAGCTAGTGTCTCTGGACTTTCATTAGCAGAAAAGCCACAGTTAATTTCCTAAAGAAAAAAGGAAATTGAAGGGTTGGTTTTAATCTTGTCCCGGACTGAGTGAATCCAAGAGTTGGAGCAAATGGTATCCCCGTAAATCTAACAGCAGCCACAGTGAAACATTATCCCGTGCCTTTTTTAGGAAGTACTTAGTGTAAGAAGTAGCAGAAATGGTTAGTGGAAACAGACCCTTGCCTCAGTGCTGCTGCCATTCCTTGATGCTGTGACCCTACCAGATGTGTCCGTTCCAGAGGCAGCACCAGGGCCAGATAAGGACCCTCACCATGGAATTAATCAGTTCCCATTTTCTTAACCCCTCATATGCCTGTGCAGGGGGACTGTGCAGTGCCTAAAGATTTCTGGGGCCATTCAGGGCTGAGAAAGATGTGGTCAAACCTTACTTGCTCACCGCAGCCCTAGAGAGAGAACAGAAATTCAACCAACCCAGGAAATGTTGGCAACTCTGTAAGGCACCCTTGGAGCCTGGGCCTGGAAAGGTGCACCCATGAGCTTAAGGCTGGTGCTTGGAACCAAAGGGCTTCGTAATGACAGCAAAAGGAGAGCCTGCTGCCCCGACCTGCACTTTTCACCAGAGCAATATATTTGCAAAGCACCGATAGGAGTTCAGAGTCCCAGCTCCCCACTCTGACTGAGCCTTCACAGCCCCTCTCTGGGTACACGGCCTTAGACATTATCACCCACACCGCATCAAGAATAATTCCTGGAGTAGCTCTACATGCACCCCTCCAAGTTGAGTTTTGTATCTGGTTTCTCTCAAACTCATGCACAGTGATTTCTGGACTTCGGCAACACAGTCTAGCATTGTCCTAGGCAGGGTTAGTGCTCTGGTCGGTTCTCCAGGCAACCTGCTCACTTCCCACCCGTTCCTGCTGATCCTGGTAATCCCAATGCCTGAACTAGTCAAGAATCATTCGGGATACAGATGAGCACTGATATCTGACTGCTGGCATTCATGGAGGGAGAGGGGAAGTAGTAGTCCAACCCTGCAGGAAGAGGCAAGCTTACATGGTTAACGTGGCGGATGACTAAACCGGAAAACAAAGGGATGCCCTTGAGGTAAAAGGGGGGAAGCTGGAATGAAAGCTTGGGAAGGGCCCTGAGAGAGAAGAAAAGTACCTTTCAGGGAGTAAGAGGAAGCATTAGTATCTGAGCTCACTAATAACTAGCAGGAAAACTACTGTGCTCTCTCTGCCCACCTGTGCCTGAGCAACATTATTTCAAGCTTCCTCATGTTGTGTTTTTTATTTAATTTTCCAGCGAACACACTCTTTTATCATCCAGAACCGTGAAAGTAAATTAAGAAGAAATGGTTTTCTTTCAATTAGACTCACAGTTGCTTTGAGTAACTGCCTATAATTCTATTTAATGAAAAAATAAAATCATTATTCCAGTTCTCCCTGTGCCCTGTGACAAGCACACAGACGGGCCCCATTAGCAAGCACTGTAGATTTACTTAATTAGAAAAATATTTTGTTTTCTCCAATTCTTAAAAAAGGAGAGAGAGGAAAAAAAAGAAGCAAAAAGAAACCTCCAGGCACAATATTAATCTAACCTGTTACCTGGTGCTTAATAACTTATAAACTAAAGGCATCTATCAATCTATAATTTAGTTTTCCCTTTGATCTGTTATAGCGTTTGGTTCACAGTCTAGTAAGCTGGCTGGTGCTGTCTTATCCTTTCTGCTTCGCTTCTAAGCATGAGGTCCTGTACCCCTGCCTAAGCATTAATGGTCTTTTTGGAGACAAGACCCTCAGGTTGGTGGGTGTAGTAGAGCAGAGCTTACGCCTTGAGCTAGAGGAAACAACAGATCAACAGAAAGGAGCCGACTACCAAGCCTGGATCCCAGCTCAAGCCTACTGGTGTTGAATTTGAGGCCTGGGCTGTCTGCAGAAGCAAAGGCTGCTCAGCACATGTGGCTCCAGCCGCTTGTTTCGGACACCACTGCCAGTGCAAGCAGGTCAGAGCCTGTGTTCAGACAGGTCCCACCGAAGGGCCGGTTCACCTCGGGGAAATCAATGAGATTCTTCTACCGATTCCCACCCATTTTACCGCTGGCCCTAAGTCTCCCACCCTCCGTCTCCTTCCTTTAGCTCCACACGATGCTCCCCTATCCCACCCTTGGCTAACAGATGGGAGACTTTAAGGACATGATCTGCAGTTGTAAGTGACTGTCTTGACAGCGAGTGTTTTCAGGATCCAGATTTAACAGTTTGAGAACAAATATCCTGCTCTTCCGATCTTTTGTTGAGCTCAGCAGCATCTCCACAGCAGAAGAGCAGAATGCCAAAGGGGCAATTAAATAGCATTGCCCAGAAACGATAGCCCCACTGTGCCACACACTGTGCACTCTTCATGCAATGACAGTTCAAACGAGGACACTCACTGGCAAGGAAGACTAAACACCACATTTCTGACGACAGATTTCCTTATGGAGCTTCTACTGGACTGCTGGTAAAAGAAAGCAGAAAGTCCAGTGGAGATCCTTCGGCGCAGCTGCATGCTTGGCACTAGGTGTCAGAGTTTTCCTGGTATGTATGGGTTACTTGAAACAATGCACTTTCATTTTATCTGCATCTTGCTTTTTTATGATTATTATTCTGCTGTAGCATGAATGCCTCCAAGAAGAGGAAGTTTCAATTAGGATGCCAAAACCCTAAGCTGTAGTTTTATGGCCTCAAATTAACATATAGAGATTCGCTCCAGGTACCGTAACAAAATCAACATCCAGCCATGCTATTTGATTACATGAGCTGATAAAGAATTTATGGAACATAGCACAGGAAGCTCTCTCTTTACTGGCTGCCATTCCGCAGGGCAGCGCCCCTCGCAAGGAAATGATGGGGGCCAGTGGCAGAGCAGATAAAACGCACTAGGCTGGATCCTCAGCTGGCGTAAATCAGCCATGCTTCACTGACTGGGTCATTGCTTGAGCCGTGCCGGGCTATGGAGCTGGCTGGAACACTCTAGACTTGCCGGCCACCCTTGGCTCATGCAACAATTCATTCCCCTTTCACCATTTACTGTTTTTGGCAAAATTACATGCTAACCTACAAGGCCTATGGTTTCCCAGCTGTACCCTTCTTCTGCCATCATCATCTCCGTTGGTAAACTACCTCAACAGGCAGTCTTCTGTGTGTGTATTTGTAAAGTACATGAGAATTCTTCTCAAGGTATCTGAGGAAAAGGGATGAACTGCCAGCATCTGATCTCATCTGTTTATTAAGAGATTGGGTAAATCAATGAACACTTAATGCCAGCTTCCCCCATTTTCAGGTGAGCCCTGAACTATATGGACTACTTCTAGCGGTAAGCAGCCCGTTCCGTCTCCAAATGCACTCAGCTCTGGGCTTTTGCAGACTGAAAGATGCAATGGGACTGTCAAAGTGAGACCTGGATTATCTTCTCAGTTCAACAGACAACTACTCAAAGCGGATAGTGTCTTTGGGCTGTCGTTCATTGGGGAACTGAGCACCGTGGCTTATTAAGGCATGGCCACAGCTGACTAGTTAGTGGCAGGACTACCACTTGCTAAGCAGAGCTCACTTTGGCTGGGTTCAAAGCTACGCAAACAAACCTGCAGAACCAAAAAGACAGTTATACTGCAGTCAGTGGCCAAACTGGCTTGAACGGAGTTGGAATACAGTGTTCAGCACAGATAGTGATTCGGGGCTGCATTTCATTTTTGAGAGATAGGACAGTTGCAAACACAAACCCCAAAGCATTCTGAAGGGCATTCCTCAGAGATGTTCTGCATTATTATAAATTACACAGCCTCTTAAGAAGAAAAATGTTTGGCTAAATTCCTAGTCCTAGTTTGAAAGGAAGCTGCTCCTGCAGTGTAAGATCCCACTCAACTATCATCCAGAGCCAGAAACACAATTCTCCTTAGCTCCACAGAGTTCACTGAACTTCTTCACTCTCCAGTATAGCAACTCAAAGCCCGCCCGAGCTGTGAACTTTCAGATTTTCACCCATCCATACAAACTATCTTGAATTAATAAGTGCCAGTGATGTGCCAGCAGATGAATTCAAAAGTCCAAAATCAAAATCTTTGTCTGGAAAAAAAGAAAAAAAAAAACACAAAGAAAAGAAAAAAAAGACAAGACTTTTGAGCCCCCCACCATTAACTTCTTCACTCTGTCAGTAACGGTCAGGATATTGCAAGCAGCTGCTCGGGGAAAATTCTGTGCGCTGAACTCGCAAAGCCCCACAAGGTAGCAGCTTCCTGCTTTTCTGTTAGCCTCAGTTAATCACACAAAATAAAAATAAAAAAATAATTTTAAAAAGATTTCCAAAGATGCCCATTTCTATCCTTACAAACAGTGCACTGGTACCCTCTACTGGTAATGGTTTGTCATGGCAGAAGGATGGGCATTGCATTAGCACTAATGAGAGTTGCATCAAGGTTGTAACACCTTTTAAGTTTAATTTTGTGCAAGCATATATTACTTTACACATCATAACACAATGAGTATCTTTATCAGGATAGAGAGAATCCCTAGATTCCTGTTGAATAAGGAAGACAGCCTGATTTTGGATCAAACCTGCATGGAAATGAGTTTGTCAGATTCCAAATCTCCCAATGAAGCATCACGGATGTTCTGCAGCCCCATCACAGAAAACTGTCTAGTTTCAGACCTTAGGTCTACCCTGCTAACCTGGAGCAGCATCACCAATACCCAGACCATCCCTTACCGATGTTTATCTAAACCATTCCTAAAATCTCTGGTGACAGACATTCCACAACCTCCTTGGACAATGTGTCCTCACGTTATGACAGAATTCCTATTGCTTTTCATCAAATGATTGATTCTTGATCAAATGAGAAGTGCTCTTGGCAAACTAATGTGGAATAATTCCCAGACTGACATTTTATCCATTGTATAAGCAACAGGGTGAGCCTCATCTGGATAGCTTACCCATCGTGGATCTCAGTACCTGCCCAGAAATCCAAACTCCAGACAGATCAGTGCCCCTTTACACCGCATGCTTGCCATCAGACATAGCAGACAACACCAGCTATAAACCACAGTTAGCATTTCTCCTTCCTATTAAGCTTTTCCTTGCTTTAATCATTATGTCTTTTGTAGTAACAAGATCCGATTCCAGGTCTCCATTTACCTTCTGGATGTAGTAAGAAAAGTCTTAAAATGAAAGAAAGAAAACACCTTCAGAAACGCATGTGAGCTAGCTATTATTTATTGTAATGTATATCAGGGAATGGAAGTATGATAATCTGAAAAAAAAAAAATCTCAAATTGAACCTAAATTTTCCATTAAATCATCAGAAAGTTTCTGCCAAAAAGCAAACAAAGAAAAAAAAAAAAAGAGAGAGAAAGTAATTTCGTTTTTCTTATAAGCTTCAGAACCACTTAAGACCTTCACAGTTAACGCTATTTGGGAAGACAAGCTCAGCCCTCAGCTGTGAGCCTAGCCTAAAATGCAAAAGCCCTACCTGGAGTAACAGGTAACAGCACCATCAGCGAGGCTGAACGCCTGCTCTGAAACACACCCACGTGTGGCTGCAGCAGCACGCGCAGCACTGCCCACCGAGCCGGCCGCGCGGCACCTGCAGAGCCGAGGCCAGCCTTGGCTAGCGCGGCATCGTCCACGGGGCATCGCTGGCCTGCGGAGCAGCGCCGACGCAGCGTCGCTTGAAGCGGGGACCGACCGACACTGCGGGGACTGCAAGCGGAATCAAATCAAGCCACAGCAAAGAGGGCCTAGAAACAACAGGATGAAGCGAGGATTGTTATCAAAACTAGCCTCATGACGCTTTGGTTGATCATGCTGGAATTTCATCTTTCCTAGTGCCTATTTAACATAACTATTTGCTGCCAGACATGGAAGAGAAGGGCGGTTCCGCTCGGAACACTGACAGAGCCTTCTGCAGAAACGCCTGCTCGTAAAACGAAGCACAGACAGCTGAAGCATGAGCGTGTGCACACACGTGCGCGTGTGCACGTGTCCGTGTTCTCCACATTGCCCAAGTACAAGCACGGTGCTGCACCAGGGACTAGCACTGAAAAAACATGCTCATCTGACTTCATTAATCTAACTCTTGCTCATGTATCAAAGTGCAGCACGTTTTCTTGTAAAAATGATTAAGCTGCTAATTAAGCTGTTTATAACTTGTTTCCCTGGTTGCTAATGATAATTAACATGCAAATTAGCTGAGGGAAGAGAGGCACAGGGGTCCTCAGTTCATTACCAAGTTAATTACTGTTTGCATACTTAAACATAACAGTTATAAATGGTGGCATTTAATGTAATGGCCAAGATGATAATTATACCAACGACATTTTGAAAAGTCATTTCACCGTGTGCTATTTTTCTGGGTGATTAATGTTTCCACGGCTAGTTGATAAACTTAGTTCAAACCAGTCAGTATGAGTTGGAAACTTCGTGTAACCAAGTAAGTTACCCCATAATGTTTTCTTTTCCCTGTTTGTTTGTAAAGCGGGTAAGGAATGAGAGGAAACAAAAGCAGTAAGTTTCAATATTAACAGAGGAGGAACAAAGTGGGCTGGTTAACACTGTTCAGTTTGAGTTGACAGTATATCCACTGAGATGTTGCAACAGCTTCCTTTTTTATACCTCATGGTTTGTTATTCTTCATGTTACAGCAGTGCTGGGAGATCCCTTTGGAGATTCAGCCCATCATACCAGGCACTATCCTTGGCCTCAAAAGCTTATATCCTAAATAAACATGGCACACAACATACCACAAAACCAAAATTTGATAACGGACATTTTGCACTAGGAAGAGTGGAAGCAGAGCGCATGATTTTTTTTTTTTTTTTTGCCGCCACTTGCTTGGCGTATTGAGGACTTTGTTCAAGCGAACCTGTTCCAACAACTTCCTCACTGGACACAAAGGTGCTGAGCTAGTTGAAAAAAATCAGCCTGGCTGGCTAACTATTAGGGTGCAAGAGATGTGAAGTCTAGGATGTTGTGTTTTGTCTAGTGTTTGTCTAGTGTTTTGCTATTCAGAGGCTAGCCTTGCTCCCCGATTATACGTGGCACAACTGATTTCAGCAGTCTCCATCTAGAAAATTTTGTACTTGCAAAGCTAGGCTGGGAAATGCTGTTGAAATAACTCAGAGCAGGAAATTTCAGTTAGAAATTTCTACCCTTGAGCCTTTGTATCAGGGGATGTGGCATCAGAGGGGAACACAGGTGTTGCCTCGGGAACACAGATGATACTTCACTAAGGGGTACACTTGGTACGCATACTCTGGAAGTGGACTACTGCACGTGATCTAACTGCTTTAAGGGAATTTTTCCTTCTCAGGTCTCAGACAATGCAATGTTTGGCTTGTCCTTTTCAGTTAAGACAACTGTTTTTCAGTTGAACACAAGCTTATTAAAAGGTAATTACTGCTGAGGGTCATACACATCATACCTACAGGAGCAGACAAGGAAAACACGAACCTTGCAGAAGACTGAACCCCTCACAGGTATTCAAGAGCCACATGCAGTTGCAGGAACTAGGCAAGGCCATTACTTTAAAGTTACTATTACTCCTTGGAAACACTTCATTCACATCATGGACCTTTTGTTCAAAATCAAGCACACCTATCTGTCCCCAGAGGAAGCAGATCCACTTCACTACCTCATACAGAGAGCTGCTTCGGGACTCCCAACACAAGGAGAACCGATGAAACTATGCGATTGCACTGCTGAATCCCACAGTTAAATCATAGACAATAACTGAGACAGCAAAGTATGTGTGTGGTGACCTCAGGGTGTTTTCTGCTGTTACTGCTTTAATCTCTAGAATATAAACAAAGGGATTATTTCTTTCTCTAACAGAGCAACAACCTTTTTCTTGTAATCTTGCTCAAGTGCATCTTAATCCTGCTTTTTATCAAGGAGCCCTGCAATCCTTTGCATTATCACTCTCGTTGGAGTGAACATAGATGAAAATAGTCCAGGGCATAAAGAGATCACGTTAGCTTTCTGTGACCATATATCTTTATGCACTCAGAGAGCGCTAGGATGTTTAATGTATCAACACATTTATATTTAAGCCCTGCAAAGCCAAGTGAAAAGTTAGGATAGGCACTCCTCAAGGCCCTACCGAGAAGCATGAGCAAAGGGGTAAATTTTGTAATACTCAATCAGATCCAGAGTAATTGGGTCAGACTATAAAATGACAGGGCTAAAACTTCTTCTCTGACCTATGCCACCTTTCACCCATGTGTTTCAGACCTCTTTATAAACACCGATTTAATCACCTTATATTTTTCCTAGGATGTGTTATACTTCTGTGATTATCTGGGGTGCAGAAAGGTTTGTACAATACGCTAGACTGCTGTTTGGTCAAAGAACAGCATATAAAAGGCTGACTGAGAACGCAAACATCCTGAAAAGAAACGTTTCATGTACTCTTTCCTACTAGACAATGTTAGGAAGTAGATCTGTCAATAACAAAGCTTAGAGGTCTGCATTTGAAATTGCTGTTCTAACCCAAAGGAATAGCAGCAGCTGTGGTCATGGGGATACAGTGCCAGGGTTGCAGATTTCCTTCACAAGAGAAGAATATCCTAACTCAGTTTGACAACAGTTACCAGCAGTCTAACTCTCCCGGCAGACTGCGGGTGTGGAACTAAATATGCCTGGGGATGAAATTTCATCGTGTGGCTTAGCAGCTTAGTACATCACCAGAGCTTCTGGACTTCAGCATTGAGGGCATTCAGTCACCCAGTCTGTATAATTTAGTGCAAGCCATCTTCATTCCCTAGCTTGCATGCTTACACCAGCCTAAATGAGAGCACAATTCGGCATCTGCTCCCCAACCCAGGTAGAGCTCAGAGTGAACAATGTTAGTCAAATAAATCAAGGATTTTTTAAGTTACTAATGCCCTCACCCCATTACATTCCTTTCTATCAAAGAAAGTTCATTCTCTTCTTTTTTAAGCCAAATTTTCTGTAGCAAATACACATATTACTGGTTTCTCACCCTCGCTCCCAGCTACACCTAGCATTTAAAAGCCCTGAAGGAATGGACTTGTTACATGCACCGCAGGCACTGAGAGCCTTTAAAAGAAGTACGTGCAAGATTTCTCAGCCACGTCTCTTTGAAAAAAGTTATTTCAGACATGTGTTAGAGCATCTCTTGCTTTGCAAAGCCCTCCACTTGTTGTGCTGTTTACTCCCCACCCACCTCCCTTTAAAAATTTATCAGTAATCAGAGACATCATGAGGAGCTACTGTAGTATACTTAATATTTAATGAGTGTGTAGCATACTTAATATTTAATGTTTAGATAAACATCTCCACACTTCCCCCCCCCCCACCCTGCATTTTTATGATCCTAGAAACGGGGCTGGCCCTATCTACCCCCCTACAAGACAAACAGCAAATTGTCTGGTGGCTTGAGAAAGATTTTAGGAGCCAGGGCCTCTAAGTCACATTGCTGGTTCCGCCACTTACAACAGGTTTTCATACTGGGCTCTATTCACACACCTCAGGTATCATACCTGGCCACAGACCTTTCCACCAGAAAAATACTCTCTTTTTCCATCATCATTGAGCTCTTGTAGATGCTGTTCCTCCTACTCCTTTAAGGACCAAAGTTAGGAACTGCAATTAATCTCAGCTGAAGTTTGATGCACAACTTAAAATTGGCTGTATTCATACCACCTGCTATGTAACCCTCAGTCAACAAAATTATTTCTTTATGTTGCAGCTACCTTTCTGGCCAACCATACAGGCTTTAACAACATCCCTTAAACCATCCACATATAGCAGTGAGCACACTGGATCCTTAACCAAACTGGAACTCTATGCTAGAAATGATGAATGGAGGATACTGGCATCCTCCATGTTCTTTGTATCTACAAGGCAAAATGTGGCTGCAAGCAACTTCCACACCACTCAGTCATGCAGCAAAGTCAAATTATGGGTAATGATTTTTGCAGCCTGGACCACAATCCATTGAAGGCACCGGTCTCATTTTTATTCCCACAAGCTGTGCTTGAACCCCAGTGGAGGGGCAAAGAAGCACACACGTTTGATCAACCCAGCTCCTTTTAATGTGATTTCTATTTCAGAACCATTTCTTTTTATGCCCTCGAGTCTTTCTTGGCAATATCACCTGTGGCCTAATGTGACAGCAATGCTAAATTATATCTGGATGGCTAATTAGGGTAATTAAAGTGAAAGTAATCAAATCAAAGTAATGGGCAAACTCTTAATAAAATGGCAAAAAATCTCTATTAATCATAGAGGTTTCCTTTTTTCTTCTTTTGAATGTCAAAGAACACGGATAAGGAAAAAGCCAGACTTCAGAAATGGCCCCGGCTTAAAGGAACATCATCGGCCAAAACACTCCTGAAAAGGTGACTGATTTACTGCTACAACCACTTTTTGTTACTGAAAAATACGGTTAAAAACGTAGGCCGTGCCACAGAGCGTTTGCTGCTTTGGGCAACGAATTCGCCTTACCTCGCCCGCCGAGGCTCAAGGGACCCGCGTTTCCCGCCCTAATGGCCTCTTCCATAGACTCAAGGAATCATGGAATGGTTTGGGCTGGAAGGGCCCTTCAGAGCCCACCCAGCCCAGCCCCTGCAGCGACAGGGACAGCTTTAACCAGCCCAGGGTGCTCACAGCCCCGTCCAGCCTGGCCTGGGATGTTGCCAGGGATGGGGCCTCCACCGCCTCTCTGGGCAACCCCTTCCAGCGCTTCGCCACCCTCAGTGTCAAACATTTTCGTTCCGCGGCCACCCCTGCCAGCGCCCTGCCCTGGAGGGGCCGGGAAAGCCGCTCGCCACGTCAAGGCCGCCCGTCCCGAAGCGCCCGGCGGAGCCCGCCAGGCCGCAGGGGCCGCAGCGGGGCGGGAGCAGCCGCCCGGGCCCCCTGCAGCCGCCCGCGGTGCCGGCAGGCAGGCGGCACGGCTCCCCGCCGCCGCGCAGGCCTGAGGGCGGCCCGCCCGCGGAGCCGGGGCCGTGCTTGCGGTCTCCAGGCAACGGGGCGCCCGGCGCTGCTCTGCGGCCCGGCCCGGCCGCAGCCGCCTCGCCTCACCTCACCTCACCTCACCTCAGCTCAGCTCGCCTCAGGAGCTCCCCGGCGGGAGCGGGCCGCGCTGGGGCCCATCGCGGGGCGGCGGCGGCTCCAGGCCCGCCCGGCAGCTCCCGCCGACGCCCGCCCTCAGGTATTTGTGCTCTCGGCCCGGCGCGCAGCCTCGCCCCGCCCGGGGTCCCCAGCGCGGCCCGCAGCGGGAGCGCTGCACCGCAGGCGTGCGGGGCCGAGGGACGGGCTCCGGGGCTCGGGTCCTTGCACGAAACCGCGCCTTTCCCGCCGACTCCTGCGGTGGAAACGGGGAGAAGGGGCGCATTTCCTTCTCCCTTTCCTGCCTCCCCAAGGCAAAGGCGGAAAGCGAAGTACCAAGGTGCTCTTCTGTCTCCTCCTTGTCCACCACCAGCACTGGCACACCATCTGATGATTAAAAACTTATCAAACTGACATCTCAGCCCGGGAGGACAAAGCCCGGTCGGCCCCCCAGCCCCACATCCTGGGCAGTCAATGGGATAGGGAACGCTGACAAGGTTGTGCGGCTGCTTTCTGGCCGACGTTACCTGGCTGTGGGCTGAGAACCTCTGTAGTGTTTCTACTCATGGCTTTGCTCCCTGGGAATCCTGTCAGTGACAAAAACGCTGGCTTTTCACAGGACCTCGGCTTGCTTGTGTCTGTCAGTTGGAAAGCTGCCCCCCAAGTGAAAACACCCTGTGCTCCGCAGCCCCTCACGTTGCTGATTTTCTGTTTTACAGGCACAAGCCACGTTACATGTGTCATGCTGCTCGGCAAAGATACAAGCGCAGAAAATGTCACCTCAGGAGCTTGCTGCACTGCTCTGCAAAGAAGCGGACCACCATCTTGCCCAGCAAGAGTTCCCAATGGCCACTGCTTTCTACATGGCTGCCTTCAGCTGCAGTGCCCCCACGGCGGTACAGAAAGTGAACTCCTTGGACAAAGGGCTCTGGGAGAAAGTGATAGCCACTCTGGAGATGTGGTGCAAAGGCAAGAATCAGATTCCCAAGATCCAGAGCAAGAACGTGGCTGTTGTCTCCCTCAGTGTGGGAATAGCTGCCATCTTTCTCTCCACCCTAAGTCCCAACAATGTGGCATCCTCAGTATATAAACTGGAGACCCTGCTCAGGCGAGGATGCTTGGAGGAGGTGGTGAGTAAATGCAATACCCTGCTCAAGGCTAACCCAAAGTATGCAGTGGAACTGCTGCTGCTGAGGGCGTTGGCATGGGTGCTGTCGGGGAGGCAAGTTACGAAGGGAGTTGCAGACTATATCCAAGCCTTTGTCATGCATCGGGCTGAGGCAGTGGCCTATGTGTGCACTAGGCAAAGGGAACACCTGCCTCAGGTCATCCAGGCCTTCTCTAGTTATCTCTCAACATATCAGAACGAAAGCCCAGACTGCAGTTCCTTGGACCAGTGGCTGGGCAACTGCTATGACTTCCTGTCTGCAGTGGCACCGGATGATATCTGGGTTTGCAGGGTGCAGGCAGCTTACCTCTTTCAGAAAAGGAAATTTGAGGAGTGTGTGGCAGTTTGTAGCAACGCCCTCAAGGGCTTCTCAGCTGATAATAATCTCAGAGATGAGAAAGCTTTGGGTCTGCTCTTGGAACGGGCTGCTGCGTATTTCTTCTTGGGTGGACGGATGCCAGAAATGATGCAGGATTTAGCAGAAGCCTTTGCAGCAGCCCCTGCCCAGGCAATGAAACACTTCGAAGAGCTTTTCTCACCACATGACACTGAGAGGATAGAAGAAGAGGCTAGAACTCTTCTGGAGCTGAAGTTTGCAGCATACAGGGAGGCTGTGCGTACTCGGACTGAACTCAGAGGCAATCATGGTACTGAACTGCTCCCTTCTGTCATCCAGACAGTCCAGTTCCTCCTTCAGATCTCCCCAGGGTCCAAACGTGAGCTCAGTGTTCGGCTAGCAGACTGCCATCTCCTGCATGGACACATCAGAACTGCCTTGGATATCTGTGACCACCTCTTGGCAGCAGAGCAGAAAACTTACTACAATACTCTCTTAGCATTGCGAGGGTTCTGCTTCCTCCACACTCATGACCATCAGCAAGCCCTGCAGGACTTCCAAAAGGTCATTGAGCATGATTTCCCACACCCTAGCAGCTGTATTAAAGCCTTGTGTGGGCGTGGACTTATCCGGATTTCTGGTGGCAGCCATTACTTGACAGCCCTGGATTATATCACAGCTTGCCAGTTAAAGCTGGAAGAAACCATCTTCACAAGCAAGTCCTATGTGCCGTGGAACCAAAGAGGACTGCTGCTAAAAGTTCTCCAGGAAGAAGGACAGAAGATGCTCCAGAAGAAGAGGTACCCAGGAGGCAGTTCAGCCTGTGGGCAGAGAAAAAAAACAGGGCTTTCTAACAGAAAGGGAGTGGCTTGAGTAGTAGAGAGGGTACTTGCTTCAGATAACTAGGAGTAGGATATAGACCTTTTTAAAGATCCTAATTAACATAACAGGTTGAAATAAAACTGCATAGGTGTGGTTATTCCAGCAAAATATTGTTTTGCTGGTATGTCAGAATGCAGTAGGATCCACGTAGCCAAATCAGCCCAATCTTTCTACGGCAGTTAATCCATGATACACCAGTTGGCCTAAGCTAGGAGTAAGCAAGACGCTAGAGGGAATATGACAAGAGATTTCTCCTCTAAAGGAGTAGATACACCCATAATAAAACAGATTCACTGGTGCTAGCTGGCTCCTTTCACTCTCAGCTCTGAACTGAGGGATTTGGTGGGCTGTGAAGTACCAAGCCCGTAGAAAGTGTCCTTCCAAGACGGAGCTGAGGTGCTACTATGCACGTACTTGGTGCTGGCAATCCAAATTCTTTTTTCCGTGTTAACTGTATTAATGTCATATTTAAGGCTGGGAGATCTGAGACAGGAACACCAAACTATTCCAGCTAAATCCATTAAAACCTGAGTTTGAAGGTATAACAAGGTATAACAGAGGGACTCTGAGGTTTTAATACTTAAAATCATCTCTCTAAATATCAGAAAAGATTGCTCATCAAAGTAGTATCTTTATTAGGTTTTTTTATTTCTTCCAACATAAACCAAGCTACTATTTAACTCTGAAAGTTTCAGTGTTTCAAAGTTTTGTCTGATGCCACCCCAGGAAAAGTCTTCCATTTTCTCCCAAACTGAATTTTTTATGTTACTTTCTCAGGTTTTCCTCATGTGAAATACTAGTATTTCAGGGGAAAACTTGAAAATTTGAAGTGGGAAATAGCATGTGAAAGTTCATCTCAGGTGGCTGCTCTTTCCAACTGATACCCACATTATTTAGTCTCTTAATAATTTCAGTACTACGATGGCCTTTTTCCTCAGTTGCGTGATGCCTATTTCATACCCAGTACTTGGGGCCTGCACTCCAGTGGTATAACTGAAGGACAGAAAAATGTGCTAACGCATTCATTGTTGCACTGGCAGATCAGGGCACAAACACAAGCCCCCTTAGACACAGGTCACTGCTTCTGGAACAAGAAGCTACCTATTAACAGCGTTCTTCTGAGTCCATGCAAATTTTAACACACAGCTCTTCGTGAGAAATGGCAATTTTTTTTTTTCACCATTACTTTTTCCTTTTCCCATTGTGGCATCAGCTGCAACCACAGATACGAATCATTATTTGTTAACCTTTCTTTAGAGCCACAACTGCTTAAGAACATGTTTTTATAAAGAGGGATTATGATTATGGAATTAAGTGGCAGAAATATCTATGGTGCTGGATACGGTAAAATGTAACATCCATTTTTATATCAGACTGATAAGCTGCTTCTTAGCTTCCAGGTGAGGCAAAGAGGCTCTGTTACTCTCATTAACATTTTTTCCTTGAATGTGGTCTTTTCCTTTTTTTTTTTTTTTCCCTCCAGAGATGCCCCTGGGGTTTACCAGCTGGCTTCTCTGTTGGTGGAGCTGGACACTTCCGATGAAGCATCGCGGATCCTTTGTGCTGATGCCCTGTACCAGATGGGCTGTGTAGAAGAAGCTCACAAGCTCCTCTTACTCGCGCTCTCAGGAAATCCACAAAGGTCTCCCATCCTGGCTAGACTTGCACTTCTGCAGTTGAAGAAAGGTTTCATGTATGATGGCAACCAGGTAAGGAGCACCTGGCTAGCAGAGAGGGTGGGAGAGTCATCAGTGATGGTGAAGAGGGTTAACAACCCTTTTGGCTGATACAGAAGATGCATAGTAGAACTTCAGAGCGACTACTTTAGAGACACGCGCTTGCCAGAGGGTGTTCCAAGGGCTTTCAGTTTCCCAGCACAGCCCTCTGCTCATCTCGTGCTCCTCAGCATTACAAGACAACTGTAAGGCTCTGGCACTGTGAGGCCACCTCATCGCGTGGTGCAAAGTTGGAACTCACCCCATCACACAACCTGTGGTGGGTTTTCCAGTGGGGCTGCACCTGCCCCATCCGGTGCTTCAAGACATGTCTCAGGAATGGTGGTAAACTGATAAATACAGGCCTCGTGAGACTCTGTCTGTAGCACAGGCCACACAAGGACTCCTAGCTGAATACAGCCCATTCATCACATGCTATTTAATGGCACTTTTCATCAGAGACTTTGAACTAGGCAGAGCGCGACTGAGCATCCCGCCCCTGGTAACAATATTGATGGGATTGGTAATTTTCCCCTAGAGAAAAGGCAGCAGAACTCCTACCTAACTGATTATCCTAATGAAGCGTTGTAGGAGGGGGTGGGGAAAGAAACAAAACCAGCATTTCAAATATAAGTCTGTAGTTTTCGTTCTTTAGTGGCTAATGACTCGTGCTTGAAACCATGAAAGAGATTCCAACACGTTGATTGTCCTACCAAGGATTACAAAGCTGCATTACCAGGTTCTGCCATCAGAGGGAACTATTGCATTTTTAAAAATCCCATATAAATTCTATGAGCAATAAAGAGAAATGTTTTATTGTCACCACTTCACTACTCCCTACAAAAAATAAAAGCTTTGTATAATTTTCTGACTTTGGGAAGGCTATTAATGACTGACATGAGTTCATATGTTGCCCTTGGAAGTTGGATTCCTATCTGCAGCTTCTGCTACAAGTTCTAGGTGGAACATAGGTGTCACCGAAAACTTATCTTCAAAATGTTTTTATCCCACCTGCCTGTCAGCACCCAGACACTTGTATCTATTAATAAAAATAGAGAAAGTAATAAGTTCAATGGATGTGCCTGGGGCATCAAGATAACTTTTTTCTTGTCCTGGCTTCTCTGGCTCAGATTTGAATGTTGAGTACCTGCTAAGCACATTTGCTTTACCGGAGGAAACACTTTTTGATTCTTTTCCTCTATGAAACATAGTAAAAAAGTGCTTGGTGGTTTTCACTCTAGTGAATCGTGGAAAAGATACTATATGTCAGGCAAGATTCTTTTCCAGGAGGACAGTAGTTTGTGGATTTGAATCCATACTTTTCCCAGATTCCCAACAGCAATACTAAAAGAAAGGCACAGCACTTCACTGATTTTCCATTAATTCACTGGTACCCATTTTACAGTCAAAGGGGGTCACTGGAATCTTTCTTTTCCACAGAAGCTTTCTGTCATTGGAGCAATCATCCCATGGTTCAGCTGTATTTATAAAAACAGTTAACTGCCAGTCTGGAGCAGATGCTGCCCAAAGTAAGCAAAGCAGAATTAGTATTTCCCCAGCATGATTTCCACAGCTGCAGTGGTGGTGAGAAAAGATAAGAAGTAATGTTTTCTCCAACATGCATTTACACTAGGGCCAGCTGAGAAGTTAAATAAAAATGATTCACGGTCCTTGGCGACCGTGGCTGGCTGAAGCCCCAGTGAAACGTGGGGAAGCACTGGGTAAGAGCATACTTGTCTCATCAGGCAGTAATATTTCCAGCTTTAGCATGACTTAATTTATCTTTTCATGCCAATCTTTCTCTTCTGCCATTTCCTCTCACATTGTTAAGCTGCTAAAGAAAGTGATCAGAATTGGAGATACGTCCTGCCTCCTGCCAATCATGGATATTTTCAAAGATGAAGACCGGAAGTTGATGCAAACTCATTGCCATTTCAGAGCACTGACCATCTTGAAGGACAAACAGGATGCTGCTGACATCAAAGAGGCCATTGCCTACCTTTCCTTTGCCATCATTGCTTCAGGTAGGGTTGTCAAGATACTGACAGGAGATTTACTTCTATGGGAAATCAGATCAGTGGGTAGGCAAGCATATCCAACCAATTCTCGTCTGTCATTTCCCCAATGAGAAGACTGAAACAGTAGACTTACAAAGGCAGGTGAAGAGCAGGATAAAATTTGTTTAAAGTAGCAACTCATCCAGACCATGAAATAGTGCAGTTAAACAATGGCTGCAGTTCTTACTGTGCCATAAGTAGCTTGTGAACTCCTTGAAATGGGTTGCAAGGGTCCAGTTCAGTTCTACAGGGTCATCAGCCCCTTTTCTTCACCTGCCCAGCATGTGATTTTGTTCTGTTGTTTAGCACATGAAATCTTTCTGGAGCACAGCTGAGGATTACTTTAAATTGCATTGTTCACAGGCCAGAAGTTAAGTTCAAGTGTAAACCACCCTTACTGGGTCATACCAACACAAAGAACCCACAATTCCTTCATAACTTGGAAAAGATCTTTAACATCCTAAGCCCATCTATTTCCATCTGGTGGTTTGAAAATTCCAGTCTAATAATTTCCCTGTTTTTCCTGCTCCAGAAAAGTAATGTGCAGACTGTACAGGAAACACAATGTATGTCTTCCTTACACTTCAGAGTCTTCTGTTACGGTAGATCTGCTACCAAACGTCAGACTGCAATTACTATTCGGTTGCTGTAGGTTGCTTCTGAGTAATTGGTCTGGACAAATTGATCTGTAACCATAATTTTTTTCATACGTATGGTCACAGATATTCTCACAAGTACAGCTGTGCTGTTGAACAAACTACATGTTTTAATGTTAGCAGTGCTATCTTCTCAGAGCTATTAGATTATTTTCCTTTTTATGTGCCTTGCTTTCCTTCTTTACTGTGGTTTAAAAAAAGACCCTTTTAGGATAAGCAGTGTAATGCTGTTCTTCCATTAGTAAAGCAAAAGTAGAATGGAGTGGGGATTCTTCCGTACTTAATGTAGGGAGGCTGTTTTATCACAGCAACAGATACATGCTCAAAGTACAGGGAAAAGTCTCAAGGATATCCTACAGAATTACTTTTCCTTCCATAAAACTTGATTTTTCAGTAACCCTGCACACAGGTGGCTGAGGTAAGCCTGCAGCCTGGTAATGTCAAGAGAAGCCAGGGATCTTTGATCCTGTTGTCCAACTGCTAGGTTGGATGACCATATATTTGGAAATGTTTCCCCAGAAAATTAAACTTGATCTAGAAAGAGATGAGAGCTTCTTTGAAAATACAACATAATTGTTTCTTAAAGAGTATCAAAGCCAAACTTGTGAAAAATGAGAGGGGAATTTGGTCCCTGTGAGCAATTAGTCCTTGAAAGAGTGTGAATGAGGGGACACAACAAAATCTTCTAGATGAAGGAAATCCCCCTTTCAGAAGAAGGAAGCAGCCTTCATCCTATTTGTTTGTGTAACTTTTAGAGGAGATGCTAGCTGGTAAGTAATTTGGAAAAGCTACTGAAACAGAGCCAGCTTCAGCCCATTTTAGACGAGCAGTGTAGAAGTAGAAGGCTCCCCTCTTTCAGGCTTTGTTACATCAGTTAGTACCCCGAAAACCTTCCTACCAATGAAACTTATTTTGTACCTCCTGTTTCATTAGAATGAACATGCTGTAAATACAGTCATTGCAGCAAACAACATGCCTTCTTGTTCCAAGACCCATGAATGCGTAGTTCCAGTGCAAAAGAATGAATGCACCTACTTACATGCATCATTATCCTAGCTTTTCCTAAGAAGAGAGATCAGGCCAACATGGAAATGCTTCTGGCATGTTCCAAGTAAAACCATATTTGTATGGAAATCTGCCTTTTACTCTGAGCAAATATTATGACAGCAGCATTGAGAAGAAGAGAGATTGGTTTATGAAAATGGAAAAAAAACCTGTTAATTGCTTTGAGACGGTTCCATTTCACAACACATGCATTCCAGCTTGTCAACTCCCCACCTGCTAGAACAGATGCTTGTTAAGAAATAGATATTGTCTTTATGGGAGCCAATTGATAGAGCTCCAGAGCAATAATAACCTTTGGTACAGAAATTTTGGAGCATATCAGGAGGGAGAAGAAGCCTCATTACTGTAAAAGAATTGCTAGGAGCCTGTCTGCTGGCTCATCTCTGCAGGCAGCTGTGCAAGACTGCATTTGCTGACCTCGCTATGAAAAAATATTTACGGTGGCACTGATGATTCATCACCCAATATTGGGATGCCACAGTTATTGATTGCAACCCTGGGCAAATTAAGATCCTTATCAAAATTGCCTTGAAAGGAAGGAGCGTGTGGATGGCAGAAAGATACATGCTCTGCAACCAGTGAATGAATGGACCGTGACTTTCATTGTCAACTGTATGTGTTTATTTGGGCAGCACTTACTTGAAAGCAGAGAAAAAAGAATCTTAGTGTCAGAAATCCCAGTGCATATTACGTGTGGCAATAAATTAGTAAGTCCTGTCTGGATTACTGTTTTATCCAAAACAATGTGTACCTTCTGATTCCACTTTATTAAAACAGCCAAATGGCCTTGTGCCTCCATCCTCACATATCTTCCTCTTAGAGCCGCCTTCTCTCATTCGTGCTGCTCCTATTCCATCATACTAAAATCTCCAAGGTTTCCTTCTAATGAATTGGATCCTAATCCAGCTCAGATCCTGAGATGATGGTCATGTCATTGGTAGGTTGCCTCCACTTGTTGCACATTAATGATGTCTTTGGAGTGTGGTGGAGGGATAGATGTGGAGATATCATTCCCTTTTACAATAGCCTCATGTTCCTTTTGCTGCTTTCCAGAGCAGCATCACAATGCTGTCTTTTAGAGGTCCCCGTGAAAATGCATGGAAGACCTTAGGGCAGAATAACAAAGGCCAAAGCTTTCCAGACCTCCTCAAAAATTGATAAAAGTAGTTTCATGACAGCTGGCAAACATGGAATTTCTCTATACTGTCAGCTGGCTGAGTCTAGGTATTCCAGAGGAGGTAGAAAAAATAATTACCTGCATGGGAAGGTTGAGTGCTTAATAACTGCAGGCCACTCCTTTTGCTGCCTTTGGCTGTTCCTGAGGAGGCCCACTCTTGCTGAGACCTTGAGGCAATCAGAAAAGCAGTCATGGATATTTGAGGAGAGACAGGTTTGATTGACATGTGTATTTGTTTTTATGAGAAACTAGGAAGCTTTTGAGCTAGTTGAGCAATGTGATTTTCTGATTTTCATTCTGTTGCCTTTTCCACCCATTCAATTTTTTATTACAATGTTCTTTTGGCATGCTTAACTAGACTGAAGACTCTTTGAAGTGGGGCCTGTGTTTTTGGTGTGCCTGGCACAGTGTGGTTCCTGTTCCTGCCTGGAAAGTTAGAGTTGAATCACAGTAGGACAGTTACAGTTATAAATCAAATTGAAGCCATACAACTACTCTCAGCAAAGTGCCCCTTCTTTCTGTAAATCACTGTTAGAATTATTTTTTTTTCTCTCTGTACTATTTCCAGAACTGGTTCTCCTGTTTATAACATGCAGAATCTTTCTTTTTTGAAAAATTCATCTTAGTAGCAAAATATAGGCCCTGAAAAGGTTTTTTGCGCCTACTGCAGCCCAGACTTTTTTGTTGGTCCAGGCTTGTCTGTTTCTTGGTGGCCTGTAGAGCAAGTACGAAGATACACTGGTTTCTGCTGTCAGCCATCCATAAGTGAGAATCTTGGCTAGTTTTATGTCACAGAGAGAACGACCAGGTACACGGGTGGGTGGGCCTGCTGGCTGCGTGCGAAAGCTTTTAGGCTGACGTTGGTATTAGGTTAGCGTAACACCCAAACTACTTTGTCTCTATGTCCCAGTAATGTTTCTGTGGCTTGTGTCAAACACATTGAAATTATTCCAACCAGCCATGAAATATGTCTTTCCCAAGTTAGATGATGACATTCAAAGAAATTGAGTGTTTTTTCTGAGGTTAGATAGGAATTTTGAAGCAAAGCTAAACACTGAACTCTAGTCCTGAGCAGCAACACTGAACCACAACTCACCATTTCCCCGCAGAATGACATTGACATGTACACCGCAAGACCTAGAACATCAGAGTAGCCTTGTCTTTGTAATACACACCAGGAAACACTTTCAAGACTTTGCCAGCAAAAATTTGTTCTTTGAGAGAATTCTGCTAGCCTCAGCAGGACACTTAACTGATTCAGTACTGTATTTTGGAAACCAACCTGACATAGATTCTTTTTTTTCCTTTCAAATCAGAACTGATAGTATGCGACAGGAATTCCACTGGCAACAAAAATAAAGGAAACTACCGCTTAAGTACTCTCATTGTACGTAATCAGGTATCCTGAGGCAAAATGGAATTTTTCCATAGCTTCATATGGATATCCTTGGACATCCTCTCCAGCACCCTCCTTATTCTTCCTCCAGTCACATCTGTGGATTGCAATTCCTTACCATAGCACATTTGCCTCCATCCAGGACACCCCTCTTATTGCAGCCTCACCACAGCTCTGAGCAGCAATACTTTTCACTCCTGCAGTCACCATAACATAACACATAGGTCTACCACATCATTTTCACTTAGCCACTCTGAAGCCCTTTGGTGGGGCTTGGTGGTCAGCACACACTGGGATTTACTGCACCGTTTTAGAGCAGCAGACTTGAGAACTTTCAAGGAAGCATGGCTGCATTTCTCTCCTCCAGGTGGTTATGCTGAAGATTGCCTTCTCATCAGGGCTCAATGTTATGGGCGCCTTGGCCAGAAGAAAACTGCTATTTTTGATTACAGTGCTATCCTAAAGGATGACCCTAGGAACGTGCAAGCTCTAAGTGGACGAGGATTCATTTACCTTGCTCTGAAACAGCAGAAGGTATTATCACTATATTTATTTGCTGGTGATTTTTCTGACTGTATTAAGCAATATTAGTGTAAGGTACCACAGGCTGTCATGGACTCACTGAAATCAAAAGAGCTCCTCACAGAATTTGGTCAGTGAAGGCTCTTGTTTTGGCTGGATCTTTAAGTAGTCCACTTGACATAACTCATTTGCTTTCCCAAGTCTAGAGAGAGGAAGACTAAACCTTAATCATAGATCGTATTCAGTGTCACTACTCTGCATTGATTTGCAGTGCTGCAAACTCTCTGCTATATTTGATCTCCCATTTTCATGACATGATGTTGTGCTAGATGAAATGTAGCAACAACAAGAGGAAAAAGAAAAAACAGTTTCAAGGTTTAGCAAGTCCCTCCCCATCATCTGTGAAAAGCTCATGTGTGCAATTAGTGTTACTTTGGAGATTGCAGTATATCATCACCTGGAAATCATGTCGGATGTTTGCACGGTTTATCTGCTTCTAATATGGTCAATAGCCTTACACTTTACCTGCAGATCACACCAATCCTGCAGTGAATTGGAAATGGTACATCTCCCATTGGGTATGTGGATTCATGCTGGTTTATCCTGGCTGAGCCAAATCCTGCTTGCACTTACTCATTCACAGAATCTCTTTCTTGTTGCTGTAAGAATTTTTTTCAATTATAATCTGAGGAGTTCAAAACACTTTGCAAATAGTCATTCAAAGCTGTCTTTATGCTCTTATATCAGCTTTGCAAATGGAAAAGATGCAGCACAACGACAGGGAAGAGCAAAGAGCTTCCAAAGGTGTGCAGCTGACCTGTGGGACAGCAGAGAACTGAAAGCACCTGAAAGAACAAATTATCAATACATAGTGCTACCATTTCATTTTTTGGTCTTGTTTTTACATAGGAGGCAGTGCAAGATTTGATCTCAGCACTGAAGGTGGAGGCAGGAGTAGTGATCCCAGCAATCCTGTCTTTAAAGCATGAAGCCCAAGGGTTGATCACTCAGTGGCTTCTTCAGCATGGCAGGACTGCATTAACTGATCTTGTTGCTACTAACGACCTTTCAAAAGAAGAAACACTCAGGGATCTTCTCATGATTGCAGAAGCACTAATTAAAATTTGCAAGGATGCACAATATCACATCTTCTACACAGATGTTTTGATTGCAAATGGTAAGTTCCCATTCTTTTACGTAGCTGATCAGACTAAGTGAATGAGCAGTAAATTAAAAGAAAGTGAATGTTAAATGGCAAGCGTATTGTTGTATAGTACTTTTCAAGAGAAGTTTGCAAATATTTTGGGAAAGGGTATGAAGTAATTAATACCCTTAGATGTGGACTGTGGACAGGCTACCTAAATCCTGCTTTAGAAAGTTTTCTTGATGTCTGTTTCTCCACATGGAATGGGTTATATAGCTTGTACTGGTGTTAACCAACAGGAAGGTACGAAGAGGCCCTTGATCACCTTTGGGAAGCGTTTGGCCACTCTCTTGCTGATGATTTTGCTAGTGCAAGACTAGCTGTGCTGCAGCTGAAGAGGAGGAACGTGCCAGCGGCAGCTCACTCATTCAGCATCCTAGCTAAGAAAGATGAAAGAGAGTTGGGGTTTCTCCTGAACTTCGTAGACACTAAGCAACAGCAGCATCTTTCTCAGGTACAATCCTTTTTTGATGCCACATCTGTGGATTCAGTGGGGAAAGAAATAGGAAGCAAAATTAGGCTGCAGAGATTTTCCCTGCCTTGTCTTTAACAGAAGTGTGTGGGAAGACCATTTATCAGATGAACGAGGAACAAACTGGCTTCTTCCTCCAGCCTTCACTTCAGCCAGAACAGGGAGTTGAAGCCAAACTTCTTTCACTGCAGTGACCTTGCTTCAGTCTCTGATAATTCATAGTTACCATTTCTTACCACTTGGGGGAATTTCTTGTTGGTCTCCCTAGCACAAGACCTGTTTAATCCCAATGCTAAAATGCAGGGGATGTGAGGGGCAGCAGCTAGAGATTTAACAAGATCTTTGCTCGTATTGTACTCTGTATGAGTTACACGGTGCTCATAGCTGGCTTCTGAGGAAGGAGAATTCATGGCTTGTTCATTTTCTTGATGAAATAAAACTGAAGGTTCCAATTAGTCATGTCACATTAAATGCTTCAATCCTTTTTGCCCTTTTGTGTAACATTTAGAAATTTAAATATATTCACATTTTTATAAAATGACTAGCCTTTGAGGTTGGTATTGGTTTTCTTAGCTAAAACTGTTTGACACAAAAATGGCACATTGCTCTAGTTCACCCAAGTATGTATTTTTCAGTATTTTTTTCAAGTTTCTCCCCCAAAGTGCATCCAGCTCTGAGAAAGCATCTCCAATAATAAGGCAGGACAAGGTCAGATTGATGGTGAGGAGTTTTAACATTCACTCAAGCATCTGCAATTCTGATTACCCAGAAACTCCGTGTTCTGAGAATCAGCTTGCTTCCTTTTATTCAATTTGTAGATTGTGCGCGCCCTGGTGAGAAGCTATATTGTTATGCTTTCTCCCAGGTTATAAAACAAACAACATGCTGATATACTTAATGCATCTTGAGAGGAGTACTTTGTATGTATTTTAGCAAAACAGCAGGAGGATATAAGTAAACAAGTATTAATTTACCGGTCCCTAGGTATACCCCATTACAGAGAAAAGAGCCCCTCTCCTCTGAATAATGTAAAAAGTTCAGTCTTATGGGGAAGAGTTTGAAGATTTTAGAACAAATTTGCAATCTTTCATGATATGAAGTTGATAAAGGTACAATCAAGAATGTGTCTATGGAGGCCCCAAGGAGGTGTCTATAAATGAAGATACGTTTTACAGCTGAATTTCCCTTGCTGCCACATCACTCATTCTGTATGGAAGTCTCACAGCTAAGTCCATCTGTACTGCTTTCTGAGAAAACACAGGAAGGGTTTTCTTATGCTGTCAACAAGAGAAAAAAAAAAAAAAGAGAAGGAAAAAAAAACAACCCCAAACTAATTTTTGTACATCTTAAACTGCACTGATGTATTAGGAACTGACTGGTGCCTTTCACTAGTGAAACCTTTAAAATGGGAGAGGTGCTTTATTTCTGTCTTTTTTTGGCAGCTGTCCACATGCTCTGGAATAAAACCCCTTAGTGGTGGCTTATTTATCATGAAAGATTTCTCTGCCACTTGAGAAAATAGGGGTGGCTGGACTGATTTCAAGACTGGAACTCAGTAACAGTGTTGGAAGTAAAACAGAGTAATTTTTTTTTTTTTTTTTTAATCTTTAATCTTGTGCTTTTGTTCAACTGAATAAACATTTGGACTGAAGCACCTGGGAGTCATTCCATAATCTCTAATCTTCAAAGATTTACTGAGTGTGATTACTTTTATTACTGATTAGCCCAGAATCACAAGAGTTTTTTAATACATATTTTGTGACATGGGGATAAGTATGTACGCTGCTGGGGTGGGGAAGGAATTGGTTAATTCACCTGCCCCGTGTCTCAAAGGATTTTCCAGTAGCACTTCCTTTTGCCTAAAAGGTTATTCCAGTTTGTGTGTGAAAGGAAGATCTCAGTGAAAAAGCTTACAGACAGAATTAGTGCCCAAAACCCCGATGATGGCCTTACTTTGCCATGGCTCCTAATTACGCGCTAGGGGAGGGTGTTCTTTCTGTTACCTCCATTTCACAAGTAAGGACACTGAAGCAAAGAAGAGTTTAGTAGTTTACGCTCAGCCCTCAGCCTCAGCACTCCATGCACAAAAGTATTACTGCTGCGTTGTTTTAGAGTGTTTGGAGATTACAGGCATTATAGAAATGTGTCATCATTATCCTGGAGTCTGGTCTGAAAAGCTAAAAATAATGCTACATAAGCTGAATAGGAAAGGGTGGAGGAAGGAGAGCTCCTTGATGTACTGATTTTTTTTTCATGAAAAACAAAGCAATGAAGTTCTTCCATTATTTATAGTCTAAGGGGTCCCATGCTAAGAAATTTGTAAACAACTGGGAGAGCCACATGGGAATAGGAATCTGAAAGATTTATTAAACTGCAAAAGGTCAGAGGAAGGGAGTTTGCTTGCTGCTAGTGCAGCTTCAACCCTTCGGTTTCCTATGTCAAAGGTTAAATGCATGACTGATTGCTAGCTCCTTGCCCAGATCCTCCAAGCTGCACTTTCTGTTGGCTGTTGACATGCTATAGGATATGCAGAGCCAACTCCTATAGAAATGGTCTCAAAGGCTATATGGTCTGTGTCAGAATTAGGCCCTCAGCCTAAGGTAGAAGTTGCCATTCCACATGCCTTCACGGCATGTGGACCCCAAATGGGGTCTGCAGGTAAAGGAAAGACTTCTTCCAAACTGTTCTGAAAACATCCAACCCTCTTCCAAAGCTCAATGCTTATCAATCCGTCTTCTGGTATTCACTGCTCAGAGACCATGGCCATAATTCCATGTCCATTAAACTTCTCACTTATTTTCTTTCTAAGGAATTGAACCGTGGTCAACTTCAACATAAGATTAGCCACTAGGGACTGGAACCAAAAAGGCAACAAAAATATTTGTATTTTCAGTCCTTTACCACTCAGTGAGGTAGCTAGATGGTAGAAAGGGACAGAGAGACCTAATCCAGGAAGCAGTCCAATAACCAGTCACTTACGGCCTGCCAAGCCCTTTCCAGATGGGACCAGAATCATTTCAGAAGCTGTAATCAAATCTTTAGTGACAAGTTTGAAGATGGACTACAGTTCATCTGTGAATGGACTACATAGCCGGCTCTTGGCCTTCCAAAGTTACCTGCAGTGAGGCTGATGGAAAAAAGTGCTTCTCAAAAGCCACACGCAGAAAGCAGCTGAACTCAGTTGTGCAATATCCTTCTGGCTTTCTATGCACTTCCGTAAGTCTTCTTTTCATATTTATCTTTGTTCAGAAGATGATGTGCAAGTAATTTTAACCCAGCTGTGTTATACACCAAAAATGGGTCCCAGCTCAGTTCCTTTAAGTCAGGCAGAGCCAAAAGAGAATCCAGCTACCTAATACCCCTGTTTACTCCATTGGTGAAGATGAGGGAGAATAAATTATTCTCAGATGTGCCTTTTTCCTCCAAGTATGGCAGGAAATCCAGAGTCTCGTGGCTTGCTTACTTTGGAGACCGTCAGTGGAATGTGAAGAAGTCAAAGCAGTGGCTCAGTTAAGAAGTGGCAATATCGTATGTGGTGCAGTAAACCAAAATGATCCTGGTTAGCACGCTAGCAGGTTCAGCATTACTCATTCAGGAGAACAACAAAAATTACATTTTTTTCTGCCATTGAAACAACAATTGCACTTTAAAGGCTGAAAATTACAATTTCTCTGTACAAACGCAAGGTATTTTGAGGAACCACACTGTGCTCTTTAGAACAATGTGATCTAGAACTTTAGAATTTCTAGGGGAAAAAAATCTTCTCTTGTCAGGATGCTCCTCACAGGCAGATGCAATTCTATCTTGATCCCTTGTTAAAATCCTGCCAATGAGAAAACACTCGCATTGACTAGTTGCCTTAAAAACACTTGAAAGGATAAACTACATTTGCTACACATTTAAATGTATACACAAACAGACATCTGAGATGGTTTTGGACAGGCTGCCTTACAATTTATGGCCAGAACTATTAAAGCCAGTGATTGACACCATTTGAGTAGAGGTCCTATCTCTATTTCTATGTTTAGAAGCTGAGACACTCTCTAACAAATATGCCTACATAAAGGATTTTACATTCCTTTAGAGCAAAATAACTGGGGTAGAATTCCTCCTAAACTGTTATGAATGGGTAAATTATTTCATGGCACTGGTCTCAAATGAGGTGCTTGGACTTGACCTGCAATATTGATCCATTTCATCCAGAACCTGTTTTCCTTAGTTCTGTTAAACAGCAATCAATTCTAATCTAAGTCAACCAAAATAAGAAGACAAGGCACACAAAGAGACTGAAAGACCTGGGCCGGCTGTCAAGGGTGGCTCCTGACGCAGTGGCTGGGCTAACTGAATTTTGGGGAGCCACAAGCATCCAAAAGCAGCGTGTGATATCCCATGGAGTGAGACTGATGAAAACATTTAACTGATGCTTGAAGCGTCAGCTTGTTTAGCTCAGCCTTCTGTAAGACCTAAGCTGCTGGTGGCAGTCTTGTTTATAACTTAAATATTCACTCTGCTGCAGCATGTTAAAAGCTTTGTTTATTACCAATAAAGGGAAACAATGAGAAATCCATTTGAGGTTAATAGTCCTAATGGAGTTTTCTTTATTGACCTTTGTGAACCTAAAAATTATGTGGCTCTTTCTGCCTTCTCTGTTTTCTTGTTTTTCCCTTCACATAAGGGCAGATAGTTCACTTGCACTTGAGATTAATGATTAGCAAAGCCATCAGTTGGCCATTTTTTCCTATAGCTTGGGTAAACTTCAGTAGAGACCAGCCTTCATTATTAGCACATGCAAATATTTGTGGGGCAGTACATGGGGCTAACTGTCTATTGACCAGAAGATGCAATTGCCATATAGTCACCTGTTAGAGCAGACCGTGGCAGAGATTTGGTTTTGTGAAGAGAACACTGTCTTCTTTTAGAGTTTGGTCCATTCAGTTTTCAGTTCACATATCGTTCCTAAGGAACGTAAACAACTTCAGAAGAAATGTTCAGAGACAGTTTTAGCAAAACATGCAGAAACAAAAAAGAGTGGGTCAGAAACTCTTGAGATAACAGCAAGTGCCCATTGATCCAAGATTTTTATATCTGCCTGCAAAAAATATGCCAATTATATGTTCTCCAACTAGATGCAATTTCAACATTTAAAAAAGTATCCAAAATTTCTTACTGTCTGTGTCTACCTGTGGCCAGTCCAGACTAGATATTTTACTCTTTTTTTTCCCACTTTTAGTAACTAATATTAAGTAACTTTCTGTCCGCAGGTAGCAGCCCAAGAAGGAAATGTGCTGGTTAAAGAATATCACTATGAGAAGGCTCTTGGTTATTACACCCTGGCTGTCCTGACAAGCAAAGATAATCAGAGGTATCTCCGGCAGAGGGCTGCTTGCCTTACGCACCTGAAAAAATATGGCAAAGCTTTAAAAGATATGGAGAAAGTGATCCAGAAGCATGGCTGTGACAGTCTTAAAACACGCGTTGAGGACCACTGCTCAACAGGACACCTGCTATTGTCAATGTCTGAGGAAGAAGCAGCAGTTAAGCAGTATATTGAGGCACTGCAGTTAGACGAATCTATGGCATTGTGCAGCATCACGAATGGCCCTGGCAGTGAAATTTTAACCAAAACATTTCACAAGATTGCACAATGTAATTTTGAAATGCAGCATTATGAAGAGGCCTGGAAAATCACAGACTATGGTCTTAAAATTGATAAAAGTACTGAACTTAAAAAGCTGAAAACAAGACTTAAGCGAGAGGCATCAAGCTGTAGCATACATTAATTTATCTGTTTTGGGATTTTCCAGTGTCTGCTTTCTAGTTTGTCTGTAATGCTGCAAGAATAAGGGAAAGATGAGAAGCTCACGATAAATATGCAATGGACATGGCACTGAACATGGTACAGCAAGATTAGAAGTAGAAAGTTTCAGGTAGCGAAACAAAACTGACCAAGAGAGCTATAAGAAAAAGGCAAATTGCAGTATTCAGTATTCTTTAAAATTATTGTGGATGTATATAAAGTCCCCCTTGTGAAGAAAGTGTTTTGTCTGGCTGAACTGAACTAATGCTACCACATGGGTTCCAACCACAGTGAAGGAAAACATTCAAATAGCTTGCAGTTTATGAATAATAACCATGCATTTCCTTGCTATTTATTTGATTAGCTTTAACACATACTGTTCAATTAAGTAGCCTTATTTTTGTGGGCCAGTCAAAAAGATCAGTCAAAAGTAACATTTGTAATGTGTTTGTGAAGGACCATATGTGTTACACCACCCAGATGACCTACTCGTGAATGGAAGGAACTGCCCTTGTCATAATCTAGTGGATTTGCAATGATCAGCACCAATATAGGGGAGTGGAGCAGTACAAATGCCAAGTAAACTGTTTTTCTATCCCAGAGAACATAGATAATATGAAGGATGAGACTCAATAGAGATGAAACATCCAATCTAGTGCCTAATACCCTGTCATCTGGGACACACGGGCAGCTATAATCCAGACTTCACCTTTGACTTCCAGATCCCTGTGTCTCAGTTTGCCAGTGCAGAGTCATGGAGATAATCTCTTAGCAGGGGCATCAACAAGAGCCCGCTAAACATCATCCTTCATACTCCTGGGTATTCGTGCACAAAAGACAGCACCGGAGCATGAACTAATCAAGAAGTGATCAACGTACAAGTAGGAGGTCGGGTTGGAGGCAACAGCCAAGATGGTAATGTGATTGCTTTGCAGTGATTCAGCGCTCATTGTTCATCATCTGTACTGGACGGCACGGGAGTCATCGCGTGCTCTGAAGGGTTTTGCCCTCTGTCACGTATACAGCTTCACCACCTGGAAGGACAGCTAGGCTTAGGGAGCAGCACGGGGATGGTGCTGATATACCCAATTTCCGCGTGGTTCGGTGTTTCATCTGTGCAACGGGAGTCTATAGCTTAATTTGGAAGCAGAACGCCTATGCTGCGCAAAAAGGAAACAATGAGGTGGGGCCCAAACCAACAGACTTGTGTATTTGTTTTGACTGCTCCAAGTGAATTCCTCCCAATGTTTTTGGAGTGTGATGATACAACCGTGAAGAAAAATAGAAACTACTATTGAAAACAAAGATTAAAGCAATACTGAGACCTGCTCTCCTGCTTTGATTAGGATGAAAGGGAAATGGAACATTTTCTTTTTTGTTACATTGTTTTGTGAAAGGCAACATTCCAGAGTGAAACTTCATTCAGAAGCTGTGCAATCAACCCAATAGGCAATGATACCATCTGTACCCTTGCGTCTTTTTTTCTCCTCTGCATGCTCCTTTTTTTCTTCCCTAAGAGCACAGGTAAGCGTGGGCTTCTTTCCTTTCAAATTCAAGAAAAGTTACTTGTGTTTTAATCATACTGACACTGATGAGTACTTTTTGCTCCTAATTGGCATCAGGATGCTACAGGGTAGTTTCTTTCCAAGCATGAAATTATATCCTTAAACAACTATTGGCCACATTTGCAAGCTGAAAGAGTTAACTTTGCTCATTTTTCTTCAAAGAGTAATCAACAGATAGGAATTTCTCTGGGTCTCATGGTGAAATTTTTGAAAAGCAGTTGTTTAGGGCTTTGGATTTTTTTTTTCTTTCCTTGAGTTTTGTTTTGCTTTTTTGATTGACTGGAATAAATAAATCTCTTTAGAGTTTCACACTGGCTATTCTGTTAGCATTCCCTCTTTTAGTTGCAGGTTTGGTTCAGTGTCAGTCAGCTAATAGTTGCTCTCTTTAGCAGTTTGATCCTTCTGTGGCTTATAGAATAGAATAGTTCAGGTTGGAAGAGACCTACAAGGATCATCTAGTCCAACTGCCTGACCACTTCAGAGCTGACCAAAATTTAAAGCGTATTATTAAGGGCATTGTCCGATTGCCTCTTAAACACTGACAGGCATGGGGCATCGACCACCTCTAGGAAGCCTCTTCCAGTGTTTGATCACCCCCTCAGTAAAGAAACTTTCCTAATATCTAGTCTGAGATGTCTATACAACGTATTTGCATTATATACACAACTGAGACAACATATAATCTCCTTTGCCACAATTAATATTGCTAAAGATGTTATGTAAGCATGGAAATCTAGACACACAAAGAACAGACACACAGATGCTCAGCTGCACTCAAGCGAAATAACTTCATTACAGAGAGACCATGAATCTGGTTCTCCTCCCACTTATCCATGCTGACAGGTAGGAATAATATCAGTACAAAAAAACGTATGAAGAAAGAATCAGGGTTTAAATCACAAAGAGAAGAAAACAGTCCTTATAGCCTACTGGACTAGTAGCCTCTCTGCTGAGAGAAGCAGTCCCAACTTTCTGAATTTTACTATGTACTTTCTAGTGAACCGACATTTTTCTCAAAGCCCCAAGTCTTTCCATCATGTAAAAACAGGATACCCTACTTTTCTCAGACCACCTGATAGTCATGGAAAGTACTGGGAAGACAATCTTGTTGTCCTGTCTCCCAGGCTAATACTCCATCCATTGGCCTGGGCTGCCTCTTAGGAAGTTTGGGGGTTTTGGCATCTTTTGTTTTGTTAAGTAATATATATTCTTCCTTGCTGCTCTGAAGAGAGTGCATTTATGGCTCCTAAAGAAATTCTTCTTTAAAAATAGGGACCACATGCATCCATGCAAGATTGCTATAGAGTTATGCTGAGGAAAAATTTGTTTTCAGGTGCCTACGGCTGCTGTTTCTTTAAGCACCAGGAAGGCACATAACTTCTTATCTATTCCTCGTGGTCTAGATTACTGGCTGCTTCTCTCAGCAGATCCTAACTGTTCTCATCAGCATTTTTATTAGTTTCTTTTATCTTCTCTGTCCTCTTTCTGTGCCCACTAAACTACTGTGATCAAAGTCCTTATCTTTGCCTGTGCCTAAGCTTCTGATTTGTTCTTTATTTCTCACAGTAGTTTATGTGCTTGCTCTTCCAACTAATTTCTTGGAATAGCAAATAGATCTTTCTGATTAGTCACAGTGAGAGGGGTTTGATTAGCAGCATCACTGCATTATGCACGCCTAGCACAATTTCACACTCACCACAACCCATTCTGACGCTCCTTTCCTGGAGTCCTGGGGAGCCGACAGGTTTACATGTGACCCGCCTATTGCAACTGCTGCCCAACCCATGCACCTAATGGCCAAAAGCATCCCTATGCCTGCACATTCGCATACCTCCACCACTCTCTTACGCTCTGCTTTGCCAGAAGACGGTATCTTCCAAAAAAACCAACACGCCGCAGTTTGCAGGGCAGGAGTCCGTCCTGAGTACCCAGCATTTTTAATAGACCGTCACCATCACTGGCTTCGGTTATAACTCAGGCTAATTGTGATCTTTCATTCAGTGCTAGGGAGGCCATGAAGAGCATTTAAGATGCCTTAATAGGATCACTGCACTTGAGTCTGGCTCTAGCCAGACGGCTGCTATGTTAAACAAGCTATCACAGCAATCAGCAGAGAGGACATTGTTCTCGCTAGGGAGCCAGCTTTGGCTGCTTTCCTTTCGGCCCAGGCTCCCCCGCCAGCAATAGTTATGCGCCAGAAATCTATCAGTATTTATCAACAAACATCTCCCTCCGCTCCAGGCTGATAAATCTCATTCTCATCTGTTGCCATACCCATGTCAGGGTCTGGGACCACTCAGCTGAATCACCTACTTCATTATATACATGCCATTTTCTAACAGGATATTGTTTCCGCTTCTTCCAGATTGAGGAATCTGGATAGAAAAACTGCAGTGGTCATTTCTGTATGTTTCTTTAATGTCAAGCTGCAATTCATCAAGATTGTGGAGCTGTTTCCAACTGCTTTGAGACGCATCCCTCATTCTGTGCATGCAGCCAGTGGTTGAAATTATTTAGAAAAGGAACGCCGTTGTAACGCTTGCTCCTTGAAAGTCTCTTGTGCAACATGCTTTAGGACATATTCTTAAGGCATGCTGTTGTAAATGTCAGATAACTGCGAAGAATTCAAGTATATTTATATGAAGCAACACTAATGTAATCAAGAAGAGAATATGGCCTGATTGCCTATGTAAATAGTGGAACTGGATACCCATTGATTTGTAAACCAGCTTGAAGCTACATTCATCCCAAGGAAAGATAAAATACCTGTAGTTCATTCAACTCTGAGCTGCATACAGACACTACCAAATACTTCTTTGCTCCCTATGGATTTTGTTCCTTTACAGTATTCTGCAACCTCAGTAACGCACCAGTCAGGCTGTAATAACTGCAGAAAGGCTACCTTGTTGCACGCTGTCACCAGGTAATGAATAATAAAAGAAAACTTTGAAATAATGATTGAGAATGTTTTTACACAAACGATTGCCTGCCAGTCTTGCCTCTATGAAGTATTCAACATTCCTTACAAGAATATAAAAGGAAAATCAGATGTGAGAATATTTGCATCACAAATACAGTTACACAAGTAAAGTTTCCTGACCTTATGCTCTGTAGTCCAGCAGGCAAAAACCAGCTTAGAAATGATGGCAAATTGTTTGGAATTAAGTATTCAACTGGAAGCTTTTCCTCAGAGTTAAGTCAGAGCTAAACTTGGAACTTTAGTGATCTCAAAAGGTTTTATTTCCTTTACAATCATATCACTCCCATTTCTTTTTCCTATTTCAGTTAGCTATGTGCTTCCAGGTACTAAGAGAATCTAAACACATCAGCCAACTTCAGCAACTGATCAAACACATTTTTGAAGATGACTTATTGCCTAGGAAGTCATCTTCCTGACTTTCAGTATAATTCATTGTGCTTCCCAGATTTAGATCATGGTGGAAATTTGGCTCTGGCTTACAGCCATGCAAAGCCAGTAACTTTAATGAGTTTCCGTGTGCCTAAGTGAGGACATTCCACTTGACTTGCAGAGGCAGATGTTTCACTTTAATGACAGCTAATCTAAAAGCCATTTCTTTTACTATCATTTCCCTGCAGAAGATTAACTATGTTATCATTGTACTGCTTCTGCATGAAGCCATTTCCAATTTGCCAGGGCTCCGAGGAGTCGCTGTCACCATTAATTCAATGTGTTACATGAAATTACCACTGGCATTACAGTCTGCCTTTGGAGTCCTGGCTATTTCAATCATGTTTCAGCTAAGCTGGCCTGTGTTGGAATCTGTTGGTTCAGCCAACCATTACTCAATGGCACCTTAAGGAAAGCGACTCATTACTTAGAAGGCACAGCACTCCAGAGCTGTGGGATTCGGAAGGCTCCTTCTCCTCCTACTCCTGCCGCGGGTTCCAGGAATGACTTTTTTTATGTTCATTTGTTCTGTAGGATGCCAAAGAATACTGCAGACCTGCACCTGCCTTACAGATGCGTACAACTCTGACACCCCAAGCACAGGACCAGTGGTTTATTTGGTCACAAAAGTGCTTGGAGGGCAGAAGACAAACGCAGAATGATATTGCTGTTTGTAGCACTCAGCAGTTGAGACTGTACGAGGACAGGTGGGGAGCAAATTGCCATCCCAAACGACAAAGTCAGAGAGAGAACACAAGCCAGTCCCAAAGGTATGTCAGCAGAGAGTGGAAAACAATCATGATCATAGCGATGTTATTTTCAGTCTCACCAATGGACTGGCAATAAGTGTGCAAGTGAAAAAACATAGCTTCTATTCTGGTCAGCTGCCGTTGCCCGGTCTTGGCCTTCCCTTTTGTCACAGTCTGGTGCCACTGACCCTCTGGGTTCCGCACCTCAATACAAATGCATAACCTGCACATCTAAGACCTGTGCAACTATTTAATTGTCAATTAATCTCATTTCCAAAGTTTATTTGGGGCATATGATGCTTGGTCAAAACCTCCTTGAGACCTTGACAAATCTATGCTGTGTTCCTGAGAACCACCGAGTACTTGTTCTGCGTGCAGTGCGAGTTTAACCTGCCAGATTAGCTGTGGCTTTAGGTATCTTACCATCCAACCTGGTTTTTGTATTTCTCTGTTCCCTACACGATTCCAAAAAGTCAAGAGAATAAACTAGCATAAGGATTTCCCCACAGACTGTAAAGGAAATTAAGACCAGTATCTGATAACAAGTTTGCATGTCTCATTCCTGAACTGCGTCACAGTAAATGAGAAAATTTAGCTGTAAAGCCAGAGGGGGAGCATAGGAGGGAGCAGGAAACACAGGAGGATGTTAATGATTCCATTCCATTCCTGGTTTGCATTTTGTTATGCCCCTCAGTTGTACTTTCATCTCCAGGTCAGTGCTGTGTACGCCTAATGCAACCTAGCAAATACGCTTCATGGGTGTCACATAGCATGATGTATAGGGATCTGAAGTCACAAGGGGGCCACATTTTTAGATGCAGATCAGTAGTGGATGAAATGAAACACTGACAGTGATTAGTATTTCCCCACTTAAAATGACCATCTCATGGAGCATTTTGATTGCTTAGAAACCTCAAATGACATATTATAAGACATTCAAACACTGGTAATATACCAATATGTTCTCTAAAAGTCACATTAAAATCTTACAATATTAGGAACACCTCTGAGGGCTGGTAAAAGTGTAGCATTTGTCCTTTTATTATAGAGTTTTAACAATAGAAACATTTAAAGCTTGCCATTTTCTTTTTTTTTTTCCCCCCAACCTTGCCAACAGTATTTCTGCAATACTGTTTCTTTTCTTCTCATGCATCATTTGCCCATTCCTGTGCAATAAAAATCTACTTTCTGGAGAAAACAGGTAATTAGCCATCTACATAAATTGCCCTGTGTCTACATCATTAATGTGTTTGGATGTTTTAATTGATTGCATTCTCAACTGTTTTGGATGGCTTAAATGCCAGCTAATGCAATCCAATTAAGCCTCCTAATAAACCTGAATGATGAACTGCAATATAATCACACATCAAGTAGAAATGTAGAGGGAAATGCCACAGACCTGACAGTTTAGAATAGACTGTGTCATTTTGAAAGACCCAAATCACTTCTCAACAGGGAAACTTCTAATTGACTCTAACTGGTGGTGGATTTGATATCCAAGACCTGATTCAACACACCTTTTAAGCACCGCTTAAGCCAATTCCTATCCACAAAACATTTTTCATAGAATCACAGAACAGCCCAGGTTGGAAGGGACCTCAAAAGATCGTCTGAGCCAACCTCTCATGGGAAAGGGAACCTAGACGAGATTATCTAGCACCCTGTCCAATCGCATCTTGAAAGCCTCCAGTGATGGGGACTCTACCATGTCCCTGGGGAGGCTGTTCAAGTGATTGAGTGTTCTCCCTGTTTTAAAAAAAAAAAAAAAAAAAAAATCTTTCTTGTATCAAGATGAAACCTTTCCCAGTGCAACTTAGACCCATTGCCCCGTCTTCTCCATGTGGCTCCTTCTGAAGAGAGAGCCTCCGTCCTCTTCGTAGCTGCCCTGTAAGTACTGGGATACTGTGACGAGCTGCCCCCAAGCTTTGCCTTCTACAGCACAAAAATACCTAACTCCTTCAGTCCTTCCTCACAGGGCAGGTTCTCCAGCCCTTCGATCATCGTGGCCCTCCTCTGGACCTTCTCCAGCCTGTCTGTGTAAGGCTCTTACTGACTAAGGTTCCTCTCAAGAGCTTCCCCTAAAATTATCCTCTCCATTCTGTAAACATTTGCTAAAATTTATTGCCATTTCTGAAATTATGCATTTTCTAGACTTTTCAAACTCATAGCAACATCAATTTATTCAATTCATAGACATCTAAAAAGTTTATTCAACAAATATGTGAAGTGATAAGAGTCCTAGAGGTAAGATTAGGAGTTTTACTTTAAGCTAAGCTAAACTAAGCAGTAATTTTACCACAAAACTGCCTTTTAATAGTCCATGATCAGTCACCTGAGTACCAGCTGTAGAGTTAAGGTTTCTCAAGTTGACTGTATTGCTATTATTTTTGTTATATTTTACACAAATAGCAATGCATGTAAGACCTTATTAATGAAGGCTCTAATTCTACAAACACTGGACCACTCATATTTCCAAAGATTCTTATACTACAGGCATTGTAATAGGGGCCAAAAATTTAAAAAAAAAAAGCAGCAGACAAATAAAACAACGTGGAAGAGAACAAATTAACAATAAATACTATAGACACTTTCTAAAAATCATCTAGCATTTTTTTAAATTTTGAAAAGCCTAAGTCCCGTTACCTAAAAGAATGAGTTAACAACATGCGTAGACTAAAGGAATAGAGAAACTCAGTGTTGTCAGCTTATCCTGGAGAAGGCAGCGACTTGATAATTATCTCTAGAGAGCAGAAATGCAAGAGATTTTAGGCAATATGGGGGCCTCTTAAAAAAATATTCTTCAAACAAAACTAGATGAGGCAGCTAGAAGTTAAATAGACTCATACTGGAATATGATGCAAACTTCCAATAGTGCCCTGCAAGTAACTTACTTAAAGGTGGCGTAGCGCCTTTATGTCAGCTCTGGAGGTCTTTTCCTAAGCCCAAACAGAGGTGATAGATTTAATGGACTAATCCGTGTGAAATTCTCTGCTCTGTTCTGCCAGATGCCAGACAAGACACAACAGCTCCTCTGGCATCAATGTCTACTAATCTCATCTTGACTTTGATTCTCTGTGAGATTTTTTTTAATCTGTGAAATGGGGATAATACTCTATTTCAGATACTTGTCAGTATCTCTTTGTTCTGGGTACAAAGTGCTTTGAAGATGACATTATTTTTACATTTTACATTGTTGTTAAAGAGCTGCAGATTGTCATCAAACCCTTTCCCCAGTCAGCGATGCTGGTAAAGGTCGCCCTGCCGTTCCGTGTCCGCTACCCACTTGTTTATTTGTACAGCTGTCTCTGGCACAAGCAAAGGCAGAGCCTCAGCCCTCAGCGGGAACAAGAAGGCATCCTAGGCATCCCACAGTATGCAGCCCGCTAGTACTGATTTTGCATTTACTTTAAACATTTAGATACCTTCCTATAGGCGTGACACTGCCTAAGTTTTAGCCCCAGGGTCTTTGCAGTACATTGGAATCCACGTGCCACTTAGGCGCCCTGTACTGCATGCAGGGTTGGCGGCTTCTGAGGGTGAACCATATGCCAACCAACTGGTACCTAATGGGAAACTCGCACCACAGAGGGGCAGCTAGAATGCAAATCCTTGTCTAGCGGGCAGTCAGGTACCTCTCTGCATCTCCAGAGCCAGGGTCCACTCTAATGTAAGGCACCTCCAGCAGTTACTGCGTGAAAGAACTGACCACACCTCTACCTTCTTGTATCCTGCCGCTCCTGGTACTGCCACAACCACTTTCCACACAAGCACCAATTGTTCATTCAGGATGCCAGTGCGATTACATCTTCAGGCTGAATGATGCAAACCTCCTAGCTTCCGCAGCAGCATCCTAATTGTCAGTGGGCACACAAGAAAGATGTAAGGTATGGGTGAAAAGGGGAAGTTTGCTAAAAGTTGAGCGTATTTATAAGCATTTTGATAATTCAGGACTTCACACCATGAACAGTCTTGCCGAAAGCAAGCGTAACACTTTATTGAAGAGGATCTTATGGTTTGGTCTTCTATGTTCAGTTAAATGATACGTGCATGGTGTTTAAATGCATATAACTATGGTTATATACTCTAAATTTTTCAACTAGTCTGAATATCTTTCCTTGGAAAATGGAACTACTTCTGTCATTTGTAAGATATAGACGGTATATTTAATGGATATTACAGCTGAAATTTATATGTGCTCTGTAGGTGAAAACAATTTCAATAAAATATCTTAAATTCATTTGGTTTGTAATCCATCTTCCCATACAGCAAAATAATGCAAAAACATACCTGTTAAGTAATGCCCATATAATTTTAAAACTTTGTGTCATTAAAAATGTAATTGCAATATTCATCACTATACTGAAATTAGAATCATAGAATCATAGAATCGTTTAGGTTGGAAAAGACCTTTAAGATCTCCCAGTCCAACCATTAACCTAACATTACCATGTCCACCACTAAACCAGTTAAGGGTAGAGCAGCAATTTCGTGTTTCCTGGCTTGGTGGCTGGATTACTTTTTAATGAAAGTAAAAACTAGGAATCATTAAGATTGGAAAGGACCTCTGAGATCATCAGTCCAACCATCAACCCAACACCACCATGCCCACTAAACCATGTCCCAGAGTGCCACTCTGCCCGTTTTTTGAACGCTTCCAGGTGTAAGTGTATGGAAAACGAGACACTGCCTTCCAGAAGAAGTCCTCCTGCCACAGAGAGTTGAAAAATCTCTTGGGAAAGGAGTAAAGTGTGTCACATAAAATGAACACTTTCCTAAGAATGAATTACTGTAATAGGAGAGACTTCTCTAAATGCTAACAAGCTAGGAAATCATCTTGTCCACCTAAGGACAGCATTGCTCATGCCTGCTGCACAATCTGTATTCCAGTCTAGACATAAAATCGACTGATTTCACATATGGTGGAAAGGGTTAACTCTCCCTGATAAGTCTCTGAGCAGAGCATTTAGTTCATTGGGCACTCTAAGCCACCTGCGTGTGAGAGTGAATGTACAAGGGAAAGAGAGAGGGAGATTTAGGCACCGTACTTTGCAAAACCAATGCTGGGGACAGCCTGTTAAAGAGCTCAGTGCTGATCATACAAATAAGCATTTGTTTCTGACTACCAGAAAATGTAAACATTCCAATTACATCCCAGAAAATACACAAGCCACCTGACCTCTGCAGCTGAAAAACACTCTCCACAAGACAGAGGTAAGACAACCTCACATTTTTACCTGCTTCTCTGCGCAAAGTGCATGCATTTAGAAATTCATTGCAGAAATCATTGCATACCTTTTACACATAATACCGCTAATGTCTGGTATATTTTCTTCTGATGATGTTCAAAACATCATTATCTCTAAAGGGAGGGTTAGTGAAGAGTTTTGAAACATTATCTAAACTTCAAGGTTTTCCCAATTCTAATCTGTTTCGGATGTGCATCTACTAGGACTTATTTACACTACACGCATCTGGTAGCCAACAGCTATAAGAAGGTATTTGAGTACTGATTTTTTTTTTTTTTTTTTTAATGCTAGTTGACAGATGACAGGGTTACACTGGCTCTCAAAGACAAAGCCGTTATTTTTGAACACAATGAGTTATAGTCTGTAGTCGGTATCCCTGCTACAATAAATCAAAGGGTAGCATCCAGCCGTTGTCCTGGGGTCATTCACTGTGCTGATTTACCGGGGGCTGGGCTGGCTGGTTGGTTGGCTGGGTTTTTAACGTCACCCTATAGCTTCAGATTGTCCTCTGTATTTAAGGTAAATGTGTATACTAGACTCATTTCTATCACAGTTTCTTAAATACTCCTTTCACTCTTCAGAAAAAACCTGCTTAGACTGAGGAGACTGAGGTTAATGAAGATATTTACTAATATTCAACAGTACTGGAATAGTGCATACTGTTTTGGTTACTAAACAAAACTAGTGATGTTGATAGTAAATCTGACAATTTTAGACATGCATTATAAATCTTGGTTCAGGTGAGTTTTCCTATTCAGATTAATTCATATACACAGAAGAAATACATCTGTGTATCTATGTAACCTGAACATTGAAACCCAGGTCACAACAGAGATTAGCTATCTTTCCAGACTCCTGGTTTTTTATTGTACTAATGACAAAGAGAGATAAGCAACAAAGGATTTTTTAAACAGTCTCTTCAAAGAGTTTTGGAGCTACTCTCCGTACCCCTGCCTCTCTCTCACACACACACAGAGGAGGGGGTAATTTGTAATCTGCACTAGAGAAGAAATGCGAAATATTTCACATGCAAGTGATTTCAGATCCGGTCTTGCACTTCTACTGGGATACGGGGATAGATCCAGTCGCTGGATTGTACATGGTGAATAAAACTGACCAAAAGGAAAAAAATGAAGATTTCACATGTTTAAAAAAATCCACTCTTCACTGACCCATCTCTTCTGAGTGTGAAATATTTGTTATCTATCAGTAGCAGAATCCAAAGCAATAGAATCAAAGTGAAACGCAAAGCCGCAATGCAAGGTAGCATAAGCATGCGCTTTGCCTGTTAACGTATTCATTGACATTCTTTATTGTGCCCCCACTACACTTAAGGTGTCACCCAGTCCTCAAACTTCCATAAGTTAAACAGAACACAATATCCCATATTGCTGTGTTTTCCTCTACTGAAAGAGGAAAGGGCTCAGAAAGAAATCAGAAAGGAAAAAAGCAGACATGTAGGACAAAAAAGTATGAAATTCTTTTTAGCAACCAAGTAAACTACTTGTCTTTGTGTTCTCACCTGTGGGTGACTTTTCAAAACAAGCTGCTTTTGCTGTTTCTATCAGACAAGGAAAATACATTTCCACAGAGCAATTCTTGTTGAATTACTGTTGGAAGAAAACTGTCCATCCAACATACATTACAGAATTGTTGCTTGCTAGACTTTGCAGTGTCCTCCTTTTTGCATGTGTGAGTCAAAAATCCCCATCTATGTATGGTGTCTGTTTATGTGCATACATTATAGAATTGGGAAATGAAACAGTAAGAGAAGTTTTCCAGCCAATCGGTTCTCATTTCTAAAGCCAGAGACAAAGCATCTGATCAGCAAGTACAAAAGCAATGCCCTTTCTGCAAGATTTGTGCTGAATTTTCAGAGACTTCATTGCATGATGAAGTGCAGGGTCCTTTCCAGTCCTTCCTCGGAAGCTGCATCTGCATTGTGCCGGTTTGACAGCAGTGCTGCTGCATCAACACAGAGATAGCTCTTCACGCTTCGATGTGCCAGCAATACCCAGAACAGAAGGTTTGGCCATTCCAGGGGAATAAATTTATAGCAAAGTTACACCTCATAGCCACATCACACCCCACTAGGAGTTGCGCTGAATGCTTGTGGAGTGTCACATTGCAAGCAGTTGCCAAGGCCAGCCCGTTAGAGCCCTTCAAAAGCCTCTGCATTAACCACCTTGGATGGACGTGATGTCGTGACAGAAGTCGCGTGCCCACATCACTCGAAAGGCTTTGGATGACTGCCTAAAATCAAGATTTATATGTGACTTTTTGCATGGACAAAGTACAAAACCCTGGCATCCAGAAGGAGGTGCTTTTCTCTCGCATCTTAGTACGGATCAGTTTATAAGGAGATACAAAGTGCAACAGACAGAGATGGATACTTTGTTTCCACGGTAACAATACTTAAGACACATCACACTAAAGGTGATGTCAGTGCCATGTCCTGTTTGGTTTTGATTGCTTTAGGACACTGAGTTGTTTATACATTTGATGTAGCTGTTTAATTCCTGCAGGAGAAAACCCAGAGCATTGGCTGGGAAATAACTTCCCTATTGTTCATGCAGTCCCTGATTTTCTTGGAGTATACAGAGAGCAGCAACCATTAGAACACCTATTCAGATGACCCAACGCATTCAATCACATCAATACTAAACACAACCAAGTGTCTTAGTGCAACCTGAATAAGTTGTTGGGAGAAGGTCATAGTCAGCACCGAGGGAAGCCTGTGCAAAACCTCAGGATGGCAGGGAACTAAATTAGGTAATACATTATCACATAATCCTAGCACAGGGTTTTTGAGGTGCGCATCACCGATGGTAAAGCAAATATATGCAGAGAAAAAAAATGCATAACCCTTCAAAGTTTTTATTTTCAGAATCAATTCCTTCTAACTGAAGAGTTGAAGGTCAATTTGACATTGTAGGCAACTAAGACACAGCAACCAAACTTCTGAGAAAGGCAGCAGTATCCTTGAATACTATCTTCTCCCAGTGCAGCGTCCCAGGTATAGCCGTGGTTATTCCAGATTCTCCAAGGGAAATATGAAAGCAAAAATATTCACAGCCCTGAATCAAGTGCAGTCTCCCAGGCAAAACTGCAACCCTGCCATTGCAAGCTCTTTACAAATCCAAATTCCAGTAACAGAAGAACCTCCTTTAGTTACAAAGCAAGCAAAAAGGAAAAAATCCTTTCAAAGCAGCCCACTACAAACAGCAAATGCCTCATTGCTTCATATGTTTTGCATCTACATTGCTTTGGGGAAAGAGCATGTTTTCCAAAAACTGAAACCCCCGACTGTTTCTCAGTTTCTTGGAAGAAGAAATCCCCAGATCGCTGTTCATCCTCACGTTATTGTAAATAGAGATTACATTTTTTAAGCTAATTTGTAAAATAAGAGTCTACTGGATTGTGAACTAGAGCAGCAGATGAAAGACTGGTACATGAAACGTTCTGCAGGCAGCGACTGCCACTGTAACTTCGACAAGTGGCTGCACTGTCTTGTGCCTCAGTTTCTGCATTAGGGTATAAAGGAACTGAAGAACTTTTAGCAATTTCTGGTTTAAATGCACTGCAGAAAGAAAAGATTTTGTGAATAACTTAGTTGAATGTGAGATTTAGGAAAAAACAAAACAAACAAACCCCCACACACACACTTCCACCTTGCATCATCAGATCTCCTTTGCCGTAAAGGCTACAAGGTGATACCGAGACTGTGTCAGAAACCAAAATAGGTCTTTCCCCTTAGAAGCAATGAACAGAACGGGGACCTCACTGCACTGGCGGAGAGCTGTCAAAATGACAGATGACTCTATTTCAGTGACCACACAAAGTTGCTCAAGACAATCAAAATTAATGATTCTGCAAATATGTCCTTTACAGTTGCTGGTGCTTCTCCTCGTACAGAAGAGAAGCGCTTTTCTTTTTATTTTTCTTTTTTTTTAACTGTCTTACAGCACAGCAATACTTGTTACCAGATTTCCCATCATGAAGAGAAACAGCTAATCAAAACAAGATACATCCTTCTTAAATCAAAATCATACTGTCTAGTACTGCTATCTCTGTGTCTATCAATAAGTATTTTATAGCTCATGTCTCCCCTCACAAACTTCAGCACAAACCAGAAAAGTATCATGTCACAAGATCCTCTCACACCCATGAAAGTCCTGTAACAAAATATTCAAGTCTTCCCACCCTCAGCGTGTCTATACTAAGGGCATAATTCTGCTCTCACGTACATAATTACAGCTCCCTTGACTGCCTTTAATATTAGCTCTGCTTGGCCCTCCTTAGGGGCGGAATTTGCCAGTAGATGCATCAAGTAGAAGGAAAAAATATTTCTTTCTGAGTTAAAAGGTACAAGGGATTCTCTTCAGCAATGTCCACATCAAATTTTCCCAGTGTACTTCATCAACAAAAGTGCCCGGTGGTTTATTTCACCAGTACCTCAAGAACAATGACAATTCCAGCTTCTTTAGGTCCAGCACATGGGATTTTATTATCCGCTTTCTGCATATTCTCTACAATTTAGTTGTCTGGAAGCACAGGCTGATGGGATGTCCGTTAGCTGTAACAATTACGGGCCACTCCGATGGTCACAGCCTGCCCTGGCTCTGCCTCGCCGGCAGGCACATCCTGTTGGCTTCCAACTGACCTGGTTATACGTGCCTGGAAAAGACAACGTATGAACCTAAGACGCTTAAATTATATGCTGTGTTTGCCAATCAGTCTAAATTAGAATCTTAAGAGGATAAAAACAAGTTTTCCCACTAGAAAATGGTATTAATAGTCAGAAACTTCCTTTACTTCTCTGCAACTGCTGCAAACTTCTGGATGACTGCTTTGGGTTGTGCACTGCTATTGCTCACCTATATGCTGACTTAGTCTAGAAAACAGGTAAAAAAAAAAAAAATTAAAATAGGACCTGAAGGAACACGATAAACTTCCTAATCCATTTTCTCCCTTTTCTGACGTTCTCTAACCCACACGGACTCAGCACTGCCTAAACCATTTGTCACTGATACCTGCCTGAGAAGTGACAAGGGACGTATTTTCGTTACAAATACTAAGCAGTTTATTGCAGCGCTAACCTGCAAGAGTACAAGAAGTACAAAATATTTGCCACTACTGACTTTCCAGTCCAATGTTCAGGCTGGCCTAACATAACCTTTAGAAAATGCAGGCCAATGCCATTGCTACAGCCAAAGTTCCTTGTGCTTCCTATTGGAAACAGTGCACCTTTCCCTCAGCTCTACGAGGAAGCAAAGGCATTAGAGATACAGGAAAAGATTCTTGATATGGTTCCCACTTCCTCCCAAAATGTAAAAAAAAAACAAAAAAAAAAAAAAAGAGAGAGTATTTCTTTGTGATAGGTTAATGCTTTTTGAGGGAATCTATGAATTTTCTGGGGACGCAAGAGAGATCTACATTCTTGGTGCTCCTGTATGACCGCAATTAAGTCACTTTGGGCCATGCTGAAATAATTTATTACAGATGTTGCTTAGGACTTTGTAAGTCCTCTTATCTCTTGATGCCATGGGGGCTAGGGTCTGCGCCCTGAGTAGCGGGCAGTCCGAGTCACTCATAGCGTTCCCAGCCTCAGAGACCGCGTTAGTCACAGCGGCTACAACAGGCGTGCATAGAAAGCAGAAGGAATAAAGCCCTTAGATTCTTGGCATCTTGGTTCTCCACCTGTGAAATGGGCAGAATAATGCCCTTCCGTATCTTACAGCCACGTTACAAGAGTAACTATATTAAATCCTGTGAGGCACTTGGCTCTTGCAGCGTTACGGACCTTAACCAGGTAGACCTTCCTCGGAGCCAGCTACACTGTAAGGTAACACTAAAACTGCTCAGCAACAAGGAGGATTGCCATAAATAGGAAACTAAGCTTTTGTTAGATGTAGAACTTCCTGCAAACAGAAATAAGTCACTTATCATTAAATGTATAGCTTTGTCCGTACAAACAACCTTCCCTTCTGTAGCTAGTTTTCACATATGGACACCCAGGATCTCCAAGTGCATCGATTTATTTCGGATCTTTGTGTGCTTATACTCCTCCTCAGATGGTGGGATGAGAATAGCTGCCTTCACACTTGACAGAAGCCTAAGGTAACATGACTCTGAAATAAAAGGCAAATTCTCACTGGGGTTTTGAGGCAGAACGCTGACTAGAAGAGGAGGCTTAGACTCTCGGCAGAAGAAATGGCATTCATCGTCTCCTACCCCGTTCACGGAAACGGGTCTGCGTTCACATTCTTGGAACATTCTGCGCGTACGTTCCCAGCAAACAGGACTGCCGCAGAGAAATCTCTGCTCTGGTCCAGCGCTTCCCCCTGAATACACACAGAACTTGGGGTGCTGGTGAAGCGCTTGGGGCGAGAGAGGTACCAGCCTTAAAATTTATATAGTGTGAACTTTGGCAGCGAGTTCCACTAGCTCAATAAACCAGCCTGCGGGGGGGGCAGAAGGGGGGAACCGACCTGCTTCTCCCTCATTCCAAAGTCAGTTCTGGAAAAGAATAAAATAAAAGCCAAGGGAAATCACATGCCTATTCTGCCCTTGCTTTTACTGTCTCCCAGTTGTTACCAGATAGATTTCCAAGCAGTAGCGTAAAAGAATTCTGTGCACAGCCTGCAACAATCTGTAAATCGGTGCGACTTCACGCAAGAAGCCGTTCCCCTGTATTGCACCCAAAAGCTGCCAGCACTCTCAGAGCCAGAGGGTTTCAATAGGTTTGCACCCCTCTGACTTCACGCTCCTTCCGTGAGCGCAGCAGCCAAATAACCTGGCGGCAGATTTCAGGAAAGCCAGAGGAAACTTGGGGGAAGCTGCAGCAGAGCGGAGCTCGTGCTGCTCGCAGGCTGCGAGCGCAGAGCCCTGTCTGCTGCTGCGATGCAACCCCTCCTCCCGCTGCTGCCCAGGAGCATTTGCCTGGAGCTGGGAACGGCACACGGCTGCGCTCCGAAGTTTGAGCATGGCTCTGAGAAGGCTGAGAAGCTGGAGGTCCCAAACTCCTGCAGACCTGGGAGCCGACGCACGTTCTAGGAGCCTTCTACTTCCCAAACCCTCTGTCTGTGCTAAGGACGGCGCAGACACAGCTCAAAGGCGCTCGCACCTGGAAGGAGCTCTCTTTGGATTCTACTGCTGTTAACAGAGCTCTGCAGACCTACTCGTATCCACAGAGGAAAAAGAGGAAGATTCCCGGAAAGAGCAAGACGCTTCCGAAGCAGGGAGTGCAAGGAGGCAGGTTTTCCCCTCCTTCCCTCTTTGGGAGAAAGGAGTTGCCCAACCTGGTCATGAGACTTTTCCATACTTCCGAAAGCAGGCTCCTGAAGTTCTGACACTGCACCGCTGAGAGCCTCGGGTCGTGCAGCCCAGAAGAGCCCCCGGCAGCACACCCCGCGTGTGGCCAATCTGGTAGGCACAGGAGATGGAGAATGAGGTTGGCAAATCTGTGGACAATCAAATGGACAAATACATGTAATAATTTGGAAGTTTTCTTTACCTATCTTTGCTTTTATTCTGCTTCCTTTTTCTCCCTGACCTGTCATGCATTTAGCCCTATATTGATTTAGCTGTGCTGTTAATTCTTTTTTACCCTCCCCTCCTCAATTTAGAGTTACAATAATGGGGAAATCAGAAAGTCAAATGGATATTGTGGAAAAATCAACAAAATCAGGGAAGAAATCCTGGAGCTTTGTGGCAATCAGTCTGGCTGTCTTGCTGCTCCTCATGACTTGTGCAGTGGTCGCCCTGGTGATCCTGTATGCCAGCAGCAGAGGTAAGGAACCTGTGAAAAATTCTCCTCTTCCCCTGCAAACAACATGCAAGTCTTTTTGCAGAGCTAAATGAAAACAAAAACACAGGGAGACAGCGAGGTCACCTCTGAGAGGGAGCTGGCTGTCTCTGCCTTGTTCCAACCTCCTGCATGCAGAGAGGATTACGTTGGATTTTATTTCATTTTTAAATTACGTGATGTAAGATTCTATGTTTTTAATTAATTCTGTGCATTTTATTGAGTTCAGCATTGTTTTGACAAAGGTAAAAAAAATGTTACACTGTTTTAGAGGAGAAGATGTGCATCTGCATGTAATGCTTGACATTTCCTTATCTTATAGAAGCCCGAGCCAAGATTCAATATTGCCAGGAATTATAAAGCAACAGCTGCGTAGCAGATCTAAAGGGGAGATTGCTTATTACAATGTGAAGGCTTTTTTTGTTTCTTAAAAAAAAAAAAAAAAGCCAGTGTGCTGCTGAGGGAAGGGAGACTTTTTTTAGTATGACATCAGGCAGCAATTGGATCTCTAGGTGAGATTTGGTTCAGTGACTTTCATGCAAATGTCACGCCAGGAACCTGATGATGAGGCATATTACTTTGAGGTGCTTTGCCTAAATATGTTAGCTGCAGAGCATGCTTACTCAGAAAACTAAGTTTTTCCACTAGCACACCAAATGCAAAGTCCTATTTCAAGATTCTGGGAAGCAATCAACACGACCGGTAGCAGCACCTGCCTCATGTTTGTCATTTCCATGAATGCCTCTTGGATTCAGAGCTTTGCTAAAACACCAGAGAAGCTTAGCACAGCTAAGGAGTATGAATAGCAAAACTGAAGCAAGGCTTTGTTTTCCCCTTACATTGTCTCTGCATCCCCTGCCTGCAGTGAGCTGCTTTCTTCAGCACTTGTAAGTACAACACTGCACAATTCTGAGTAAAAATTCATGAGTAAAGACTTTTTATTCTTCACTGCTCCTGCTACCAGCAAATTGAATGTTACCAGCATTTGTTCCAGTGTTAGATGAAATCTCTGAATATTTGGTATACATAATAGTCATCAGCAAGTTACTTGCATCTATTCTGTTAGCTCAGGAGACAGAAGGAAAAAAAATTCCCCAAAGCTAGGTCCTAGGGTAGGAGTTTCTGTATCAAAATATTGAGCTATGCAGAATTTTGTTGCTTGCATGCATACAGGATTTGAGAAATCTGCTCTACACCTCGCTTCTTGGGTTCAGGCATTCATAATATTTGCCCAGATGTTGGTGTCTCATCCAAACCCATGGGAAGAGTCTGTGCAGGCAAAGCAAGTGCTAACTAGTACATTTTTTTTTCATGAAAGGTCCAAAATCTAAGTATTTTGCAGGCTCGTATCAGCAATTAAACTCTCATTGGAAATGTTTCCCGGATTGAGACATTCCTGAGCAAACTGGGAGAGCAAAGCGATTGCAGAGCTGATACGCGGCTTGTCCTGTGCAGCGTGCAGCTCCTCCCGCTGTTTCCTCACGCCTTAAAGGAGTGTTTTCAGCACTGCCCAGGAGTCAGCTGCTCCCTCTCAGCCTACATTTAAGTGTACGTAGTTGCACTGCTGCAACAGGAGGCAGCAGGATGCAGTCGTACCCTGGAGCAGCCGCGAGCTTTCGGTAATTCACGGGGAGGAATTGAGCAGCAGGAACTTTAGCCTACACATCCTTTAGCTGAGCGCCTATATGCACTGTTTGGGTCCAACACTGGGAAAGCAAGAGCTCTTCAGTGCAACCCCAGTGACTGTTCCTGCAGAACAGGAACGGTTTTGGGCTTGAAAAGTTTTGTCCGAATACTCCACTTGGTTCTGTTTTGATCTAAGGCCATACCCAGTGCTCAGGCAAAAGGCTGAAGTCTCTCAGGCCTACCAAGTGAAGAGCACCTATTGCTCAAAGCTCTGTAATGTAAATATAAACCCTCCACAGCAACAGGAAAAAAATATAGCTGAGCGGCATTCTTGTGATAAAACCAAGAATGTTATCCTTGGGATTCTTTTATTTCTAATTTCACTCAAATGTTCATTTTGAAATGTGCATGGGACGCCGGATTGTTTACTAAGAGCAGATTCAGATTCAGCACTTCATCTTTGTACATCCTTTATCAGAATGACACTACCCGGACAGCCTGCTGAAAAATAATTCTGTTCAGCTAATGAAAAATTAAAAGGATTACCCATCCTGCCTTACGTTCTCTCTTTTTTAATATATGAAGTTATATGTAGGCTTTGTTGTTCAGGGACTGTATTTTTGTTCTGCTTGTATATAGCTTGCAGAAGAGCATTGTGGTGCGTGAACAGGCCTCTGGTTATAGCAGTAATGCCAGCAATACATGTTAATACTGACTGATTTTTGTTTATATACCCAGAGAACAAAACCACTGAAGCTATCACAGCAATGCAGTTACATAGTTCTAGAAGCAGTTTGGGGATTTTCGACATCCAAAGAAGTTTTTGTACCCACAAAGCCTTGTCCAAATAAGCTAAAAGAAAACATAGTAAGACTAGCAGAGTAGTATTTGGGTGATCACAGAAAGGGAAGCAGACAGAACTGAAGTCATTCGGTTTTGAATCTGAATGCACCACGCTCTCAATCTTTCTATCACACCCACACATACATCTTTGCAGCCTTTCCACAGCTCTTTCTCAGCTATGTTCTACAAATATTTACTAAACTCCAAATCTCATCACTTGTTGGAAAGGTTACAGTCTGAAGAACATTTCAACACTTACTGTAACTGCCACATCAAGTCCCAGTCAGTGGCTTCTCCAGGCAACTTCGTTACAAGCAACTTCCATTCTCACCTACTTGCTGGTCCTGACCGCTCAGAAATCACGTTATCGGTTTAACTGATATTTTATTCACTTTCTGGCTTCCAAGTTTGTAGGGTTTCTCAGAATTAAGATTCACAGGTAGGGTTTTTTGTTGTCTCTGCATCCCCACAGGTTGTGACTATTCACATCCATTACACAGGCCGTTGCAAAGCTGGAGGGCACGCTTGTGCACCTACACTCTACCCTTCTAGGCAGGCCACAAACAAAGAGAAATACAACACTTGGACTAAGCAACACCCTGTTCTGGGAGTGGATGTCAAAAAGCCATGTTAGGCTCCGGCATTTCCTATGCTGTGAGCGTGATTAACGTGCACTTGAATAATAGATTTGCAAGAACCTGCTGTCTGGGGGCCGTATCTAAACTGGTCACTGGCACGCTAAGAAAAGGTTGTGGCCGAGACCTGGCTTGTCGCCCAGACTGATGCCTAGTCATTCTCTGACTTCGTGAGTGTTCATTAATGAGGCGTCTACTCAAAGGAGGTGGAGAATTTAAAGAAGTGGCAGTGAACACAAAAGTCACGAAAAAATGACATTTGGGTGGCCAGACTCTTCTCAGTTCTGCTCAGATGGGGCTACATGACTGCAAAGCGCGACTGGAGAGACAGGCCATACAGGGCTGCAGAAGTGGGCAGATAGTTTGCAGATTCTCATATGAAATTCTGTCTCAGCCATGCTTATAGATAAGCTATAGGTAAGAAATCGTAAGAAACGTGGAGTAAAAACCAAACACTTGCGTTATGGAGTCCATTTGAAGACACTGACATCTGGTATAGACAGCCTTCTCAGAGGAAGAAAAGCTAAATTTGGCAACCGCGCTATCTGTTGCGACCAATTCGCTGTTGTAACAGCGACAAAGGCAGTCTGCAGCGCTGACAGCGTTCTGCAGATGAGATCTGTGTCAGGAATAGATAAGGTGCTGAAAGGTAAAGCTCACGCTTGACTGCCTGATGGCAACGGTGGATCTAATTGTTCCAACGTGTGCCATCCCCAGCCATCTGGGGGCCGCAAAACACACAGCGGGAAAACACTAAACACAAACCGCGTGCTTCAGAGACTGCACAGAATTATTTGCTTCACTTTTGCTGTCTAAAAAGGAACCTCAATAAGGCTGTGAAAAGCAACCTGTGTTCTAAAAAGCTGTCATTCAAAGATGAGCTGCTGAGGAGGACTCCAGCGCTCTGCAGATCTCGGCAGTTATTCTTACACGCTGCTGCTGACCAGTAAGCGTAATACTGCTCACTGGCTGCTTGGAGAGTCACATTAAGACAACAGAATTCTCTGGAGTGAATCCAGTGGGGTCAGAAGCTCGTCCCAGCTCTGCCATTTTTCAGGTGAGCAGTTGACCTCTGAAGCAGTGTCAAGGGCTTATTTTCCCCCATTTTCTTCCATCTGGAAGTCCCACAGCTAAGGTCATTCTACTAGCTCTGTTAAAGCTTACCTTCCCTTACCAGTTCTCTGATGGTGCTCAGGTCAGACTGAAAGCGAGGAAAGCCCGCAGTCTGCAGAGGGTTCAGTGGCTCATTTCTACTTACGAGAGTATCAACAGAGCAAGCGTATGACTTTCTTAATGAAGTAAATGCAAGGGTAATACTGTGGAGGTTGTGAATTTCGAGAGTCATGAGGAAACTTAGTACTGCACAAAGCAGTTCCAGTGATGAAATCTTCCTGGCCCATTTCTGTTCTTTTGACATCCCTCTTTGATAATTTTAAAAGGTATACCCAAGAAAGGGGATCTCAGAAAGAGGTAGGAAAATGCAGTGATTCGTTCTAAAAAGAAAAAAAAAAATGTTGTAAGCAGCTAGATCCTAGATGAACTTGGCTGTGGGAGAAGACAAGTGGGAGGTAAGGTTTGATAGGAGGAAACAGGTATCAATTCCCCACAGACCCTTCCACTGGTGCGTTCACTTTCTGTGCGGCAGGGGGAACAGGGGATTCAGAGCTGAACAACCTGTGCCAATTCTCCTCTGCTACAAATCACTATCTTCATGCCTTACATTATTGTCAAATGTGAGCCCATGTCCCACTTGCGATTTTACATTTCTGAAATTTCCCATCACATCCATCTGAATCCTGCTAGAAATCTGTTTCAACCTTTATGCTTCGTAGAACATTAACGCAGGTTGTCCCTCCCACGTCTGTGCTTGCAGCCGTCTTTGTCCACAGATGTCAAAGGAGAAGTCTCTTGTCATTCTAGCTCAATCTGTCAGCGATATTTAACCAGGGAGGAAAAAGAAATATAGAGAGAAATACCTATATTTATACTGAGAACGTGGGCCGTTGTTTTTAGCGAAGTAGTTTGAGAAAATGAAGTACATGGAGTTGTCTAGCTGCGGCTTTAGAAGGTGCATTTTACATTTGCTTCTAGTGATTTGAAGTTCAAGAGGTGCAGCAGACAGAGCCTCAGTCAAGTGAGCAGAGACCCAACAAATGCATTGCAAAGTACAGCAGGGCAGCGTTGGTCAGATCTCACACAGAGTCAGGTTGGCTCGGTTCTTTGTCAGGAATGGTACTGAGGCATAAAAGAGATAATTGATAGAAAAACAAAGGAGCCACTTTTAGAAGTAAACTGAGAGCCCCTCACCAGCCATTTCTAATTATCTGGTTTTGTGGCAGAGCTTCAGAGCCCCGAGTGTGCAACCAAGGTTTCAAAACAGATTTGGCTTCCCTGCTTACACAGCTCAATTACATTTTCACAATCACAAGGGCTTTTTTGAATGTGGGGAGTTAGAATCTTGTTGAAAGCAGTTGGGTTCCGGAAACTGAAGTTAGACATTGTCAGGTTATATTAAAGAGAGGAGCTTTGATTAAAAAAAAAAAAAAGAAAAGAAAAAAAAAAGAAGAAAAAGGCTTCATTTGAGTCCTGCCTGGTCCCTGAGAAACGATGAGAGAAACACAGCATACTTGTAGTGCAGTTATCTCTTTCTCACCTTGCCCATTGCTTTTTCTCCTTTATGGAAAATTTCCATATGCCTTTGAACTACTAGTTTCTTTTCCCCAAAAGAATTTTTTTTTCTTGGAAATACCCTGGGCTGGGGTTTTTTATTAACTTATTAGGGTTTATTAAAATATTAGGGGGTTTTATTAATTTAATTTTTAAAAAAAATATTAGAGAGTTTAGGAAACTCCAAAAATTGGGCTTAGCTTCACCCAGTAAAAAAAAAAAAAGGGGGTGCTCAACCCCTTTATGTGAAGCTTCACATTGTTACATGTGTTTTGCTCATCCCATGTTCAGATTGCTAGACAGTAAACTATAATAAGCCGCACAGTTATTCTAATGCAGATCTACTCCCACACAGCACGACGCCACTCGGCTGAACCCTGAATGTTACATTCCAAATCACAGTGGGGGCTTTTTATGTTGCTTCCACTGATGAACTTCAAAGCCCTCTTTTCTTCCCTACTGTTTTATTTTATCTGAATTACTGTAATCTTGTTTGCTCTCATGTAAAACGCTTGTTTTCGTTGGAAGGAATTTTTTTAGTAACTCTTTTCCACAAGCAGCCTAGCATAAGGATCAAAAAAAAAAGTTTAAAAACATGGCTAATCCTGTTGGAAAGTGAGGGTATCAAGTTTTTGTTTTCCAGTGTGGAACCAAGTAGCTGCCTGTTTAACATAAGTAGACACTAAGCTAGTCCAGTTTCACAAATGGGACATTAAAACAGCAAAATTGGTTTTCTTGTGCCCAGGGCCAAGGCCACTCCACTCAGAGTGGGGCGCTCAGATAGCTCCCGTTCCAGTTCTGTAGTGAACGGCACACAAGAGTGACACAACCAGCATCACAAACACTCTCACTTTAGTATTCAGCATAAAAAGTTCTGTGTTCATGTACAAAGGCTTCAGTGTAAGCCTGCAGCAGAGCTTACAGCTCTGAGTCCACATCAAGACCCTCTGTAATCGCTGCCGTGAAACGCAGAGCGGTAGAGCTAGTGCGGAGCACCACGCAGTAAGAGCTAGGGACCCCTCCAGTTCCAGTTTCTGCTCACCACTGATGCCTTAGAAGTGCCAGGCTTGTTGTGGATCATCTTCACTGGAAGAATTTCACAAACCACGACGAAGTGGTCAAAAATAGAAAATTAATAGCCGAGAGTAACACTTCCCAGCTTCTGCTGGAACGAGCATACAGACCCATTTCCCCATGCAGAGGCACACATAATTTTCTTCTCTTTTAGAAATCACAGCAAGATGCTTCTGCTAAGGTTTCATTGCCTGTGCTCCATCTCAAATTCCTTGTCCCTTCACTCATTGCTCCTTTTCTGCAGGCTGAAACCAGCAGGTCATGAAGGTCCCCAGAATTCCTAAGTTTGATTGCTTTCAGACTACCAAGGAGAGCGATCAACAGGGCTGAGCCAAGGTCTTAATGGAACAAAATTCATATTTTACTAGAGAGGTGTCTCACGTCACAACTGAAACAGCTGATGCTAGTACACCCATTAGCTTTTAGCACAGTTTGTACTACACGTACTCAGATCTGCTACTTGGGAATACCAAGATGCATTGAGATAACTGATAATGACTCCACTGGACTCTTCCAGGCTCATCTCAAAGGCAAAACACAGACTTGAGCATAGGTCCACAGTCTCCTTCATTATACACCATTTCATCAGCCCTAAACATTACTGATTAGGGAGCAACCTCTCTGCTGAACAGCAAGGAATAACCTTAAAGGGCATGTCTGAAATTTTCCCCAAACACAGGTCTGTTACCCACCTCACCCCCTGCCCCACTGCAGAAGTAAAAATAATTTCTTAAATTTGCTCTTTGACTAAAAAGAGTGTGAAAGCAGTAATCCAGCTACAGACTTTTTGTTCCTTGTTTAAACCTTTCAGTTGCGGTGACTTTGAAGATCATGAAAAAGCTCAGATGCTCAAAGCATCTTAGTAGATTGTCTAGAAAGGGATCTCATACTTTCAGTATGTGTCAGAAAGACTGTGGAGACTGTTAGCGGGTTAAAAAAAAAAAAAAGTGGTCTTATTCTCCTTCCAGGAGAGTTAAAACTCACTGTCAAGACTGTTGTAATACTGCTTCCCTAAATCTGCAGATAAGGGATTTCTTCACCGTCGTCATTTGGTATCTTTTACTGGCACTAATACTCACTTGGCTTGCTCTAAAACTAAAACAGAGCTGTCGCTGAGGCTGGGCTGCTGGCGAGTGGCATTGGTAGCAATTTCTTTCCAAAACAACTAACTCCATCTGCTTTCTTTATTCCTGTCCCTGCAGGCACTCACTATGGCACCAATTCAGGCAACATATGTACCACACCTGGATGCGTTACAGCAGGTAATGGCTGTTACCATGGGTGATTGTCGCAGAGGTGATGTGTTACATGCTGTTAGTTCTACTGAACTTGACTAACCAACAGTTCAGGCTTTTAAGGCTGAAGAAGTTGAAAAGGAATGAAATTTCCCCTTGGGCTAGGTGCACATTGCTATTACTGTCAAAGGCAGCAAGTACAGCTGCCCTCAAATACAGTTCCACGTGTAAACACTGAGCAAACCCCCCTGTTCTTCTCCATTGTATACTTTCTTTGTCACCAAGAGTGTCATTGATAAGGAAGTAGTACGGTAAAGTTGCCACTGTGGTCAAGAGTTCTCCGGCTCTCCGAGCCGCTAGGACGCGATTGACCAACACCGTCTATAGAAGTACAATAAGAATCTCCTTAGACTGAATTTTCTCTCAAAGAGAATGCATTCTGCACGTGGGGCTATTCACCTTCTGATTTTTGGCATCTAGTTGTACACCTCAAGAGAGGTAAGGCACCTGGAAACACTGGCTTCGCAGGTGGGTAGCTAAGGTGGGGCCCCAGGCGGAGCACGGGGCAGCACGCTCATGCCTCTGAGGTGCTGAGAATTGCTCTACCGGTCAGGGGCTGCCTCTGGAAAGCAGTACAACTGCAGTGCAAGCGTCTGCTGCCAGATGCTTCCTTGCATTCTTAAGCAGCAAATAGGATCCTTTGCAATCTGTATTATGATACATGAGAATGAGTCTTATCCACTATAAGCAGTGCAAGCAAGGTGCCTTCTTGCCAAGCAGCTTCTTGACAGTCTTTGGCAGTCCCAGAGATTACTGGGCAGTTTGTGAAATGCAACTCTCCGATTTTGATACCCAGCTGCTAGAATAATTCAGAATATGGACCCAACAGCTGACCCTTGCCAGGATTTCTACCAGTATGCCTGTGGGGGCTGGCTGAACCGGCATGTCATCCCAGAAACTAGCTCCAGATACAGCATTTTTGACATCCTGAGAGACGAGCTGGAGATCATCCTAAAAGGTAGGAATGAGGCTACTCTATCCCTGGTTAGGCACTTGCGTTCCCTTTCAGATGTTATTTACTGCACACTACACAGAGAAATAAACTTCCAGAAAAGTGTTGATTGTGATTTTTTTTTTTCCTCTAGTCCTTTAATCTCTACATCTCTTATCTTACTACACCCATTTTGTGGGAACATCCTGTTCCCATGAAAAATTAGCCATAGGTGATTTGGTACTAACTGCAAAAGGAGCAGGACAAGCTGTATGCGTGTCCTCCTTCCTGACACTTTTTCCATTAATAGCTCCTTTAAAGAGCACTCTAGTTTCACAGTAATTGAAGCCTATAGTAACAAGTATTTATCATAGCCCTGAATTCTCAGCGATTTCTATGAAAAGATCAAAGCTCTCCAGGGCAAAAATCTCACTGCAATGGTTCCTTCCCCAGGTGTGCTGGAGACTTCAGATCAAGGGGACAGAGAAGCATTTCAGAAAGCTAAAATACTTTACAAGTCATGCATGAATGAGAGTGAGTCTCTTCTTGTTCCACCGGTTCTGTTGTTCAACACCAAATGTACAAAAGCAGCAGTGTGCTTTTAAGCACAATCAGTCAGTACCTACCTAATCTGCATGGCCTTGCCTGGAAAGCTAATCTTCAGATGAACGAAGATGCCTTGGTACATCATTAAGGCTTAATATACACCTTCTGGGCTGTAGAAAGGATGGATGTTGGTTACCTGCCGCTGGTATCAATGCAAAGGCTTCCCTTCGGAATGCAAAATGTGCCCCATTTCAACCTTCCCAAACCGATTCAGTCAAAATCGGTACTGAAGCCAACAGAAGTATTTTCATTACTTTTCTGAAGACTAATGTAGGAGACAGGTGATTTCATGGTGTCTCTTATTTCCTGCTATGACAAATTCAGTTTCAGATTTAAACTGTTAGGCCCATTACCTATTTTTCTTCTTTTTTTTTTTCTATGAAAATGATTAGTATTTGTTTTTCCTCTCTCAGGTCTTATAGAGCAACGAGATTCATTGCCTCTGCTAGAGGCCTTAACAATGGTTGGAGATTGGCCAGTGGCTTCTGCAGACTGGAATAAGACCAAAGGTAATGCGGTGCCTGAAAGAGTTCAGTAGTGTTACATCAGAATTATTTACTGCACTAAGGACACTACTGTCATTGAATTAGATCCTCCGTTTTAACTTTTTCTTCATAAAGTCAGGGTATCATACATATTTAGCACACAGTGATCTGTATCAATAAGGTAGTATAAATTGAGTACCCCTATTATGAGGTCTCATCCAGGAACAGTATACATTTTAAGATGGGAAACCTAAAGGACCAACGTGAATAATGAAAACAAAAGCAACAGAACCAATATAGCTGTGTCCTAATGCTTGCATGTGAATTAGGGTTTGGAGCATAACTGCCTAACTAGGCAAGGTCGTGGTGATTTATACTATGCATAGGCAACTGCATATATATATTTTTAATATATATTTTTATACATATTAAAAATATTTTACTGACTACTTTATATCACTGAGACAGATCAGGCCAGTCTCACAATTTCTAGCCACTGCAGGAATGTCCTGTACAAATATTCTCACATCATGTCCAGTCTGGTTCTAAACCATTTAAGCAATAAGCTTGCAAACTATACAACTTAATCAGTCCTGATACATACTGATAAATGATGTATATTTTCCCTTTTACCTTGCAGAGCCAAATTGGAGCATGGAAGAAAAACTCTCCATAATGAACTCCAGATTTAACAAACGTGTCCTCATTGACATGTTTGTATGGAATGATGACCGGGATTCCAGCAGACACATAATTTATGTAAGAAAAAAATTGCAGGGAATTATTTATATACCAGAATCATAATGGATAGATACAGATTAGCTTTCCATAAGTCAGTGGGTATGCACTATACTGGCAAAAAAAAAAAATTATGCAACAGTTCTGTACCCCAAGTGACAGATCTGTCTCAAAGTCATATTGGGAAACATTTTATGGTAGCATAATTCTTATTTCAGTTAAAGAAATTAAAAAAAAAAAATTAAAAAAATCAATGGACCTTTGCTGATTGACAGCAAAGGGTTGTAAATTCTTGTGACTTGCAAAATGATGGTGAGGTTTAATACATAGCAGGAAACCATATTTTTGAAACATGTAAATAGTATTTCAGAGTGCGTTTGTGTATGCTTATGCATGATGTCTAGACCTCAAGTCAAGCAACTTCTTTTCTAAGGTGCTTAAATTTATTCTTAGATCTCAATGGTTACTGAAAGATTTTGCTTAATAACCCACACTAAGTATCCATCCTGTCCTTATCTAGAAATCCGGAGACAAAAGTTGTACCTTCCATCTCACCCCTGTTCCTAGAAAGCTAAAGCTCTTTGATTGTTTGGTAAGAGTGTACTATTGTCGTTGCAACACTGAAAGGATGGCACATGCAGCATTTCGCGTTGCCTTTCAAGGAAACCTTTGGACAACACCAGTTCTGTTCATCACTAACTAAAGAAATGTATGATTTCCTTCAGATTGACCAGCCAAGTTTAGGAATGCCATCCAGGGATTACTACTTTAATGGGGGCAACTATCAAAGAGTAAGTATTTCTTGTAATTTATTTACTATGTGCTACTAAAACAACTTTATTCCTTATCTCTGTGTTTCGGAAAACTCAACTACGTGACTCTTCATGTTATGTAACGATCAGAATTAGACTCTGACATTTGTTGTTAGTTTTTTTCCCCGATTGTGCCAAAATTTTGTGAAGTTTACAAAAGGACTGAACAACTGTATAAATATCAAGCCTCCCCAGAACTGGCCAAGTCATACAGATGAGAAGGTTATGGCAAAATAAAATCATCACATTTTATAGTTTAAAATAGTCTCTATTTTTGAAGGATAGGTTCACATTTTCAGTGCAAGTTATCTGGGATTCACTTGTATCTTCTAAAGCCATTAGTTCTGGCTACTGTTTTACAAGATGCTGGAAAGATGGATTATAGATATGGAAGAAGAATTGTCATACTGGATCATATCTGAACATACAATACTGCAAAATACATTTTGCTGAACACCAAGATATTCAGAATTTTTCACATGTTCATTCATGGGAAAAAGTTAAAAAATTTAAAAAAAAAAAGTGTTTTATATGGAGCAGCAAAAGCTATATCAACAGAACAGATACTCAGCTAGTAAGAATCTGCTGCCACTTACTCCCCCCTTTCCCCCAAATTACATGACAGTTGTGAGAGATTTTCTAGCTGCTTTTCTCTGCCAATGCTCAGAGCAAAAAGTGTGTTTCTGTAAATACACAGAAAGCTGTTGCAAACATAACCAGATAATTTATCAGTTTCCAAGATGAAAATACTGCTTTAGTACATTTTTTTTCCCCTCAATTATGTCATACTAACAAAGAGTATTTGCAGCCTAACATCAAACTAATTTTCCTAACACGAATGGAAGGGAATACAGAGAGACAGCAATCAGCATTTTAGACTCTTTTGTCTAGTGGTTGTAAAGGCAGATGAAAACATCAGTGTGACTAGTTTTCTTCTTACTTCAACATATTTGACTATGTTCTCATATATAATATAGTCCTGCAAAGTTTTTACGAGATTGGCAGCTTATAAATATGTGGAAACAATTTCCGTTAATCTGTCTCATGATACAAAACAATCTCCACGTAGTTGTGTTGGGAACTGCAGATAGCTGCTGGAGCTAGGATTCTATTCTGCAAGTTTCACCTATGTTGTGGCAGTTACAGTAGAAAAAAAGGGATATTTATGCATCGTTGCATGAAAGTCAGGCTTAGATTGACTTGTAGGAGGTAGAAAATCAGGTACAGTACACAGACGATCCTAAATTAGCAAAAGAAAACCAATACTACTTAATACAGTTTTAATTTGAAGCTATAAAGAAGAAAGGCTAAGGCTGTGTTTTTAATCTTAATGAATAAGGAGGAGACACAACCCCTTTTTATTTGCTATTTAACAGCTCACTTCCCACAGACAATGAACCAAACTCTGATGACCCAAACTCCCCCTGTGCTTAGTCCAGCATCTTTTGGCAAAACTCATGCTGAGGCCTGTGGGAGTCTGGCCTGATTAACGCCTCAGCATTCAGCCTAAAAACACAAATCATCATCATGTAAGTGCCCAGACTCAATTTCACAACAGTTACTGTATTTATCTGGTTTCCAAGGTCTGTGGAGGATGAAGAGTATGTAGGTAGTATTAAGCTTTCCTGCATCAGAGATCAGTACTCCCTCGGCAGGCAAATATCTTTTCAAGGTCCGTTCTGGGGCATAAATCACAGCCATACCCTCCTATTAGAAATAAAGCAAAGGTATCACTGGGAACCATCTGAGACAGATCTTTTATTTCAGACAGTAAAAGCAGAGAGTTTACAAGACATATGGTATTACTTTCAGAGAACTTAAACCTTCCATGTTTACCCTGGTCTTTTGGCTAGCAGGCATCACTATTCCCACAGCGTAACTCAAAGCACAGAGCTTTCTCTTTGCCCAAGTAGTAATTCTAATCCAGAATGCCGGAGAGTTGGATTGCACAGGGAAGCAGAAAGCATTTCTTTCACTATGTATTTTGAGGCTGGCAACTGCACTGTAAGGTATTGCAGGATGAACTTAGGTCCTAGGTATTGCAGTGGTGTCTATTATAGTAGGAAAAAAAAAAAAAAACCCACAAGAAAAGTGGAGTGGGGAGGGTTGCATTGGAGACAAGGGCAGAGGCTGTGACCCCTGGGCCAAACTTCTTCACAGCACACTGTAAAGCTAAATAACAAAAAGAATGGTTTGCTGAATGAGCAGTGATAGACAGCAAACCTTTTCTTCACAATGCTACATGCGTTCCGTTTCTTGTGCGCAGGTGAGAGAAGCTTACCTGCAGTTCATGATCACCGTTGCCAAAATGATCCGGGAAGACAAGAATACGTCTAAAGATGATTCCTTTGTCCAAGAGGAAATGACAAAGGTTATGGAGCTTGAAACAGAGATTGCAAATGTGAGTACAGAAATCAAGAACTTCCAGGATGTGGGGGGGGTGGGCAAGGGGTGAGGGGGACAGTCTTGCTCTTTTGTGCAGCAGTTTTCAACAGAGCAGAAAGCTCATGGCCTAGAAGAAAGCAGAGGGAATAAGACTGCTTGTGCCATGAGCAGCCCAGAAGTCAGAGCCTCTGTGTGTGTAATTATGTCTACTGTATACACTGCTGCTGTGTATGCTCTAGTCCTAGCCATATTTATTTTTGGGAGTCTCCTAAAGCAGGATAATCTATCTTCTGCTAAACCTACACTATGATAACAAGAGGGCTAGCTCCCTTGCATCCTTAGAAGTCTATAGCACCGCTCCCCCCCCCGCCCCAAAAAAAAAAAAAAAAAAAAAAGAGCTTAGTCTTGCATGCTAAAGAGAATAGAGGGAACCACTTGGCTCAACATATTACTGAAACGTTATTGAACTGGGGGCGCCCAAGTTCCTATACTGAGATTTAGAAAACAGCACCAGATACCTTCAAATGAACTTTCTTTTCCAAAATAAACTGTTTTATTCGCATATTATTTGAGTGTGTATATGTGCATGCAAGTGATTTCGGCCATTGACACTTGTCAGTTGATTCTAGTAATAACCTTGTGAATGTCTTCAGGCAACTACCCCAGCAGAAGAAAGGCATGATGTAACCTTGTTGTACAACAAAATGACCTTAAAAGAGCTACAGGAAAAGTTTGCATTGAACGTAAGTATTTAATGAGCAGTCTAATACTTTCAGCCTCCTCTTATTACCATGCCAATTGAAAATGGCTTTGTGAATTTATCAGTGATGCAACAAGGAGAGGTATAAAATCATTCCCATTCTTAATCTTGTCTTCAGAGTCTCTTAAAAAGCATTTTTCTACTGAACAACACTACAACTACATTCAATCCCATAGACTGTGCAAAGTCCAGACAGTTAGTAAAGGCACTTGAACACCTAGCATTGGTATGTGTCTTTCTGTCTGCCTAGGAATTTAACTGGACCTTCTTCATCCAAGGTGTCATGTCTTCAGTAAGCGTTCAGGTTGACCCAGAAGAAGAGGTTGTTGTATATGGCGTGCCCTATCTGCAAGAGCTGAAAGCAATTATCTCAAAGTACTCAGCAAGGTAAAGAAACTGGAGAATATCCAAGACAAGTGTTACGGAAGTATTGTGGAAATGTAAATTATTGGGCCCGCTTGCTAGTTCTGCCAGAGCTTCTGCGAGAAAAGTGACACCACTTCACCGTAAAATATGGGTGATGTCTTCTAAGGCCTTAGGGTGCCAAAGTACTGTGGTACTAGGTGTGTCACCCACTCACATGCTTAGAAAAGGTTAAATAGGAAGAAAAAAAATATGTTACAGGCTTAGCTCTTGTTACACTCTAGAAGGGAAAAAAAATTAGTCCCTGAACAGACGTGGTAGTACAGTCCTCGGTCTGGATGCCTCTACAGTTAGCCAGCCTGTTAAATAAGAACAGTCACCTGTAGATGCTGTGAAACTGATGACTGCCAGCAATCAGTTGCTTTCTTATCTCCACTCAAAATTAAGATTCCCCCCTGACTGTCTGCACTAGTGTTGCTTTTTACGTGGGATTAAACTCAGCTTTGCTTTCCCACACAGCACCATCCAGAACTACCTCATTTGGCGACTGGTAATTGATCGAGTCAGCAGCTTGAGTCGGCGTTTCAAGGATGCTCGGGCCAGCTACAGGAAGGTATTTCCTCTCTTCCTAAAGAGACCGTAGAGCACAGTACTGGAAGAGAGTCCTGCAGTCACCAAAACAAGTCCTTGTCAATACAATTACGTTATTATGTCATGCAATCCCCAAATCAATCTAAGAACAGCAATCACAACAATGGAAACCTTTGTCTTGGGTTAACCTCCTCTTTAGGCAATGATTTAGAAGAGAGATGCGCAGGCAGAATTAATCCTGTGGTGTTTCGTCTTGCAGGCACTTTATGGGACGACGCTGGAAGAAGCCCGCTGGAGGGAGTGCGTGAGTTACGTCAACAACAACATGGAGAATGCAGTGGGAGCAATGTATGTCAGGGAGACATTTGCTGGTGAGAGCAAGAGGATGGTATGTAGTTTACCCTTCGTATTATTGTACATCCACAATGTCTACAGTGCCCTTTCCCCTCCATCTGATCTCCCAACCTATTTTGTCTGTTAAAGACACCAATCAGCCAAGAGTCAGAAGGCATAAGAACTCATTTATGATGCTCTTTTAAATGCCGAGTACCATGTTTTAGAGCATAGAATTTGGGGACATCATCTTTCAGTAGGAAGCTTTTCACCCTTCCTTAGTTGTGCCTCAAAAATAGCATGTAAATGATTAATTTCTTACTGCCTCTCTTTTAGGTCCGAGATTTAATAGATAAGATTCGTGAAGTGTTCATTGAGACTTTAGATGAGTTACAGTGGATGGATGAGGCATCTAAAGAGAAGGCTCGTGAGAAGGTCAGAGATAATAAGGAACTTCAGTATTCTGTCATGAATATAAAATCTTTGGAGTTTTGTAGCAGCACTATTCCCAGTTCCTCTACAAATGAGAGGAAAAAAACCCCAAACTATGCTGTTATCCATTATCCTATTACATTGTTCTTTTCTTTTTAATCCTTTGTTAGCTCATACATTTTTATTTCCTCTGATAAGTCTTGTGAACCATGTTATAAATGGGGAGAGAAGATGGCACCCAATGCATCAACTAGAATGACAGCTGAATACAATGCAGGCCCCCAAAGAAAACTTTTCAAACTTTTCATTGACTTTAGGACTATCAGCACTGTTCCAATAGCAAGGAAAACAAAAGGTACTAAATGAGGGTTAAGCCCAATCCCTCTCAGATGGCGCTGTAGGGTCTGCAAGTCTACCATAGTGGCTGGACACCAAGAGATGAGGGGAAGACTGTATGTTCCATATTAAAAACAAAAAGTCTCACTAAGCAGCAGGGTGCATTTGAACAGAGTCTTTAAATATTTGCATCCAGTTTCTCACAAACAGGTAGACAACAGCAATAAAGAATTTGAACTATTATATGTATTGAAACTTAAAAAAAAAAAAACCACAAACAGAAAACCCACAATTAACAGGAAACATTAAACTCTTTTTCTAGGCAATGGCAATTAAAGAACAAATTGGCTATCCAGATTATATTTTGGAAGATCAGAATGAAAAACTAGATCAGGAATATGCCAATGTAAGTATGCTGTGCATACATCAGTAAGTACCTCAATATAAGAGCCTACACTTATTTTCTTGCCACTTGGAATACTTATACCTGTGCAACTGTCATTTTCAAATGACTGGACAGCATACGAACTTGATAGTGTTGAACATTTTATAAATAAATGCATGCAAAGAGCTAACTATTAAGTGATACCTTGCAATCAAAATACTTTTTACAAGATACATCCAGCGGCATGAGGAATTCCTCTTTCTGCACAGCTTACTAATATACTTGGATATCTGTTTCTTCAGTTAAACTTCAGTGAACACAATTACTTTGAAAACATTCTGGAAAACCTGAGAGCTGGAGCCCAAAAGAGCTTGAAAAAACTTCGAGAGAGAGTTGACCAAGATATGTAAGTTTCCAGACTCCATGCTACAGACACAATCTAAATTCTGAAATGATAGTTATCGTGTTTAAGTCATGTGCTGTGGATAGCTAAGAATGCTTATGTCTGAGACCTTCCAAGTTATTTCCTGGAATTAAACAAGTAGTTCGTTGCCTCTTGTGGTAGGAATTCATCCACTTCTCTTGGAATCTCTCTAATCCTCCATCAAGCTGCTTTACATTCAGATATTACATTGAAGCTACTTAACACAAAAGCAGTGACAGATCTTTCTGACAACTCAGCAAAAAGGAAAGGAGATAGGCATGGAACTTCTAAAAATTTATAATCGGGGGAAAAAAAAGCTTAAAATATTCTGGCCAGAATTCTGTTGGAAATATGCCCAATCTTGGGGGAGTTGAGCACCAGATCTAATTTATGTCCATTTCCAGCCGATTACTTCACACTGCACCTAGTAAAGTGTAAGTGTATTTTGCAGAAAGTGCCTGTCACAGGTGCAGGTTTGGCTGCTTCACGATCCCTTCTTTGACTCCATGGATGGATGCATCCCGAGTAAGTCTCAGGTCTTAGCCTGTATTGCCCTAGCTGTTACCTCACAGTTCTCTGCTCTTAGGCAAATCCTCAGCTAGTGCTAGTCTTAAAACAAAAGTAGCACGTTCATAAATTGTTAGTAACAGCTCCAAGGTGAGCAGTTGGCATCACTAACCAGCAAGAAGCATGACTACACAAGATCACCAGGACAACCCCTCCAGTCCTTCAAGTGCAGTTGAGCTCCTGCCAAGTCCATGACATGGATACGTCCCAGAAGCCCTGGCTTGCATGTTCAGCAACAAATGCCTTGGAATATGACCCGATTTCCAGAGCTATGAGCTAGCCAATCTGAACTTTTCATAGTCCAGTTAGCCAGGTTGGAGGTGTCTAGCTCAGGAAGCTGTCTGGCAAAGCTACTGCTGAATACGTTAGTGACAGATACACTGCGATGGAAGGCAGACGTCAGGAAGCTAACACCAACTGGATGTGTTGTTCACTAGTAGGCTGCCAGCCCGTGTGATGCCAGAAGAGAATGTCTTGAGACAAAGGAAAGTAGATTCCAATAAGAATTTAAAAAACCTCTTCACAAAATGTAGAATAACACAGAGTTATTAATAAGCAAGCAAACAAACCTCCAGAGGGAAGCATTAGTCAAATTAATTGTTGCAAAGCCTATTAATTTTTTTCTATTCCTTTTCCTGTGAGGTGGTTTTAACTCAAAACGCAACCACACAGTGCAGCCACTTAGAAGCCTCCAGTGAATTACTGATGAATAATTCACCAAGAGTTTTCAGATCAGTCAGCTAAACAACAGAGCATTTTTTCCCGTTTCCTCATTTCTTGAGGAATCAATCATGGTGCTTTTCATAGCAAAAATTCTTGCACAGCATTGGTGTTCTTAATCCACAAACTGTGTCATAGATCACTGCTGCCTTTTACAGCCCGTCTACAGAGACGGATGGCAGCCCTGTAACTAAAAGTCCCAATTCCTCTGCTCGTTCTAGGTGTGGTTTAAGCACATTTGTGGGAACCTTTTTATGGATTCATGAATTAGGCCTTTGCCTGGTAGTTTGATGAAATGCCAATAATTTGCACTTTTTCCATGTAATGAACTACATCTTTCTAGTGATGTCTCGCCAGTGGCTTGAAGAGTTTCCCCAGGGAGACATAAAACCACTTATCACTCCAGATCACTGTTTAATTAAACTGAAGGAGAATATATAACTAATATTGCTGATACTATTAGCTAATCATTGCAATTAAGAAAGTTAGCCATTGTTCATAATCATAGCCTTCTTGGGGGGGGAGAGGGGTTAGTTATTACAAGCTACACAGCCAGCTACAAACATTTCATGTCAGGCATGCCAAGGAGAAGCTTGTGGACCAAGATTGCCTTTTCACAGCCGACTGGCCTTCAGAGCAAAACTGTTTTGAAAAATTCTCAAGTACCCCCTCGAATTCAGGAACAGATTCCTACTCCCTCTCTATGTATGCATTACACGCAGGTTAGTGGCAATATCATCACAACCCATTTCTACCACTTATTCCTGTTCCCTGGCTGAGATGAGCAGTCCTCTATTCTGTTAGTCCACAACAACCAATGTTTCAAAAATGGAAAGATACAGACCTGTGCTGTATCTCTTAAGGAGGAAATCTGATTCCATTCCAGAGCAGCCCACAAGCAGTTAGGTCAAAGTAACGGCAGATACAGCAACTAGGGCATCACAAGACGCTCTAAGGACAAGAGATGAGGGAAGAAGAATGGCTTAGGCTGATGCTGCTGAACACCTCTGATAAGTTCATGGCTTCAGACTGTTATTGCATAGCTCATTAGAGCAGGGTGACTAGAAGTGTGTGTCAGAGGTAGAAGAGAGGGGAGGAGAAAGAGAAATACAAAGAATAAGAAATTATCAAACTATTAGAGTTTCCAGAAGTAGCCTACTTGAAAATTACTTCTCAAAGTTAACACTCATTATCTACGAAATATTGGACTCCAAATGCAGACATTTATGTATCTGGCTGCAATTGCTCAGTTTTAATTTTTCAAAGTTTGGTCTTAACATCCAATTTGAGTAACTGCCTTCTGCCGCTCAAAATGTCCTCTAAATGCTAATTTTCTTTTGAATGCAAACTATTTGTTTCTTCTCAAGCTCAGATAGTGTTAAGATGAGCTGGTAAACAGTTACCACATTCCACCCCAATGCGGCTGTTGAACAGTCAAGAGCAAAAACATTTCTCACTTTAAATTGGCATCGTTTTGGGTGAAAGGTGCCCATAAATGAGACACCAGTTATTTCCTGGTATTAGTGTTTCATGACAGCTGTGTTCAATGGCACCCTTCTTCCCTACCTCAATCCTTCCTCTATATGCAGCCTGCATTTTTTAACAATAATAATTCAATAAAAAGATTGTCTAAAAAAATCATGACTAACTTTGTGTGCAACATTTATTTTTAGATGGATAATTGGAGCTGCAGTGGTCAATGCATTCTATTCCCCCAATCGGAACCAGATAGGTAGGTTTACAACAGCTGCATGGAACTAATTCATCGGTTTTTTGCACCACAAGGGTGCAAGCCTGCTATCCAGAGGCAAACCTGCCTGCGCCCTTATGGAAATTCTGGGCAAGGTAGACAGGCTGTTCTTTTCAAGCAGTTGCTTTGTGGATGAATATTCAGCTCCCCCCACCGCTTGGCAGGCGCAGTTCATATACTGTAACTGGAACAGCCGTGTGTTTGAAAGCCTGAGACAGTAACTGCAACTACACGAGCGCCAGCTTCAGAGACCAGAGAATGCTTGCAGTGTGTTCTGGGCTGTTTGTACTCATGTTTCCACATTCCTGATAAACATACGGGCAGCTCTCCAGTTTGCTGTCTGTACAGACGGTACCGAGTTCTACTGATAAGAGGCATACCAGGCTACAGAAACCTGCCTCTGCTTAACAGAACGTCAGATCTGTGACTTTTTGCAGAGTGGCTGGGCTGACCTTTCTTGTTCTTAGCAGAGAAGATCATCTTCAGATGCTAAGGCACAGTGAACCTGTCTGGCCCCCCGTGCTCCCTGATCTCTGAGCTGGTGCAGGTGGCCAGAAGTCCAGGTTAAGCCTGCAGATGCTGTAGAGTCTGCGCTGAATTCTGAGCACCCCAAACAGGAGAGGAACCAAGTAATTTCTACTAAGTAGTGCTCATTCAAATTCCCAGGCTGCCAAGAAGATCTACTATCCAAGTACTGCCAAATACCGTAAGAGGAAAAAATCCATGCCTTTTTTAGGCCAGATAGCAAATGTGTCCTGCTCACAGGGCAAAGGCCAGAAATGGAAAACAACCCAGCCAACCATCCATCACAAGGGAAAACTTAGATAATTGCTAAAAGCAGAAACATCCAAAGGGCTCATAATCTAGCCCTCTAGCCTCATCAGAAAGAACTGTTTTCCATTTGTGTAGCTTCCACTTACCTCCATACTGCAGGTCCAGTAAAAGCTGCAACCAGTCCTCCAGCCATAGCAGGGCACTCCCTTAGCTTGCTACTGCATGTCATTCATCTTGGAGCTATCCTTGTAGTCAAGCTCAGGCTCCCTATTTTTCCAGGGTGGTTTTACGCTGATCGTAATCAGCTGTGAGCCAGCTTTCCAGGGAGGGAACCCAGGTCTTAAAGAAGACTGGTTCCTCTACAACTTTGCCTGTGTAAGTAGTATGGAAGTAACTGGTTTAAGCAACTTGAAGATGAATATGCCAAAGATGAATATGCCAAAAATCCAAGCGTAGCATTATACCCATGCTAGTGCAGATGTCAGTTAAATCCTGTTTCTTCCTGTCTCTAGTTTGAGGAAAATAATCTTTCAGTTTCCTGCTTCTGTCTTACTGTAGTTCTGTCTTACATATTTCTCTCCAAAATGGTACAGATAAAACCTCTATATAGTCAAAAAAGTTCTTGTCTCTAAATGAAATATTTGCTATATAATTTCAATAACTCACTTCCTAGAAAGTATCTTATTAGAATGAACTTCTTGCAGTCCTTAATTCCTCTAGAAGTGTATATGCTTTTCATCTTATGTACATGGGATGAAGACTAAATGCCATTGATTCTATAGAAGGCTTTCACCAGTAGACTGAAGGAGGACAGACCTCCTACTGCCCCCCCCTCGCCCCAGCCTGGCATCCAAGTGCACTCGGTGGTCTGTAGGAATGACTGCTGTGCGTGTTTTACACACCAAGTATTGTGGGTAATCAGCATATGATTGCCAGCCTTTCTTTAACAGCAATAAAGCAATAAAACATCCATTAGTTCCCTTATAAAATGGCTCTAAAACACAAACTGTACTTATCTCTGTTACTAAACATTTTGTTCTTGACTTACTGCAGCATACGTTATAGACCAAATTAGGCTAAAGTTGAAATGTAAATGATGCTTGGTTCTCAAACAAGGAGATATTGCAGTTGCAGATTAAACCTTTATTAACTTGCCATTTTCCATTTATCAAGAGAAACAATTTCACATGAGGAGGCATGATGTTGTTTCTCATCATGTTATATTTTATGTTCCTTCCTGATCCTTAAACCAAGCAAACAAACTGTCTGCAAAGTGTGCAAAAATAAAGCTACCTTACAGCATCCTCCTCTCTCTTCCCCTCTTTGCAGTTTTTCCTGCTGGGATTCTACAGCCCCCCTTCTTCAGCAAACACCAACCACAAGCCCTGAACTTTGGAGGGATCGGGATGGTTATTGGGCATGAAATTACTCATGGGTTTGATGACAATGGTGAGAAGATAACTGAGAAAATATTATTCTTTCAGTTGCACTCATTGCACCATAAGAAATTAAAGTTACACACTGCTGTGACTGAAGTATCCGTGCACACACGATCACACACCCGCTAAGTCACTATCTGGGAGCAATACAGGCACATTATTAACATTGTGTTGAACACTCTGTAGTGGGTGTTTCATGAAATAAGCAGGTCACACAAGAAGTAAGCAGATGTTAAAAACAAATTCAGTCAATGACAATTCTCAGGAAAAGCTGTTACTTTTGCAGCATTGTCAGACTGGAAATACAATGCAAGCAGATATGCTGGCTCCTAAAGTAAAATGCAATCTGTGAACTACATTCTTGGGATAGAAAAGCTGTCGGTAGTGTCTTGAAATCACAGGAGACTTTTTTTGTTCAACACAAACGTTTGAAATAAATTGACTTTATTACCTTTCTAGAATGCTATGTAAAATAGTTTTGGGCAAAAAACTCACTTCTGATACCGTAAGCCAGTGTTTTCTTATACATGGGTTTTCTTCAATGTGGTTTTTTTATGTTAATTAAGCTGGTGCAGATTACACATAGGCACACAGTATAGCCTCAGAAATCAACATCCATAGGAAATAAAAAGCATGCTCTAGCCAGAGAGCTGAGAACACAAACAGCAGAACTTCAATTCCAGCTTTCTCCTGCTGTGGCAAAGTAATAAATTCTCTATGAACCTCAGTTCTGTCACATGGACACAAAGAATAAGCACCTTAAACACCTCAAAGGTGGTGGTAATTTTTGTTACGTGATCTCTGCATAATCCAATTTGAAACAAAACTAGGCCTTAGTGCTAAAACTGAAGTCAGGGCTGCTGACTGAAGAGAAAATCGTGGAATAATAGAGAATAGAGATGAAAGGACCGCAGCTGATCTTGTTGATTCCCGTGTGCCAAAGGAGAATCAACGGAGCCAAAAGCATTTCTGATAAATCTCTGTAGCACAGACCATCTAAATCAAAGGAGGAAAGAGGGGAGGAAGTGCAGCTTTAACATTAAAAAGAAACAGGTGCTACACTGGAAGAATGGTTGCTTTAACATGTTCTCACTCAAAACATTCCCTTTTTCTTGGATTTTCATACAGGTAGGAATTTTGATAAAGATGGAAATATGTTTGACTGGTGGAGCAATTTCTCAGCTATGCATTTCAAGGAGCAGTCTCGTTGCATGGTTTATCAGTATGGGAACTACACGTGGGAGCTGGCTGGAGGACAAAATGTAAGTAAAAACAACCACTTCCACACCACTGGCTTTTTATACAGAAAAATAACTGATGTAAATGGGGAATCTCTACAGACGGTAAGCATAAAATCCCACATACTACAGCATAATTGTTCCGGAAATAAAATGCCAGGGTTGTTTCTTGTAAATTAGGGATACTAGTGTAGCCTAGAAAACCAGCAATATCTGCGTGCAGTTGGGTTCACGGTGAACTGTGCCCACGTGTGCTTTCGCTGCCAGACCCCGAGAGGTGTTTTTCCAAGGGGGAGGGAAATTTGGTGTTTGCTACTGTATTTTGCCAGTCCTGCTAGCATATGTTCTGCCCAGCAGCCCATGTGCTATTCATGTTGTATTCGTATATATTCTCTCTGTTCTAATCTACAGCTTTTACCCCATTAATTTTTTATTTTCATTCTCTCCTTTCTTTGCCCCAGCACAAAGTCACTGCTTCCATCTGTTCGAGACATGACTGCCTGTCTGTGACGCATGACTGTGCTTCTGCTTGTGGTTCTTAGGGTTGCTAATGCTACTGACTACAGTCAATGAATGATCATTCTTTTACAGGTCAGTGGAATAAGCACGTTAGGAGAAAATATTGCAGATAATGGAGGAGTCCGGCAGGCTTATAAGGTAACTTTCAAATACACTGCGAGCTAACTTTACCCCTGGGATTCAGCAATGGGGTTACCTATTCTGTCATAAAAAATTTGACAATTAACGTGTTATTACCATATTCAAAAACTTAAAGCCTCAATTATGTATCTAGAAGGTTATTTCCCTGTAGACCCAATCACAGCGTAGGACTGCTGGCATTCTTGCACCCAGGAGAAGACCCCCTAACTCTCCTAGCTATGCTTCGACGTACTGCAATGCTTGATGCCGCATACTTCTGTCTCAGCTAAACAAGGGCGGTGTTCATAAATAGGCATAGTATTAGCTAGGAAAAAGGTAAAACACCCTCCATTTTCTAAAGCCCGTAACTCTGAAAACAGCAGCTACAACTTCAAACAGCTTGTCACATGGCAACAGAGCACTAATTTCTTGGCAACACAGTTTGGTGATATTATGAAGCAGAGCAACTGTTTTTTCCAAGTTTATTTCTCTCACGCTTTTCATCTTTGATCTCAAAAGTGACACGTCAGGTAGGATATGAAAAGAATAGATGGAAATACCATCTTTTTCCCAAGAGGGATACAGATCATATCTACCAAAGTACCTGTCTCTAAAAGCCTAGCTCCTTTTGCTGCTTTCTTTATGTGTTTTGTAAGCTTTAGGAAAATAACAAAAAGGAGTCCCTTCTACCTTGCTGCTATTCTTCATGCAGCTAAAAAGGAGAATAAAAATGCAAGGATTGATAATCTCAGAACTGCCTGCCTCTTTCCAAGGTAAAAGGTTGCTTCAACCAGTCAGTTATTCTCAAAAGAAGAGAAATACAACTGGTATTTCAGAGCACTACCGCCCATGCTGTGGTTCAAAAACTTGTGTTGTTCAGCATGGTTTTATCCGTTACAAACACTACTGCCTATCGCCTTATTTCTCCCACTCTACCGGGGGAAGTCAGCTTCCAGACTCAGGGAAGTCCAGTATCTTTAATCCTCCAGGTTTACAAACCATCATTATGAATCGGTATTTATCAGCACAAAGGCTCTTTCCATATAGAGCTCAGGTGTGAGCATGGAATGTTCTTTTCTACGAATAATCCTAACAGGTCTCACGGTAAAACAACTTCTCTCTGGTGTTTTGCATATGGCAACAGTTAAGGGCGTTCATAGAAGAACATCCTGAATTTTCCGAAATCTAAACCGACAATTCTGACTCTGAGGGATGCCATTAAAATTAATTACTTCATTAAAATGAATATGTACTTTGTCCTAAAAGCTATTACAAATGTGGAAGAGTAGTGTGGTGTGACATAAACTGCCTGCATGCAGAATCCTCTCATGTTCTGTGGTGCTGAATGTATTTTTACCCTCAGCTCTACCTTTTATGTTTTGTGTGCTTTGGGACTATCTCAGCAACTGGGAGGATAAGGTGATAGAACGTTTGAAATTAACCAGCAGGAGGACACATTAACTTGTCTCCATTATGTCAATATACCTAAAAAAAGAAAATTGGCCAATTAATCTGTAACAATAATAGGTAATGGATTTAACATTGAGCAAGGTTATTATCTGCTATTTTATGAGCAGTTACCTGAGGAGAGAAAAATCATCACCACAGAACTGTGGAGAAGACTTAACACTTCTCTTCCAGATACAAATTCCTATAGAAAAAGTCATGTGAAAGCTGATGATTTTACTTCAAACTGCAGTCATGGGCATTCAGTCTCCGTAGCATTATTGATTTAATATGTATCAGCAACTATACTTAAACATGATTATTAGCAGTCACACTTTGTCATGTTTGCTCGCTGAGATGCAATAGCAAACTAACGGTCCATCGGGGTAGTGGCATAGCTTTCGCTAAAACGGTGTGTGCCACCCTGCTGGAGAAATTCAGAATACATCTCCAAGTGACTCCATAAAGAACACGCATAGCTTCTTGCCCTGAAAGTCAACTGGCCAACAATAACTACTACTCTAAACTCCACTTCCATATGACAGTTTGGTCTTTTTTCCTGTTTTATAACAGTTTTCAGTTCAGAGGTTACTGTACTTAAGGAGCTGAATGCAAATTATCTTTGTGTTTCATTTTTTTACTAGGAAAGTCAACAGAGTACTTATGTTGACAGCTTTTTCGTAAAGTTAGCTGTACTATTTCTATTAGAAAGATAAAAACTACAAAAATACAGAGGGGAAGACACGTTGGGTTCATATACATTGTGACTAAAATCTCTCCCCCCAAAATAACATTCAAAACACCCATCGTGCCTGAACAGACCATCCTGCTGCTTCTCCGAATTGAATCTGTGATCATTTCTAGGCCTACTTAAAATGGCTGGAACGGGAAGGGAAGGAGCCAAAGTTGCCTGGACTGAATCTGTCCCACAAACAGCTTTTCTTCCTCAACTTTGCCCAGGTAAGAATACTTGGATGCAGCCACTACACGCTGCATGAAAGTGTAAATTGGGTGATCCTAAAGGTTAGAGAGAACATCAGTCCCAAGCTCCACTTGGGACAGTGATTCACGATCAACTGCGCTCATCAAAAGGTCATCAAGACAGATGTGAAAAAGATGGTTTAGTGATGAGAGGACAGTTTTCAGTAACTTTTCTGAGGGCACTACTGAAACCTGCTGGAGTGAGGATACAGAGAAGGAGGGCATCTACCAGCAAAACGGCATCAGACAACTTATGGGGGACAACTGAGCTTGCTGTTTCATGTAAATATAGATTCCACTAACATTTATGAGAAAACTCCTTTTGCTTTTGATACAGACAGGGTTTCATCCATTTTTTTAACATGTGCTGGAGAAAACAATGCCTGAGAAATACCAAGCCAGCAGCCCTCAAACAGGAATACATATTCAGGTCACAGATATTGCTACAGATTCCACTTATCTTCCTCTATACCACTTTATTACAATGCAGAAACAATAAGTTTGCTGAGTTGAATTTCACCCTTCAGCCTGGATGAGAAACTCCCGTATGTTTACACTCTTGGAGTAACAAGTACTTAACAGTAGGTCAAATATTTGACAGTAGGCCAACACACTTAGTGTTGAGCCTCAGACGCTTGGACTTCAGCTCATCTGTTTGAGGAAACACATGGGTGAAATCAAGAGCTAATATATCTATCCCAAAGCATCAGATCTTGATCCAAGAACTTAATACAACAAAAACCAATTGCTAAATAATTGCATCTGTTTTGCCTCCTCTATAAAACGTACACCAACTGTATTGTAACAAATTGGGATGGCTCTTAGGAAAAACTTTGAAAAACAGTGAGAAGGTCCCCAAACTGAATTCCCTTTAATACTGACCCACTAATGATTAATCCTCCTTGTCTAGGTTTGGTGTGGTTCCTACAGACCAGAATATGCTAGCCAGTCAATAAAGACAGATGTTCACAGCCCTCTGAAATACAGGTGGGTTTTACGAACTGATTTACTAATTGATAACTTACTTGGTTCAACCCATTGCACCAATACAGGGCAAAAGGAGAGATCATTGCTAGCAGCTATATTCTACCAGACAAGATGAATCTAGACTAACTTTCAGAAGTTCTCCCGTAGCTGGTAGGACACTGCTGAAGAGAACATTCCTTTACTTGGCCTGGTAAATTTGCCAGTTAATAGAGAATGGACCAGAAGCCGCTTACTACATGCTCTGTTTGTTCTAGCATTTCATTAGTCATATTAGCTATATTTTTCTTGCATAAAGTATCCCATATTCCAAGACTGTAATTGAGTTATGAGACTCTAAATCACTTCATGGACATGGCTTTCTGTTTTCCAGAGCAACAATCTCCACACACTGTATCCATGTAAATAAGTTCCTCCTCTTTGTTTAGGGTGATGGGATCTTTGCAGAACTTCGAAGCATTCTCAGAGGCGTTCCACTGTAAAAAAGGCACAGCCATGCATCCCGCAGAGAAATGCAGAGTGTGGTAACCAAAAAGAACACTGGTGAGAATGACGCATACTCTGGCGACACAACAAACAGGTCTTGCCAATGACGTGCCTGATGTCCTCCCATTCAGTCACAGCCAAGGTTAATGGTGCAGCTACTGTAGTGAGAATCAAGGAAACGACGGCACGCAAGCGCGTACAGTGCCACTGGGAAGCGCGCAGGTATCTCAGCGACTGATGGGCTGTGCTGAAAGCCACAGCGTGCTCCAGACCAGAAACGACTGTTTCAGATGACATCCTGACTGTTATTAAGATACTGCATCAGGGTTACAAAGACTAAATCTTAAATTAAAAAAACAACAAACTATATATCTATTTTTCAGAAAGGAACAATGATTTTAATATGTCTTACAACTACGCTTTCTGAGACTCAGCAAACCTGCTTGAAATGTTTCACTGAACTGTTTTCCAGTATTCTGATTCCGTTTCTGGTGCATTCTTCCCAAATTCAGGTTAGAGCTAGTTTAAACTCTCGCGCCGTCTGTATACTTGCACTTTGATTACCGTTTTGTTGTAAGAGATTGCTATTTGTCTTGATACGTCACAAAGTGAGCTGTATGTGAAGATGCCTGCGGCTGCTAACTTAATGCAAAGCTGCACTCTCCTACTGCACTTGAGTTCCTCTGCTCCAAAGAACAACTCTAACATGACCTTAAAGTGAGGTATTACTAGGTAGAAAGATCACATTTTTAGCAGTACAAATTCTGTTGTTACGGTTAAAATTACAGGGTCCCTCCCTTCAGAGATCTATTTAAAATGATGCTTATTCTTGTAGAAAGTGTATAAAATCCTTTTTGCTAAATAGCGAACATGTATCCATGGAAACAATTAAGCTGTTTTTAATCCTGTGCCTTTTCATTTTGCCGTAGGCTATTTTTCAGTATTTACACTTGAAAATGTAACAAGTATTAATTTTTAATTAAAAAAAAAAAATCATGGTAGCCAATTCAGCAAGCATTTTACTATAGAGTTTTGGCTGGCTTTCCTCAGTAAGCATTCTAATATAATGATAATATTTTAAACTGCCAACACTTAATAGTGAATTTTAAACACTCTTTCAGCAAACGCTTTTCTTTCTAGCACAGAAATGACTGGAAAGCAAGATAGTAGCTACTAGTGCTTAGCTTACGAAGTGCCAAATCCCACTATTCGTTTGCTTCACAGATTTCCTTAGCGCACCACTAGCAAAGGTTTGACTATCTAAATGACAGGGAAGGAAATGAAACTTAACGGAAGCAGCTTTGCCATAAGAGATGGCCCACTGAATTATTCTGGCCATCTGACAGTAAGAGCTGGCCAAATCACTGAATGAAACCCTCCTGATTTTTGCATGAATTTTACCTGCTAAAGTGAAATCAGTCTACAGATAAATTGCCGCTTTTACTGCAGCTGAGAATATATAGTTCAATTAGAGAACATATAGTTCAATTACATTTTATTTCTATCTTAAAAGTAATCTTGGAAGATAACTTTCTCAGAGAATCAGTGCTACCTCAGGGATTAACCACTGTTCTATGCCCTTCGCAGTTTGAGAGTTAAGTACAGAAGGAGAATAAGTAGTAAGAGGCTTTAGTTACAAGTTTATTTAATCTCTCTTCAAAAGACTAAGAACAGACTGTTCAGCACCCAGCAGTAGAGTTGCCTACTGCAAACAAATACTACACAAAGCATAAAATTTGGCTTTCAGTGCAGTTAATAGGAATAGAAAAAGTGTTTCACATCTAATCTTCTCTATGCTGCACCTCAGATGGCTAGATATACAGACCTCTTTGAGAGAACGCAACCTGAATCACATTTGGGTTTTGTGTTTATTTCAGCTACATCTATTACCTGAGGAGAACTGCACTTGACCACATGAATTCTAACAAAGATCCTGATTCAAGGCAGATTAAGTGGGAGGGAAGGATATTTTTTTCAGATGGGAATTGTTGGATTCACATGTATTAAGTGCCTGAAAGCCTTAGGATTGACCCACACTAAAAAACAACAACAAAAAAATGGTGAATAGGAGAGTGCACTAATGAGCTCTGAGAGCCCTTTTTCAAAAAAATAAAAAGTTATAGCAGTCTACCCTAGGATTAAGCTCCCCTTTAAGTGACTGATAAGCTCTTAAAGGCAGCCTGGAGGTACAGAACCCGGCACGTATGTGTCCTCCTCACGCCTCCATGCAGTTTGAAGCGCTTCAGATGTTAAAACTTTTGGTTCTGCTGAGACACAAGATGTGTATTTCCTGTTAGATAGTCGGATAAGGTACTGTGCGTTCCTGGTACTTTACCTCAGATCTGGATTAGTTTAGAATACACCCCCCCCCCAAATTCACAGTAGTATTACTATACTTAATGCTTGTCCATTTTGGTAAGTCCCAGTTCTCTCTGATACTGAACACCAAAACCTTATGAAGTCAGACTTCATAATGCTACTAGAAGACAAGAGGAGCAATGTCATATAATATTATAGTAAATCATCCGTGCGACTGAAAAGATTAACAAAGAGGATACAAGTTAAAGCTAGTTGGGAGATAATACAGACTCTGTAAAACACAGATGGACAGTAACTAATTTAGACATTAATCAAGGTTCAACTCAAACTAGGACTGACCATGAGCTTTTGGCTCCATCCAGGACTACAACCACATAGTTAGGTTACAGATGTAGCAGCGGATTGGTGACGTTCTGATGTCCTAAAAGGCTTCATGCCAATTATATTATTTTCTGCCTACCATCATTAGGGAGGTAAGAGGCCAATAGATGGGTGATCTGGTGAGAATTACGAAGCCTAAGTTCTGCATAACAACAGTACTTTAAGATGTTTGCAACTGGATGTTGAAGACAAGCCTAATTATGTTCCATTCTGGGTTTTGTTCACCTTAAAAGAGTTTTGGCTCTTAAATTAACCAAATGCTTATGTCCCGTGCCTTGTTAAAACTGTCACACAGACTAGGTTTGTATTTGCTCCTGGATTGGACTGGACACATAATAGGCTAGGGACTTTATTTTTCTAAACTGCTCTTTATCTGTATAAAAACTGACACGATCTACAACCCTCCTTAGTATGAAATGCTGTCCAAGCTTTGTTCTGGCCATTAAGTGAGGTTCACCTTTCTCATCACATCTAAAACTGATGTTCACAGAACAATCATTTGACTACCATTTCCTACTGGAAGGATTTTAATTTGTTTTAACATTAAATGACAGGTTACAAGACAGTCAAGTGCTCTGATAAATCAGCTTTTGTTACTTAATTATTTGTGTATGGTGGCAGGCAAAATAAACTGTATTTAACTGCATTTTGTCTGTCTTCACTTACTCAGATTTTCCATGCCAGAATGCATGCATACAGTAAAGCTAAATTTCAGAGCCAGGTAATAAATCTTCTTCCCCTGTGCAGCTGATATTTTCATGTGGCACATCCAGTAAGCTAAGCTGGCCAAAGTGCTTTTCTTTCCTCTGTCCTCACATGCCTTTAAAAGCCAGGTGTTTACAGTGCAACTCTCCAAGAGAAGTGTCCTGGCCTGAGCTGCCTTTAATATTTGCCCCCTACGTATCACAGTAACAGACACCTATCTTTTCAGCTTGTTCTGAGAAAAAGGAGTTATCCTCGGACTCCTCAGGGGAGTCCTGCTATGCTGTGAACGTACAATTCCTTTTGCCAGCTTCCCCTCAGAGGCTCATCCTAACAGTTAGGTCTAGATTAGCATGACAATCACAGATTTCATAACAAGTTCAGGGAGTTTGCCTGCCATCGTGAAAATGTTTTTATTGTAGGGTTATTAAGAAAAGAGTGACATTTTAAATACTACACGGTTCAATAGTTTAACTTGTCTATTAAGTCACCAGTAATCGTACCTCAGGTTAAATTACAATTGGAATTCTTCTTTAGGGACAGAAAAGTTAGGTAGCCTACATCTTTTGGCAGCAGAATATCAGAAAAAGGAGCAAATTTGAAGAGGAACTTTTTAATGTAAAATTAAGAGATACTATGTATGAAGGGAAAAAAAAGAAATAACACAAACTATTGATTGCCACTATGAACAATATCACAAAGGATAGAACCTGGCACAGTATCTTTCACACAGAACACTTACTCATATTTGCAGTATTCCAACTATCATACAAGACCACTAATGCAAAAAGGCAAGTTTACCGCAAATAGGGAGTAACAGAACAAAGACAGTCCTTGCCAGCTTCATTTTTGCTTAGGTATTTCATGCTCCTGGTTTTTGTTATCAGATGTAGACTTTTTCATTGCACTGCAAGAAATACAGAAGTAATTACAGTTGGGGAGCAGGGTGTATAGCCACTACGTTCCCAGCATGCTGGAAAAGTCCCTTGCTCACAAGACGGGTCACAAGACAGGCACAAGAACAAAAGCATGAGATTATGGAAGAAGAGTCAAACCCAACGTTGTGACTAGTAATACAGTGCTATTAACTGTTTTAATTGGACTGTAACAGCTGCAAGTATACTACAAATATTACAGTAATATTAACTTAGCGTGTACTCTACAGATAGCAAATGGTCCTAGGGCTAGTCAGATTTGCATGCAATCCTTCTCTAAAAGTACAAGTTATTGTCCTTTGTTACCACAGTCACAGGACAGTTCTGGCCTTGAGAATTGCATTCTTTTATATTTGGGCACTTAAGTCTTTGCAGAAGGACTATGAAACTGTCTGACACTGGACTGCTAGGCAGTCACTGCCTACCGTGAGGGAACTCAGGAAAGCGACAGAAGTATTTATATGCCAAGCAAGGGAAACGGCACACAGCCGTGCAGAGGTCAGGTGGAGGAGGTTCACATGGCTGACAATTTAATTACTCTGCAAAATCATTAAGCTCTGGAGATGTGCCATTAGAAGTTCTGGCACATGCAACTGCTAAAGGGATAATTAAAATGTGCCTGGGAGGTTTTATTCCAAGTTATTATTACAGCACATGGAAGTTACTTTATTTTTTCATGTAAGTTTATTACGCCTCCCACCTGCAGAAGACTCTTTCCATCTGTCGCTTCGCGCCTGTGCCAGCACAACCCAAGTGCATAAGCTACAACCTCCCTTTACAGTCCCACACACGTCCTTCTATTTTACCGCTACTGCATTCACACCTCCCCTCTCCAGTTACAGCCCCCCACATCACACCAGCTACCACTGACCTCGATGAAACGAGAACAGGGATAAGCGACAGGCCCAAACCAACCAAGAAACAGCACTCTATTGACCACTATGCTGCTTTTCCATAATTGTATGCACAAGGGTCACAGAAGAAGCGAAGATGTGCTACCACAAGTGAGAGAAAATTCAAGTTGAGGACAGGGGCAGCAGTGGAGTTTCACGGACCTCAACCTATCAGTGAGTGAACATCTACAAAGAGATAGATGCAGAGGACCTTGAAATTAAGATTGTGGCTTGTTAAGCAGGGTCTGTTACCGTGAGCCTAGTTCACCACATGGCATTAGGTTTCCACCTGACACCCGTGCCATCTGTAACCTTCCCTTCCAGCTAAGTTTAACGCAACTGCCAATTCAAAGTTCAGAGCAGAAATGATAATACCTTTCCAGGAAGACCCAGCTCCTGACCAGATGGAGCTTCAAAAAGCTTCAGTCTATCAAGTAAAATCTTCCAGCACAGCACGCATCGCATGGTACAGTCAATCACCCTCGTGTCCAGCCATTCTGCTGGACTGTCTGGCATCTGACCATTATGTTGCACGTTGCTGGCGGCAGCATACTCGGTTTGTGAACACGAACGGTAGAGACAGAACACAGCTTTACCAGCATTCCGTGTTTGAGAGCCAGGGTTGGTAGTAGAGGGACCATTTGCTGGGCTCCTGAGACACCAATTATCATTTATCCCATGATCAGGTGAGGTTTAAGCTACAACTGGTTTCCCCTTTTCAAATCAGGACAGCAATTTCAGCTACAAGGAACACCTGCCCCTACCTGAGGTTTCATACTTTTTCATTGTCAGCCTTTGCGATGACTTTGCAGTTATTTTCAAAGGAAAAGAGTCACCTGGGGAGCCCTGTACAAAACCATGTTTTTCTTCACCTGCACAAGTAAATAACATATTGTTAGGTAAGAATGAAACTGTTTGTCCCCAAAACAAGGTCTGTAGTATTTTTTTAAAGGAATTCCCCAAAATCCAGAGCTTTCACTACTGAAAGAGGGCTTATGCACTCCAGGAAGGAACAAGATGCATATTCATAATCTGCAGAGCTTTCAGACACAAAGCATTCTCCACACACATACTGCCCGACCCAAACCAATACAATCTGTCAGACACCAAGACTGACGCATGCACACAGAGTACTACTTTTGTCATTTACAGTCGCTTCCAGGCCAAGTTATATATAACGTATGTTCGTATGTCTCAGTCAGAGACCGGTGAACAGCCTCCATTTTAACCCCCTCTAACACCCCTCACCCCCAACCACAACAGAGCACCTTAATAACTAAGACAGTGGACAAACAGATGTAACCAGACAGAAATTAGCAGATCCCGCAGAAAATACTTTAGCCTAGTAAAATTCTGGAAAATTCTGTACCCAGAGGTGTTTTCCTGCAGATCTGATTCCATTTTAGACTCGTGGGCAACTAAGCATCAGAGAAGTTTTATTACATGCTTAGGAAAAGAAGAAAGATTCAGATGTTTTCCAGAATTAGAGGAAATGAAGTCTTTCCTTCTCCCATGCTGCCACCTGGTGACAAATCAGGCTCCAACTTCTAAAACAGACCAAAAAACACATCTAAATGTTAGCAAGTTTTTCAGACTCCGTCAACCACGCACTTGCTGTAGACATTAAACAGCAGGCACACACAAAAAATATTTTTTGGTTGGTAGATTGCTGATCCTAGTCTGATGCTGCATCCTATCTCTTTACCTGACTGTGCAAAGCTCCCAGCTTATCTACAGCATCTTCTTCCAACTCCAACTGAAGCCATAAAAACCAAGAGTTCCCACCCAAGCCCAAGTGCCTGCCAGTATCTTTCAAAGGGTCTTTCCAGTGGTTAGCAGGACGAACTTGGTTTCTCAAGTCAACAGGAAGTACCAGCTGAAACATTCTTTGTGGTGTTGGCCCCAGAATTCTAGTCATAGGCTACTTCTTCCTACAAGTCTTGCCTCTCCAGTCTTAGGAGTAATGAAACAGCAAAGTCTCTGCGCTGTTTTAGATACGCATCTCTAGCTTCTGATCATCTAGTAATTATGGGGCTGGAGGACAGATATTTCTTTGCAAAAACATCTTTGGAGCAATTGCTGCCTGAACACTACAATAAATCCCTCCTCGAAATGACAACACTGAACAACAGTAATATTTAACTCCTCTCCCTTCTTAAGATCTTCATCTGCTTTCACAGCTGTTTAATTAAAAGTTCATCTCAGTAAAAAGTAATACTGAATAACTTAAGCTCCAGAGTATGCCAATATAATTTAAAAATCACACAGACCGTAAGGCAACCAGACAGCCCACGGTCCAGCAGCAGCCTGTCAGCACACGTGCAGCACCTATAAAGGGTTTACACATGTCTAGCACCTGTCCACAGAGGTTTACAAAGTGCTTTACGAACTCTCGTTAACCCAAAGTGAGAATTAACAGATCTGGATTACGCAGAGACGAACAGCAATGAAATCTTCAAAACTTGAATACCACTGTATTGAGAGCAAGCTCTATGCCTGCCAAAAAGCCAGGCACCCTGTCAAAAATGTTACTGCCAGGTAATGAACTGCACAATTGGCATTACTGGAAGAAAACAACGTACATGTCGGCCAGCAAGGCCTGCTACACCTGCTACCTGTAAGCTGAAAGAAGTACTGAGAGTTGCAGAGTTCTAAGATTCGAAGTCTGCTCAAAGCCACACGTATCACCAGTGCAGGTGCAAAAGCAGGATGCGACCACCACCAAAGTAGACTGTCGACAGTAAGATTAAGTCATTAGAAGAAAAAGCCAGAACTTACGCCATGGTTGGCATGTGGCACAGAGAAGGCCAAAGTTTCCTTGCCACTGTTCTCTGCTCATTCCATCAGCCCCAGTACCTCCTCCCAGGCATCCCACTGCACCCATCATGTGTCTTCTCCATCTTCTTCTACATCTTATTTTATATACAATTCTTTGCCTCAGGCTCAGCTGGTAAATAAAGCATTACTGTCCTCACCAAATCCTTCCTCAAAAATCTGCGTCCACATTACGCTCTGTAAGAATAATGCTTTTCCCCAAGATAATGCCTGGTGTTTTCACTTCCTCAGGTAACAGGAAACTTCTTTTACAGAGAGAATGTGTTGTCATGAGTAAAAACTTTATTTCTCGACATAACTTTCACGTAGGACCTTAACTTTCTTTGTTGTAACACACGGTCACACATTAGAGCAGAGGTGAGTAGCAAAAGCTAGTAATTGTGTACATGGCATTCATTACATTACCAAAAGCTCCATGCCTCTTGCTGTGCAAGACTGCATTTTTCATCAATATTTTCTTCTAAAAAGGAAAAACTTGTACAAAACTAATTTGGAAAAATATTATATATGTGGAATCTTTAATATTAAAAAAGCGGGTTTTTTTTCCCCACTAACAAACATATCTTGGAATAATTACATGCGTACCAAGTGGTAACTGTCCGAGTTGGTAAGCAAGCAAGAAACTCCAGGCATAACACACGAGCCACGGCTCCACAAAGTGGGGATGTAAAAGGGAAGAGCCTTACAGCCTCTGATGGTACTTGATCACTCAGCTATTTCAAACTTTGATGCTTCAGAAGATGCCACTTGGTGATTTGCTTGGCTCCTTTACAGATCCTCCTTCTCATTTTCCAGCTGTCTTTTTCTCCGTGAGTATTTGGAAAAGAGGTTGGGCTTTTTTTTGTCAGGGTGTTTTGGAGCTTTTTTCATCACTGGTTTTTTGGGCTTGGGCTTTTTTGTTGCTTTTTTGGGGTTAGTTTTTTTTGGTTGTTTTTTTTTGGTTTTGTTTTTTTTTTTTACCATCTCCATTATCCACAACAGTTCAACCAAAAATGGCTATTTGGGCCTGGTTTCTTCAGGATCGGCACCGGTTTCCTGCAGAGGAACAGTTGTTTGATCACCATTCTCCACGGTTGGTAGCAAAGCCTGACCATGCTGTCCAGTCTTTAAAACATGTCAAAGGAAAACACAGAGTATGAAGAGTCAGCTTTTATTAGCAAGTGCCTGCTATTTTCACTAACAGCTAGACTTTTGCTTCTTCCTTAAGAGCAAGAGTCACTGCAGGTCCCCTCTCAAATCAGAAGTGCAAATTACACCTTCCATGCAATATTTTTCCTACAAAACACATCACACTCTGCCCAGATCTTGCAAACCATTAACAGGAACTTTTAGAGAATACATAAGACTGGAGGATGGAGAGATAAACAAACACAGTTACGTAAGACAGACTTGTATTTTTTAGTAGGAGTCCACCTCCTAAATCCCCTTAAATATTCATTCTCAGACAACGTCAGGAGGTAACAATGGCCTTGGGACTAGATCCCAAGCCTCCTAGCGAGAATCACACAAAATGAGTTTACATTGCACAGTCTTGGGGATTCTGGAACTCGCAGACACTCCCAGTATCCACAAGCTGCTCCAATATGCACTGAGCCCATCAAACACATAGTACAAGCAAACACTAAACAAAACCCCTACTTCAGATTTCAACACATTACAAACAAAAAAAAAAAAAAAAAAAAGAAAAGAGAAATACTCACCACTGATTCCTGCACCGCTGCAAAGAAAATGAAACAATCCCATCAAAATGCAGCAAGGTCAACTTTATACTAATGCATTTTTCTAACCATGTTATCTTGTCCTTACACACATGTAGGAGTGGTCAGCAGTGAGCCTGCACAGGCACACCCCAAAAGGGAGGCCTCATTACAACAGGTTAACTGTGGCACACAGAAATGTAGAAGTTTCCTTGCAGTTCACTTCTAATCGGCTGTTAAGGTTTCAGCTCAACATCTAGTGAAGCAAAGACCACTCACTCTTCAGAATACTATTACAAAACTACCCCCTTATACACATGCTGTTCGTACTTACGTGGCATATAATTTTTCCTTTTCTTCCTCCGCCAGATATATGTAAGGACAACTGCGACGAGCAGCGTGGTTCCAACAACAGAAACAACAATTGCTGTAACAGAGGAACCTGAGGAAGGATTCCCATTCTCTCCTTGTACCAAGCCATTCTCCTTAAGTCTGATGTGAGAACAGAAATAATTGTGGTCTTAGAACATGTCAGCAGACCTTGCAGTGGAACTGCTGTACTGTTTTGAACATCACACCTCCACATCCAGGGGCACTCACAAAGTCTTTCTGACTTGGTGGGTAATCCAAGGAGCTGACTTTTACCTCTTTGTTTTAATGCTTGTAAATGCAAACTGATTCTCCTCAGAAGCAAACTCTCACCTGTTCTACTATAGCTAAGGGATGTGCCAGCTGAAACCCAGAGGAGCGCACTGCTCTTCATGGGTCCAGATCTAGCTCTGTTAGAGCTGTCTGAGAGTCTCCTATGCAGTGACAAGTTATGACAAGAGGCCGAAGGCTAAATCTGTCATGTTAATGAGTTTATAAAGAGAGAAGTTAAGCTGTTCCCAAGAAGAAGTGGGACACAGGAGCAGGATTCCACACTCGGTGCCTTACTGGAAGCAGGCAACTGCTGTTTCGAGGACAACAAAATGCAGACCCAACAGTTAAAGAGAATAGTCCCATGCTCATAAAGGGTAAGAGCTGCTTACTCGTGCTGCGGTATGCAACTGTAGGACATGTTGGCTGTTGAGGTGGTTCCAGGAGGACAGGCTTCACACATGTTGTCAGTGGTCTTTGTGCCTGTAAGGGAGAAGACAACAGGATTTCTATCTGCATCTGTGGCTAAGGAGAGCTTCAGTTCAGCATGGTCTTTGTAAATGCCCAAGTAATTACTGCAGAGACTCTTCACTACAGACAAAAGCTCACATGCATCCATCTTCGCAGACAGGAGAAAAAAGCATTCTTGACCACATCAACTACCTCAGCATCTAGGACACATACGGATCCTACAAGGTTGCAGCTGTGCACTGGTGCTGACAATTGCAGTCAGTACAGTGGACCAGTACACATCGTACCTAGTATGCGCTATCCATTCACTTCAATCCTTCACTGATTTTTTTCTGGATGAACTGACAGCCAGCCTCCTCAAAAACACACTCCAAAGGCATCCCCATAAGAAAGTTGGGTGGTGTTTGTGCTATGTTGGCTTACCCCTTTCTTTTACCATAGTGCCAGGAGAGCAGACAGTATAGCGTTGACAAAGTTCACAATCTTCAGTCCCAACGTAACTGCAGAAATACCCAGGCAGACAGCCACACACAGTGTTCTTTGTGTACGAACATGTTATTTCTGGCACTAGGTTGGCTCCTAAAAGAAATGTACATGCACAGCCACAGTATTTACATGGGTACAATCAACAGATACAAAAGCAAAAGTGAACGTTTAGCCTTGCCTTGATGCACTGGTGAAAAGCAACCAGAACTAACAGGATTAGTGAAGATGACTCCTTTTTTGATGTATAAAGAGAGCCCAGTTCCTCACAGACACAGCATCTTGGGTCACATTTACGTCTGTCCTGAGTGACTTGCATGGCAAAAGCAAAATACTCCCAGCTCAGATGTTTTTAAATTACCTGTCCTTTCAGGACTGAAAGTACCCCAAGACAGCTCTTTAGACACCATGCTGCAATCTAAAGGAGCCTTTAAATCATAGAATCACAGAATCATGGAATGGTTTGGGTTGGAAGGGACCTTAAAGATCCTCTAGTTCCAACCCCCCTGCTGTGGGCAGGGACACCTTCCACTAGACCGGGTTGCTCAAAGCCCTGTCCAACCTGGCCTTGAACACTTCCAGGGACGGGGCAGCCACAGCTTCTCTGGGCAACCTGTTCCACTGCCTCGCCACTCTCAGAGTGAAGAATTTCTTCCTCATATCTCATCTAAATCTATCCTCCTTCAGTTTAAAGTCGTGGTCACTGCCAGCTTTTCCCTTCCATCACCCAGTAAATAGCATTCTGAGGTCTGCAGTGACATGAGCCTCTCTGTTCTTCACACTCTAACCAATTCATCAAGCGAATGAGGCAAGAAAGGAGAAGGGGAGAATGTATCCACAAAAGGCACGAAGAATCCATTTAAACTGGTTCTTTAGCATCCTACTTACCTTTATCACACAGTTTACATTTCCTGCAGTGTTCTAGACCATTGGGATGATCTGTGTATGTATCTCCAACACAAGGTATGCATGTCGTGCTGGAATTGGCAGTGCAATGCTTGAAAACCCGAAGTCCTAGAAAACAGAAACAACCCCCCCAAAGAAGTGGCTCCATTAACAAAGTTTACTTGGCCGGGGACTGGACACTGGCATTAAACCACTCATAACTATTATATATAAACTACAAGGACCTCAGAAATATCCTAATAGCAATTGCAGGGATAATGCTAAAACTGAAACCAGAACCCCAAATTAAAGTCCTCGGAAACTGTGAGATTACCAACTAGGCACAGCAGAGACACTCTGGCAATCGTTGCTTCCACTCTGGAGGCTCCAAAGAAAGGGACAAGGCCTCGCGCTGTTGTAAGCAGGGTGTGAACACAGGCTGGAAGAGGACATTCTGGCGTGACGCTCACAACTGTGAGCTGCGAGGCTCTTGTCAGGGTGCAGCGGGCATAGCCGGCTACAGCAGAGGCGGTGGGTCACCGTCACAACCCGCTGCCGTGCTGAGGGAATGTGGTGGGTTGACCCCGGCTGGATGCCAGGTCCCCACCAAAGCCGCTCTATCACTCCCCTCCTCAGCTGGGGAGGGGAGAGAAAATACAATCAAAAAGCTCGTGGGTCAAGATAAGGACAGGGAGATCACTCAGCAATTACCGTCATGGGCAAAACAGACTCAACTTGGGGAAAATCAGTTTAATTTATTGCCAATCAAAACTGAGTAGATGTAGGGTAATGAGAAATAAAACCAAATCTTAAAACACCTTCCCCCCCACCGCTCCTTTCTTCCCAGGCTTAACTTCACTCCTGATTTCTCTACCTCCTCCCCCCCGAGCAGCACAGGGGGATGGGGAATGGGGGTTGTGGTCAGTTCATCACACGTCTCTGTCGCTCCTTCCTCCTCAGGGGAGGGCTCCTCACACTCTTCCCCTGCTCCAGCGTGGGCTCCCTCCCACGCGAGACAGTCCTCCACGAAATTCTCCAATGTGGGTCCTTCCCATGGGCTGCAGTTCTTCAAAAACTGCTCCAGCGTGGGTCCCCCGTGGGGTCACAAGTCCTGCCAGCAAACCTGCTCCAGCCTGGACGCCTCTCTCCACGGGTCCACAGCTCCTGCCAGGAGCCTGCTCCAGCACGGGCTTCCTGCGGGGTCACAGCCTCCTCCGGGCACATCCCCCTGCTCCGGCACCGGGTCCTCCATGGGCTGCAGGTGGATCTCTGCTCCAGCACCTGGAGGACCTCCTCCCCTCCTTCTTCACTGGCCTCGGTGTCTGCAGAGTTGTTCCTCTCACATATTCTCACTCCAGCTGCAGCTTGTGTCCTAGTGTGGGGTTTTTCTTCTCCCTTCTTAAATATGTAATCCCAGAGGTGCTACCACTGTCACTGACGGGCTCGGCCTTGGCCAGCGGCAGGTCCGTCTCGGAGCCGGCTGGCATTGGCTCGATCGGACACGGGGGAAGCTTCTAGCAGCTTCTCACAGAAGCCACCCCTGCAGCCCCCCACTCCCAAAACCTTGCCACACAAACCCAGCACAGGGAGGGAGCCTTCCTCCGCAGCTGTGGAGCGGTCCAGTTACCTACCAGCAGCACACATTGGGCAGCACTCGGCACCTATGGGATATTCTCCCAGCCCACAGTCCAAGGCATCCGCAGGATCCAGCCGCACGACCAGCACAAGGACAACCACCTTTAGGCGAGACAAGAACGGGTTTCCGCTTCGCTGCCTGCTTACCAGCACCGCCACCTCGCACCGGCGATGCCGCCGAGTGACCCCGCCCGCAGGGCCGGGCAGGGGCCGGGCAGCTCCTCGCCGCGTCCCGCCCCGACGGAACAGCGGCGGCTCCGCGGCCCCGGCCGGCTCGGCGGGGCCCGGCCGCGCAGGCCCGCACTCACCAGCCGCATGAAGCGCCGGGCCGGCTCCCGGCGGCGCGGGGCTCCGCGGCGCCTCAGCGGCCTCCCCATGCAGCGCGCCGGGGCCGCCGCCCCATGCAGCGGGCCGGGCCGGGCCTGGCCGCCGCAGTCGCAGCGCCGCGACACCGCGAAGAAGGCGAAAGCGAAAGGGAGCGGCGGGGCGGGGCGGCGGGGTCGCCTTCGCCGCGGCCGGGAAGGGGGAGGGAGGCGAAGCGGCGGGCCGGGCCCCGCGCGTCGCCGCCACAAAATGGCGGCGGCAGAGGAAGCGCCGGGCGGGGCCGCAGCCGGGGGCTGCCCCGCTCCCTTATCGCCGCTTCCTCCCTCCCCCAGCCGGTTCCACCGGCCGAGCTTTTGGCGGCGGAGAGCCGGGCCCGAAAAAAACCGGCCCGCAGGCCTCGGTTATGTCGCCATCCGTGAGAACGTCTCCACAAACACAGGCGAGGCTAAGCGGCAAACAGCCGGCGACCGAACAAAGGCGTTGCAGATGCCCGGGCCATAAACTCTTTGACCTAAAGCAAAATGCCCACGTCTGCCATTACAGTTGCTTCAAGCTCTTTCTGCGCCTCTTGTACGTTTTCCAGCGTTGGCGAGCTGGATTACTAAAGCAGCTCAGGTTCTCGCTTTTAGTCAGCTTCAACCTCCCAGCAGACTTTTGGATTACCAAAAGCCTAGGCAGTATTTACAAAACCAGCTGTTGTCATGAATATTAAAAATGTTGTTGAAATGGGTCACCGTTCCTCGAATGCCACAGGGAAGCGGTTTATGTAAATGCAGATTTTCCCCCCACTCTTTTTGAAGAAAAAAAACTAGCGGTAATACTTTACTAGTTTCTGAAATGAGTAGGCAGCGTTCCTTGCAGCAGGACGCAGCATGAGAAGACTAGAAAGAGATGAGCGTTTCGTTGTGGGGTTTTGATGAGTTCAGAACTGCGAGGAATCTCACGGAGCAGGCAAGCGGACTTGCAAGACAAGGGAGCTGCACATCTCCTCTGCCATGGTGTCCACCAGGCCAAACCAGCTCAACCAGAGTGTGCCAGGGACCGTATCTTCAGCTAAAAGCGGGTTACCTGCCTGCGTAGCAAAGGCAGCGCTGCTTTCCTCCGGCAGCCGCAGCGTGCGTGCTGGCTGCCGGCGACTGCGAGGTGGGGTGGCTTGCCAAAGGCCAGGCAGCGGGTCACGGAGGCAATGCCAGCGCTGACTTCGGAGATGCCGGGGATGGCCGGCTCCGGCACACACTCGGTACATGGAGCGTATGTGACCAGCGGTCTGGGACATGTGGCAACAGCCTAGCTGTTGGTGGTGCACCCTGCGTGTAGTTTGCTCAACCTTTCCTCTGATTTTCAGGTGTTTATGCTAACTTTTATAGCTATTTGGGATGGACAAAAGCTGAAAGGAAGTGAAAGCTCCTTTAGACATGAAAAGTAGGGAAGTACAATTGTGAAATACGAATGTCAAGCTTCCTTTTCTCATAATGACAGAGTTTGCGGGTTTCTAGATTTGGTAGCTGAGGGACAGGGTTACTTATTTTTCTCCACTCTAAAGTGATCGCAGGTAGTCTCTTGAACTGATTTTACCATATGGCAGCTGTCTCCGTTTCCTACACATCACCATTTCCTTTCCACTGCTTCAGGTTTTACTTGACACAGCAGATCACGCTTTTCTGACAAAGGACAGCGGCTGCTCATGTGACAGGGAGGTTGGAGCTTGCCTCGCCTTGCCCTGGAATGGGTTTGACAAGTCAAAATTCATTGGTAGTATCACATTTGCAACCGGATTTTTGCTCTTAGAAACCTCTTGGGCTGTGGCCAGCATTCTGCACTCATGTAGCACTAACTTTTTAAGCAAGAAATCAGTAGCACTCTCGATCACTGTGATCTAACAGCAGCTGGGAAAACCAAAGGGCCATCCTACTTAAAGTGCAGTTCATGGCTGGGTGGGAAGTGCGTATTTAGCTCAGCAGTATTCCTGTAATCAGGTCATTCCTGACTTGGATCCCTAACTGCGGACCAAGTTTTTTTTTTCCATGTCCCCATCACCATTTCAGAATACAACAAACTGGACCCTGGTGTAGATTCATATGTGACTGAAATATGAGAGCTATGCTCTTTGAGTGCAAATATCTCTCCTGGGTGGGGAAAATGAACAGACTTAATGCAGCCTGTTTGAGAATGAAGAGAGATACATTTCCTCTTGTGATCAAATATGCTTGTGAGCAGCGGAACTTGCAAGGACAAGTTTCCTGTAGCTTTATGTTCAAAGTATTTTGTGCCTGATAGGGTACAAGCTCTGATCAAAGCTTATCTTGTGGTGGAAAGACTTGTAACATTTCTCTTGCCTCTGAATTCTTCAGTATACAGCAATAAAGGTGAGTTCCTGTTGCTGTCTTTCCCTTAAGGGACTAGCAAATCGCGTCTCCCTCTCTACCTCATTGTCTGTTTTCCCCGCACTCATGTCAACATAATATTCCTGAGACCTCCAACTGTCTTTTAGGTTTGGTTGAAATTGCCAGTCAGTCTCAGTGGCTTTTTTGCTCCTGTTTGGATAGCAGCACCAGCGTAGCATAGTGCATTTCAATTTTCCCAAGCAGGCAATGTGAGACTGAGACACAGAAGATACTTAGACCACCAGAGACAAATGAGGCCTGCGGCATCCTGGAGCAACCAGACCATCAGTTTTGGTTATGGTTTTCCTGATCTTGTGGTTTTTTCAGTTTTTTTCTCAATCACCAACTCTTGCAAGTTGTCACTGCAGTTCTCTACTTCCTCTTTGCCCCAGGTTGACCGCACAGTAGGGTACTACAAGCCTACTTAATTTACGCTGACGTCTTCATTCTGACAGGCCAACACACATGCTGTTTCCTCATACAGTTGGCCAAAACATTGAGCAATTCTTTATTTGAACCACATTATGCAGTTCCCATGACGCTGTAGTCAGTAGATCCTGTGACAGGAGTATTCGATTCATGAAGTAAAACAACAGCAGTCCTGTAAGTAGAGAGTCCACTGTCAGGTTTGGGAAGATCCATGTATGCGCCCCTGCCCAGGAGCAAGGGCATTGCAAGGTGTGGAAGGGAGAGACCCAGTCAAGGCTAGAATCTGAGCCTTCATTGTTAGGCAAGAAGGAAGAGGAGAAAAAAATAACCCTAGATCTAGGGCAGGGGATAAAAAGGGATTAGTTCAAGACTAAGTAACAGGAAGTCTGTTTATGAACATCTGTTCATGCATCTCTGTCATGGTTCAGCCCCAGCCAGCAACTCAGCACCACGCAGCCGCTCGCTCACTGCCCCTGCTCCAGTGGGATGGGGGAGAGAATTGGAGGAGTAAGAGTGAGAAACACCCTGGGTTGAGATAAGAACAGTTTAATAACTGAAATAAAGTGAAATAGTAATAATAATAATGTAATAATAACATACAAAGGAAGTGATGCACAATGCCATTGCTCACCACCCACCAACCGATACCCAGGCAGTTCCTGAGCAGCGATCGCTGCCCCCCGGCCAGCTCCCCGCAGCTTATAGACTGAGCATGACGCCGTATGGTATGGAATGGCCCTTGGGGCAGTTGGGATCAACTGTCCTGGCTGTGCCCCCTCCCAGCTTCTTGTGCCCCTGGCAGAGCATGGGAAGCTGAAAAGTCCTTGACTGGCATAAGCAGTACTGAGCAACAACTAAACCATCAGTGTGTTATCAGCATTCTTCTCACACTAAATCCAAAACACAGCACTATGCCAGCTACTAGGAAGAAAATTAACTCTATCCCAGCCAAAACCAGGACAATCTCCTGTTGTTCCTGCTTGGTCACCAAGCTGACAGGGGCCAGAGCCACCATTCCATCTGCACCTGTCTGAAGTTGCTGGCTGGTTCCAGTCCAAAGCTGTGATTCCAGATCAGGAATCCTGAATCTCCCTCACTTCAATGTCCATCTAACCCTGGATTACGTGGTATAATCATGGTTGCTTCGGGACAGCACCTACAGAACATTTCCAGGGTGTTCTCTACCTGAAGACCGTTGTAAGATTTCCATGACTCGGGTATTACCTCTCCGTATGCAGGCTGGTGACTCTCATGGGTTTTTTTTCTGGATGGAGTATGGAAATTGGTTCTATCACTGTCACATCATTACACGCTCAGATTTGCATTGAGATGTCTAATGCCTGTGGCTGAAGATTTTGCTGAAAACCTTAACTGCTTTAAGAAAGAAAAACAGTCTTCTGCATCAGGGTTCTGATGCAAGCGGGTTGCATACAGCTTATCTATATTTTGAAAGTACCGACTAGCACATGACGGCTGTACATTCATCCTTCAAAACAGGATCCACCAGCTACAAAGGTGCTGTAGACAATGCTGAACTTCCATTAACACAGACAATGTCAAATTCTACCCCTTAAAAAAAAAACAAACCACAAAACCACGCATTAGACATGTGTTTCCAATAGCATAGTAGTCTATGGTCCAGTCATCCTGCACATTTTTAAAGCTTCATTCCCTACTTACTTTGGTGGGTTTTTTCCCCAGTGCTTTTTTTCTGCTGCAATGGCATGACAGACCTGTGTAAGCCACCTGGAAAATGTGGCCAGAATTAAAATTAATATTCCCTAGTACATATAGTGAAATGAAATTTTTCCAATTTAAGTGATACTGAAGGCATCAGACAGAGAAAACTCTTTGTTCCTTTTAACTTTGATTATTTCTAAAGCTCTAGCTTTAGGAAGCATCACTAAAAGAATACATAAGTGTCTGTCAGTAATACCTCAGTGGTGGTTTTTTCAAAGGACTCTTGTGTGGAAACGTTGAGTAACATTTTGTGTGGGCAAAACCTTTAAGTGTGAATCAAAGCAACAGACCTGCAGAGTCCTTTTTACAGCATCAAGGAATTCCTTAAATTATACAGTTCAAATACTAGTGAGAGAAGTGATAGAAAGTAGCTTATGCATCAGATTAGGCAACTACATTTTAAAAGAATTCTACTCCAATACTGCTGGAAGAAATGAACTCTCTACATCACTTTTATGCTTCATCAAGTTACCCTATTCATCTGTCCACATACAAACAATTGCAATGTCATACACAGAAACCGAGAGGTGGAAAAGATTTTATAAAATGTCTGCAGCACTGACTGACCACTGATATCTGATCATTAAAATGAAGACAAAAAAAAAAAAAATCACATGTAGCATACACTTGAAAAACCCTAAAATTCTGCTTGAACTGAATTCTTAGTCATCCAAGGGAGAGTGTTTTTACAGTAACTGTGACCCCTGGTGGCTAAAAATAAAAAAGTTAAACTATGGTTTATAAACTTTGCAAGGGCTTTGGCTTCATAAAATTGTATTCATACTGCAATATGAAAAAGTTGTGTAGATCTAAAGAATGTTTTGCAGTAAGGGCCTTTTAGTGTTCTAAATACTCTGACAGCCATTTTGCATAATTATAGAAGTTTATTTAGCAAGTTCTCTGTGTGGCAAGGCATTTCACTCGCTGGATAACAATAACAACATCATGTCATTATTGCTGTTATTATCTACGTTATAGTAACATCCCAAATCCCCAAATGCCTCTCGCTTTACAAAGTTACTGCCAAGAACTCCAGAGTGAAAGAGTGCATGGGGACTCTGTCACCTAATGGTACCTCCTACCACAGACCCCAAATTCCCTGTCCCAATAAAAAGCATACATATGGCAAATCAATGATAAAACGGGGCAGAACAAATCGCTCCTTGTCATAACAAAAGACAAATGAAAACCTGCATAAGCAAGCAATGTGTGATTTCTGGCTAACGTAACCGGATTATGCATTGCTAGCCAAAACATTCCATAACTTCCTATGCAAATTGCAGAACCGTCACATTTCTTTTATCAAAAGATAAGGTTTTTCAGCTGATTTGTGCTTGCACAAACTTAGCTTATTATCACGATTAGGTTGTTGCCGTAGAAAGGGAATTCGCGCCGAGCTGCAGGTGCCTTCCCTGGCGCAGGGACTCCTCGGAGGGATGTAACTCGCTGCTAGCCCAGGCACACCTCCCACCAGCGCTGCTGCGGGACGCGTGGGGGGTCCCAGCACAGGTGGGCGCGACAGCAGCAAAAGGCCTCAGCCGGGTCTGCGTGTCCCTGCCAGGGTAGCGCTCACCCACCCGCGTCCGCAGGAGTGCCATGGCTCTGCCGCCACTGCTCCGTGCCGCAGCAGGGAGAGCTGCAGCACGGCTCTCGCCCGGGCCTTTGGGGGACAGTTGTTTCGCCCCTCTGAGCTCTCGGAGGAGAAATCACGGGAGGGCATTGGAGGATAAACAGCACCGCAGCGACTGAGTCTGCTTCCTCACAGTGAAAAAATCGTGTGAGAGGAGCACTCAAATTCCAGCCGCTGCCTGACCAGATGGCCGGGTTTAAGGCTTTATTGCTCAGGTGAGGAGGTTTTGTGTGGGTAAGAGGGGCAGTGACTAAGGAAACGCTCAGTGTGATTCAGCTGAGAGAATCTGTGTTGAAGAAGCGCTTGCATGCTTCTTGGGGTTAAGGGTGTAAGGTACTGATGGGAGCCGTGAGACTATATAGAGTATGAGCTCCTTTCGCTTTACAAAATATCCCACTTCTCTGGAAGACTGACCAACAGTCTTTTTCAGGGGCGCAAGCGGCTGCATATCCCTCGGAGGGAGAGGACCAGACAGAAGTTGCACACAAATGCATTTTATTGCTCTCTACAAACACAGAGACGCATACACAGTATGCATGTAAGCCATAGGGCTGTCCCAGTAGCGGGAGAAACGCTATCCACCATGAATTAAACCACTTAATACAGACAAAAATCATTATTATAATGAAAATGCTAGAAAAAGCATAGCTTACACCCAAAATGTATAACATTGACCAATTAAGCCTTTTACTTACTACCTTTTCTTTAACATAAAGCAGTAACATACTCTTTTTCTAAATTGAAAAAAGCAGCAAAATAGTAGAAATATTCCACATCATTTCCTAGCTTCTGTTCCTCTGCCACACTTTATATACTAGGACTATGAAGGGGTCACTGGGGAAAAATCCAAAACAAGACCAAAACCATCTTTGATGCTGTACAAGTTCTAAGCAAACAGAGGGAAATTGATTTTAATCAAGTGTGCGTGAACCAAAGGGTAGTAAATTTATCCTCTGGAGTGACTGAGCAAACAAGCGTCGCTCGTCAAGCCAGAGCAAAGCTGATGGCTCTTACAAGCAATATTAGAGAAATCTCTCCTACAGCAATTCTTGTCCGTCACAACTGTAACATTTACAAAAAAACCCTCCTTCATTTTGAAGACGTTTGCCCCCTGACTGGGCAGCACGCTGTGTACTGTTATCACCAGCATCTACACAGCCTCAACAGAATGCCTGAACTTTTGCCAAAGGATCCCATAAAAGTCAAAAGTATGCCATTCTTTTCACACATAAATAAAAATACCCGGGGAAATAAAATTCCCTACAGAAGAGAGGATCAGAGCTGGACTATCAGATGCAGTCAGATCCTTCCTCTGGACTGGAAAAGGCAAAGGTCGGCAGCGTAAGGGCTCCCCTGACTACCAGGGCCTCCAGAGAGTGCTGGCGTCTTTCGGAGATGCTTGCTTCAGGGTGCTGGGGCTCCCAGGGGAAAAGGCGACCTCCGTAGCGGCTGACTGGCTCTTCTGGAAGTGGCTTAAAAGTTTGGTTTGTGTTTCAGTTCGGACTTTATGAAGAGAGAGGAAATGGAAAGCTTCTTGCAAGCACCTAGAATAGCCCTCTCTGAAGTCAAACTGAGAGCTTTTATGGAAGGATCCTGCAGCTAGAGAAGGGAAGAGAAGAGGGAGGGGGAAGAAAGAACAGTTTAGAGACGTTGTTCGTGGCTAGAGATTCATAAAACTGTCAGAGATTTGCAGTAAGCTAGAGACTGAAACAAAATTCACTACTCACTCTTCATCTGCAGCTGGCTCTGCTGCTTCAGGTAGCTGACGGTCATCTCCAGGATGTCGGCTTTCTCCAGCTTGGAGTTGGGCTGGTGCCTCTGAAACTCCTTCTCCAGGAGCAGTTTCAGCTGCTCGATGCTGCTGTTAATCCGGTCACGGCGCATTTTCTCCACCACCGGCTTCCTCAGCTGTAAAAAGCAAAGGAAAAGAGACCTATTATTAGCAGGATCTTCTCTCTGCCATTTCACAGGACCGTTTCTTGCCCGTCACTGCTCCTAAACAACGTGGACCAGTTTCTCAGCGGGTGTAAACTGCTATGAGGACAGCTGAGAGCGTGGCTCGAAGCTGCCTTGCTGTGCCTGCACTTACTTTGTTTTTCTCCTTTGGTGTCAGCAGGTTGTCGGGCTCCATGAAAACAGTGCTGGGAGCCATCTGTCCTGGGAAAGGAAGGAGGGTCTCCGAGTGGAAGTCCAGGAGAAGCGTCTTGCTGGAAGCTGCCTCTGCCCGATATTTATACTGTGCAACCTTGCTGAGAGCCTGTGGGTCTCCGGCTCGGTGGAGTTTCCCACACTCCACAGCCAATCGGGGAGACAGGCAGCACAATAGGAGAAGCCTCTATTCTTGCATGCTCCATTGCCAGTGAATAGCCCGGGCATAATGACCTGCTCCCAGATGAGCAGGTGGGGAGTGTGTGGGACGTGAAAGGCTGGGATCAGAATTACGTGTCAGAAGCTGGGAAAGAGCTGGCCTTCAATGGGAAAAGGCTGCTGACTAATGCCGCGGATCAATAGCATTCCAGACGCAGCCTTGGGTTCACGTGTGTGGATGAAGGAGGTGGTCAGCTGCCCAATGGCGGGAAATAAACTACTGTGGGCCGACTGCTGCGTGGGGCTGCATTCCCCTCTGGGGACACAGAGGCACACGCTTAAGCGTGCACAAGTGCACATGCACACACGAGCGTGTTCTGGCTTTCTGAGATCAAGAGTGGCATTTCTGTAAATCCACTCACCTTGTTTTCTCAGTAAGCCAGACCCAGTTATTCTCCCCCAGGTGACTGTGACAACCATTTTGCCCCTTTGAAAAAGAAAACAGCTTGTCCAGTTTGGCTTACTGCAAATAAATACCTTTAATTGTAAGGACACACAGTTACTGAAAATGTTTTCTGTTTTGGTCTTTGTTCTCTCCCCTTGATATCTTAGGCACTTCTTTAGAACACTCTCAAGCCATGTCACAAGCACGTCATGTTTCTGTTTTCAAATACCTGCAAGATAAATCTGCAAGGAGAAGGATCTCAGCATGTTTTGGGATCAGTTCGGTCTCACGTGCTGCTTTCTCATTTCCTCCCCAAAATGTGTTTAATTCTTTTCATTTAATCTATGCAGAAAGGAAAACTGAGTGCAAAACAAATTCGTATAGTCCATAAAATTATTAGAAATTCGAATTCCCAATTCCTCATTCTCCACTGGGGAAGTTTCTATATTGAGATGCACAGTCTTTGCTCAATAGGGGCCTGCAGCTGGAAGGGTTAACAGTCTTGCTATTTGTATCCCATAAAAACCCAGCCAGAGATTCGTGTTGGAAACCTTGAACCAGATCTGCCTGCATTTATCCTGCCTTCCGCCCATGCAAGTACTGCTTTCTTTTATGAGCTCTAACCTCACACGAGCCACTGAAGAAGGAAATGGCAGCCGAGTGTTTTCTGCATCCTCTGGACATGCATCCTGGGCTGGGTGGAGCAAGGCTGACGGCAACGTCGCCCTGTTACACCACAGGAAGGGCGAAGCGGGCAGGCAGCAGCATTAACCACACGTCCAGAACCTGCGGTCCAGTCCCAGATTTACTCCAAATGCGCTGCGTGACCTAGTCAGTTCAACACGCTTCTCTGTGAGCACCAGTATCTCCCTCTGTATGATTCAATGCAGAAATAATAGTAATCAGATAAACTACTGTCAAGTAATGTGAGGGCTTATGTTTGGGGATCTCTTACTGACAAAGAAAGGGTAGTAAGTAAATACTGTTTGTGTTTACATTAATATATGTGTATGTGTGTTCGTGTGTATATCAATATATATGTGTGTGGTCACGCATGTCTAATGTGACTGCACATCCACAGGGACACATTTCTCTCGCTCTGCAACTCGTTATCTGTAAGACCAGGTAAGGCTTAATGACCTCTTCCAGGATCTGCCTTTCCATCCCTATTGTACTGCTCTTGAATAGGCTCCCTTCTTCTCGTACAGAGCAGCAGCTGTTGAGCTCTGAGTCTTTTATGTCAAGTTGTGGGAAAGCTTTTGTGACACTATTTCACATGTTCTCCTCAAAGCTTGTGGATTATCTTTGAGCCCATGTAATACCACCTCTGAAACCAATCTTTCGCTCCATGCATCCCTCTTGGGGAAATTCTCTGAAACAGAAACTCCTGAGTAGTAACTCATTTCTTGAGCTCGTTAATCAAGTGCATGAAGAAGAAATGTGCCAATTCCGTGATCAGCAGGGTCCACTAGCAGTTTTGCTAGAGACGGTTTCTGTTTCCCAGATTAACTCACTAATAAGCAGCTATAAGAACAGCAAGGATTTCCCCTTCCAGCACAAGTCATATAAACAGGCACTCTAGTTTTAGTCCAACAAAGCTGTTTAAAGTGTCAGATGCCTTCCCTGCAATCACCCACAGTACACAACAAGAAACTAAGCCTACTTCTCAGGAACCTGTGCATTATTGCATTCCTGCATCATAGGACTTTTATTCCAGGGGAGGACAAATTAACTTTCCATGATAAAACTGTAGCAGAGCAGATGTGTGACTTGAGTGACTTGGTCTGCCTTTGGCTTTCTTCTGTCACATTGGCAGGCTCTGGCTGTGTCTGGGATTTGCCCAGTGGTTCTGAAGATGTGAGGGAGAGAGGCAAGAGCCCAGAGTGGTGGTGGAGTCACCATCCCTGGAAGGGTTCAAAAAACGGGTAGACGTGGCACTCTGGGACATGGTTTAGTCTAGTCTACCCTTGATTGGTTTAGTGTGCACTTGGTAATGTAGGTTAATGGTTGGACTGGATGATCTTAAAGGGCTTTTCCAACCTAAACAATTCTATGATTCTATGGGCTGGGGCAGCTGGCTGCAGCCCCTCAGCCGATCCAGACCAGGCTGAAGGCATTGCCACCCACACATCTCCCACCGCTGATTCCACCTGGGATCTCCACAGCAGGATTTTACACATGAACCTCTTATTTCTCCACTCAGCACCCAGGGGATTACAAAGTAACTCCATGGGAGCAGTCATGCAGTCATGCTAGCCTGAACCACCCTACTCTCCTTGGTCTTGGTAGAAATTTTGCTTAATTGACTATTAAAACATTTAGCTCATGTTAAGAGAGAATGAAAACCTCTCTCTTTACTTTCTTGCTCCAAGAAAGTAACTTCTATATACCCTCTTGAAGGAATGAATGGTATGGGATAAAAATACCGACTTGATTTTTTCCAGGATCCCAAGCATCAAGTCCTGTTCCATGTCTGTTTACTGTGTGTGCTTGAGGCATAATGGACCTTTTTTTCTCCTGCTCTTTAGTAATTACGTGGTTAGGCATTGTCGCTGTAACCCAAGCCTTCAGACTTCCTGCCTTTAACCCTGCCACTGACTCGGTTTCAGAGCAATGTAAGCTCAGGTCCCTTACAAAAAACCCATAGTCCAGCAAAGGCAGTATCAGCTTTCCTAGCAGGGATTCCAGAAGAGCTCCACTGCCCCACATTTGGCCAGTCCAAAGCCAAATGGAAAGGAGTAGGAGACAGTTGTGCCAACACTTTGCCTGACTGCACTGTGGTAGTGGTTGTGCACTTGGCACAATCAAGGGGTCAGTGCTCAAAAGTTCTTCTCCTTTAGCATCCAAACTGCCCTGAAGCCTGCTACTGAGCAGGCTGAATGCTAAGTGGCCTTGAGAAATTCACTTAACTATAGAGGCTGGAGGCCCTACACATTTAGAACGTGTGTGGTAATAAAAATTACAATATTCAATCTATTATTGTGAGATGAATGTAGCAAAATCTCTCCCAGATAGTAAAGCCACTGAGGTTCCTACTTCCTCACACTGTGTCACATGTGAATTTTAAAGCATCTAAAATAAGAACATAAATTTAAAATAGCTTTTTATTTTCTCTTTGGTTTCACAGTCTGTGAGGGGAAAAAATAGTCAATTACTGACCATCTTGGAAAAGTTACTCAGATTAGATGCTCAGTTACCCAAAACTGAAGCTCTGCTTCTGCTTTGGTTGGAAATCCTAAAGAAAAGTGATAACAAAAATTCCTCCCTATTATAAAGTCAGCAGAGTCAGTGGACTTTACACTAAGGATAATGAATTCTGAATTACACACCTTCTGCTGTGGTTCCAAACATACACAGTATTGCATAGAAAACTTAGTAGGATCCCAAGATACTGGATCTGGATAACATGTTTGAAATACGGCATTAGCAATAGCCTTCCCCCAGAATCTCTGCCAGATGTTAGCCTCTTTAGGAAGACTTAAAGATGCTGCTGCTTTCCCAAGTCTTGAGAGATGCTCATTGCTCCCATCGCTTCTCTCCCGATATGTGCTGCCCAGATGGCCTTTTGGGAGCAGGGTTTCCCACTGAACACAATGCAGAGGCAAGCACCGTTGCTAATGTGGTTTGTAGTTAGGCACACTTCCTTTGTGACAGGAATGAATATAGTTAAGAAATGGTGTGGGAAACTCAGAGGTACACAAACTTCCATAGCCTTATGTTAGTAAGTCATTTAGAAAGCTAAAACGCTTGGGAGCAGGGACAGAGCAATGCTTCTGAATAGAGAACGGGAAAGACAACAGAATGTAGGAGACTCGGTTAGTGCCGAGTCCTACAGACCATCCTGAGGTGACAGATAAAACGGGCCCAATCCTAAGGGTCTTACTTGGATCCTCACTGAAGTCAACAGAAACCTTGGAGACTCCATGAAGGGTGAAGCGGACTGCTAGATTTGGCCTGCAGCTTTTGTACCTCCAGAGCTATTTCCTGATCTCCGGTAAACCAGTGTAAATACAAATTACCTCTACACCTACAGTGGAATTTATCAAAATCCTAATCAGCAAAGTTTGAGCCTGAATTTCCACCTGCTAAATACCAAGATCAGAATCTGGTCTATTGTTTCCCATTTCTTTCATCCAAGCCACACAGAATAGTTTAGAAATATTAATGAAGAGAAAAGCTTCCCCATAGTATTACTGGTATAAAATCTGATCTAATTTTCTTAAAAGCCAAGCCCAGCTCCTATAGCTCTGTATGGGTCATACAAAAGTATCACGATATCCTCATGGTCCATCGGAGTCATCTTTTTCCCTTAGCACTGTGCAAAGAGGTGCAAAAATCCCATTGCAAAACTGCAGCGACGGCTGCCTGAATGGGACCTGTTATAGGCTGTGTTTCAAAGCTTGGGATTTCCAAGTTTGCTCAAGGAAAGCACGCCAACTGACACGTGGAGCTAGGGAATCGGTGCCCTGCCACACCATTCTGGGTGATGTGCTGCAATGGTTGCCGTCATATTTGGGCAGGCCAGCCTTTGGTAAAAAGAATAGCAAGACAGAGGTACTGAGCAGCCTGGGGTATGGGCAGTCTGACTGTCAAGTGACGCCTGGTAGCAGAGCCTCTTGGTACCTGTCAGCGACTCCATGGACAGTCCTAGCAAAAAAAAAAAAAAAAAAAAATCACATTATTCTGGGCAAAGCTGAACTGAGGCAATGCCTCACCTACAGCAGAGGATCCCCAAGCTGGCAGGAGGAAATGGGTCCTGTATGTAAACCCCATATTTAAAATACAGCAAACAGCAATTCAGATTAACATGCCAGGGCAATAAAGGATCGGAGGAGCTTCTGTATCTGTTTGCAACAGTTTGCATAAGCTTACGAGCAGCTTGACTAATACCAAGGGTCTGTGTTTCCTGGGACATATTAAACACACCCGGGGAATTAGAGGCAAACAGAGTATGGGGCTCAGAAGTCTTAGTGTGGGCCAAAACCACCTCTGCCACCTTCAGTGGGACAGTTTTCTTTGGCCTTACTGGTGGGTGAGCAAGATTCTGCTCCTGCAGCTCCCTTCCCTGTCATTTCCTCCTCGCCCTTTCTCGCTCTGCTGCTTGGCTCTCCCCGTTTGAGCCTGGCACAACTTCTGTTTGTCTGCATAGCTTCCTTCACTTTTTTCCTTTTACTCGGGGTTTATTTTCCCTTCATGAAGTTTTTATAATCTGATTTTTCGTTCTGTCACTCTTTTTCCCTCTGTCTGTCACAGGCAGATGTGGTCTGAGGACAGGAGTGTCTTACAGACCCGCAGACTGTGTGAGTTTGGAGTTCCTTCCAGTTTCCCACACTGCTCTCCTATTCACTGCATTCAGGCAGAGGATAAAGGAAGTGTGCCATGCTACAAGCTGAATTAGAAATGGTGTTTGACTTCCCTTTGTACTTCACAGAAACCTTGCTCTGGGTAGACCATCTGCATAGCACTCACTGTGGAGAAACCCATTGATCAAGGCCTGTCAGCCCAGCTGGGGGAACTTGGGAAAGTAATTCCTTGTGCCACTTCAGTTCTTTAGGGCTTAACATCTGGCTGGAGGGGGAGGCGACAGTTGATGGTTTAACAGTCTTGCTTCCTTTCAAGTTTGGGATGCTGTTTTGATCCCCGATAAGCCTTTCTGAAATCCTGATTTTAATAACATGGAAAGCATCCAGAAGACTAGGAATAATGCACTGGCTTTGCATTTTCAAAGTGCTTTACAAATACCAGCTAATGAATTCTCAGCAGCCTCCTCTGTGAGATAAGGATGTATTATTAGCAATGTTTTACAAAGGAAGAAAAATGAGGCAGACAGCAGAGAACCGAAATTCCAATATTTCAAATAGCCTACTGGTTGCAGTGCTTCTATTGCCAAGTGGCTATTTGAGACATCTGGTTTGCAAAGATGCTCAGCACCCACTTTTGTTTTAATTAGCTTTGGCATCTCTGAAAAGGGGCCAGCTCCCTAGCTTGTGGGAGAATTTGGATTACCGGCCTGGACCACACTCGCAGCCATGCACCACCTAGATAAGCAGATGCAAAAGTTCTCCTTTGTACTCAAGTTCAGTAGTGGGTTTTGAAAATCTTTCTTAGGACAATTTGTTCAAGCCCATGAAATGGCTGGAAAGGAAGATGCACTCAAATCCTTGATCAGGAAATAATGATCTATTCAACAGAAATTCACTTGATCTCTCTAGAAAGTAAACTAAGTTTTAATCTGTTTATTCATGCTCCTGAAGACCTACCAAAACCTCAGTCTTCAGCTGTCCTTAGTCCTTGTGCAGATCCGTCTGTCAGCACCACCTAATTTTGATCAGCTGCCTCCCAGCGGTTACGGTTATTCTGGCCTTGGAGCTCTTTGGAGGGGAGGATGCAGTGTGCCCTGAATTACATGAGCTCTCCAAGTTTATAAGGGAATTTCAGGCCCTAGACACTTGGCCTGGATAAAACCAGTGACTTAGAAATGGGAAAGGAGCCATACCGCTTTAGTTAACAAGTCCAGTGCCGTCTGCAGCTACAGTGTGTGCTGATCACCGGTCGTATACAAAAGGTGTCTGCACAGTCTCCTGATGGCAGCTCCTGGGGACTTCGTGCCAGATTCCCAGTACCTAGCGCTGCAGATGATTGTAGGGCACGGTTTATGCTACCAGCTACACTGGAGATGTTCTGGGGGTCCTGGTCCTGTTCTTAACCCTCTCTAGACTGTTTTCTTTAGAGTCTGGCTCTGGTTATTGCACTACATTCCCCTGATCCTCACATCTGACAACGTGCCTTGCCCTGTGGCGTGGTGATGAGGGCATCCAACTCTGCCTTGTATGCCTTGTGAGGACCAAGGTCTGTCAGCTCTTGCATGTGCCCCTCTGCTAGTCCTTTGCCTGGCTCAGAACTAGGTTATCTAGCTTTTGAAAACCCGTTCTTGCCTGCAAGGCAAGTGCCTGCTTTTATCAGACGTGATCTCTTCATTCTGCTGCCAGCGGGACATGGCAAAGATGTTCCTCAGTCCTCCAAAATCCACCTGCCTGGCAGGGCAGGACTTGACACTGAGCCCCAAGACACTTTCAGCAGGCACACGTCCATTGTCCTCCGCAGTACGGCAACTGACAGCCACCAAGCATGAGAAAGTGGATTCCGGTAGGAGCTTGCATCCCGAAACTCAGGCTGAGCTCAGGGGAAGGGGAGAGATTCGCTGGGGCATACGGGAGAATCAGCTTCAGGTTACAAACTTGTTCCCAAGGTAGGGAACAGTCAGATGAGGCTCAGGGGACACCAGGGACGTCTGTGACTATTATCTCCCTTCTCCACCGCTGCCCTAGAGTTGAGTGATTAAATATCTGACACATGCAGATAGGATTAATTGCTGCTCTGCTAAGGCAAGAGGTGACTGCCCTCCTATCTGGCGCAAACACACCGTTCCCATCTTGTCAATGACAGCAAGTGGTTGCTGGGGCCAGACCTCACGAACCACACTCCCAATTCTCAACCTGCTCCTCTGAAATATTCTGTCTGCAGGATACCTTCTCCTTGCCAAAATGCTTGGCAGCACTATTTGCTAAGTCCTGTGATTTTTATCATGAGACTCATAATACTTATGGCCTTCAGTAGGACTTCATGTCCAAGCCTCATGATTCTATACAGAGAGAAAATTAATGATATCAATCCAAACAAAGTCCAAATGCTCAACAATCAAAAGGTAAGTTAAAAAAAAAAAAAAAAACCATCAAAATACTTCTATTTTTATTAGAAACATGTAAATGTTTTTGTTAAATCCCTATGACTTTCAGCCCATTTCTTGGTTTCTTGAAGCCCAAATTTTGACATCTGAAAGGTTGGCAGTAATGCCAGATCCTCAGAGATGCTGAGCCCATTGTAAGAACTGAGTATCACTGTCTTCCAAAAAAACCCCACCCAGAACAATGAAGGAAGTACATGAACTGAGCAGCTTCTGTGTTTGCTCCCTCCACTCCACTCCGTGACAGGCTGTTCTCGCTTGGCCAGCGCCCAGTAGGTGACTGACTGATGGGGTCTGGGTATTGCAGAGGACTTTTGGGGAGCACGTGCTCCCGCTGAAGTCAGCGGTATCGGGGGTGCCTTAGAGCAAAACTCAAAACCGTCTGGTAGTGTGTGTGAGAGAACTGCTGGCTCTCAGCCCTGTTGCTGAGATGGGGAAGAGTTTCGTTGCTGAGATGGGGAAGAGTTTCGTTACTAAGATGGGGAACAGTTTTGTTACTGAGATCGTGACTAACTTAGCACTGACTGGCGTAACTACAGAGCAAGGTGCAGCTGAGTCCCCTGGTAAAAGCAGAAGGACAGGATACATTCTGTGGCTGGTTTATATGGGTTTTTGAAGGAGGAAGGTGGTAAACACATAACATGGTGGCTCCCGCAAAGCCCGCTCCCAGGGCAATGTGTTCCTTTGAGACATAATTGATTCCTGCCATCAGGCACCAGCCTGCTCTCCCCCGGGGTCAGCGCTTTCCCACATCCAACCCCATTATCCCACAGACCATGCCTTTTGTACAACACACTCCAGCTATTCATGTGCAAAGCAGCTGTAATCCCCAGACCTTTCAGAGTCAATATACCAGGAAATAATAAATCCCTCTTGTGCACTCTTGAATATGCTGAGAGGTGACTTGTGGGAATTTCAGCTGGGCAGAAAAATAATAAATTCTCCTTAATTTTTAATTATTTGGAATGCTCACTGTAGGGAGACTGTGTCATTGGTGCATGACTATTTCAGGGTCACCCACACAAGCAGCTATAGAAATTGCTTTTGCCTCTAACAACCCTGAAAATACAGATCAAATTGTCTCATATGTTTCTTAATGATCAAAGTCCACTTTCCTTCACTTATGCACCTGGGAACGGCAGTATATTAAGCATTCTGGATCTAAAGAAAAAGTAATTAAAAAAGGTTAAACCTGTGAAGAATGTACTTTACAGTAATAAAAGACCCCTTTTTGCCAGGGTTCTAATGTCTAAAGGAGGCAAGATAATGCCATGCTAATGACATTTAATGGAATATTTTATACAGTAGGTCTAATAACAACATAACCTTTACCCTGAAGGAGGCAGATTTCACTACACTTCCACTCTGTTCAGACAGCAGAATTATGCTTGGCTTGCGAGAGCAGGAGCAGCCAATCCTGAATAGCAAGTTTGGCAGGATAATTTCTTTATATATTGCCTCCCATGCCAAACCATTTTTTTTTAACCTATTTACTGTGTCGAACGTCGTAGCACTGAAACACCCTGAGCGGAACACGGTAGGGAGGGCTAGGTGCACCACGGGGCTGGGAGAAGGGGTCTTCCTCTGTGACCCCAAAGCAAGCAGTGGCTCGAGTTAAAAACTGTCAAAGGATCATTAGGGTTCACCTCCAACAGGCAGTACCCTGTCTTTTCAAACCTTATCCAAGAAACCTCCACAAAGCAAGTCGTAAGAGTGTGAGGATGATGAAGGGATGTGGTAATACTGCAGGGATTTGTGGTGCTAAAATCCAGTAAGCTTAAACATTAGGGCACGTCTACCCAGCAACAGTAAGGCACGAATGTGGCACAACATACAGACCCGATAGTTTCATCAAGCGTTCAAAGATAATAATTCCACGCCAATGTGTCAGCACAGGTCTACTTGGGACCCTGGCAGGTGTCCTCATTGCTGCCGTCTTCCTCGGTGATACTGCCACGAGCGCATTACCTGTGAAAGTGAGATCACAGCTACCTCGGTCCTAAAAAGCCTTCCGTTTTACCTGTGTAAAGCCTTTCCAGCAACGCTAACCGTGGGCTGGCCTGCAGAAGAGACAAAAGCCCACTCGAGATCCGACTGCAGACAGGACGGATCCTGCAAGGCCCGGCTCTCCAGGCAGCCGTGATGACCGAGGGTGTCCCAGGGAAGAAGTATCTCTGCCAGGCTCCCAGCAGACGGGGAGAAAAGCAACTCCTCTGCGGGAAGGGGCCACACGTAGCACTTCCACTGCAGAGGAGCACTGTCCCCAGAGGCTCTCCTCCTCCACTTCGCCCTCGCAGGTGTTCAGCGCTATCCCCAAGCCGTGCCAGAAAAGCACGGGGGCCACTTCGGCCCTGTCCCTACCTCCCACCACAGACACGGGCTCAGCTCCTCATTCCAAGAGGGCTCTGCCCAGAGTTTAGCAGCACCCCGTAACTCCCATTGCCCAGAAGAGCAAACTGAGGCACGGTGAAGCAAACCAGCAGCCGCCGGGCCAGGCAGCGCTGCAGCTGAGCTCGGGATTCCTGCGTGCGAACCGGCGTCTCTGCCCCCTTGCCCTGCGTTGCCCCTTTCTCCTGGTGAACACAGATCTCTGAGAAACCCCTGCCTGCACGGCGAAACACGCGCTTTTCAGCCTTACTCGGTGAAAAAGCCATGCGAGTTCATCGTGCCTTGACAGAAGTGCAGGCTCCACAAAGGAGTTATTAGCACCAGGCTGTGTGGGTTTGAATTTCTCTGCGTTTCCCATACTTTTCCCCTATTGATAACATTTCTTGTTGGGACAATAGAAGTGTGCCTTGCAACTACTCACGACATTAGTGACGGTGCTTGAGCCTGAATGATTTAAAGGGAAAGAATCCAACTCCCAAAAGACCATCTGGCTATCAGTTATAATACAGCAATAAAGGTCAGGGCTGCTTCTCAGGAGTTGGGAAAAAGATGGTTTTTGACACTGAAGAGTCTCTTCAACCAGCTTGGTGCATGCCTACCCGTCAGCTCCTAGCTTCAAGGCCTGCCGCCATTGCTCCCTTGCTAGGAAAGGGATAACACGGGACACCAGCTTTTGGGAGGAAGGCCAGCCAAAGAATACAGGAAAAAGGGCAACACCTTATTATAGCTGGCAAAAGCTAGGGCATGGTCTCTGAGCTGTGTCTTATTTTGTATCATAATCCTTTGATTGCTTCAAAGTGTTCATGAGATGTCTTGTCTCCTGGCTTTCCCACAACGCAGGGAATAAAGGGCTCCAGGGACAACATCTGCCCTTCACAAAGAGCTAAGCCCATTCAGGCCCATACAATGAAAACCACGAAGCTGGCTATTTCAGTGACACCTCTCTCCTTCCTGTCAACTGCCCATTAAACTCAGGCTTCGCTTCAGGATTTCCAAGTAAGAAATTGTCTTTGGCTTTCTTACCTCACTGCACACTTCCCTCCATTTCCACTTCCAGATTCTCAGCCACGCTCCCGTGCACCAGCATTGCACTGGGAGAAGACAAGCATGCCTCTGCCTCTGCACTACAGGCTAGACCCTCGGATGGCAGGATGCAGCACAGCTTTTCTCAGATAGGTTCTGGGTTATTTTCAGCGCTGCCTCAAGGACTGTATCCAGGCAGAGATTTTTCTCATAAGACAAAATCAGAATTGACTTAAAGTGTCCACGCAACTTCATTCTTTTTCTTGCCTTTACCACAAAAGAAATAAGGTTTGCTTGATTTTTGTTGAAATTTTCATGCAAATACAAGCAAGCAGCACTATCCCCATTTTCCAGATAAGAAAGTGGAGTGGGGATGACACGCTAAAGGTTATACATGGAGGTCTCCAAGATCTCATGTTCTGCAAGCTGTGGCAGGTCCCGTCTGCAGTGGAGCAGTGTGATGCTGCTTGGTCAAATGAGAACGGAGCGCAGCAGAAATAGAAATCTCAGGCAAGAAGCAGAACTGACCTTGCTGAGGTCCGAAGATGGGCCTCAGCTACTAAATCCCATTCATGACCTGCCTCTGACTTCCCAAGGCTGAGGGCTCCTGGGTTGAATCTGATGCTATTCTTCAGCCCGTCTTAACCACCATTCTTGTAAATGTTGGTAGGAAAGAAAGAGTAGAAAAGGGAAAAGAGCGAGCTACAGGCTGACTAGGCATGGGCCCAGTTCTGCCAGGTGTGTGGCTGTCCTTAATGAAGGCAATGGGAACACTGGTGCGACGGGCTCACAGACCTCGGGGCATGAAGAGAGAAACAGAGGTTACCGTTTCCATTTGCTTCCATTTCCTATTTATTCACCCTGTCCGTCCAACATAGAATAGAATCATAGAATCGTTTAGGTTGGAAAAGACCATCCCACCATCCTGCCTGTAGATTCTCCACAGCATTTAGAAACGTCATGCAAACAAGCCTGTCGGTTCACACTGGTAACACTTTGGCTCACCCATTAAAAGTGTAATCACTGTATGGACAAGCGCAAATACACCCACCCTGGGAGGCTGGCTGGAGAGTGCCCTCTCTAGAAAGGGTAGAGAGGTGTCCTTGGCGCTGTTGGTTGTGCCCCTAACAGTGCTCCCCTTCTTCTTTTCCCGCCTTCCCCCAAAAGCGTGCCTCCTCCACGCCACAAATGTGACTGGCACATGCAGGGACCCGGGAATGCAATTGATCCCAGATGACCAGCTGGAGGGTCAGTGTTTTCCCAGATCCCTGGGCAGCCCTGAAGAGCCACGCTGCACACTCCACCAGTCGGCGTGGGCAGAAGGTTATTTTCTCCAGGGCATTTGCAATCAATGTACCATGCACTAATAGATGCTTCCTCTATTGTTCAGCTGTGTGCCTGGATTGGCTGAGTGGCTGTGGGAAACACCAGCAATCCCCAGACTCACAGATCTGCTGAAGCTCCCCGATGTATAAATAGAGGCGGTCGGGAACTGCCAAAGCATAGCCTGACGCTCAGCACAGCGGCCCGACGTGGGGGTCTGTGCCCAGGACTGAGAGCACTAAGAATGGCTCCCAGTAACACTCTCATGATCCACATGGAAGAGAAACTGCTGCCAAAAGAAAAGAATAAAGTAAGTAGAGCCCTTGACAGGATTGGAAAGGCTGGTCTGCGCTCTATGCAATGGGCTGCCTCTATCAAATAAATACTACACAGGAAAAGATGAGATAAGGAGGGAGAAAGTGGGCTGGGGGAAGGAAAATAGGTGAAAGAGGGATAAAGGAGACTACATAGGTTTTTAAAAATGAAATTGAATGGGGAACAAGTAGGCAGCATTGCAAAGCTCTCCTACCAAAAGAAAGCGTCTTTGAACATGTGTGTATCAGGGCATCAGAAGGGGAAATTAGGTCAGGTCTCAGAAAACCCTTAACCTCTCCTGCAGCTGAGGAAGCCGGTGGTGGAGAAAATGCGCCGTGACCGGATTAACAGCAGCATCGAGCAGCTGAAACTGCTCCTGGAGAAGGAGTTTCAGAGGCACCAGCCCAACTCCAAGCTGGAGAAAGCCGACATCCTGGAAGTGGCTGTCAGCTACCTGAAGCAGCAGAGCCAGCTGCAGGACCAAAGTGAGTGCAGAGCACGTATTGCACGCCACAAAGTCTGCTCCCGCAGGCCCTTGCCCTCCCGTGTAGCCCTGGCCCCTGAAGCATGCAGGGGCTGTAACGCACCAGCTCTAGCCACGTGAGCAAAGCTCGTGGACTCAGGCTCTTGAAAGAAACTTAATGCCTGTCCCATGTTTTGGTCATGATCTTAACCCACTGCTCTTGCTTCTTTCTTTTCTAGCATTCATTCACAAGAATCTAGAGCAGGACTTTAACAGTGGATACCTGCGGTGCCTCAAGGAAGCTATGCATTTTCTGTCCTACTATGAACCCAAGAAGGAAACTCAGGTGCAGCTAATCAAGCATTTCTGCAAAGCTCAGATGGGCGCAGATGTCATGCACTCTCCTGCTCCGCGTAGCCCACCTCTGTCACCCTGTCTGTTTGCCAGAAGGCAACCTGCCCAGAAGACTGTGGCTGCTGCTTCTACTATCTGGAGACCCTGGTAGACCTGTTGAACTTTGCTTTATTCCTATGTTTTGCCACAAAAACTAGAGGGACCTGTGATTTAATAGTTCCTCTTGAAAGTAGGAAACATTGCTTTCCAAAGGTGGGAGGGGGGCAGTTACTGTTTTTCTGTCACAAGAAATGAGGGTCGCTGAGTAGTTTCCCTTCATAGTGAAGGAACGTGTTTGTATCTTGCAGCAGATTTGCTGCTCTTATTGGTGGCTCCTAGCCAAAGAGACGACCAAGTTCTGCGGTGATTTAGAGAGCCAAATGCCATTCACTTTCCATCACGCTTTTGCTTGGCAAGGCTGTTGAGCCTGTGGCTGCCAGTAGAAATCTTTTTACTAACTCGCTGGGTCACTGGTTCAAGTGCTCCATTGTCTCTGGATAATGCATTGACCTTCCTAAAGAAAGAGCACTTTGAAGAATGTATTTTGTATCATAAAGAGAGTATTGAGCCTTTACCTTTTGAGTGAAAGTTGTTAGCAAGAAATGCTGATTCTTCTGAAGTTCCTATACTATTTTTAGTGTACCTTGTTACAGAAAGTTATGATGATAACAGATAGCTCTAGGGAAAATTCTCTTAATGTCAGTACGTGCTACTCTCAGTTGAGGGGTAATTGATGCCTTTTGTAAAGGAAATGCCTGCGATATACCTTAAGGAAAAGGGAGAGGAAGGGAGGCAATAAGTACTTTATGATCATTCACTGAACATGCTAAAGAGCTTAAAAAGCTTTTATAAAGTTGTGATGTATTCATCCTGTGTGATGTTCAACTTTGGTGTCTTCACTGTACAATACAATAAAAATGGGTTTAGTCATTGATACTTTGGTTTGAAATGATTAAAATGGCTAATGCTCCTGGACTGTGTTGCATGTAGGCTCCTCCTGCGGGGGGAAGCTGTAAGGAGATGTCATATTTCTGAGCCCTTCATTCCAGTACGTAGTTTACATTTGTGACATTCATTTGGCAGAACAGGATTTCAGATCCTGCAAAGCAGCAACCTCTGGAAAAGTTATCAACAGCTGAAATGGAGGTGAAATTGAAGTGAGATACTGAGAGGTGTAGATCCAGGTACTGAACAGCAACCTATTCAGCAAATCACTCATTTCACAGCCAGTTTATTTCCCCCCACTTCCCATTAATTTACCCACCAACCTGAGTTCAGCCGTATCCTTTCTGTCCATTTAGGAGGTAGCAACATGCAAAACTCCTAATAACTTCCAAAGAGTTTGGCACCTGACGCTGCTTGGGGATCTCACCCTTCTCTTTGAAACTACCCACAATCGGGTGAGCTAGATTTTGCTGTCTTTTAATTTTAGCACCTTCTGTTACCTAAACATGAATTCTGCTGGCAATAACAGAATTGCTTTCTTTACTGAAGTGAAATCTGCTCGTATATGGCTAAAAGTATACATAATTTGATAGAAAAAGCATTTGCTATTCTAAATTATTTCCCCATACTCTTCTCTTCTTCAAAGGTTTTATTCTCTTTTGCTGACATCCACCTAAGGGTCCAAAACATGCCATGAACAGGGCCTGTGCCTCACAGTTGGGAAACTGCCACGCTCCTCCGGGCTTTTGAGGGTTTTTTTTCTACCCAGACTGTTGTAGCGATGGTCTCTCTGCCCAGTATCTTTTAGATGATCCCCCCTTGATTTTTTCACCCCACCTCAATTCAGAAAACAAATCTAGCATATCCTCTTACACGGAGGTTTACAACAGCCTGCCTGCCTGGCTTGCACCAGCTGGGTGACCCAAAGTAAGCAGCCTGGGCTTCCCGGGACTTGCAGAGAGGCACCGCAGCCTCCGTGCGCGGTCTCAGCTCCAGCCCTGGTAGACTCTGCTGCAATTCTCTACGTACAGGCCACGTGATCCTGTCTCCCGAGGATTAAGCCAGCTGCACTGTGGTGATGTGAGGAGGATTAGCACCTGTTGTAAAGGATGTGCTTGTCCTTCTCGACACGGCTACACAAAGAGGGAATGGATGAGGTGAAGGAGCAAAAAGGGATTCCGAAGGTATTTGGGGAAGCAGGAAGAAAAGCACGAGGAGGGGATCCTAAGGCCACCCTTGAGCACCTTACATACCAACAACCTCTCCAAAACACAGCACTTTCCCCAATAACATTCACTCACTTTTCCTTAGGAGACTTCCCATTCATTGCCCAGTGGGGACTTTTATTTGCCCTTCTCTTCAAAGTAAAATAAATCCACACAAATAATCAGTTCGCAAAACTATTATCTAACCACAGTAATACATTCATTTGGATATATGACACGGAACCCTCTCATTCTTCCAGAGATATAGAAACAGCATTGGTCAGCAGTTTCTACTCTCCTCAGATTCCCTGGGAGAGATGCCCCTGAAAATCGTCGTTTCTAGCGTATGCCTTTTTCCTTAAAGAAAAGGAAACCTAGAATATCTGATCTTGTCAAGGAGCTGCTTAGATAAGCACTAAGCAAACTCGGATCTGCTAAGCTGACAAGATCAAACTGCGTTCAAACACTGCTAGCCTGTCCTCACTTGATTTGTGATTAAACCCTTTGTTATACGTATGGAAAGGAGCACAAAGCCAGCTAGCCAGGTCGAGAACATACTGCTCTACCTCATTACAGCTGCAGGGATCATTTTGGTATTACTTTACCCTGAATGCACGAGCTGGTTGAGCGCTCTTCATCTGTCTGCCAATGCAGTACAAGGTGGGTTTTTGCTACTGTTCTGCAAATTCATCGGGGGCTGACATCAATGCTGCGGACAGATTTGTTCTTCCTAGCGAACTACTAAATAATTCAGAAGAGATATTTCTAGATTTTGCGGTTGCTTAGCGATCTTGAAAAAGTCACTTCACCTTGCTGTGCTCAACTTGTCTTTGTCAGTTAGTACAAGCTTCTGAATCCCAGCTAAATCCAAGCTGTTCATCCATGCCTGTGCATTTTTAAATAAAGCCTAATTAAGGCAGTTTGCGGGTAGGAAGTTTGGGGGAGTTTGGACTCGGCCAAAATGCAACGTGCCCCAAAGCACACCGCAACCTTACTCCTGCTCCCTGTGGTCCGTAGTCGAGTCACACACGGCACAGAGAAGTCTGCCGCTGTTATGTGGACGGGTATCTCCTGCAGCTAATGCGTTACCACCCAAGTAACCCACGTTGTGAACGTCACCGTTGGCAGCATCACTGCAGTTTCTTGAAAACCGACAGCATAAACACAAAAGAGAAAAGGAAACCGAAGAAGAGCTGCACAAGCTGAAGACTGTTGGATTTGAACCCAGTCCCTCCAGTTCTAGGCCAGCACAGGAACAGGCTGTAGAAATGACAACTCGTGCAAAACTCATGTGAGATCGCAGCCAGACTTCTCAGCCCAGAACTCCTGCCACCCATATTGGCATGAATCTGGAGGGACACGGCTACTGTCGTTCAAACCACAAGGTCTGATTCTCATTTACACCGAGGCCGTATTGCATTGCCTACAGGGGGGGAGTCGATCGTGCTTAGCTCTCAGTCTACGTGAGATTCAGACCTACTGTTTGCAGAGTGGGGTAAGGGAGAGAAACAGCAAGCGCCTCCTTTCTGGGCAGAGGGAAGAAGCCAAACCCCACCAGAAAGCCTCCGTTTGCTCCAGGGAGTCAGATCCATGGCTGGTGCAACTGCACCGCTTCCGTTTTTCACCAGCCAAAGACTTGCCCCGCTGGCCTTTAGTTTACCAATTACTTGAGAGTTAAAAGCCAGACCTCTGGTTTCACCAGTCAGCACAGCAAAGGTTATGTTTACAATTTATTAATTATTATCACTTATAATAATCGAATGCCAAGCTCCTTATTGCTCCTCTGTCCCCTGGGGTGACCCTCCCCTGCTCCAACACATTCCCACCCTTAGGGAAGATGTTGTTTATTATGCTGATCCCACAGCCCAGGAATACTCTCCCGACAAAGCCCCTATTAACCTCAGAGTGTGGGCCTGAGTTTCTCAGAGTTTCCCACACTTTCTTCCCTATTTATGACATTCAAAGGGACCACAAAGGAAGCGTGCCTCACAACAGCCCACATTAGTGACGCTTTTTGGCTCCGCATTGTGATGACCAGCAATTCCTGTCCCGATAGACCATCTGGAGAGCTATTTTCCCAAGGAGCACATTGATCGATCAGTATTATGCGAGAGCCCTTTTAAAACTTGGGAACGTTATGCTCTTTGACACTAAATAGGTGTCTCGAGAGGGCTTGTCAGAAAGATTTTAAACCATTTAAGGAAGGCACAGAAAAAATAAAAATCGTAATTATTTCTTTAGAAACACCATCAATAGCATTTGTGAGACAGGCTGACATGAATGTAGGAAATGGTCTAAAATAAAAATGCTCCAAAAGTGATACAGAAAGGGAAGCTTTAAGCCATCAAGTTGTGTGCTATAAGTACAGCCCCAGACATGCAAGAGCACCGCTTTTTAGATCCACACAACATAGCCAATGACATTCTGGTTTTCTGTACTCTTCTCTGATAGCCCACCTTCCTCCAGACCTGTCGCTAGCTTGCAGTACGCTGGGTTCCCCTCCACGGAAAGCTAAGTATCAGACTGCGCACCGTAGCCCAGGGTCAGATGGTGAGCATCCACAGTTGGAGACAATTAACGTGGTGGGTCTTGCCTTAGGAAGAGCGAGGACTCCTGCCTGACACGCAAGGTCTGCAAGTACAGGCACTGACAACTATTTGCAGATTTCTGTTTCCCCTTACACTCTCCAATATCTATATATGGATATAATATATATAATACCCTGCTTTCATGTGTGATTTTGAAGCCTGCATCTTCACGATGCCACTCATGACTGTGACGTGACTTACAGAGGAACAAGGCCGCTGAGAGAGCAAGCCTCTTTGTCCACAGCATAGCTGCCGTCTCTCAAGAGCGGGTCCAGGTTTCACACCATCCTCCAAAGAAGGGAATTATTGTGTCACACTATTTAGTCAGCTCCACATGTTTGGCGGTTTTGGGGATTTGTTTCTTTTAAGCCTTCATTCCAAAACCAGGGAAACCCCTGCTTTGGAGCCTCAGACAATCAATCTTTCATTCTGGCTCTGCAGCGAGGGTCAGAGAGAGGCACGAGCTGCTCCCACAGATGGGAAGGACGGGGACATGGATTTGGATCACAAACGTGTTTCAGTGGGACAGACTATTGCACTAACAGCTGAATTTGAAAAGAGCCGAAACTGAGCAAACCAGTTACAGACTTTTAACAAAGAGCGACTGGACTGCCTACAGCACATGATTATTTTTTTTCCTTACTGAAATCCTTGCATAAAGCACATACTGTACCCAGTTCCATAATGAATATATTCTAGGGACAGCCTTAGTCTAGACAATTTATTATTATGAAACATCAGTTGGGAAATACGGTTGCCATTAAGTTTTCAGGCCTGAATAATCAAGCCAAAGCAGCGGAAGGGGGACAGATACTTGTTCCTCTCTTACCCATCAACAGTGTGCGGAGGGTAGGTGGAGCAGGCACGGGGGGAACTGAAGATTTGCTATCTTTTCAACTGACAGAGAGAGGGGGAGAGAAGCCGGGAGCTTGCGAGCGCAGAGGGCTGTTGCTTTGTGTGCTCGCTGCGAGGCAGCGTGCCTGGTTCACCATTCACATCAGATGGTACGAGGCCGCAGTTCCGAGGATTTCCCACATCGCCCCATTCACCGTGTTAAACTGTCAACAAAAGAAGTGTGCCTCTGCGGGTCCTGAGAAGAAAGCTAACGCCTGCTGGACCATCTGCCCAGCAGCTAAAAGAGGGGATAATGCTTTAATCAGTGGGAGTTGGTGTTGCCCTTTGGAGTCCAGGGGCATTGTGCTGTGGATAGGATGGCGGTATTTAAAACCACTCATTTCATATTTCCAGAACGGAAAATTGGGTCAAAGCTTCCCTCTCATCTCACTGTGCCCACTGCTGCTGCAACATATTCCTTCCCATACGGTGCGTGGCAGGACCTGCTGCCCGTTCCATCTCATCTGACCCCCGAGAGAGACGCGCAAAGCCCCGTGCTCGACTTCAAGCTCCCATAATGGCACAAGTACATGCAGCCAGGGATCGCCTTGGCTGCAAGCAACACTGCTGATTACAAGCTGACAAAATAATTCAGGGAACTGATTTTGAATAGGACTCATACTCCCTGTTCAATTATAGTTTTTTGACACCCATCAACAATGTATGTAGTTAGTGATAGGACGAGAGGAAATGGGCTCAAGCTGCGCCAGGGGAGGTTTAGGTTGGAAATTAGGAAAAATGTCTTTACGGAAAGGGTGGTCAAAAATTGGAACAGGCTGCCCAGAGAGGTGGTGGAGTCCCCATCCCTGGAAGGGTTCAAAAAACAGGTAGATGCGCACTTCGGGACATGGTTTAGTCTAGTCTACCCTTAATTGGTTTAGTGTGGACTTGGTAGTGTAGGTTAATGGTTGGACTGGATGATCTTAAAGGGCTTTTCCAACCTGAACGATTCTAGGATTCTATTCTATGATTCTATGAATTAAAATTGTCACACCCTAGGGAATCCATCTAAATGTAAAATGTCCTTGGGCTGGAAAGGGAGGAGGGGAGAACGGCTGGCCCATGAAACTCACTGCCAGGAGAAGCCAGGAAGTTAAAAGGGGCTTTGCAAGCATCAGGTTAATAACTAGTTACAGGATCATCCTCTGCAGGATCATATCCTTCCATGCAACAGCCCTGTATGTGCTGGAACACGTTGCTATCTATGTACCCACGGGCACAGGTTTTGGCCCTGGCTTATCGAGAGCAATGCTGAGGGCAGGTGAAACAGGCTGATGGCAGTCGACAGCGAAATGAAAGGTTTCCTTTCTGGTTTTGAAAGGCAAACACAGGAAATAGGTAAGGTTTTCATGAACATTGTTGTTGTAAGAAACAGGTATTCAAAAACTAACGTCCCCAACCTGCTAGCCTATTAGCGACAATCTAGGTTTATGCCCTGTTCTAGCCTCTGACCATGGAACACGCATTAAGGAAAAAAATTATGCCCATGCACGACTCCCCATAAACCCGTCAAGCTCCACATACTACAGCTGAAACAGATGTACCATAAAGCACAACTGGGAATTTGTCAATCTGAGGCACTCCTGGATTCTACCTGGTCCTTTCCACTTCATTACCTGTGCTCATTGCAATACACGTGGCACGTATACTGAGAAAGCCCACGACTGAACATTCAGAGGATATCCTAGCACCTGTATTTACATTCTGCAAGTGGGATAATACAAGCAAAGTAATAGACAAGAATTGACTTTTCACTGTGTCTCAGGAGTCTGTAAAGGAAAAATACATTTAGGTGCTTTACATGGAGACTCGAGACCAAGGGAACAGTGAGGCATTTGCAAAGTGGCATGAAATTAAATAGGACATGTTTGGGAAAGGCATCATAATCATTACATGTCACGGGCTGCCATAGGAAAGCCCAGATTACCCAAGCACAAGCAAGGAGGAGCTCCGAATATAACTTACAGAGGGACTTTAAGCATTTAAACAATGGAGAGGAAAATATTTCAAGCTAACTGCTTAGTGCAAATTGCTTTAAAGGGTCTTCCCTCGATTTTAGTCTTTAGTTGTCCCAAAATTATCTGGTACTGTATTCATCTAAGCACGGTTTAATGTCAATGAAAGGGTTTAGTCCCTCTAATTCTGCATCTTTTCCTTTTCAACCTCTCTTTTGGTCGTGGGCACAGAGCATTATCTCTTCCCGGGATCAGTCTTCTGTGCTTAATTTCACCACAGCCTGGGAAAAGGCAGCACATTGAGATGTTGATGTTCCCAACATCAGGCAGAAGTTTGATTATAATGACGGCAAACGCTTTCCCACGTTCTTACCCCAGCGCCGTAATGCCCAGCCTTATTGTGTCACACACTCCCCAGTCCACCTGCTCCTTTGGGAGCAGGGTATTATCCCCAGGCAATTCACAGTCAATTTGCCATGCTGTAATAGATGCTTTCTCTATTGTCCCAGGGCACGCATGGATTGGCTATCGACTGTGGGAAACTCAAAGTCGCTTAGGACCCATACATTTGTATGCAGCCACGGCGTATAAATAGAGGAACACCGAGCTCCCTTCTCCACCCGCTAACCGGCAAGCTCCCAGCTGCAACCAGCGCTTGGGACAATGGCACCCAGTGCCCTCTCCCTGGAAATCCTAACACCCAAAGAGAAGAACAGAGTAAGTATCTGCTGTCTCTGCGACCGCGAGGGCAAAGAGCCGAGAAGGGCCGAAGCCCTTTAGCGGCAGGTTACGTAGGGATGGGAAGGGGAAAGTCTCACTGCTAACTGTCCTCTTCCCATTTTGTGTTGCAGCTCAGGAAACCCATTGTAGAGAAACTGCGCCGTGACCGGATTAACAGCAGCATCGAGCAGCTGAAACTGCTCCTGGAGAAGGAGTTTCAGAGGCACCAGCCCAACTCCAAGCTGGAGAAAGCCGACATCCTGGAGATGACCGTCAGCTACCTGAAATACAGCCGAGGTGAGTGCAGCCCCCGATCACGCTTGCTGCCCTTACTTTTAGGCAAAACTCCAGCCTGAGTCTCCCTGTGTAACGCTTCTCTCCTCTTCCGCCCTTGCAGCTTTTGCAGCATCTGCCAAAAGCCTACAGCAGGATTATTGTGAAGGGTATGCCTGGTGCCTCAAAGAAGCTCTGCAATTCCTGTCTCTTCATTCAGCGAACACGGAAACCCGGATGAAGCTGATCTGCCATTTCCAGAGGTCACAAGCAGCGCCCAAGGGCTCTGGTTCTTCTTCTGCACCCGCTTCCACCCACCAGCCCCCTGCAAAACAAGCAGCACTGAAACCCTCCTGCAGCCTCTGGAGGCCTTGGTAGGCCAAGAGGACGCTCACGTGTTTCCTGGACATTTGCTCGTATTCCAGAGGAGATCGTGACTTGCTAGACAAGTCCCCCCGCTCCTCTCATGAGTAGGGAAGAATGTTTTCCTTTTGCAGAGCATTACTATGCTTGGATGTCTGCTTCCCTTCTTCCAGAAGGACTGAAACGATCCCACCATGTGGAGAGAAAGTTATTCTAAGAGAATGTGAGATGTAATCCTCCTGCTAGGATGACTGAGAGGAGTTGTTCAGAGAGGAACACCGACTGTTCTTAACCTTAGTGAGGTTGTACGCGTACATCTGTTGAGAGAGCAGTAACTTCTAGGACGTTCAGGCTAGCGTTTTCAAAAGTGTCCGTCCAGGAGGAACCCTCTCCTCTGACCTGTCCTGCTTGAGACTCCCACGTGTCCCCGGCTACGCACACCCGTATCGTCGGCTGCGGCCGGAGCCGGGGGGGCCCACGGCGTCTCAAGCAGAGCAGCGAGTCTACCTGGATGCGTTTGAAAACCTAGCCTTCCGTGGGTGCCGTAATGGGTTCTATAATATTTGTAGACTGTACTGAGCATGCTCTGAAAAAGGGTAAACCATGACTCAAACTGCACAGAGGAAATTCCTCAGGATGTCTTGCTCACAAAATCAGAGTACTATTTGTGAGGTTCAGGATACGTATGCCTTTTATAAAGGCAAAAGCTCGTTTTTTATATCCTTATAGGAAAGGAAGTTACGGCTGTGTTGTCGATTTTGCAAGAAATATTTATCAAAGTCTTTCATGAAAGGCAGGCGTATAAATTGTATTTACTCTTTGGTACCCTACCACCGGGGGGAATGCGAATTCCTTACTGTCCTTAGAGGATGCTCTGACACGTTATATGTGAGCTGCACCAACTGTATAACCCGTGCCAGAAATTATCTTGAACGTCAGAAGTCGCAGAAACTTTTAACAGTACAAAAATAAATAAAAATCTACTTAATAAATCCAGCAAGTTATTCTTTCTCGAGTTGTTCGCATAGCTGATTTCCCTGTGGTCCCTGGGGTCAAAGGACACGAGACAAAGATTTCAGGAAAAGCAAAGCTATTCAGAATTGGTATTTAATTGCCTCACCAGTTTTGCGGCCCTTTGGAACCCCGGCGATGCTGTTTTCTGCGGCAGAGAAATACATGGCTCCAGAATACCCAACCCCAGCCCTGTCAGCGCGAGACAAAACCGGAGCCAAACCAATTCTTTGGAGATTTCAACCCAAGAGACTTGTCCAGAAAGGTCACGGCAAGGGTGAAGTCAGGAACGCTTACGCCCGACTCCCAAACACCAAAAACACTTTTTCATAGATGAAGTTTGCCCGGGCACTTCACGTTACTTTCAGGTTCTGGTGGCGCGTATCCGAGGCACAGAGCAGCCCCAAACGCAGGGAATTTAAGTCCGGTTTTGTCGCCTAAAGGGGAGACGCGCCGAGCTGCGCGGTGCGGGCGTGGGGATGCAGGAGGAAGAGGAAGGGGAGGGTGAAGGCTGCCAGGGGCTCACGCCTGCACCCTGCCCGGCGGGGCCGGCTGCGGGGGGGGGGGGGCTGCCGGGGGGCTATGGGGGGCTGCGGGGGGGCTGTGGGGGGCTGCCGGGGGGGCTGCTCGGGGGGGGGGGGGGGGGGGCTGCTCCTCCGCGGCCTCCGCCGCTCCCGGGCTGACGCTGGCACCCCCCCCCTTCACCCTCCGGCTCCCACCTCCCCACCCGCCAACCGCGGGGGCCTACTGCCCAAGCGTCGCGCCCCGGGGGCCCCGGCCCGAACCCCGACAGCGCCCGGGGGCCCCGAACCCGGGTCCGGCCCTTCCAGCCCCCCCCCGCGGGCGGGCCGGCGCAGGCGCCTCCAGCTGCCGCCTCATTCGCATAATCTATGCGCCGGCCTGGTTAGTATGTAGATGTATGCGCATACATTTGCATGCCGATGAGGGCAGGCGAGGAGCGGGTCGCGTTCAAAATGGCGGAGCGGGGCGGGCGAGGCAGCGGCGGTCACGGCAGTTTGGACAAGAGCATCACCCTCCCGCCCGACGAAATCTTTCGCAACCTGGAGAACGCCAAGCGCTTCGCCATAGACATCGGTAACCGGGCGGCGGGGAGCGGGGGCGGCGGGGAGCGGGCGCTGCCCGGGGGACGGGCGGCGGCTCTCGCCGCTCAGGGGCTGGCCGGGGCCGGCGGCCCGCGGCGCACGCCGGGAAGCGGAGTCCCCCGGGGCGGCCCGGCCGGCGCGGCCCGCGTTGGCCGCACTACAGCGACCGGCGGGCTCCGCGGCGGCGGGGCGGCGAGGGGCACGACGGGGCGGGCAGTCCCGCCGCCCGCCGCTGGCGAGGCGGAGGCGGGGAGCGGCACTACAAGCCCCAGCGTGCCGGCTAACGGGCGGCGGCGGGGGAGCCGGGCTAGGGACGGCCTGGGGCCGCCCTTGGCGGCGGAGCGGGGAGCGCCCGCGGGCCCGGGCTGCGCTGCCCGGAGGGGAGCGGGGGCGGCCGGGCCTGCCCGGAGGGGAGCGGCGAGCTCGGGCGAGAGGAGGCCGCAGCGGCTGCCCTGGGCCCGGCCGGGGAGCGGCGCCGGGGATGCCCCCGGCCCACCCTGGTAGCCGGCCGCGGCGAGCCGGGCGCTGCGGGCCGCTCCTCCGCGCCCCGGAGGGGGCCCTGGCAGAAGGAGGGGGGTGGGGAAGGCTGCTGTCCCACCTGCCCTGGCCAGGCGGGCTGGCCGCAGAGATGAGCGGGTTTGGCAGGGGCTGGGGGCCCGTAACCGTAGCTGGCTGCGCTTGCTTCCTCGGTCAGCCCCAGAAACACCCCGTGTCCTGCGCATAAGCCTGAGAACATCACATTCCTGGGCGTACAAGAGCCTGCACCAAAGGACAGGGAGAGTAACGCGCATCGAAGTGGCACCTGAATCGCGCTGGTGTGGAGGGCCGCGCTGGGACACGGCTGAGCTGAGCCTGATAACAAGATTCACCTGCGCAGGGATTAGCAGTCGTTCTAGGGAGATCTGCAAAACTAAAAATGCCAGTTCACACAGTTTGCTTCTGTTTTGCAGTTACTGGGTCAGTAGGACTATCTAGTAGGGAAGCCAAAAGAAAAGTGGTCTTCGGCCATGGTACTGTGTGGTACTGGTGCCCACCTCCCTTAGTCCTCTGGTTAACACTGCTCGGGGCAGTATAGACTTACTGGGCAGTGGGAAGAATATATGCACCATAATATACAATCTTGTCATATTGCAAGTTACTTAGCTCCTTCAGAAGCTACTTGTTTCATGCCTGTTAAAATAACAGCTGGAATTGGTCCTTTCTGTGGGTCAGAGTGGAATTAGAGTTGTGGGATTAGTTATAAAGCCTAGTGACATGTCTCAGCTGGTGTTCTGAATAGATTTAAGTCTTTAAAAACTGGGAGTGGAAAGGGAGAATGTATAAAGCATAGCTTTGCATACCATTTATCTCGTGATAAATTAATTGCTAAAGCACCTGTATCACTATCAGTGTTGTACAAACAGGTTGACATTCCAACACAAGCTTCATGATTCCTCCACTTAGAGGTTTGGAAGGAAGCTTTTCCTCATAGCAGAGACCTACTGAGTTTAGGGTTTTTTTTAAAAAAAAAAACAAAAAACAAAACACAAGCCCCACAAAAGCTAAGAAAAGCCTCACCTTTAAGCAATGAGCTAGCAGAACAGAGTTTGGATTTTGTTTACCCGAAACTTTAAAGCATTCACTAGTACACTGAAATAAGATCTGAGGTCAGGAAAGCTTTACTGCTTTTGTTACTATAAGTGTCTGTCAGTGATCACTCTAAAGTGACCTCACCTGAATTTTGCTGAAGCTGCCTATTTTTCTCCTACAGGTTGCAAAAATTTTCTTGTCTGAGCACTATAGAAGAAATGAGAGTACTGTTATAAAGGCAAAGCTATAAGCACTACCTGATTAGTTTTCATTTGCCCGTGCAGCATTTCTTGATTACACTTGTTTATAAGGCAGCAGAGTGTAGGACCACTGAATTTAGCCCTTGTGTTATGATCTAACATTGCTAGGGTTTTATTTACTGTTGGGACTTTAATTTTAAACCAGTAGTTGGTCATAATTACTTCCCCATCTTGTACACAGCATGTTCTGCGATACACACTGTAAACTTGCTGAAAGGGGCAACATGCCAGATCTTTGGCAAGAGGCAAGTAATGCATGCAGACTTAAATTCAGCTATGTGAGGCCTGTAGCACTGAGAGATATGGACTGCCCGACTGCCTTGTGCTCCTGTTCTGAGAACATGGCTGCACTTAGAACTGGCTTTCTGTACAGATAGGGGTGGTCATGGTCTACTTTTTATGCAGAGTTAAAATAAAGGGTTTTTCTCCAACAGCAAAAGCAGTTTAGAGGTTTATGAACCAAACAGATACCTTCATCAGATCCTGATACTCAGGAGTAGTTGAAGAGGCATTTTTCTTTCTGAAGGGGGAAAAAATTAAAAGCCTATTTTAACAAAAATAAGCAGGCTTTGACAGCCTCCTACTTTCAGGCTCAAATATCTACTTGATTAAGATACCAGAGGTGTCAAAAGCACCAGCAGGTACTCTTTTGTCCTAAGGAACAGTCTAGCTTCATAAATTCACTTTTGCAGGTCAGAAGCAAAGACAGCAGAGATAGGGCAAGTGGTTAAGATCTGTTTCAAGATGGGAGTTGGAAGTTTTGTTGCCTTGATGTAAGCAGACCCAAGGCCTGAAGGGAAGAAGGTGATGGGATTAGTCTGCTCAGACTTGCATGGTGGTAATATCACTAACTGGTGTGCTTGAGGAACATCACCCTAAGTGTTCTTTACCCCAAAGCCAAGAATAATCTTGCAAAATAGTTACTCAGTACAGGAAGTCATCTTCTAACCAGCTGTGAATTTGTAGCTTGTCCTTGGAAGCAGGTTAAGAACATTTACTTAAATGTTCCTGAAGAAACACTTTTTGTTTGTGCATATGGCATGCATTGCTCAGTTGAGGCAAACCTACTTATAAAATCCTTTTATAAGCAACAGATTTGGGGGTTTCTGTAAAGAGTTGTCAAACGAGATAAGTGGAAGTTCTTAATTGGCTAGGCTAGCACACTTATTTATTTCTGCTCATCTTAAGTCATCCTCACATCAGTTGGGCATAAGCTCAACTCATGGAGCTTTTCCCCATGAGTAGTGCCTTTGGAGTTAACCATGCCAAATCAGTTTCCAGACGAGGGTTCTTTGGCTCACTGCATTATGCATTTAGCTTAATTATATCTGGCTTCAGCTGAGGAGATCTTAAACCAAGAGCTTTTAGGTAAAGCATACATAAACATAAGTTATATTGTTTGCTCTGAAGGCAAGGCATTAATCATAACTTGTCATCTTTTTATTAACAGGTGGTTCATTAACCAAGTTGGCTTATTATTCAACTGTGCAGCACAAAGTGGCAAGAGTGAGATCCTTTGATCATTCTGGAAAGGTAAGAGCTGTATCATTAATCAGTTGCATGCAATTGACTCCTAAGAGCCAAGTCCTGGACTGGCTTCTCATGGTAGAATAGAAACTTTATCTGAAACCCATCTAGTAACTTGTTCTATGTAAAGCTTTATCTAGAACTTTCTTATAGTTTAAGTATGACCTTCCATAATGTCTGTTACTCTGAAGTAAGTTGTCACAACTGACATGTTTATTGTCAACACACATTCTAGTATGTACTGACACTTACAGCCATCCCTGAGCATTTGTACTGCAGCTCAGATGAGCGCGTGGCTCCTGTTAATAACCCTTTGCTATATTCCAGGGGAAATTAGCCATTAGCATGGGTTTGGCAATTACTTTTGCTTTGCAAGCTTAATATAGCTCTAGATCAAAATTCATGTGATGATACATCATATGTGTTCTCTTTACCGAAAAACTGATTGCAAGGCTTCAGAGTTGTGCAGCCCATGCACAGGCTAACTCAATTACATCCCTTGCCTTCTTGGAAGTGCTTGAATTGCCAGTTAGTGTTTGAAATCATTATTTTCTAGACAGACAGGTATGGTACTTTTGTAAAAAACCCATACTCCCATGTAACCATAAAACTTTCCTCATACAGAGATATTTCCTGCATGTCTAATGCACGGGAGAATTTATTATATTCTCAGCTTAAGGAGCATTAAGATCTGTTGAAACCATATTCTTCTTTGAAAGTAGCTTGGGATGTTATGTTTTTAATAGCATTAACACAGTTTCAAGGCAAAGGAAGCACAGGTATTGATGTTCAGTAGTTTAGCATATAACCTGGCTACTTGAGGAAGGGTTTTGAATGATCTATAAGAAATTCTTTTCTCTTTTGAAGGACATAGAAAATGAACCTTTGTATGAAATATCGGTTCAGGAGGAGATTACAGCTCGACTTCACTTCATTAAATTTGAAAACACTTACATTGAAACCTGCCTAGATTTCATCAAAGACCATCTTGTCAATACAGAGACAAAAGTCATCAAAGCTACAGGTGGTGGTGCCTATAAATTCAAAGATCTTATTGAGAAGAAATTGGGGTTAAAGTAAGTGGAACTGTTTAAACTTAGCTATAGCAGTGTATTTCTTCTTTGACAAGATTTTAGTAGGCTAACCTTCTACTTTGCCCATCTGCCCTCAAAAGCCATGTACACCACAAGAGCGAAGCAGTAGAATGTGTGTTTGCGTCTTGGTCAGACCAGGCTGAATTGACTTGTTAGTGAACATAAGCTGCAGAAAGATAACCGTTATCATTAACTGACACGGTAGAGGTGCAGGAATAGAGCCAACCGATCAGAACACAGGGTTCAGGAGAAAAACAGTAAGAAGAGGAAAGCTGGATATTATCACAGCTGTCTTTTATGAAGGATCTAACTTGCACCTACTCCACTTTTAAGATAAATTAGTCTCTATCGTGATTATGGTAATGGTTTTTACTTTTCACCTCACAGCTAGCAGTGTTTCAGTGGTGGTTTCCTAGCTGTCAGAGCATGCTTTGGACACACTGTTGAACTCTACTGCAGTAGAAATCCACATACACAAAACCTGCAGTGGTATATAAAATGAAGTAATATTTGAAATAAAGTAGTAAGTAGTTAGTAAATTCGTTACTAACAAGAACTTTAATTGAAATCTTTGATCAGTTACTGTGATGAGGTGTGTTTAAGTGTGTCAGTCTTTCTACTTAAAAGTCTAAGGATGAAATCCACAAGACAACCTTATTATTAAAACTGAAAATATTGTTGGCAAACACTTTTTTTCCTGGATGTATCTAATCTCTATAGTTGCCTAGGTTCTCAAGTTAGAGTTCCAAAAGCTTCTAACATTTTTCTGTGCATGCTCAGAAGTGAGCATTTAATACAACATAGTAACTTGCTGCGTAGCTCTTTCCTAAACTTCATGCAGGAGCATAGGCTTGCAGGAGACTAAAGGACAGTCTCATGAATTTACAGCCTCAGAAATTTACCACTCAAACATCTTTATCAAACACCATATGCTGAAAAGCCGCTGTAAGTATAGACAAAAGTATCATTAGTTTACACCAATGTAAAACATTACCTGATGTTACTGGGGAAAACTTCAAGGCTCCTCTCACGCTGTAACTCTATGTAGTACCTGCTCCAGTTCCTGAAGTACTGTGTTCATCTTCTTTTATACTACTTTTTCTTCTTCTGATAGGTAGGATTCTGTTAACTTTTTTTTTTTCAAGCCAGCCTACATCAGTACCTTATTGGCTATTACTAAGTATCAATTAATCAAGACAAGGAGGCAATTCCCCCCTTTTCTCATGTGGTGCACCTGTGTTTTGTTTCTTTGTTTTTTATTTGGTAATGACATATTTAATTGGTCCACAGGCCCAGAAGGCAGCACCTTCTCCATCCTGACAAACAGGAAGCATTCTGTATTAATTGAGATGCGTATCTGTGCTTTGTTCATGAGTTTTCAACAAGGCTTATGATATTTCACGTAAGAAATGTACCATAAATCAGTAACAATGCATACGATGTAGAAGTTTACAGAAGTCAGTAAGTGTTAGCTGACTTAACTACATCGTTCATCTTACCTAAATTATGTGCCACGTTCCTAGACTCCATACTCGGGATATATACTGTTGTGAATCCTATTATTCTGTGAGAAGTCTTTTTTCCCTGTGTGTGTTAATCCCAGTAGTAGGCTCCTCGCAGTCACTTTACTCTGTCATAAACAAGTGCTGAAATGTTGAGGGGGGGCCTTTTTTCCTTGATTGGGAAGGAAGGAGAAGAGCAATAGAAAATTATTCCGTGTTAGGAAATTGTTTTGTCAGGATAATTTCCAGATAAGTTTCCCAGCCTACTTCATTGCACGGGTGCACATATACTTGTGCTAGCGCTAGGGCACTGAAGAGGCGACGTAAACAAGCAAACAGGGGAGCAGGATTATTTTTAATGACAGCATGATTAATGTAAGATAAAAGTTACTACATAACTACAGTCTAACTTCAGCCCGTGTGTGCTGGCATGGAAGATGAACATCAGAACGTATGCAGATGTAGGTTTCATGTTTTAAGAGATCTGGACTTCTGCCATGTGGTGTGGGTTACTCTCTCCTGTTTGTAAAGTCTTTAAAAAGTACTGTTCTAAAAGCATCTTGCTTATCAGTAGGACCGTGACATTTATGTAAGGGTGTTTTTGCTCGCTTTCCCCTCAGAGTAGATAAAGAAGATGTAATGACCTGCCTAATTAAAGGATGCAACTTCGTGCTAAGGAACATACCCCATGAAGTGTTTGCATACCAGAAAGACTCAGATACAGAATTCCGATTTCAGACAAACCACCCAAATATTTTCCCTTATTTACTGGTGAATATTGGCTCTGGGGTTTCTATAGTGAAGGTGAGTGGTTGCTAAAATGTTTTACTGTAGAATTTGATAAAGTTGATCTAAAACACCTTACTGGTTTAGATTTGTAGTTTCTTCTTGGGTAATGAAAAGTTTAGAAAGAAAATAATGATTTTTTTTTTTCCTCCATTTTTTATGGAGTTATGAATGCTTTTCCATTCACTACCATAGTTTCTTTTTAATCACATTTAATTCGGTGTTTAGAGAAGTTGTTATATTAACTGATGAGGACACAGGCTGTCAGATCAGAGTGATTTTTAATATTTGTTTGTTTGTTTTGGTACACTGTTGAGGGGACCACGTTGAATAGCTACGTTTAGGATTATTGGCCAAGAATTAAATACAAAGATTTCAGAAACTACTTGTGGTATAAATATGTGGAATGTGTACCTCTGGAGAACTTCTCACCTGATATTTACACAATTAAATAGTTCCGCCTACACTATTTCCACTGTTCAAAAAAACTCCCACGCTCTCATATCTAACTGTGTGTTTATAGTTATAATAGGACCTTCTAGACAAATCTGCCTTGTTTTATTGACAGGTAGAAACAGAAGACAAATTTGAATGGATTGGAGGGAGCTCAATTGGAGGTGGAACCTTCTGGGGTCTTGGAGCACTGCTCACAAAAACAAAGGTACCAAAGTGATGCCAAGAGGAAGCTTGGAATGTTGGAATGCCAAACTCTTTGAGTAGGGAGAAATAATTATTTTAAGTGATGTTTGTATGGGAAACCAGAAGTGTAACGTAAATGTACTAGAAGATGAAAAACATTATGTGTATCTCGTGGGCGGGGGGGGGGGGGTGTTACCTTTTATTCAAAGAATCGCTGCCCTTGTGCAGAAACAGAACAGGCAGTTCTGCAATGCTCAGGATAATTTTAATACTCTCCATTAGGTGCTTGTGGGCCTAGACTGTTTGATAACAAGGCTGGGTCCTTAATTTATGTTCATATTTTCGACGCTTCTGATACATAAAAGGAAGCTTTGAATGCAAAAAGATAGTGGTAGAATATAGGGACAAAAATGATAAGATGCTCATCAGTGGCAAAATAGTGACCCTGCTTGGGACCCAAGGAGTTTGTCAACAAGGACAAATAATGTCTGTAACGCAGAGAATAGCCTCCTCAAGGTGGCCTGTTAATTTTCTGTACTCTTTGTCAACATGGAATGCCTGCCTAGTTCCTGCAATGTTATCTGCAGAAGCAAAGCAGAGAGCACCCAATTATTGCAAAATGTCTGGGAGTAGAGAGGAGGAATTCTGTCGCTCTTTGTTACACATTACAGTTTCAGGGATTCGTCACTTAAATCCCAGGTTGGTAATCTGCCAGAATAAGGCCTGATTTAGTACTGCTCTGCCTAACTCAGCTCTTAAATCACACTGTTTTTTCCTGTCTCAAAGATCCATGTGGCTTAAATAGGTGTCCCTAAATGTCAGCAGTGTAGAAAAAGCTAGAGTTACATATGCGCCAAATAAGAAAATGTCAAAGGGAAGACCCATACTTGCAATATTTTGTTTGATGCTTTTAAAAAAAAAGTCTTAGAACATGACAATAATTCTCTTTGATTTTGTAGAAGACATTAGGGTTAACAGACTTACTGTTGTGGTTTAACCCCAGCCAGCAGCTAAAGCACCACGCAGCCGCTCGCTCACTCCCCCTGCCCCGGTGGGATGGGGGAGAGAATCAGAGGAGTAAAAGTGAGAAACACTCCTGGGGTGAGATAAGAACAGTTTAATAATTGAAATAAAATAAAGTAAAATAGTAATAATAATGATAACAACAATATAACAGTAATAATAACATACAAAGGAAGTGATGCACAATGCCATTGCTCACCACCCACCAACCGATACCCAGGCAGTTCCTGAGCAGCGATCGCTGCCCCCCGGCCAGCTCCCCGCAGCTTATAGACTGAGCATGACGCCGTATGGCATGGAATGGCCCTTGGGGCAGTTTGGATCAACTGTCCTGGCTGTGCCCCCTCCCAGCTTCTTGTGCCCCTGGCAGAGCATGGGAAGCTGAAAAGTCCTTGACTGGCATAAGCAGTACTGAGCAACAACTAAACCATCAGTGTGTTATCAGCATTCTTCTCACACTAAATCCAAAACACAGCACTATGCCAGCTACTAGGAAGAAAATTAACTCTATCCCAGCCAAAACCAGGACACTTACAAGATAAGTATTGGTGTAATGCAGATGGTGTGCAAGTTTAATTTTAGGGATGTTAATGCATTTCTGCAACAGTAAAGGCAGATGTAGTCTTCAGGGTTTTAAACATTTTTCTTATGCCTCAAGAAGACACAACTCTGTTTACTCTTAGTTACTGTGTTTCTGACTTCATTCCAAGATAAGAGATGCATGAGGCTTCTGACTATTGCGTATGTGCTGATCCATCTCTAGTTTTCAGGGGAAATTCAACAAATTATTTGCAGATAACTGAAGAGGATGGTTGTGCTTTTCATCAAAAAGGAACTCCAGATCAGGCAGTCTGATAAGATATGGACTCTGGATAAGTCCTTGTAATTAGAAATAGTGTATCTTTTGCTGGCAGGGTTGATTCTAAGACAAGCCAAAACCCCCAGTTTTGGTCCGTAAAGATGCTGCAGAACTCTGGGTTTATGGGCAAGGTTCTCTGGCTGTCCAGGAAAGCTGGAGTAACTCTGCTTCTCATCCTCAGAAATTTGATGAATTGCTGCAACTGGCTTCAAAGGGACAGCACACAAATGTAGACATGCTGGTGAGAGATGTGTACGGAGGCGCCTACCAGACCCTGGGGCTAAGTGGAAATCTGATAGCTAGCAGCTTTGGGAAGTCTACTACAGCAGATAAAGGTATTGGTATATAAAAGACCTACCCAAGATTTGGTATACAGTTAATATTTTTATATTGCCTGTCAGCATGGATTTGCTGCTTGTGCCAGCTTCCTGTGAACACTTAAATGGATGGAAAAATAGTTGCCAGCTTCATCAGCACAAGCATATCCGTTTCCCTGTGTTATGCGTGCTGGGCTGAGAGGGGATATGGAGCACTGCTCGAGTTGCTCCAGTTATTTGGAGTTGTTGTTTGAAACTAATGAGGAGAAGAAGTGCAACTATCTCCTCTGGCCCTTGGAAATCTGGTGTTTATCATGATCTAACAAGTAGAGCTGGAAAATAACCACCAGTCCTTTTCATGATCTTGCCTACATGTGTTTTGCCTGCACAATATTTTATTGATTAAAAATATTATATAGTACTGCTTTACAAGCAGGCATTTAAATTTTCAGTTTGGGATTGCATAAGTTTAGGCAAACAACAAAAATAGCTGTCTAGTTAGCCCAACATTAATTTATTGCTTTGGGAAATATACATACATGGCTTTCTTGGTTCAGAAAAGGACCTGTGGCAGTGATTTACTATAATTTTGCAATTTTATTTGCAGTATGATAATAAAATGCTTGCAGTGCATCTCAGGTCAAGATGGATGGATGAACCATCATCCATGGTTCCTAGAGAGAAGAAATGGAGTTTTTGCCATTTGCTGTTGGCCTTTCAAGCAGGTTTCTTTCAAGCAGTATCTCACAGAGGCTTAGTGGGGTTTTTTTCATGGTATCTTCAGCCAAATACACACTCCTTGTTGTTTGAAGCACTTTTCTTATAACAGATTTTTGGCGGGGAGGAACACCTTTCTTCTACACACATAGACTGGTCAAATTCTGTATTTTTTTTTCTGCAGCTGTAGACTATCTGTTAGAATCCATTTGAGCGTTCTTCAGCTGTGTTTAATTTGGTTTACTATTTCTTTTCTTTAAGAATTTTCCAAAGAAGATATGGCAAAAAGTTTACTACATATGATCAGCAACGACATCGGTCAACTCGCCTGCCTCTATGCCAAACTCCATAACTTAGATAAAATATATTTTGGAGGATTCTTTATTCGGGGTCACCCTGTTACTATGCGCACAATAACCTACAGCATCAACTTCTTCTCCAAGGTAATGAAAACAGAGATTTTCCTAATAGCAAAGTCACGTGTTTAGTTATCTTTCTAGGTAGTTGGGAGACTTTAATAAACGAATTTGCACATGAAGTAAGCTTAGAGGGCTGATGTTTAGGTAGGTAAGGCAGGGCTATAAAGATCTGTCATGGGAGGGGTAAAATCAATGTGAGTTGCCTGGGAGTTCTGTCCGGCCTCTCTTTCTCTCTCCCTCCCTCCCTCTCTCTCTTTATTATTATTTTTTGATTGACAGTCTGTCTTGTAGCTGCCAAGTAATGAGTTTTCACTATTTTCTTAGATAGCTACCATTGTTATTCAATTCCTCTTGCTGACTTGCATCTATTTCTTTTCAACCCCTAGGCTATGCAATGTGGGATTGTTCTGCTGAGATAGTTAGCAGTTAGTATCAGTGCGGGTTTTTTGTTGTTTGTTAAAAAAAAAAAAAAAAACAAACCTAAAACAACCAAGCTGTACTTCTTTGGAGGTTTTGAAGCTATGGAAAATATTGAAGATTTTTCACTAGAAAACGAGTCAAGTCCAAAAGCTCACTTAATGGTTGTTACAAGTAGATTAGTTCCTGCACTTTTGCAATTGTACAGAATTTTTTTTTCTCACGTCGGTGCTTCAGGCAAGAGACTCCTGTATGCTGCCTTTTTTTTCCCCTTTATTTCACTATTGCAGTCCCTTTCTGTAAAACTTTGTTGGGTTTCAAGAAAACTGTTGCAAACCTACAGCTTTAGATTCTTGTAATAATAGCTTTATCAGCGATTCAAATCCAAATCTGACTGTGAACTGTAGCTGATCTTTGCCTATAGCTTCCCTCAGCGTTAGCTGTTCTTGCCGTCGCTGCTGCAGACACGGCTGATTGCCCCTTGGGGAAGGCTGTGTCTCACCCAGCCTTGCCTCGGGAAGCCGAGGGAGCCTGCTGCGGGATGGAGGGTGTTCTTATTCTCCCTGGCTTTCATGTATGGTATTAACAATGAAACCAACTGATCTGGTGGGGAAAATGCTTGCCTGTGGATAATACGCGGAGTGTCTGTACGTTGTTGAATGTTAAATAGCAGCGTAAGGAAATAATGAGCAATGTCTTGAACGTGTTGGATGCACAGTGGCACACGCTTACGTTGATGACCTAGAACTCAGGTGACCTTATATTTCCAGCCTGTTCAAGCAAGAGGAGTTGAATATTCATGGAATGATGCAGGGGTCTTTTCTAGCGAAGGCACTGGCTTCCCTCTGCTTCTGTGGGTGTGCAGGCTTAGAATACACACCACTTCTGCATGTATTTTTTTCCCCAGCTGTTTAATAATTGTGGAATGATGTATGTAAGCAGTTCCTCCTGAAGCTGTGTTTCAAAAGCACCATTAAAGTTACTGAATGTGTTAGAATGTAGCACAAATGAATATTACCATCTTCTAGTTGTTTCTATTAAATTTAAGTGTAAAACTAGTGACAAAGAAGTACATATTAGCCATCAGGGACCATCCAATTGCAATGTTTCATATTGTGGCAGGGAGAGGTTCAGGCATTGTTCCTGAGACATGAAGGCTACCTGGGAGCCATTGGGGCATTTTTAAAAGGAGCTGAACAAGACAGTAAGTACAGCACTGCTATGTTCTGTATACGCTGTGTTCTGAAATGTCAGTGTAATGTCCAAGTTTCTCTTACGAGGCTGCATGTAAGTTGTTGCCTAAATAAATACATTTGGCACTAATAAACGCAGATGCTGGGCTTCGGTTTTATATATTCTGGCAGGGACATCTTAATTTCTCCCTGGTTTTCCTGCTCACCTTTGAGAAGCCAGCAGGATTTGGCTCTTCTCTTTCCTGCATTTCTGCAAAGAGCTGTCATAACGCTAAATCAAATTGGGGAAATGTGGTTTCTGAGAACTTTCTCCCTCTTTAAGAGGCCAGCTTCTGAATTCAGTTAATGTACTGAAGACAACCAGCATCTCAAAACTGTGTTTGCTTGAGAGTGAAAAGCCTCACAGACCTTTATGAAAGATGAGATGCTTCTGTCCAGCATTCTTTGGGTATAGGCTGCTTTGGTTGAATTCTGCCATTTTTATTTTCCTTTTTTCTTGTCGATGTACTAGCAAGCCACTCAGTATATTAGTTATAGTGGAACAGATAGTGAGGTTGTTAATGGTACTTAGTTCTAGTAAATACCAAATATACCTCAGAATAATGGATGTGGAATTTTTTTCATACCCATTTTATAGATATGGGCAAGGAACCAGCTACTGAGGAGTTAAAGACCTTACTTCTGCAGCATGTACTGTACATCTGAACTTGATTAAACTTCTTCTCAAAAAAAAATTCTAGAAGTAACTTCAGTGTTTATGTGAGACCTACATTGTGCTTGGAGAGTTTTGTAATTATATTTTGTTAATAATGGATCTAGATTTAGAAATAAGAAATTATCTCTGTGATGAGTGATAGTTCCTTGAAGACATGCTGATTATAGCCCTTAATGACAAGGAAAGGGGGTTAAAAAAAAGAATTATTTTAGAACTTTAATTGTCTTATGTCTCATTCAGGTTGAAGCTCTTTAGAGCTAGGTAATTCACCAAGTGGTTGAAACATTTCTTTTGGGGGTTAGAGGGAAAAATTATGTTTACTTATAAAGACAAGGGAAGATGGTTTTCATAGTGAAGCAGCTTCTCTGAAGGGACGCTAACGCTAGACTCGCTCGTGGGAGTATTTTCAGTTTTACTTTCAGATTATGTGTGTCTCTGTCTTTGTCTTTTCTAGATCCAAATCAGTATAGCTGGGGAGAGAATTACGCTGGGAGTTCTGGTCTTATGAGCACATCACCTGATGTTTACCCTATGCAGAGAACAAGGAGTGGTACAGTATGTGGTTGTCTTTTCTAGCACTAAGTGCCTTCTCTTAGTAATAGTGGTTTGGAAATAGATCATTATTCTCAAGCTAGTTGCTTCGTGCCCCGGGACTCCTGCTTACCAAAAGAAGTCACTACTGTGGTGTCTTGTGTCACGTGTGATGTTGTCTGGTGTCTTGCGTGATGGTTTGATGTAATGCCTCATAAAAACAGATTGTGGCTGCTACTTTGTCTTATTCTCCTTCACCAAAGCAGGGGTAGAACATTCATCTCTTACCCTTTCTCTGAAGTAGCTGGATTTTGCTACAGTTGAAATATTGTGCTTCAGGATTTTGAATCTGATGTTCCACTGTCTTTAACCAGCATTTATTTACTTCCTATGAGAAGAGAAATATATAATTAGACAGAAGAGCATGAGCCCAGTCATCTCTTAAATACACTGACAATACAGTAATTCCGATTTCACAGTGAAACTGGCATACAGTAAGCAATCGGAAAATACATTAAGGTTCTTAAAATATCCTAATACTGCATCTACTGAAGTGCTTTTTGAGAAGAAGCCAGCATAGTGGAGCTCATTTTGGTTTACTGTCTTTTATCGGTTCACATGACATGAAAAACCCTGACAAGTTTTTAAAAATTTCCTCCATCATTGATTTATCTCCTCCCAGTTTTCAGGAATTAGTTTCCTATACTTGCTATAGGGCACGGGGGCGGGGAGGAGCAGGTGTTGGCTATGGCTAGTTGGTTTCTGTGGTTGCTAGGCTTTTTTCGGCCTGAAGATGAGGTGCAGAACTCTTTCTGAATGGTTTCCCAGACCAAACCTTAATAATTAAGTCCACTATGAGCTGCAGATGATGGATTTTGTGCGTTGTGCCCATATATAAAAAATATATCTAATTTAAAGCTCTGCCACAGCTGAAATTACTGTAATGAAACTGTGGATTACAAGTATGACCAACAAAATAACACCACGATCCTTCTTAATCATAAAAGATATGACAGATTTTAAAAAGCATTTGTGCAGACGTAATGATCTCCTGTTGTTTGTCAACCCTTGAATCTGTGAAAAGATTATTTTTTTTTTCCTGCTGGCAGTGGTACAGGACTCTCAAACCAGCTGTAAAGTTTCCCACTGTAAAGTTTTCCACAGTTTCTCCATTTTGAATTCTATTGCTTGGCACTCACTTTGTCACATAAAGTGAAATCTCTTTGCAACAATCACGGTTCAGAAATGTCCACTTTTCAGCAGTGAAATTAATACTGAAGACAATCTTTCTATAGCAACCCCTTTGGTTTATGTACACAAAGTCTTGTTACATTGTGGGCTTTAACCTTTAGTTATAGCCTGAACATTTCTAGGCCGTGCAGTGTTCGCAAATGCAATGCGATTAGATAGTTGTATAAATATAAACGTGCACAGGTTTTTTTAGATGCAAGAAATAAGGCACACTTTATGTACAGAGCTGTGTAACTTTACATATTTCACATGAATTTAATCTCTATCATTAGAAATTTGGTCCCAAGCATTGTTTTCACAAGGTGTAAGGAAAAGGACTGTGGAAGGAAGTTGTAGAAGTAGCACAGCAACATTTCTTTACAAATAAGCCTGTGCTCAGCTCTTTGTGCTCCTGTCTTTGAACTGGATAGCCCAGCAGATTTGACAGTACTGGGGAGGAAGGGAAGGAAAATAATAAAATGGAGGGCCTATAGTAAGTTTTCAACATGAAACCTGATAATCTCTATCTATAGGGTGGGCATGGATAAATAATCCATGCAGGAGAGCGGATTAGTTATGATGGCATGTACTCTAATACAATTGTCTGCAAATTTGTCAGTCTTAACTGTGGATGGACTTCTGTAGCCCTTGTACTAGTTTAATTGGTTATGAATCAATTTCTGAGTAAGTTCTAATAAATCTCTTTCATGTTTCACCTAGTTTGACATGCTTGAAATGGATAGGTTGGAGAGACCGCTTGTTAACCTGCCACTGCTGAAAGACCCATCAACCTATATTCCAGACACCGTTGACCTCACAGATGATGCCATGGCCAGAAAATACTGGCTGACCTGCTTTGAGGAGGCACTGGATGGGGTAAATGTCACAAAACAGTCATATGTATGAATGGTGCAAATATTTAGCAAATAAGTCTGTGGACCAATGTGTTTACCCTGCAAAATGTATCTGCTGTGTCAAACCTTTCGTGTGTAAGTACAGCTCCTCTTTCCGCTGTTAACAGAGGCATTTGTCCCAGTCTCCTAAAGAAGTGCTTGATACCTTCAAAGGCAGAAATGTTCTTCTCCTGTGGTGCTTTTTTTTTTTTTTTTAAGGTTTTTTCAAAGCGTCTTCTCTTTTAAACAGCACTTACCACCTCTACACAGAGCTGGCAGGCAGGGTGGTTATACAAGCAAAGGCCAAAAAGGCAAAGGCCAAAAATACTGCATTGTTCTTACTCTTGGGAGCAGTCCTACTGACTTACAGCCACTTTTGCATTCAAAGAGCATGATTTAATCAGACTCAAGTTATTTTTTCTGCACTGTGAAACTGACTCAGTCAGCACATGCTGGTACTTAAGAGCTACGTGTACTTAGTAAGTAAATCCAAATCAGAAACTTCCTGAGTGTGTGTCAGGAGGAAAAGGGCTGGGAAGAACACAGGGGCAACACATTGACTGCACCTTACTGTAGGAAAATGAAAAAGAACACAAGGGTTTGATGTGAACTGTTAAGTTTCTGCCTGTTTCTCCTTTTGTGTGTGTGTGTGCGTTTGTTATTTTTTTTCCCCTCCTAAAAGTAGTTAGAACTTGTGTTTAATTTTTGAAAGTACAGTCTTGAAAATAAACTTTAAATCTTCTGGGAGGAAAGGAGGTATTTAAAATTATTCTTTGGTGGCTGGAGTAAAGGAAAGCTGGAAGATACTGGGGGGGAACACTAGATAGCACGCAGGCACTCAACAGTATAGCAGATGGAGGGGTTATTTTTCAGACTGAACTTCAGATCAGTTACATGGAGGAAGAATTCATGTGGTAACTTCAGTCTTGCCTCATTTCTCTACCAGGTGGCAAAGCGTGCTGCAGCCAGCCAACCAGACTCTGTTGATGCACTGGAGAGAGCCGAAAAGTTCCGACAGAAATACTGGAATAAGCTCCAGACACTCAGGCAGCAGCCTTTGTAAGTGTCTTTATTTTCCCTTTTTCATCACTTGCTGCTTCTGTTGAGCAGAGCAAATTAAAAGATAACTGGAAACTAACTAAAAGCTAAATAAAAGCTAATTAAGTTATGAAGCAGAGCAAACTGAGAGCCAAATAGGCTGAAGGCTATAGCAAGTTGATGTGCCAAACGTCAGGTCCTCTGCACAGAACTTCTGGATCTCGTATATTGGAATTTAATGGAAAACATGTTCTCGACAGAAAATTTATCGTTAGAAATTGTTACATGCTTATGAAAAATGGTAGCACATTAATTCAAGTATCTAGCTTTGCTCTGAACATTTTCCCTCTCCGTATTTAAATAAACTGTGTAGTAGATTCACCACTTAGAGGCAGTGTTTAGCACATGTGGCACATAAAGACTTTTAACTTAAGTGCTTGTGTGACGTGCTGTGACCTTACAGAGGAGAAAATCACTTTTTTCTGTTTGAAGTAGTTGATGTTGTAGTGGACTTGGCAGTGCTAGGTTAACGGTTGGACTTGATGATCTTCAAGATCTTTTCCAACCTAAACGATTCCATGATTCTGTCTCTTTTGTGTTTTCCCCCCCCCCCGCCCCCCTTCTCACTTTTTAAAGTGCATATGGTACCTTAACAGTCAGAAGTCTTTTGGATACAAGGGAACACTGTTTAAACGAGTTCAATTTTCCGGATCCCTATTCAAAGGTAAGTTGTTCTTGCTTTACAGGGTGGACAACATGTAAGTTCAAGACACTTTTTCCATACTTTGAAACTTTATATAAGTAATGGCTTATAGGGGAGAGATTAGTAACTGGCTACCTTGCAGCAGCATTAACCGTTGGCGGTTGTCACTGAGCAGAAACAACAGTGGGTCACGGGTGCTCGTGGTGAGGGTAATGCTAACCAAAAATATTCCCAGCTTCAGTTGTCTGACACATCTGAGAAGCGAGTTGATGGTGGCAGGCCTGTTCGTGATGAGCGCGTGGTGTCTGGCAGCAGATACTCTGGTACCCTGCTCCCTCAGCGGGAGCTGTGTCCTTCAGCGTAGAACTGAGGCGGCTGCATGGGCGGGCCTGCACTTCTGATCATGGAGGACCTCACAAGTGACCCGAGAATTTCAGTTTTGAGGACAGTCAGTTTACTTCCCTTTACACTGAGGCTACTACTGCAGTCTGGCAGACTCGCCTCCTCATTCTCGTAATTCTCGTCATGGTGCGGAAACCATTTTCAAATTTGAAGCGATGTGTAGCTATGTAAGTACTTCCCAACAAATATGTAAATGGCAGACAGCTGTAAAAGACACTTGGCGTTGTTACCCTGCAGAGCAGTTAACAATCGCAACAGCTCCATGCAGAAGTCCCCAGTGCTATGAACTCACATTTCTGTGTTCCTGTAACTACCACTACCTTCAAGTGTGGTTTCTTTTCTTCTCTCGCCACCCCGCCCCGTGCAAAGGACAGAAAGGGAAGGGGGGGTGTTCATAAACAGATAGGCATCCTCCCCCACCTCATCGTGGCCAAAAAAGGCCTGGGGGGGAAAAAACCCCACCCAAAACTTCACACATTCCCTTACTTGCTGAGGCAATCTGTCCTTAAACCAGACTGTGCTGCTTTCCTACTTACTGTCGCTGGATTACTGTACTGTTAAATGATTGATTGATTACTGATGGATGCTGTGAAAGGATTCTTGATTACTTCTGTAATTTTTGAGATACTCAGCAGAGTTGGTTTGGAGTGTATACGAATGCATAACCTCTAGTTCTTAAAAACATTTGTGCCATTGTGCAGCTGTTTACTTTGTATTTTATTCTGTAACATACTGTGGTTGGGGGAGAGGACATGGGAAGTCAGTATTTCTCAAAAGTAACTTTCTGTAGGTCTGATCCTCACACTTGTCTGTGTGGACATATAAATAATAACAGTGCCAGCATCTGGTTAGAGACTTTTTTCTGACTGTTGATATATTTCTACGAAATACATAGAAGGTTCTCCCTAGCTGTATTGTCAGATGTTACATTCACTCTAAGAAAGAGGTAAAAAATACGTGAGGTGGCTTTTACTTAGGTTTGCTTTTTGGTAATTTGGACAAGACATTGGCGGGAAAAGATCATGTAAAGATAGAAGCCAGTATCGCTTTTAAATTTTTTAAGATAACTAGCTATGTGCCACTGATCCCACTGGAGATAGAAGCAGAGAAAAAAATTCAAGAGCTTCTAAGCATCTGGGATGATGAAACTCTTGATGCAAAAATTAAAAATGTCTTCTCCAGTTTCTGTAAAACTTGATAGTGGTGAGCCTTCTCATGGTAATTACCTGGGTTTGATGGATCGTGTTGCTATTAAAATCCTCTTTGTGTGTCCACTCTCCCATTCCCCAGTCTGCTCAAGATCTATTGCCTGTCTAACTTAAGAAAAGTAATTCTTGGGCTACAGGTCATATCCTAGCACTAACGAAGCTTTTTATTAGAATCCCAGGAAACTTTTTTCTTGTTGATACTAAGCATGCTGATAACAGTAACTTGTTGGTCCATTAGAGGCCATGAACGTAGAGGAGAATGCTTGAACGTGGTCTTGGGACTGAGACAACCAATGATGGGTAAGAAATTTTTATCTATAAATCCAATGTTTCATGTCTTTCTTACAGGTAAAGCAGAAAGAAAATGGCATAGCCTTAAAATGTTTTCAAAGCGTAATCGAATCTTTGGATTCATTAGGCTGGGAGGAGAGGCAGTTTGCTCTGGTGAAAGGACTTCTTGCGGGGAATGTCTTTGACTGGGGAGCAAAAGCAGTCTCAGAGTAGGTGTTAAATATTTTAAAAGCACCCTTTTAAGATACAGAATATCCGATTGTTCTTTTTTAAATAAAGTGCACCAATCTAACTTTAATTGTAGTTTGTATTTTACCTTAAGCAAATGTTGGTTGTTTATTTACAAGCATTGCTGTGGTGTGGGAAAGTTTATGTTTCCACCCTTTAAATCTGGCAGACATGTCACTGTGAATGTTTGAATTAAGTGATAGAGCATTTAATATTCCAGTCCAGCTGCTTTGCTCGTAGCTTTGTTATTAGCACTGCTTTTGGGTATGTGTTGGACTCTGTTCCTAGAACAGAAAATACGCTGGTTTTGTGCAACATCCAGTTGTCCTGATGTCACAGTATTTATTCAGTGGGCTGTAAGTTAGGTTGGGTGCTCTCTTCTGATGACTAAATGCTAATTGGTTTTGATCAACACACATTTCTATCGCTCTTTGGAGAGCTTTTTTCCTTGTATCCTGTCAGCAGCCATTAATTCATTTGAGGATATTAATGCCAAGACTCTTGAAAGTTGATATTTTTCATTTTTCAGTTCTAGAACTTTCTTTTTGTGGGGCTGACAATATAGATCCAAGAGAATGGGAGAGGGACGCTGTTTTACAGCTGCCCTTCAGCACTTCCTTTCCCTTTCTGCATCTTTGAGGAGTTTTCCCTCTGATTAAATCGAGGAAAGTCCATTAAAAGCCAGGCGATTCGAGGCTAGGTGGGCATTCTTAGCCTTGCGTTACTTCTGCTGTTGCCCACAACCAGAAGCTGGAATGGACGCCAGCTAGAGCAGTTAGTCTGCTTGCCGCTCGTGTTAGCGTAGCTCTCGGCCTCTGTAAGGAAGGAGCTGAGATACAGCCCGAGTTAAGTGTCACTTAGTGCTGGATTTAAGGTGTTTAGGATCTCGCCATCTCATTATGTAAATCCTCATCACCGCCTAAGTGTTTGGGGCTGCTTTACTGTGCACATAGCCAATGGCAGTACCTTTTAAAACCTGTATCTGGGTGGTTTAGTTCCTTTTTTCCCCACACAGGTACAACTTTAAAAAAACTTTTGTAGGCCAATCTTCAAATTAGACTTTGTAAAGCACCGTTTTACCACGCAGGTATTTTAGATCATGACTACATTTTGTGGTGGTCTGCAGACCAAAAGGTATCTGTTTTGCCTGTAGTCTAGTGCCCGCAAGCATTCGTATATCGCTGGAGCCTTTTGCTTTTAGCGTAAGAACTCTGATTTAATGTACATCTGAGCCTTTTGTTTTTAACGTAAGCACAGAGTATGTGTTTCTCAGTCATTGGACCTATCCACACTCCCCATTGTAACCGATGCAATAAAATTGCTGACCACTTGCTAAAGAAATGTTTGAATTATATTTATGCGAGATGAAGTTGCTTAACTGTGTACCCTTTATTTCTCTTCTGATACAGTGTTCTGGACTCTGAGCCACAATTTGGATTTGAAGAAGCCAAGTCAAAGCTACAAGGTATAGGGAGATCTGTGGTGGTGGTTGGAACTAGATATTTTGTTCATAGGAGAGTAGAGAGGAGCGCGATCGTGTTTATTGTGGCAATTCTGCTGCCCAGATGACAAGAAATCATTAGTACTTGCTAGGGTTATCTGAAATACAGGCTGTGGAGTTTTGGTGGAATGTTCCTGTTTGTGTTCCAAAGGAACTGAAACCTGAAAACCTCTCTCCTTGACCAGAAGTGTTAGCCGCACAGATACTCGGACCATCTTGCCCATGCTATTTTTCAAACTGTTCTAATCCTGTCAAGGAGACAGTGTCCTGGGACATACACCACCGTCCGTCCTAGGATGAGTCATTGTGATAGCCAACTTGCATGATTCCATTGCTTTATTCTGAAAATTCCATTTTGAGACTGCCGTAATTGAGCTATTTCCATAACTAAGAGCTCAGGAACTCTTTGAATCTACATGTTTAACGTTCAAAACCTGAGCTCAAATGCTTTAATGCTGAAGCAGCTGTAAAGAGACACGTCCTGCTTTTCATATGTACAGAATTGCTGTTTGCCTAAAAGAAATGCTAACGTGATTTTGTCTGATACAGAACGTCCCTGGTTAGAAGACTCCTACAGTCAGTGGCTAGAGCGACTGAAGGTACGACTCCGCGGTTGTTACTAACCATTGCACAATACATTAATCATAAAATCACCTTATTCATCTTGTTTTGTTTGGTTTTTTTAACGGATCTAACAGAACTCTGTTCAGACAACTCAAAATAAATTCTGGTAACACAGTACCAGTAATCGAGTAGCCTTACCATAAAGAAAGGAATAAAAGGAATTAGTCTGACACACCATTACTTACCGAGCTTCTTAGCTGAATTCCTTCCGAAACTGCAGCATTTAGAACCCAGCTGCTTTGAAAGCTGTGCCACAGTAACCATCCTGTGTCCTGTCTTTATCAGGGCACCTGCTTCTGTATGAGACCTGTAATTCTGAAAACTTAGGGCCGAATGTAGTGCTTGGATTGTTCCTCCATCTCAGTAGCCAGCCTACAAATGATGTTAATTTATAAGCTTGCTGAAAGTAATTAACCTATCAATTAGCAGAGCTTTTTTCGCCCTGTGTGTTCTCTATTACTATTTAATTAAGCTTAATTGAAAAGCTGTTGTTTCTTTGTGTAAATGTCTATGTTGGAAACGATAGCCAAAAGGTTTGGTATGAGCAGACTATTACAAATTGTTACATCTTAAAACAAAAGTATCAGCTAATCTTGTGTAACAGTGATAATTAAGGAACTTCAAGCACTGTCCTGACTTTTTTTTTTTTTAATTAGGAATTAAGCATTGTTCACTATAAAAAAAAAAATCTTCTCCTGGTACAAACTGGAGCGAACTAAGTTTCGTAACATCAGATTTAGAACAAATTAAGAGGTTAATGGAGAACAGGAAATATCTTTTCATTTTAGGATGTCACTGCCCCCAGCAGTCCATCCTGCCCTTTCCTGGCAGAAGGGAATCCTGTTCACCCTACAGCATGCTAGCTTAAAACAGCCGCAAAGGTAGGTTTACCCTGACAACCAACGCGTTCCCGCAGGCAGCTGCCCGTGCTGCGGCCTCTCTTCTAGAGGACGGCATTCTCCAGCTGCGTGGCACGACAACGCGCTCGCCCTGGCCGGTCTCCCGGCAGCAGGGTTGTGGGCCTGACTGCGGCTGTGCAGAAGCCTCTGACGTACGTTGCTGCTCAGAGCCGCTGGAGTTTGGCGTGTCTGTCGCTGGCAGATCTAGGTTTTATTAATGGAGTTGGCAAGACCGCTCTCAAAGTAAAGTACCTGAAGGCTGTTTTAAATAACCGTGCAAAGACAATGTTAGGGAAACCGATTTCTCCTAAGAGCGTGGGTAGGTGATGTTCTGATGAGTTACGCTGCTACTAGGTAACCAGAATTGCCAGTCATTTAAGGGTATAAAATGTGGGGTCGTAAAGTGAGTAGTTCTAAACAATGCAAACTGTTTGCTGAAGTGAATTGTGAACTCAATCCTGAACACATTGGTTTTTCTCTTACAGGAGGGTCCCCCTCATAAATGTGCCTTAATTTTCGCAGATAACAGTGGAATAGACATAATTTTAGGAGTCTTTCCTTTTGTCAGAGAGCTCCTTTCTAGAGGGACGGAGGTAAGTGGTTTTCCTTGTGAACGCGCTGTGTATTGGAGCCTTGGTCGCTGGCGAAAGGTTTGTGGTTTGTTAGCCACCTGCCAGCAGTGCGCGTCACCAGACCGGCTCCCAGCGCCTAAACTGGGGCTAGGCCCAACCCCTTTAACAGCTTTAACACCGGTTGTGACTGCGCTAATTGGTGAACTCTTCTGATGCCTTTACCTCAGGTTATATTGGCTTGTAACTCGGGCCCTGCCCTAAATGATGTCACCTACAGCGAGTCCCTGATTGTTACCGAGCGGATAGCAGCCATGGATCCAGTTATTCAGTAAGCACGTAACCGGTCTTCCTTATGTATCGTACAGTACGTAGAAGGAAAAAGCGAGTTCCTTGTTACATACTTAGTTCATATTTAACTGTGTTTATTAGTTTCTGAAATCTGCCACCTGGAAGGGAGCTAAGGCAGATCATTTTGTTTCATTAAGGTGAAAAATTCAGAAATCAGATCTTTCTTGCACATCCATAATTACATTTCTTGTCTCTGTCTTCCCCGATAAGCACGCAAGCTACTAAAACATAAATTTTCTACATTAAAAAGAATAGAGGAAAATACATGTGTTTCACACATAAGAGTATCCCAGGTAGGATCCACAGCTGACTAAATAAGCCGTTCGTGCAAGGAAAACTTTGTGCTTTGTGGTGAAGGCCTAGCAGGAAAAGAAGCCTTTGCAAAGATGCCTTAGATACTCATCTGTCGTCTGGCTTGTTACCAGATTTGCATGACCCTGTTGAGGCAGCTGTTTAATGTTTTTTTGTCTTTTTTTTTTTTTTTTTTTTTTTAAATAAAGATCTGCACTGAGGGAAGAGAAGCTGCTGTTGGTTCAGACAGGTTCGAGTTCTCCGTGTCTAGATCTAAGGTATGTTGGCACGGTACCGATTTGTTATTTGTCCCTATCAGCTGCAGGATGCGCAGAGACTTAGCTCTGGAGTATCTCCGGCACCTTTCCTGATAGGAATCGCTTTGGCAAAACCATTAAGAGTTGCTTAGTCTGGACTTACAGACTTGTAATATTGACCAAGCCTGACTAGTTGTTGGCCATCTTATTTATCGTGCTCGTGTTCGGCAATGACACACTGTCGGTTTCCTGAGCACCTTAGTTACGGTTGATGTAAAGTCCTGCATGCAACCAAGAAATCCACTTGACTATGAGAAGCACTTCATGTTGTTAACCTATTTATTTTTAATGAGTGGCTCTATTGGAGACAGAACTTGCCTGTGTTTTCTGGGAAATCCCAATTCTGTATGCGTTTAATCATCGAATCGTTTAGGTTGGAAAAGCCCTTTAAGATCATCCAGTCCAACCATTAACCTAACACTACCAAGTCCACTCTAAACCAATCAAGGGTAGAGTAGACTAAACCATGTCCCGAAGTGCTACATCTACCCATTTTTTGAACACAAAATGAATGAAGCTTCTAAAACTGTATTTCAATCCCATTTGCTTTGATTTAAAGTGTTGCTGTTTATTTACATGAGTAATTCCAGCCACAATGCCATATCCCGCTACATTTTATGCAAACAATAAAGCCCTTGGAACAGCCTGTCTTTCATTTGTGGCATGTACGAGGATGTTTCTAAACCAGACCTCTTGTTTCAGCCGTCTGGATAAAGGTCTGGCTGTGCTGGTCAGAGAACGGAAGACAGACTTGGTTATCATCGAAGGCATGGGTCGGGCCATCCACACGAATTACTACGCGGCTTTGAAGTGCGAGAGCCTCAAGCTCGCTGTTATCAAAAACTCCTGGCTTGCTGATCGTCTCGGAGGGAAGATTTTCAGTGTTATTTTTAAGTATGAAGTGCCATGTAAATGATATGGATCTGGTCAACTGGGTGGACAGGAGCAGGAGAATGGACTTGCACTAGTTTTACTTTAACTGTAAAGAATGTATTTTTATTACAACAGGGAAAAGAGTTCACAGGAAATTCCGTATTTATATTGTGCTTTTGTGACTTAAAAAGCAACAATATGATTCACTCTATAGTATACACACTCAAATATATATATGTATATCACTCATTGTTTATTTTGGTAAGTGTTTATTTTAATGCTGCAGTATTTGTGATGAAAAGACTTTATTTTTTTGTTCTGTGAGACATTCATATAGAAATATATTTAAATGTCAATGAAACCTTTTTTTATACATCTCTGCCTACTCTGCCAGCAATGACATGGCGCATACCAAATAGTTTCTAAAGTGCTGAGTGAATCTGACATTGTGTTTTCCATGTCAGCTTTTCAACTTACCTAAACCGTTTCATGCTCTTTGCAGTTAATTTGATTGAAGGACTGATCCACCTTCTAACCTAACAAGCATTGCTTAAGCTGTATTTAAAATAGAACCGTCGTGGTCTGAGAGCGCGCAGCAGATAACCGAACAGCACTAGTTTACCAACAGTTGGAAGAACTCGTAACGCCTATTGCTTTCACTTTGTTCTTGTTAGCAGTTGGGTGGGAGGGGAATTCTGCACCTACACTAAATTACTTAGCAGTAGTTGGAAGTTGAGTCTCACTAAGTTACCCTCAAAGTGAACGCACAGTGCTCTATTCAGGAACACCCAGCTATTTTCCTGTCACAGGCACGGTAGTTTCTGGTGCCTTCAGTTATTTAATGCTGGGACTGATAGGAATTAGTCTCTTTGTTCATGCAGTGCAGTGAAAGCCATTTCCAAGTAACTGAATTTGCTTTTTCCCCCTCCTCCATCAGATGTGCAGTACATAAATGGAGTGATTTAACCATGAATTTGCAAACCAGCATGTGCATGCATCAGTCATTCCAGCTCTGAAATGAAAAACAGCTTAATTAGAAAACTATTTAATATGCAACTGAGATAACTGTTCCCATGGATTTCAAAGATTCTTCGTTGAGAGCAAGAGAATAATGCAAAATACCCATTACTCACTGCCTCACCCTTGCCTGGTGAAGTCGTACTTTAACTGACTGATTACCAAACTTCATGCTCTAGTACCATTGGATCTCAACTATCATTCTTCTTCCTAAACTGATCAGGTCAACTAGGACAGAACATCCTCTCTAGGGAAACTTACCCCGTCATGAGGAACTGACAAAGCGCAAGTCCACGTCTTGCGTTTTTTTGAGGCTAGTAGCTCCCGAATTGCGTGGTCTCCCCTTCTCGGGTTTTAGGCCACTGCAGAGGATGCAGGGCAGTCCTGCGTTTTGGGGGTTTATGCAACAGTACCGTCATTTCTGATTCAGAAATGACCTTCACAGTGACCAGCATCTTCTGCTTAGAAGAGGGGAAGAGTACAGTCTCTTTATAACTAAAATGTTTAAGAACCAGTTGTTCTTGATTAGAACAGTCAGATGGGAGCTTTAATTTTCAAAGTTGTACCTCATACTGTCATTAGTAAGCAGAGGCTTCATATTAACCTATCCCATGTCGCTTACTCCTCCTGGCATTCATGTACTTACATAGTAAACTTCTAAACTAAATACGGATCCACCATCCTAGCCCTCAACTTTATTTTACCAAGTTGTTAACCTCCCGTTTAACAGTTACACGCTATCCCTTATCAATTTAAATTCTTCCAAGCCACTTAATTTTCTTCTGTATCCAGCTCCAGAAGTGCTCTCTGTGTATGTCTGTAATTAGAAAACTAACACTCTAGACTTGCAGAAAAACATCTTTCTACAGTGATGTAGTTCCTATGAAATATGTATGGTATAAACCTAATACATGCCCATTCCTTAAGCAAAAAATTCTTAAGCATTAGCCCTCCCTGAAGGCTCCTGGCTTTGTCTTGTATTTTCTTTTATGCGTAGACGAGTGCACATTTCTTCTGTGAAAACAGAGCAGCAAGATTTCTGAAAAATAAAAGGGGAGGAAACAATGGGGTGAGTGGTTCTGTGTCACAGGATCCACCTGCTGAGTGTGCACAACCCAGCCGTTGGAACGGAGGGGAACAGGAACACCGAGGTGCACACTCGGATCCCAGTGCACTTTCATTTACATGTGTTTTCCTGCTTGTCAAATGACTTAAGAATAGCCATACTTGAGAATAAACTTGTTATTGATGCTTTACTGTGCTCTCTACACGCTCAGCATACGGGAATGCAGGCTGGCTGCCTAGGAATTACAGTATATATTTCTGTGTAATATTTTGGGGGGTGGGGGGGTGGCGTATGGTATTATTGTTGCCCTGTTCAGGCTCCAAAACTATCACACAGCCCAGGCTATGAAATTTCAGAGCTTTAAAGAGTAAATCCATAGCATGTCTTCCTCCCTCACCACACCACATTGCTTTCCTTAGAAAAAGCAAGATCCGTACGGGGAACATGGAATCATAGAATCGTTTAGGTTGGAAAAGCCCTTTAAGATCATCCAGTCCAACCATTAACCTACACTACCAAGTCCACACTAAACCAAGCAAGGGTAGAACAGCAATTTCATGTTTCCTGGCTTGGTGGCTGGATTATTTATAATGAAAGTAAAAACTAGGAATCACTTAAGATCAGAAAGGGCCTCTCAGATCATCAGTCCAACCACCAACCCAACACCCCCATGCCCACTAAACCATGTCCCCAAGTGCCACCTCTGCCCGTTTTTTGAACACTTCCAGGTATGGGGACTCCCCCACCTCTCTGGGCAGCCTGTTCCATGCTTGACTCCCCTATCCAGTGTTGTGTGCAGTGGAGCACTGGCGCTAGCTTGGCCGAGCTAAACAGAAGGGATATGGGGAAGCAGGGCGGGAGACAATACCCATCACCTACCTTTACATGTCCAGCAGCGTGTCTGCTCTTATTTGACAGCTCCACCACGGCGGCAATCACTCCCAGCGCAAGGCCGATTGCAAGGGTAAGAAAGAGCCCACCCAGCGCCTGGGGCTGCAGAGGACTCCATCTGTCTCTACTTTTGTGAAGGCAACTGGTCTCCCACCACTTGTTACGCAAGTAGTCAAGGTCACCCGACTCACGCAGTTTGAGGACAGCAATGGAGAGCTTCTTGGTCCACAGGGATGCTGGCAGCAGTAGAATGAAAGAGAGAGAAGAGCATGGGAGAGAGCACAGCCACCGTAACGTTTCTAAGCAATCCGCTGCTCTACTACCAAGCAGGGTGCGCTGCTTCCCAGCTGTCAGCCGGTCATTCTGCGAACAGAATGCAACAGGCTCAGCCAAGTGCTCTCCCTGGATAACAACCCGTCCTGCCCTATCCGCAGAGCTGCGATCATACCTGCAGAATAATGAGTGGAGGCACTCTGAGAAACACAAGCAGTCATGCTCCACAGGAGAACAAACCGTCTCCCCTGCTAACTGCATTAGGGACTCTGCGTTACTGGGACAGAGGCAAAACCAAAACAATACCAAAAAAACCCACAGGAACCAATGACACCCCTGAGAGTTGGAATTTTTTGCAGTTCGAAGTAAGAGGTGGTGAGTGCTAGCAATAATTCATCTACAGAATGAAAACATTGCCTGGCAGGATGGCCGCTTTGTTCATACTAGTGCATAGTTCATACTAATGCAGAAAATGCGTGCGAGTTTCAGGACTTGGCTACGCCAGGCTTTTTGCTCTGTCAATCTGCAACTGCAGACCCATGAAATCCAAGCGGGGAGGTGGGACAGAAGCGGTGCACAATGACTAACCCTGGGTAGTGGCAATGCCAAATCCTCTGGCTCCGATAACTTCAGGGGCCCTGATCAAATTGCAGTGCCTGGCAGCTGCAAGGTCTTGAGAGATGGATTCACCAATGAAGGCGTAGTTTGATTCCATCACACGCTGAACCGCTTCCTGGTAGGTTTTGACTAAAACGCGGTCTCGTCTCTTGTCCATATATTCATAGATCATCTGATGGATAGGATTCTTGGAGTTCTGCAGCCCAAAAATCCAAGTGTCAAACTGAAGTGTAAAACAATCACCCAAAAAAATCTGCATATATGTGCAGTGATTGCAAAACAAGTTGAGAATAACAGTACTTAAACTATTGCCCTTTGAGCCCTCCGTACTGTAAACTAGCATAGAGCTAGCACAGATTTCCTCCCTAATGCAGTGTTACAGGAATATAAGTATTAAATATTCCCCCCCACACACCCAAACAACCTTTGCAAGCACCCAGTTAACGTACCCAGAAATTACCTACGTCGGTCCTTGTGTTCACGGTACACAAGGATAACCCCTGAAGCCTAGCACCGCTTTTTTAAAAGAGAATACACTATAAAAATATAGCCCTCTGCATGCTTTTCTCTCTGAGAAAAGGCAGAAGAAGAGATGAACAAAATAACCGACACCAATCACATTATTTGAAGTATTACAGGAAAACTGATGGAGTCTACAGCAATGAGGGTGGTGTGAGGACCATTAGGCATGAGCTAGACGACTTGGCCACAGCTTAGCAGTTCTACGGCACGTGTGTATGCGCACAATGAGATTCTCTGCACCTTGAAGAAGTAGAAAGTAGAGGAGCCATCCAGTGTCCCAAACTCAAGCTTTCTTTGCTTCACAAGATCTTCAAAAGTCTGGATTGGGAGCTGCTCGCTGCCAGAGCTCAGCAGAGCGGTGAGGTTGGCGATGTAGGCAGCCAGCAAGGCGATGGTGAACAGCCACCAGACGGCAGCGATGACCCGCACGGAGAGCGCTTTGGGCCGAGGGGTGACACCTGCACAACCAGAGGGGCCGGCAAAATGTATTGGAGGTGACATATGGTGAGAGAGAGACAAAGAACTTTAGATCCATGAGCCTGAGTTACAGACTTCCCTTTAAATAAAGGCCAAACTGCAAAACTTGCCCTGCAGCTACTTAACGCACGAGCCTGAAAAGACCCGCTACGGCTGCTTTGAACTGCATCAGAACTGCATGCAGGCAGAGTTGCAGCAACATCAGTGGCCCAAAAGAGCAACAAAAAACTCTACAAAGCACCAGTGCAGTGGTTCGCTTGGCATTCCCTAGGACAATTGTTACAGCAGCAAATATGCATTCCTCAACTGAAGCCAGCCATCTGTACAATTCCAACAAGTCTGTAGTCAAAAATCCCCAAACTGGGAGTTTTAGTGTTGCCAAGTGTCCCTATTGGAACGTCTTTTCCCTCAGCAGCATAGCGCACCAGCGTTACAGACAGATGAGAGCTGGATGTACAATCAGCTTAAAAACCCATTCTGCTCCCAGAGCTGCTGTGTTGCAGTTCTCCCAGCTCACCTTGCAGGGCAAGCGCTCCTGCTCCAAACCAGAGGCTATTTAAGAAGGTAAAGTGGTTCTCTTCGTTCTTTGGCTCATTCCATTCACAGGGGCTCAGCCTGTGGGCAAATGACAGGATAAAACCAGACATTCAGGGGGAAAAAGAATGGTGGCAGAGAGAATCTCTTCCACAAGTCAGCGGAAGATACGGTGCATAGAAACACACCAGGAGAGAGACCTCCACACAGGAACATGGTCGTAGTTCAAAACAAACTGATAAAAGCGAGAAAGAGCTGAAGTACACACACACAGTTGTTTAGCAACCCTAGGTAAACCACGTCAAGAGATACGGTGCTCTTTGTGGGGAGATCCTACTCTTAATGCAGTCTTAATCTGACAAGACTTAAGATTTATTAACCCTGGTTCTGGACCTGTACAGAAGGTTCCTCAAAGCAAAATGCACCCTGGTACTTTTTTTTAAAACTGAGATCTCTTCATAGCTGAGAAAGCAGTTGACTTGAACAAAATCTGTGAAACAAATTCATTTATACCTGGCAACAAGAAAGAGGCAGAAGCACGTCAGCACGTAAGCAAATAAAAGGCCAGTCCAGGTCTCCTTACTGAAAGGAGCCAGGAAGTGGAAAAAAGACATCTCTGGAGAGACGGTGTCTTTTCGAAGCAAGATTCCAATCCCAGTCTGCAGGAACGGTGTGGTGAAGGAGACCACCTCTTCCCTTGCTGACGTGACTGTCAATGGAGCCACTGCAATGTCTGCTTCCTATAAGATGGAGATAAAAAACAATCAACCATCCAACCTACCTGAAGACTTCTGTCACTCAAATAGAATGCTTCCCAAGCTAAGTGGGCAGATGTCTACATGGCAAATCACTTCTCTGTGCCAACAGACAGCTACCATCTCAGACTGCAAGCTCCAAGAAATGGGATAGTTTTCCATTTTGCATTGTTCATAGTGGGGCGGTGGGTGGTATCTGGGGCTTCTGGTTTCCTGCTACAGCATCACACACGCAAGCTGAGGCTGCGCACCATGAACCACGTTGGTTTTGTTTGCCAAACCCCGAAGGCATGTTCCTTTCTTTTTTCTGGCTGCAGCATCTACGTGACTGACAGCTGGCCACAGTAACGAGTTCAGAGGAGCAAAGAAGGTTTAATTCAAATGTTACCAACAGATGAGAGAACACTAGCCATAGGGAAGGGCACGTGATGGGGCGAGATGTGCCTTCAAGCATCTCCGTAAGAGTCTAAGGGATTACCATTCTGAAAGAGACAAGTTTCACCTACTGGTTAAGTTCAAGGTGAGTTTTCCTTAAAGCCATTATCTTTGTTTCATTAGTGAGCTAAGATGACTGTACAGTCTCTCAGACTACAAAGAAACACTGGGTAGCCTCTGAGACAAGACAAGCGCTGCACCAGGAGCGCCTTGCTGTAATGATGATGTCCTGCGATGGCCATTGTCTCCTTGTTCCTCAGTTGCCATATTTGCAGGACAAAACCAACTACAAGCCTTGCTATTTGGCAGTTCTACACAACAGGCAGAATGACTGCAAGTTGCTCCATCCCTGAGCAAATTCTAATGAAGTGCAAGAGCTGCCAGCACTGTTCTTTCCTTCTAGAGCTGCAGTTTGTCAAAAACATAAATTGAAAATTACCTGTCTCAAAATCTCGCCAATCATCCCTGTCCAGTTCCCATTGGAAGAGACGGCACCGTACTGCCCATCTCCCACCACCTTCACCTTGTAGCTGAAGTGAAGCATTGCAGCAAGTGCTTTCAGCAAATCGATGCAGTAGCCCTCCAGTTCTGCACTTCTTACCATGACGTAAGGATCTTCCTGCATATTGAGGGAAAAATACACAATTACATGGTCCCGCAGTCTGCAGCGCAACTGATTGTGAATTAAACCATTTTTTGGCAAACCCTCCACATGATCAGGGGGACAACACTTCCAAACTTGAAAGACACTCACTGGAGTCATGCGCCACCACTAGTCATAGACTACAGCTCCAGCAGGACAGCGGCATTCTGCAAGCCACATGCACCATAGAAGTGATAATCTCTTCTCAGTCTAAAAGCCCAGATAAATGTCTTTTGGCCCATGAAAGCACCAGGTGAGGGTCACATGTTGGTGCAGAACCTGACATCAGAATCAGAAAATTTCCTGCTGCAGCTTCTACTGAATAGTCCTGCTTGTCTGGTGCATGTGGTAATGCATTTTCTTGGTTTATAGCCTGTTTTTAATCCCTGCACATGTGCTATCTTTACATATTTCCACTGCAGGACAGAAACAAGATAGGTAACATGACAACCCTTAGATGCAGCTAAACAGAGTGAAGAGGCCTGGCTGTCTTCACAGAGCAGTCATTTATAGAAGTCCATTTTGCGGGCTGACTTTGACAGCCCTCGAATCCTCTCACTGCAAGCTACAGACAGCTTGCACGTCTACACTCCAAAAACACTGTCTGTGATGAACAGGGATATTGGTGTCAAAGACAGCCCAAAGGAGCACCTGCAAATCCATGGGTGGAAAAAAAAGGCAAAGTATAATTCCAGCTGTCTCCCAGCCACCACCAGGGTTGTGTCACTGCCTTACCAGGATTGTCGTGACAGTCAAAGTTGGAAGACCTTCTTCTGGTCCCCGTGACTCAGTGCCCTGCAAATCAAAAAATGAAGAAGAAATAATTGGATTTCGAAGTGCCAGACATGGCCTCACGTAGCTAGGGCTTACATTATGACTTGGGGCGGGTGTTGGGGGCGGTGTGTGCATGTGTTAAACCAGCTATAAATCTGCCCCTGTACCCTGCAGCAATCTCGCCACCACTGTTCCCTAAAATTAATTAATAAATCCCAAGCATTTCATTTTATTGCATGTTATCAGCACTTTGTCCAAATAAAAATCACTTCAAATGTTGTCACAGTTCTTCAGATACACAGTGCACACAGTCTTCCAATGAGATCAATTCATGTTGCTGACAGAACAGCAGCCAATTAAGGTCTCATTAGAGAGCAATTCCAGGAGACACAGTACAGTAGGAAACCTGAGAGGAGGAGGAGAGGAAACACGGATTCACTTCTGCACGGAACACTGAATTCAAGAGTACATCTCCCAACCTTACAGAGTCACACAACTCAAGACGATTTCTGATCAGTACTACTTCAGAACAATTCAAGTTTTTGCCAGTAAAGCAGTCAAATTCTCCAAGATTTGTTGGTCCTAAGTGTATCCCTTTATTCTAAAATTACACAGTAACGTTGCCAGACAGAGCGAGAGAGCATGTATATACATATGCAGTACAAGATCTGCAAAAGAAGCTCCAGTTCCTCCAGCAGCTGAATGATCTTGCTTCAATTCTCTCTTTGCCATGGAAGGATTTGAGGGATGAGCTTTGTCTTTGAAACTGTGATCAGAAGTTACCTAATGCAGAATGTTCTGCAAACAATATTGCTATATAATAAGCTACAATTCACTCTTAGATAAAAGCAAAAAAGTCACGTTTCTTTTCAGGTCTGTTTAAAATATTTATGCCTACTGAACAAGAGGGTGACTAAAACAAAAGACCAAAAAGTCCTGGCCTATCCCTCTCACTTGCCTTCACCCAGCAGTTATTGAAGGTTTCAAAGTGGTTCTTAAAAAAATCCCAACAACATACTACAACTTTTGTAAATACACAGATGAGTATTTTGTTGGGCAGAAGTTGCAGGGTTTCGGTAGCAGGAGGGTGGGCACAGGGGTGACCTCTGCAGGTGGTCACGAACGGCCCAGTGCTGGACACGCCATTTCAAGCCGGCTCAGGGATGGACAAAACAGGCCCCCAGTGCACCAAAAGTGAACAGATCAGACAAGGTTATGGCGCCTGTGCAAGAACTTCTTTAAAAAAGGGTGGTAACTGCTGGGTGAGAGACAAGGCTAGAGCGGGAAGAGACACAAAAGACAATGTCAGGTCAGGAGAATCGCCCAAGGGGGAGCAAAGGAGAAATAGGCAAGCTACCAGAGCAGGAGGGACAGTAGAGTCCAAAGGGCAAAGAAGAGGAACCGCCCCACGCAAGAAGAGAAGCACAAGAGCTGCCCCAAGAAGGGAGAGAACGGAGACGCAGAAGGAGGTACAACTGTAACGGGGCTGCAGTCAGCGGGGGAACGCACACAGGGGCAACGGCGTAGGAACCACAAAACGCTGACCCCGTCTCCTGTGCCGCCTCGTCGCCTCACCAAAGGGACGGAGTATGACATGCGTGCAGCGAGGGCACTGGAGACCAGGAAGAGGGGAGGACAAGAGGGGAGTTCATATGCGTTTCTCTGGGGTTTTTTGTTTGCTTGTGTTTATTTCTCAGTGCTGGAATCAACAACTGGAGGTTTATGCCAATTGAAACTGATTGAAATTCCATAACTTTCCCAAAAACTCCCTTTTTGGCATATGACAGGCATTCGGCATGCTATGAGATTGAGAAGTGAGCTAATATTCAGGTGACACAAGTTCTATCTCTACCTATGCCATTTGGACAATTAATTTCATTTCCCAGTGCTACCATAACCAACACTCCCATCATTTTTGATCGGAAATTCTTTAGGACAAATACTCTCCTGCACCATGTGAATATATACACTTTCTAGCAGGTTAGATTTTAAGTGACATTTGCCACCTCTCTCCTAAAGCCTGAGGAATCACGTCCCACACAGACACTTCTTATGTTAAGTGCAAACTTTGGGAAACAAAACACACATCTTATGAACTAATAAAGGTACCTCTGCATGTTCATATGTGTCGGAATTTTCTTCAATGTTAAGACGTTTATAAAGATCATAAGTGATGGAATAATTCTGAGGTTTAAATTCTGTAAGCCATGAAGACAGGGCTATAGGCAGATTCTTCCTTGGGGCGTGACTGAATTTTGAATTCTGGACAAAAGATTGAGTAAAAAAAGCATAGACACACAGACGGACTTAGAAATGGCCATCACCAACATGAAAAGTGTATTTAAAATAACAACTTCACAGATTAAAAGCATTGCACAGTGTGACCACATCTATTTCTGGACTTAAAATGTAAGACCTTTTGCACATATGCCTTCATTGGTAGCTCTGCACCAATGAACTTAAACATACCTTACTCATAGCATTGCCATTCCTTGTAGTTCCTGCAAAAAACCAACAACAACAAAATCAACTTCTTGCAGGGCTTATATTTACAGCCTCTTAAAAGTGATGTTTCATACCATCATATTGCACTTAAACGGAATGATTATCCTTGACACTCCAGCTCACAGTGCAGTTGACTTGCAGCAGTTTTGTCAAGGTTGTTACCTCATTGACAGCACGTATTAATGCGAAACAAAGAGAAGCAGAAACAGACACAGCCAGATTCGGGCTGCAGAAGGTTCCAGTTGTAACTTAATGATTATGGCTGTCACCCACACATTGAGGAATGGATTCTGCAGAATCCATTGCCTTATTTCCTTATTGCCCTCCCTGACAAGGTGAAAAGCCACCTCTCCTGCTACTGCACACAACTAAGATATCCCCCTAACTCCTGCAAAACTTTGTCTGTACCCCTAAGGAAATGCTCTGCCAACAACCAAAAATTCATCATCATCAAGTTCCAAGGCACTAGGCCTTCTTATTCTTCCCTTCCCCTACTAATGATAGGTTCCTACTGTCAAAGCAGCCAAAGGGGTTGCAACCACTGGGGTAGAAACCCTTCGCCACTATGTTCTATTCTGTCCCCCCCTCAAATTATAAGCACTCTGACTTTTCACTCCTGTGAAAATGAAAACCTCCAAAAAAGCCATGACCAAAACCAGGAGCCAACAGTGACAGCATTAGAGAAGGAGGGACCAGGAAGCCTGTCTCGTGTTGCCTGTTCTCTGTATCCCATCAAGGAACAGAGAAGAAGGGAAGTACAATAAATTGACGAAGAGTTTAAGTGTGATGAGAGCCCGTGCAGCTCTGTAGCCTGTATTGGAGTGAACACCAAATGTCAAATTGTCAAATCTGCTATTGACCTTTTCTGTATTACTTCTCCTTCCTATGCCTCAGTTTCCATTTGTAAAACAAAGGTAATGATGCTCCCCTCTTTGGTAAAAACACCAAGATCCACCCATAAAAGTACGATCATTGAGGTTAATCATGCTTCTGCGTTCTACTCTCCACTCTGCTATGTGACTTTTAACAAGTCCCGTTAAATTGTTTGATCTACAGCTTCCCTTTTCATAATACTCAGGAGAATGCCTCCATCCCACCCCAGCTGCAAGACAGCTAAACTGCAATGACTGAGATGCTGAATTAAACCCACAATTGTGTCAATAAACGACTCATTAATTGCCCAGGATGCTTTTTCTAGAATGTGCACAGCATTGCTCCTTGGAATCAAAGAATTGACAGTGCAAAAGCCAAAAATCCCTCAAGATAAAACAAAAAATTTAGGGTGTTTTCACTCTTTCAAGCAAAAGCTGTGAGTTTTTCATTAAATATAACAACATATTCATTCATTATGTATTATTCATTCTTTGGTTTTGCATTTTCTGGCCTTGTGCTGAACTCTACATTATTGTAAAACAAAACCTGCTTTTTCCCTCTCCACTACAGTTCTCCATGGGAGCTGGAAATCTTCACAAAGGAGTTCTCTTGTCTCCCTTTAGAAACTCATTAAAGCCAGTAAAAGCTTTTTGAGGCTCCTTTTTGAAGACCTGCTAGGGTTTCTTGGAAGAAAACAGTCTGTACTGAGGGCTTCAGCTCCCCCACAGTGGCACTGGATGCAGCTGTTCAAAGCCCCATTGTAAGAACTCCTGAAAGGACCATAAAGTAATCAAGTTGCAGCACTAACTCAAAGTTCATTGCAGTGACACTCCTCTGAAGCCAAGAGCTCATTGTGAGGATCCTTTATGAGAGTCTAGAAAAACATAAGACAAAGAGACGAGACTCATCCCTCCACTCCTGTTCCCCAAAGGCTGGTGGCTGCAGGAAATGACTGTGGTTGCAAAAATCAGACTTGTCCTTACCCCTTCTACTCTGAGCATGCCCAGCCTTCAAATGGGAGATGACTCCCTGCCTAAGTTCAATCACAGAATCATGGAAAGGTTTGTGTTGGAAGGGGCCTTAAAGATCCTCTACCTCCAAGCCCCCTGCCATGGGCAGGGACACCTTCCACTAGACCAGGCTGCTCAAAGCCCCGTCCAACCTGGCCTTGAACACTGCCAGGGATAGAGAATCCACAACTTCTCTGGGCAACCTGTTCCAGTGCCTCGCCACCCTCATAGTGAAGAATTTCTCCCTCATATCTCATCTAAATCTACCCTCTTTCAGTTTAAAGCCATTACCCCCTGTCCTGTCACTACATGCCCTGGTAAAAAGTCCCTCTCCAGCTTTCTTGTAGTACTGGAAGGCTGCTATAAGGTCTCCCCGGAGCCTTCTCTTCTCCAGGCTCGACAACCCCAACTCTCTCAGCCTGTCCTCACAGGAGAGGGGCTCCAGCCCTCCGATCATCCCCGTGGCCTCCTCTGGACCCGCTCCAACAGGTCCGTGTCCTTCTTGTGCTGGGGGCCCCAGAGCTGGGCTCAGTACTCCAGGTAGGATCTCACGAGAGTGGAGTAGAGGGGGAGAATCACCTCCCTCAACCTGCTGGTCACTCTTCTTTTGGTGCCGCCCAGGATACAGTTGACTTTCTGGGCTGCAAATGCACATTGCTGGGTCATGTTGAAAAAAGCTTGTAGGACTGTTAAGAACCGGCGACCTCACCCCAATTTTCTACCCCATCCTCACTCCCTAGGCTGGGACCCTTGTCTTTGCATCCTTTGCGAGTATTTCCCCTTTTGCAGTTTGTGCCCAGGAGAGACAGCTGAACTAAAGAGGCAATGGGTCAGGTGGATTACAGTTTTGGAATATGCTGGGACATTCAGGATGAGAGAATTTGACCATCATCACAGAAACACATGGCTGAAGTATCTGTAACCTGAGGTGATCTGCTGCTGCCATAGCTATGCAATTACCAGCTCTGGGTAGGCAGGAGATGGGTGTGGGAGATGGACAGGGGAGACAGCAGAGGCAGTGAAGTTGCTCTCTGAACAGAGAACCAATTTTTCTCTCCTAGTAATTTTGCAAGGTCAAGCTACTCCTTAGCTTGAGTCTGACCTCCAGGCATAGAACACCAAAAAGCCACAATAAGATTGAAACAATAGCATTTGTTGTTCAGTTGCAAAAGCAAGCTCCCCAGCTCCTCACACCGAGAGCGAAGTGTGATCCAGCTGGCTGACCGCTGTGCACAAGTCCCTGGCAGGCTCCTACTCCTGTCCCTTAGGAACTTCAGGGGGGATGTAGTGTTACCCTTGGTCTACAAAAAGTCTGGGGACTCACAGAGCTGACAACTTCAATGCACTAAATCCCCTCTTCTTCCCAAAACACACCATGAGCAGAGGGGCTAAACGAGTAACATGGAAAACACTACTCACAGAAGAACAAGTTACTCAGCATATCTTGCTGCAATTCAAGGGACCATAGACTCAAAAGAGTGCAGCTTTAGCCACAACAATGGTGTTCATGGACACCTAACCACGCTTTTTCTAGCGTTTTTCATCTTCCCTGATCTCTGCCATCTGATTTACAACCATAGCAGCGAAGACACTTAGTAATGGCACTCGTAACGTGATAAAGTCACAATCACAAGCTGTAACAAGAAGGTAGGCCCTGCTGATGTCTTAATAACCAATTCGAAAGCAAATTCTTAGATTAAGACAAAATCCTGTAAGCCCCAGCAGTTAAAGGCTGAAAGAATTAACACTCTGTAAAGAAGAACAAAACCAGATTTAGATGCAGCCAGCATTTTTGGATCATTTCTCTCACCTGTCTGGCTTGATTCTCTCAGGAGCAGCATGGTTGTAATCAGACAGAACATGAAGTGAAGACCTTTGTCCATTGGAGCAGAAATATCTACTGCCTAAAGGAAACTTCCTGCTAGAGATGAAAGGCAAGTAGTTAAAGCTGGTTGTACAGTTTGCCATTGCTGGGTTAAAATCAGTATGTCCTGGATTTTCTGCACCTCATTCTGAAGAGTCCCAGCTCAAACCAAGGTCTCCAGGTGAAAACACAGTCACTTCTGAGACCAGCCGTAACAAATACTAAAGAAAAGATTCCAGTGAACGCTTCCCTGCAGCAAAAAGGATGTGACAAGCCTATGAAGTGGATTTATCCACTGGTTCTTGTGCCGTTTCTCTTCCAGCCAGCTCTCCACAAAGGAGAGGCATGCCAGCGCGGTGTGCGGGCTCTGGGGAGAGGCGGCTGCAGGTACGTGCAGTAACGAGGGGCTGAAGATGCACGCACCCCGGGGCTCGCGGGGGACGGAAGCAGCTGAAGGGAGCTGCTCCTGAGTACTCGCCCCTACGCACTGAGAAATGGTAAGGTGCTGTTAAAGACATTTTAGTAGCCAGCTGAGGCACTAACAAAACAACCTCCTCCAGGAGGTTCTCATTTGGGGGCCTTAAAAGCAAAACCTTAACTTCACTTTCCACTTGGGTTGCAGAAAACAAAGGTGTTTATTTCATTTGCTCCAAAACGATTTGAAACAAAGCTGTTTCACCCTGCATCACAAGACAGGAGAAATTGTTTCTGAAGCCCTCTTTTGCCTCAACACCTCTTACTCCTAACTGAACAAGCAAAAAGGGGTGGGGGGAGGAGGGTGAAAAACAGCGTATTTTATTAACTTTTTTCAGTTCAAACTCTGCAACAAAATTTCTGCATGGCTTGAAATCATTGTACATTTGTCACTGTAAAACAGCAACAGAACCAAGAAAAACAATCAATGCCAGGTTATATTGAGTCTCAAGCTACTGCAATATTTTTGATTGTATTTGTCGTCATGGAGTCAACCAATGTTCAGGACACCATTACCCCAGAAACTACAAAGAACTTATTAAAAACGTTCAAGAACACTTACCATTTAGGAGACTACACAGGCAAAAAAATCCTACATATGGTATTACTTGCTTCTGACTGATGCTCAGAAAACACTGGCTTCAGTTAATCTTACCTCATCAAGTTTAATGAAATTTTCCCCAAACCCGCACTCCTGTGAAAACTCTTGACATTACAGCTCAGTAGTTTCCCTCACTCATTTTCTCTACATTTTTCACCTAAAAAGAGAGGTGAATAAAATTTACACAGAAGATTCCTTCTGGGTTAAATTTAAATGCTGTCTTTTTTGTTGTTTTATTGTTGTTGTAAAAAATACTTCAAAATGGGAATATTTTGATCCTTGTGAAAAGGTCAAAGGAGAGGTCTGACATCTGAGTTATGGATCAGTCTACATTTTCTAAAAAGTAATTGTAGAATATAGACAAAGTGCTAGCTGTTGCCAGAGCAGCACATGCACTGAACAGCTGAATCGCCCACCAGGGCACATAAAGGAAAAGTAGCAGTGGTCTTCAGGTTGAGCCAGTGAGGAACTGCGTTTTTCCTGGCAGATTTAACCTGTACATTACTGCTACTTTTTCCTTACAATTCGGTACATACTACAAAACAATCTTTATTTCAAGTGGCCTCCTTCAAAAAAAGCTAATCAGAGCTGGTAATACACTGCGTGCATCACCCTGAAAAGAAAGAGTTGTTAACACACTGGCTGCTGACCATCTAAAGGAACGGACGGCATGTAAATATGTGCGAAAAAGAATTTTTGCAAAGGCTAATACACTTCCCCAGCTCTAATTAAGTACTAGACTAATTTAAGGACAAACAGAATCAGTCAGAGAGAGAATAATGGGAGGGCAGAGGGGTTTAGTGCCTCCCAGTGTGTAAAGAGTTCCTTAGACACTGCTTAAATTAACCACTGCAATATCCAGTCACCATCTACCTGAGGAGGTGCTACAAAGTTTTCTCATGCTGGCTTTACAGCCAAACAAACGGAGGATTTAAAAAGTTACTTTGCTAGAATCAGCTTTCACTCCTCAGGTTTTCAGTCTTTCCAAGATATAAACAAAAAAGACAACATTACTCCTCAACCAGTCGTCTGTATGCAGTGCGGAGGGAAGGCATCAGTATTAAACCAGCAGTGGAAAAGACAGCCAGCCGTCAGCTAGGCAGGAGACAGCCTGTTGCGCGCAGGCTTCCATCCTCGTCATCTAGAACAAGAACAGCGGCGATGGAAGGCAGTAGCTCACTTACAGCGATTCCTTCAGCCTCTCCTAGCTCCGTTTGTCTGACTGGGTACTAGCAGAAGCAACTCGGTGAGCAGGCGCAAGGAAACCGCTGCAACACTGAATACTCACAGGCGCGCAATGCTGTTATAAAGATAAAAGAGAGGGAGGAGCCAGGCTGAGGGGCTTCTGCAGAGCACGCCAGCCCGTACTGCAGGCTCTAGAGGCACCTCGGGTTTTGAGAAAGAGAGGAGGAGACTACACCGAGAGAAAAGACTGCTTGGAAGCGGCTTAGTCCAGCAGCGGAATGCTACATTGAGACTCAGAAAATAGTATTGCTGGCTTGCTGTGTGGTCCTGTAAAAGCCCTCTCTCTAGAAGAGTGTCCTATCAAGCTGTGCCCATCTCTCCTGTCTATTGACAGTGTAAGCTGCTCAAGACTTTCTCCACTCTATGACTGTCTCGGGAGATCAGCTAGGGGCTCATGCATAGCACCAAAAATATCCCAAACCCCCAACTGCTACATACATCCAGCATTCCCTCGCAATGCCTAGACAGCTGAAGGAAGGCCTGAGCTTCAAGGTAAACCATTAAATTCTTCTCTGGAGTGCACAGTTCTGTTCAATACACAGGCACAGAAGTGAAATTCCTGTCCCCTTCATCCTTCCATTTACTAGTTTCACTTCAAGAGTGAGCTAAAGTACAACGCTGCCAAGTGGCTGATTCTGTTGGGCCAGGTCATTTATAAATACACACATCAAGGCACTGTAATAAAGAAGCGTCATATTCACAGGAATTCCGCAGAGTAAACTATTACAACTCATCCTCTAGGAGAGCTGGAACATGTCCACACTTAAGAAACAAAAATTTACTCCCTACTTGACTTTAAGCACTGTTCAAGATGGAAAAGTCTCCAGCAGCCTGCACATCTTGGCCTTCTTCCCTAAACTTTTTCTATACATGCCACTGAGTAAATCAATTATTAAACATCAACACAGCTTGCCTTCTGCAGAGTCAAAAATTGCTTACATTTCAATAAAAATGCTTAGAAGACTCCATTTGGTGAAGCTTGCCCTACCAGAGTTCAAGAGCTTGACTCACAGCTCACTGCAATTAAGGGGAGTCCTTAAATCACTTTTAATGCACTTCAGACCCCAGCTGGTGAAAATCATTCTTGCAATATAAATTATAGCAAGATGCTAAGATACATTATAAATGATAATTACATCCTCTCTATCGGACAAAACAGAAAAGGAATCCAGAAAGATCTATTCACCTTGGATTTCTCTCAGAAGCGTTGACCTGTTTACAGGTTCATTTCCAGGTGCTGTCTCCAGTAGTTTGGATGTGATTTGTTCTTCACATTCTCACCTCATAGCTATGCCCCAGACATTCTAGCAAAGGGCTGCATGTAGGGGGAGGTTAGCAAAAATCAGACAAGCTGAGGTTTCCAGCTGCTTTTCATGAATATTTGCTAGGCTTTAAAAAGATGCACATTTGGGTATGTGATTTGTCACAGCTGGCAGCTAATGAGGGCTGACAGGCTCAACTACAAGCAGCTGAAAGCATCTCAGCACAGGCAAAATCAGTTTTTAAAGATACAAGCAAATGTTCATCACCTGTGTTCTTAAACACTAAGTGGGAGGGATACAGACCATGAATCCCAAGTCCAGCCATGTATGATACACTGCTTGTAATCTGGAAACTCTGGACTTCTAATCTTACAGTTTAACGAACTGCAAAACACATACAAGAGTCTGAGGCCTCACAGGAGGAGCTCTGGACAAGGGAATATACTTGCTGTCTCTGTACGAGCCGGCAGGAATGGATACAAAAGGGGCTTTCTCTAGGCAGCGTTATCGGTTTGATTGATGGATGAGGTCCAGCCAAGGCAGTGTTCTCACACGCTAGCAGAACCCCTCTACGCACGCTGCCTTTCTCTCCCTATCCTCATTCAGCAGTTTAATTGCCGGACTATCGGACCGATCTCAGTAGCTTTTCAGTCAGTCACTGACCTTCTTGAAGAAGAATGATTTCATCTGCCTTTCTGAATTCCTTCACACCTGCAGCCAAGCTTTTGTTCCGTTGCACGACATCCTGAACAGAGCACACAAACATTGTGCCGTATTAGCAAGTGCCTCTGGCCTAGATTTGGATGCCTCCTGTGGATTCCCAAGTCTGTTGTACTACAGGGGTACGGCTCTAGTAAAAATTTGCAGCTACTATATGGCAAGCAGTGATTACTGCAAAGTGAGTGTCACTTACCTTAGCAGATGGCATGCACTGACCACTGTGGTTTCATGCTCAACCTGTGTCTACATTGTATTTGCCTGCAATTTCACATGGAGGAGGGAGAACATGTTTTTTCATCTTGACTATCGTATGAATGGTAGAGAAGATCATCAAGAGAATCAGAGTAGTGAGGCATTCATAAAATGGAAATCAGTGCTGCTTGGAAACTCAGCTCCTGACTCGCTCCACTGTTACTGAATCTTTATTGCTTTCCTTACCATTTTAGATAGCACCCTGCCCGCTGAGTAGATCTGAATAAGCAATCTTCCTCTTCCCCGATGAAGACCAGATGAATGAAGAGCTAAACTGCTTAGTAAGCTTCTGCTACTCAACAGTGTAGGTACCATGAAATAAAGTCCTTTCATAGGAATAAATGGACACATCATTAATGGTCTTATGTAGTGTAACAAAACAAGCTGTAAAGGTAGCTACTATTAATTTGGAAGCAGGAGGGCAAAATTCACATGTACCCTAGTAAGTTAAATCCAGACACTGTTTTTTAAAAATTTGAACAAAGATAAATGTTTTGAAGTGCTACATGATACTGCCTTCTGTGAGGTACGTTAATTTAACAAGTGTTGCTTAATCAATTAAAGATAAAAATAATCTGATTGTGAAACTTGGTCTTTGAAAAGACACAAATAGGCCTTTTAAACATTAACTTTCTAAAGCTGTCAAGTTGCATGTACTTTCTTGCTTTAAAGATAAAAAAGCAGCAACTCCCCGCAGCTTTTCAGTCCAAAACTAAAGTATTACAGAGTGACTTTTCGTCTAGAGAATGTTAATGAAATTTGCTTTGTGTTAAGACACAATGTGAGACTAATCTTGGCAGATCACACATTCTGCTGCTGATTTACCTTTTTGTCCTTCAGAGACCGCAAAGATATTGTAGGGTTACTTCAGTGCATGTTCCAAGCCTCTGCTGCACAAACCTCAAGGGCCTCTCATCCAAATTATGAAGAGCAACGAAGGTCTGAGCCAGGATGGAAAACTGAGAGAATATTTTTAGATGAAACATACTGAAGACCACTTGAAAAGATTTAATCAGAGAATTTAACCCCTCCCAGCCCCTATCTCCATGTCATGATGCTATCATTAGCAACAGTTGGCCTTACATTTTCGTACCTCAGAGTTTAAATGCTTGCAGCCAAATGATACTAAAATTAGAAACCAAGAACTCCTTTCTAGCCCCGCAATCCACAAGCAAGCTGATGACCCTTCCAGGAGAGAGTATCAGCTAAGTAACACGCACTTTCACTGTGCGCTTCGCTGGGACAGGAAGAGGAGAGATTTGTGAATGAGACGGGTGAAGAGCGAATTTTTACTGCAGTATTTTCAGCCAGACTTTAAACAACCTCCGTGATGAAACAGGACTATCTATCTTTCTTGGAGATAGAACAGATTAGGTCCTTGGCTTCTGTCTGTCTGGCTACTAATTACACGAGTTCCCCTGGAATTTTCATCTACACAGCCATCACTGGCTGCCAAAGACACTGCTTTGAAACAATCCATGTGCTCACACACCAACAGAATGGCAGTCTCTACCAATACTTGCATGCATTTTGGTGGACCTGAGAAAACTTGAGCTGGATCAGAAATGGCTACCACTCTGAAAAAGAGTAAAATTAAATGTTATCCACTAAGGAATTTTTAAAACAAGGCAGATAGAATTAACCATGTTTATATACCACAAACTTCTAGACAGCATAGAAAAAGTGTTACCTTATAGCTAAAGAGTCAACAGCTGGAAGGTTAAATATGTTTATTTTAGTAGTGTAAGGTGGTTTTACAAACAAATTTTTAGATTTTGCAATATACACAAAAGAATCATTACAAACAAAAGCAAAATATCCTCTCAATAATAGGGACTCTATGCAGCCTGAAATAAAATTAAACCTCTGTTTCTTTTTAAAATGCATCTTAGTAAACATTCTTCTCCATCACTGATAAAATGTACATCTATAATAAATGACATAATAAGGGGGGGGGTGGGGGGATGGATGACAACATTCCTAAAAATAAAAAGTAAAAAAAATGGGGAGGAAAAAAATATTACTATGTTTAGGTTGGTATTTAATTCTAAATATGTCCATCTAAAAAAATTAAATATATCTTTTTTTTAAAACATATCATTGAAAATTTTGCATGGCAGTGCAATACAGAAATAGTAAAATTCATCCAAAAAGTGCTATGTACAGCAGCATTGTTAAAATACCATAAAGAAGGGACGGTGCTGTTTTCAAGAAAAGACTAGCATGCTTTTTAGCCATTTCTGAATTAAAGTCAGAAGATATTTCCCGTCTGGTTTTAGTAATTCCCTTCTCTCTCCTGTCTCATTCCCACAGATTATGTTTTGAGACAAGGAACAGTCACAGTTCAGTTTAAGTGTGTGCATGTGTACATACATGTGCAGACATATATTTGCATACACAAGAGATGTGTATATATATTTATATATAAACAAACTTGGTTTAAAAAAGCATTGCTTTGGAACATAGTGAGAGCTCTTCTTCAAAGACTGAGACTATGGATTTTCACTGAAATAAACAGGTCCACAATGGAAGATGGACTTTATCTACTACATTATTAATTCATGAAACAACTACACTGCAATTTTGAATATTTCCCAGAGCAGACACTCTCAGAGGCCTCAAGCTCTTCCAAAAAATAAAACAGAACAGGGAGCATGATTCTAAATTCAGCCTCTTTTCATGGACAATTTGTAAGAGCAAAATTTACCTCAGCGATCGTTAACATCACATAGATGTTTACTTATTGTAAGAAGCAACTACTGAAATTAGTAAAGAACATGAGATTTGCACAGAGCAAACCGCAAATGCAAAGAAGTGGTCACACACAAAGGAAGCCAAATTTGAGGCTGGGAAAAGTGTAATTAAAAAAAAAGAAAAGGAGGTCAGATCATTAGGACTGTAAAAATAGAAGTCTCCGATTTCACTTGATTGTTCTATTTCCACAAACTGCTGACAAATTTAACAGGCATCTCCTCTTTTGGAGTGACGATATCAAATACCCTCACAAGCAAGGGAAGGCCAGGAAGCACTAGGCCGTGTGAGGACGCTTTGTGCCTCTCAGGTCCCTGCGTTTTGTTTTGACAGGAATGTAAACATCGCCCTATTCAGTGCTCCCCAGAATTACAGTTTCAGCATAAAGAAGACTTCCGTGTCAGTGTTATAGTCAGTTTGGTTCTTAGGCTGGGATGTAAACACGGCAGGAGAAGCTATATCCATACAAACTGCTTTTGCAACGCTGCAGGCTCCCTCTGGATTCCCCCTCTCCTCGATGGGACTCCCGCTGAGCTGCCCCAGGCTTTGCAGCCGCTGTCTCTCCTGAGCTTGCTTGGCCCTGTTGGCGATGTACCGCACCCTGCTCTGACTGCGAGATGAAGACCTGCGAAGGAGTCCCAGGCTCTCCCCTTCCTCTTCAGATTCAGTTGGATCAAGACTGATAGGGGAAGTGATATCATTTTCCTGCTGAAAGGCTGTCAGCTTCTTCAGCTGCTCGGTCAGTTCATCCTGGGATTTGACTGAGGATCTCAGGCCTGAAGAGCGGCGCTGCTCCCGCATCGATCGAGTGACAAAACTCCTGCTGATGCTACGGTATTTGCTTTCAAAAGTGCACACAATATCATCAGAGGTAAGGTCTCCAAGACTCTTGGATTTTGCCTGGTTATTCCCAACCATATCATGTGCTTTGGATTTGTTAGATGACTGTCTGAGGCTTTCTATGTACAGCCTGCTCCAGGTATGCCTTCTAGGAATGGATGAGAATGCATCTTGAGGGCTCCTGGCAAGCGGACGGGGGCACAATTCATCTGCTGGCAGCTGGCCAGACCTCAGGTTAGGATTGGATTTGCTCTTGCTCACCATTGGCATCTCGTTACCAGACGTTGTAGCAGATCGCGGGCGCATACCCTTTCTTACGGCAAGGGGCTCAAAGTTTTCATGACGGATGCCAAGATCTGGGAGGCTTTTGCGAGCTAGATTGGGTAGAGAGAGATCTATCACAGTGTCATTGGAGGACATGCTGGAAGAAGACGACATGCTGTCGCGATGATTGCTGCAGTCTAGCTTGCTCCAGATCCGGTCATTAACAGTGGCATCGAAGTATACTTCTGCTGCTGGAGACAGGCTACTTGGAATTTTTGTTAAGGCTGAGGAGTCTGACATCTTCGGTCCTTCACTCTTTGACCTTCTTACTAACATGTAAGAGCTCGTCTGAGAAACAGAAACAGGTAGAGCCTGTGCAGCCTGGGCTTTCTGGGAAGTATCTAGAGGCAAAGCTGTCTGTGCGCTGTTAATCCCATTGTTTTGCTGCAACGGAACAGCTGCTGCACCAAGTTTTTGCCCTTTGGATTCAATGGTGCTTTTCATGTCTGTTAATACCCGACCTGGTTGGTCATTTTGCTTCCGGCAGTTTTCAACAGGTTGGCCAGCAGTCTTACCTGCTGCCGCTACCAGCCAGGCTTTTTGAGGATGCGCTGCCAATCCATGCTGATCTTCAGCTTTACTGCATGCCTGTGTCCAACCATTTTCTTCTTTGACACATCCTGCCATGCTTGTCCTCTCATCTTCTTGGACTACTAAACTTGTGTCAGCTGCTCTTGTGACTACCTGCACTTGGTCTTCTGCAGCCAGAGTTGTTCTTTGTTCTCTACTGAGTAGAGATTCTTGAGGCTGGTTGGATGTGCTGCCTACTTCTGATCGAGACTCGGTGGAATGATCAGACACAGAGCCTTCTTCAGAATCACTGTAAGGAGTAACGGGTAGAGGGAAGAACAGGCTGGCGTGATGGTTTTCATTGGCAATAACAGGCTCTTCAGTGATAGTCTCTAGGCTGCATAACGAAGTGACTGACCTCTGCATTGAGAAATGGCAGACATCTATTTGGGAGACATGGAAAGAAAGAAAAAGAAAGAAACAAGAAAAACAGAGATACAGGGTTAATTAGCTATTACAAATTGCAGTTGAGCTGAAGATTTATTCTTTATGTGTTATCATTTTGGTTTTAAGGTGGTAGTTGCATTTATTAATCATGATTTTTGAAATAACTTCTTATTTCAAATGCCCGGCTAAAGGCAGCAAAAATTGCTGCTCATTCAGTTTTAGCCACCCAGAAGCCTTGTTGCTTTCAAAAAAATCTCAGGCCATGCACAGTAGCACCATAATACTTTCCTGATTTTCTTATTCAAACAACTGTACCCATCAATTTCTTTGTGTCCTTTGTGTCCCCTCTCATAAACTAACTTTTCTTCCTCCACCATCCAGCACCACTTGAACTGCTTTTCCTTCCTTCCAGCACTCAAACATGTCAGTATATCAGATCATAATCAGACCACGTATAATAATCAGAACACCACTGCCCAACCAACAGATACGATCCCGATGATCAGTTACACAGAAGAGAAGCAGCACAGGACTTCTGGAGCAGATTACAAATAAAATTATCTGTATGCATACAATGGAATGTAGTCAATGGGCCTTTTAAAAACAAAACAAAAAGTTTTCCTAAAAAAGTCTATAATTTCTTTTTCAAAAAAGCTATACAGACGCATGGTTCATGAACACCAGGCTGCCAGTACAATCCTGAAGAATCACTACAGCCACCAATTCCCTGAAGAAAATGCTCTGTCCGTCTGCAATGTTTATAATCCGTACCCTAAGAGCCAAAGCAATCACGCCAAAAGGACTATTTCCCCCACGTCCAAACCACGATGCAAACATGCACTCGAGAACTAGCAAAGCACCACTGAGCCGGACAACAACCTTAATGTAGGAGCAGATAGTTGTAAGGCAGGAAACAAACAAAAACCAGGACTACAGGCAACAAGGTGCTTGAATGAGTGACACTCAGCAGACAGTTACCTTTGACTTGCTTGTCCTTTCAGTTCTTTACTAGAGAGAGGGAGTGCGCATGTAGAATAATAGGACAGAACAGAGGAAAAATCCAGTTAATGTAGGGAAGGCAGGTGCAGATAACAGGATAAATTAGTGCTGAGGGAGGGAAGGGAAACAGACAGAAATATTCACACATTTTTGTAGGATCCTAAGAATTTCCGACCAACCAGAGCACTCAACGGAATCCATAAATGGACAGGTATTAAGACTATTATTTTGTCGCAAGAGAATAAAAGGCAATTTTTGCTATTCAGGAAACGCACTCCACTGGACTGGGGAATGGAAGCTAGCCTCCTCTTCTCCAAAGCCCTTTCCTAATGCTATGGAAAAAAAAAAATCTATGTTACCAAAAAATGCCAAGGAAATATCGGGCCTTTCCTTTCCACACCAGTATTTTCAATCCAGCGTAGCGACAAGAAGCTTAACAATGGGAAGAGCTGTTCAATGGCCTGCATTACATGAGTTGGGAGTGTTAAAAGGGAAGAAGGCACGAGTGCCCGTAAGCAAAATCCACCATTCACAGCACAGCCGAGGAGTCCAGAGCTGATCAGACTAACCAGCTCTCCTTCTCCCCATCCAGGCTAGGCCATCAGCATGGATTAAGGCAGACTTACAAGGCAAAATACTGGAAATCGCCATGCTGTTGCCATAAAGGGGACAACTAGAGACTATAGTTTCCTGTCTCATCCTTGTGGCACTTCCCGTCAACAGAATGTTAATTATGAAATGCAGCCATATTAGGCTAACGTTATTGGTTTCCTTGGATTCTTGGCCCAAGGCACTAAAATAGCGGGCGGATGGGGAAAGCATGCTGTTTGTGCAAACACAGTGTTTGTCACTGGACCATCAGCATCCAGTCCAAGTGAGTATTTCACCATTTTAAAGGTTTGCCGATTCCATGCTTGAGAAGTCAGATGGATTTAATCAAATTTCAAGCACATCACAATATTTATTTAGTGACTTGGGGGGCTGGCAGGGGAGCTGGCACTGCTAATGGGAAATGGTTTCATATGTCACACTACTCAGAGCTTATGAAAAGCCTAATGCCAATAATTTAGGCATAGAAAGAGTTCTGCTGCTTTGGATTAATGTCAAGTCACGGGAACCGTCAAACTTCTTCCCTCCCCCTCCCATTGTCCTGGTATTTTTCTAAAAGCTCAAAGCAGATACTGGAAAAAAGATCTAAAAAAAAGAATAAAAAAAGAGAAATAAAGAAAAATTTTAGACACCCAACCAGATTAAATTGATCAAAGAAGTATTTTAAATTTCTGTATGAGGCTTTCAAAGAAGCCCACTATAGGTGGGCAGTCAGAATCTATTACTAAAAAAGGGATTGCATCTTAAGAAGCAACAAAGTCACTTAACTGTTCCTGAAAATGTAACCATCAATGTCCAAATTCCTTGGACAATTAAGGGGAAGGGGGAGGGGTTTGAAGAGAAGCTCTTGTAGTCCTAGACAAAAGCTGTTATTTCTTTACTTCCTCTTCACAATTCTATGAAACAGAGAAAATCTTGTCAAAATCTCTCCCCTTCCCTCCCCTCCCTGCCAAATGAGGAGAAAAAAAAGCCAGTTTCTGTATTAAAGTATAATATTGATTGCCTCTGTTCCTATTTTCCATCTTTACAAACATACAGTTCATGAGTAAAGATACAGTCACATGATCCCAGGGACCACATGCGTATTCCTGGCTTGAAGCAACTAGAAAATGCTGTAGCTTAAGCAGCCTTCCTTTAAATGGACACATTTTACTCTACAGCTGGGAAATGCTAACAGTCCGCCTAGCTTGGCTGATGTCAAGTAACATCAGGTCACATACCTTGCTGCTTTATGCTATGCAACTGTGCCCTCAGGTCACAGTCAAATCATATACATAACATTAAGGACATCTATAAATGCTTGCATACTGGGGAGTCGTACATTTAGAACCAGAACGGTCTGCTGTGTTCATAAAGGGTGATCTCCTGAATAACCCAGACCAGAGGATTCCATCCAGTAATCCCTCAATTGATGGCAGTACTTTTGCAAGTACTTTGAGGAAGGAACTGGTTTTATTGTTAGCAGAGTGCACACGAGATATCATTTCTGATGTGGTTATCCCCCAGTGAAAGACAAATACTGATAATGGAAATATGGTTTGTTAATATGGTTTTCCCATATTCAGTCTCTACTTAATGCTCTGGTTTGGATCTTAAAATTTACTTAGTATCATACCACACTCGCTAAAACAAACCAAGGAAACAAAAACCCCTGAACAAACAATCCAAACGTTCATGGACTACGGACAGTTTTACTACTGCAGATGGTTAGCTAGGCATGGAAAAGACTGATCTAAACCAGACACGTCTAGGAAAAAAAATAAAATAAAAATATTTATGCAGACTTTTTTTCTGTCATGGCCAAAAATAAAGAAAAAGAGCTCTTGATAGCAAAACAACATACAGGAGCTTCTAAGTAAAGATGCTATGCAGAAGCTGAGACAATGATGTGGTCTAAGGTGGAGAAGGGTGAAGAAAATCTGGTCTTACCAGTAAAGAATATAGGGGATTTACTTCGAATTTCCTCCAATTTTTGAACGAACAAGGCGTTCATTTCCCTCTGTAGGGTGCCCACTTGCCTTCGAGAAGTTTCAGACCAGCGCTTGGGGAATTCTGGGCTTCCAAGGCTTTCTAGACTGCTGGAGTTGGAGGATATAGAGCCATTGCTGGCTGCAACCAAGTTGACAGTGCTTCCATACTTGCCACCTGATTGGGACTGCCACCGCTGCCGGGAATGAGCCTGTATTCCGTGACATTTAGATTCAACATTTTTCTTCCCTGGGGTCACAAAAGACTGGGTGCTCCTTGTTAGATCATCGGCAGTTCCAGGGCTGCTGCAAGACTGCAAATCTGATTGCCGCCTGGGCTGGCCTTTAACACCCCAGTTTTTTAGCTCTAACCTCTCTTCTCCAGTTATACTGCTATACTGATCATGGTGAAGTATATCTTTAGCAATAGGCCTGGTAGGATGGTCGCTCCACTTGCATTCTAGATCTGGGCTTTCTTTGGAACCAATCATGCACTTCATGCAATTGGTGGCCACTCCGATCCTACCAGAGCTGTTGATGGCACAGCGTGCAAAGACGCTTTGCTTCTCGCTCTGCTGCTCCCGAAGCCGGACCCTGTTAGACCTCTGTATGGGTTCACTGAAAGCAGCACCCCCTTGAGCACAAGTTTGGCTTTTGGCTTTACGAGAACTATGGGCCTTACCTTTCAACCCCTTGCCATGTACCTCCCCGCTGGCACCATCTCTGGGAGCTGGTGACAGAGAAGCACTTTCTGGCTCTTGCTCAAAGCGAGGTTGCGAGGCAGCTTCCACTTCATGCTCTTCACCGGCCCCTTCAGAGCTGTTGTCTTTTGTGTCAAGAGCAATTTCAGGAAAGCCCTTCTTGTTCTTCTTCTGGCTTTTGGTGGGTGCACTGGCTGTCCGTCTCAAGATGTGGCTGCTAAAGGAATGTTTGCGATGGAGCTGACCAGCAGCATGACTGTCCAGAGAGGCCTGCTTTGGATTTCTGAGAAACAGGCCTTTTAGACCTAGAGCTTGTTTGGCCTGGAAAATTAAAAAAAAAAAAGTCCTTAATAGAAAATGCAAGTCTCTTCTTCTGGGCACAGGAACTCATGTACAAACGATCAGTTCACATATGCACACACATACAGAGTCTCCTGCCGTATTCCTATCATTAGCTTGAGAACGAAACAAGAAATAGGACAGAGATTAAAAATGAAAAAAATCAGTAACAGCAGCTTTGCAAAAGTTCACATCTTTTTTTGTTCAACTCATCTTTTAGATAAAATTTTCCAGCCGGGCTTATCTCTGTATTTGTCATAATTTTCTTACCAGCATATAGCTACTTACAACATAAACAGAAACATTAGATATTGAAAAGAAAAAGAAAGAAAAGGAAATACTTCAGTCTACAAGGATCTAATTCTGAAAGCTGAAGACTTTCTCTGTGTGTTAAAAGCCGCAAAGCTCGAGATATTCATAATGCCACACATTTCAGACTCTTTCAGACTGAAGTCAGAGTGCTTCCCTTTTAGCAATACAGCTTTCTGGGGTTTTGGTGTTTGGTTTCAGTTCTGGGTTTTTTTAAACACAGAGCTCTGTGAGGTATGGGTCAGTTTTCCAACACAATGTGCACATTTAAAACAATTCTGTCCCAACAGTTTAATGACATGGATATACTGCAGAACCTGGAGGAGGCATAGGAAATCAATTCACTACAGGAATCCAAGGATAAGTGGAGACTTGCAGATTTGTTGCAAACTTAAGTCTTTTCTTTAAAGAATGTGTGCTACGACCTAGTTGCCATTACTGAAACTTGGTGGGACAAATCCCATGACTGGAGCGCGCTATTGATGGCTACAGGCTGTTCAGAAGGGAGGGGCGGATGCGTTGCCCTCTACATCAAGAAACGGGCACTTCCAGTACTTCAAGGGGACATAAAGAAAGATGGGGACAAACTATTAGCAGGGCCCGTTACAATAGGACAAGGTGTAATGGCTTAAACTAAAAGAGGGTAGATTTAGACTAGATATAAGGAGGAAATTTTTTACAATGAGGGCGGTGAAACACTGGCACGGGTTGCCCAGATTGGTGGTAGATGCCCCATCCCTGGAAACATTCCAGGTTGGGTTGGACGGGGCTCTGAGCACCCTGGTCTGGTTGAAGATGGCCCTGCTCGCTGCAGGGGGTGGGCTGGAGGACCTTTAAAGGTCCCTTCCAACTCAAATTATTCTATGATTCTGCTTGGAAATGAACATAAATCTACTCCTGAGCATTTATGTGATAATTATAGAAAATGTAAGTGAACCCCCAGACCCCCCTTAAGTTAAGGTGCAAGTCTCCTAGACTCCCGAAGTCATCAACTAGAATAGCAGGACTTCTCCAAGGGCAACGTGGAACAGCTAAAGTAGGTTCTGGCTCTGAACCACCTCTGAAAGGACCACCACCGATTATAAAGGGAGAGTCCAGAGACCAGCCTGCTAATCTGGGCACCCAAAGCGTACGTATTTAAAGTATGTGGTGTAAACGCTTCCTCTGAATGGCCACACAGGAATAAGCACAACCTAGCTTCTGCACTGTGCATTCACGTTCTAGCAAACTGGGCTCTACTAGGAAATCCTGCACAAGGCTTCTGCATCACACCATAATAAAAATAAAGCAACAAATGCTGCAAGCTTATGTTATCTTAAAGTGTCATTACTAGCTTTGGGGCCTTGCCCAAGTTAAGTCCAGCTGGAAAATGCACTAATTAAAAAAAAACCAAACAAAAAACCCCCAAACCAAACCAAAAAAACCCCATATTTTTCAATAAAATAAATCACTGGCAATTTTGTAGACTTAAACACCTTAGGACAGGGCCAGTTCGAATTGCTGGTGATTTCAGTTAAATTGGAAACACAGAGCTGAATTATCCGCCTTGTGCAGAACATTATACTTGGGCAGAACTGGATGTCAGATGCTGTCAAACCTCATTTTTCCTGTCTCTTAAACTGGAAATAGTGACTGGCACTTACACTTTAGACAAGAAATTTGTGGCATGGAACAGAGGTGCCAGCTCTGTAACAAAACTGAATGTTCTGAGTAAATGAGAAGAAGAAACTGGAAAAAAAAACCCAACCCCCAAAACAAGCTATATAAGTAGTGGTAATTTTTAAAAGTTACTTTAAAACCATTTTAATTTTACGGGTCTTGCAACATGAGGTGTTTACAGAATTTAGCTGATAGTGAACTCTTAAGCTAAAGAATATTCTTGACTTAAAACAGAAGATGATAAATCAGATGTTCAAATGGAGATTTACATTCTCTAGGAACTGCTGGGAAATAAACAGTGGACGTAAGAGTATCATATTTTTTCAGTATAAAGGAGATCTACAGTTCAATTGAATTGAGCACTGTCGTGAATAGCAGTTGAACTATACGCATGACAAATGATCGCCAAATCTTTTGCTTTCTACCTGTGTGATTACATTTTGATAATTTCCTACCATACAATACTTATCCAAAGACACTCATGTATGTTTTCGTCGCTGAAGAAACACACTATAAACAAGCGGAGTTAGTCAGGGTGATAATACAGTACTTCACACACTTCAATACTTATTTAAGCATTAAACATATATATTCACCATCACAAATCTCCTACCATCATACAATTGATTTACATTTCAGTGAAGCAGAGTTTCAGCATTCCTGTAAACATTCCAGGTGTACTTGCCAACTTTTACAGCGATAGGCTGATGCCTGATGAAGAGTATGTTGCTTTAGCTCTGTATGCAAAGCCTCATACACATAAATCACTTAAAGCAGAGAAAGAGGTATTTCCCTTCTAATCTACTTCTCCTCCTTTGTTCCCTTTGTTTCCCAGTCAGATTAGACTCTCTTTAGTAGCTGTAGCATAAAGAATGAATAAAAATAGAGTACATAAGCCAATGATTTGAACTGCATTGCAAGAAAGCCATAATAAAATCTGATCAGCATCCATGCTTGTTGGCACTTGCTGTCAGTTCAATTTTTACCCTGTGATGTCAAGTGAGGTCACATTTCTGCAGTGCCAAACTGTGGCACAGAAATGTCTCATTTCAATTACAATGGTCTATCATTCACCCCAAAATATTCGTGTGCATGCTCACGCACTTTCAATTTTGCTTTGCAGGACTTAATGGACAGATATTAGCTGCACTGTACAGTAAGCCTGGGTTAAAAGCTGCTTTTATTCATAAATGTCCTGCACAATCTGGCATATGGGATGAAGGTTTATTTGTCTGACACAAAGCCCAGTGAAAGTATTCAGAATATTATTTTTATAATTGACTGAAGTTTTGTTACCACATGCCAAGATCCAGTGTGAGGAGATGATGCTTAAAAAGAGACCTAAAATGGCCTTAAAAGTATATGCAGGATAAGATAAAGAAGGTGGGGATTGATTTTTCCCATACAAGGCAAAGAAAATTTAATTTAATTATTAATAATCCTTCTCTGAAAGCCAGACTATTGAACAGTCTGCTTGGATCATTATGGGTTCCCTTTCACTAGAAAGCTTCAAAATGAGATTATGCATTTGCTACGGAGTGAAGGGAAAAAAGCATTCTGCTCCAATGGAGACAAGTTGGCAAGTACATGAATTTACTGCTATAAAAGTCAGACAATATAAATATTTGCAAAACCCAGAAAAAACTGTCATACATACACACACACAAATAATATCCAACAAATGTAAAAGAAAAGCACTGATGGAATGGGTGACGCGCAGTGCAGGGCCCCAGGTATCACTCTAGCTTATTTGGTGGATCTGTGTTAAGCTAGCCACTATTGCTTGAATCAAGGGAGTGATTCAAGAACCCAAGGACAAATCTGGTTAACTTAGAGAAAAGTTTAAAAAAAGGGGGTGGGGGGGGTGGGGGGTGGGGAAGAGAGCCATTTTGACGGAGATCCAGAACATGTGCTTTCAGCTTCTAGCTCTTACAGGGCTATTTCATTCTTTAAAGCAGATTTGAAAAACAGCACAAGAGGCTTTCCCACAATTTAGCAAACGATTCGCTGTTAATGTTCTTTTCCATGTGAAAGAAGTGGTTTGAATTATAGTACACCAGAGAAAAGGCAGCAGAGGTAGAGACTCAAAGAAGAGAGAAAGGGAGGGGATGGAGGGACTTTTATCCTGGATCTGCTTCACTCATGGAGGGCTCTCTGGCTGATCAATGACCCAACAGAACTGACCAAGTCAAATGTCGCAATTCATGTTACATGAGTTGAAGACTTTCAAAATGCTGGTAAGGAAACATTGATGCTAATGAAGCAACTAGTTAGAGGCATGCAGGGGTGTGGCGGTGGTCACTACACCTCCCTGAGACAGGAGGGGGTACCTTCAAGGCGTCTAAAAACGCTCTGCTTCTAAAAGTAGACTTTTTTGACATAGAGAAGCCCACTGAAATCACAAACAGACAGAGTAATAGCAAAATAACAGTGAGGGAGGATCTCAGAGATATGCACATCTAGAAAACCACATTAAATTCTGCAATACATGAATAGACTACAGAAGAGACAAAGAAAAAGAAAAACATCTCCAGGAAATAGTGCAAGCTAAACAAGATTTCAGTTAAACACAAGTTAAGGTGAAAAAAAAAAAATCTAAGACTCTGCTTTAGTAATACCAAGCTACTGAGTGGGTGGAATATCTACAAGCCCCCAAATGTTAATGCTTGCATTAGAATATCTGGATTAATAAAGGATGGGTAAAACCAGGCTGATAACTGGTGATTTTTCTGCCCATAATTAAGAGAGGGGAAACAGAGAAATAATTCTACTTTTAACAGAACTCTGTTAACTGCAAAATCAAAGCAGAACATGATTCACAGAGACCAAAACGGCATGGGCTGTGTAATAATTTTTCCGTATTTTTGGTAATTTTTATTAAAAATTATAAATTAAAAACACCCCCCACATACAAATTTTCCTTCCAGATCCTTGTATTTTAACCATGTCAGTGCACAGCAACAGCATCTTGACACCAGCAAGCCCAAAGAGACTTCAAAGATAGTAAGAAGCAATAAGGGACGTCTAACAGACTTAGAACATCAAAAGGGAATAAAGCAACCAAAAAAACAAATCAGTGCAGTAGATTGGAAGCTAGTGGATAAGGACAGGGAGGAGACACCATGACACACAAGGGTCTTTCAGTTGTTTAAAACACTTACCAAGAAAATCTAATGTTCTCAGAATAGCTGCCAAAGTTTAAATGAGCATGTTGCCCTACTGCAAATTATAACTATCACCAGCCAGTTACTCAAGAAGCAGCCAATAAGGGCAAATAATTATGAAAGGCTAAGTAAAGTAAGGATTGAAAGAGAGATAATGCCTTGCAGTATTACCGAAGAAGATTTGAGGTGAAAGCTCTTAAAACATTCACAAAGACTCTGAACATTGTCCCTTTCATGAACCGCTGCTATCCAGAGCAGGGACTTGGAAGCTGATGAAGTTAACTAATCAGTGATTAAGGCAGGCAGACCCAGTTTGTCTTTTTTTCCCATTTGCCAGTGGATACTAAGCTACAGACTTTGAATTCCAGTGAAGGATACTGAAATATTTGCAATCCTTACAATAGTACTGAGAGAGCAGTGCAGAGGACATCACCTGAAAGTAGCAAACAACTGGAGCACCATGAACACACACAACACTGGGAAGAGGAGGAGAATCTGCCTATTCTCCATCATTTTGACTAAGAACAGAACAGAAAAGAAGAATTGACAGAAGGGATGAGCAGGGCTGGCCAGGGCAGCCATCTCCTCTGCTGGAGGCATACAGCAAAGAGATGCCTGCTTCCGTTAAAGGACACAGGCGAGGGATGCAGTCACTAATCAGATCGATTCAATTCCCGCTGGCCTCATGGCCAAGGCTGAGCTATCCGACTTTCTTGTTACAGTCATGGAGAGTGTGGTAGAACTACTCAAGAAAGAGCAATAGATCTGAACACAGGAACTCCAAAGAAGTTCATGACAAAATTCAAAGCTGTTGAATCTGTGCCAACGCATCCATCCAGCACGTGTCTGTAAGGTTACTGAGACAATTGCATCCCTACCCGCAGTCAAAACGGGCATGACTTATGTCCTGTACAGTTCTCTTGAACCTGAAAATATAGTCAGGAAAGATCATAGCATTGAAATGTTCAGCCTGCCATCACTTTTCCCTGAAGCTTGGGACTAAATGACCTTTTCACCATGACCTGGGTGCTAGCCTTTTATCTGTGACAGGCCCTGCGCTCCAAAACGAAACACTGCTCATCTGCTCTGTCCTGCTCAGACCAACACCAACCACCCTCTTTCACCTAAATCTTCAAGTCTCTTGCTCAACAGAGCTAAATTCAAACAGATTCATAATGCCATCTCAGGGAGTTTCAGGCAAGACTCCAAGTCCTGTCAGGATGAAGCTATACCTGCCGAAAGGTTTTGCATTAGACATCAAATAAAAAAAGCATGAACTGAGCTAAAATGTTTCAAGTGACATTCTTTCCAGAAACAGCCCTTCTTCCTATAAATACAGAATGAAGCTTTCCTGGGATTTATCTCTGTTTCATCCTACAAAAGTCTGGATTAAAATCTAGCAGTTTAAAAAGCTAGTTTCCTCTTTAACAATTGTTTTAGTTCCTCTTACATGAACCACATGAAAGGGAACTCAGAATTCCCAGCCTATTCAATGCTGCCTCCTGCTGTCATGGTGCTGAGGTTGCAGCTTGCTTCTACAGAAAGCTCAGCCCGTCATTGCGAGTGGATATAAGCTGGTTTTGAGATTCTCAACGCAGTGTACGATACTTAGCTACCTGAATTCCATTGAAATTACTGCCATAGAAGAAACTAAATCCGGTGCACTGCAAGGAAAGAATCTATCTCATTTTCAGCTGGCCTAGGAAAAGTTTGAAGTTAGGGTTTTACTTTCAGCTTGGAGTTACTAATGTGAATTTAGATATAGCACCCAGATAGTTGTAGTTTTCCTGCATGTGAAGCAAACACACTCTTAATAACAGATGAGCAATGAAAATAAGGCCAACAACCTATTTTGTCTTATTTCCAACAACCATCTTTCCTCTGCATTTTAAGTGTTATTATGGAAAAACCCCAAAGCAAGTAACCCTTCGGAATTTAATTAAATTTAAAATGTGAAAGCATCAGGCAGACAGACCCTTTAGAGAATAAGCTTTGCAGGCAACAAGGTGTATAACCTTTTGTTCAGCAAGGTGCACTTACGGTATTGGACACAACCACACTTACTTATAGAAATGTGTGCATGCTGCAATAAAATAACCTTCCCTTATGGCTCCCTCAAAAAGGCGCTGCAAGAATCTCTTTTTATACCTTTCCCTACGATTTGCCTTTATCTCCATGTATATTCAGAAAAATCTCAGGCTATCGTGACAATCACAGAGATGAAGTTTACTCTCGTAGAACAAGTATATTAGCTTTGGACCTTCACCCAGTGGTCTTCCCTAGTGTGATACAAAATCCTGTCAGTTCAGGTACGTATGCAAGCTGTATCGTACGACACGGAAGGCACTCACCTTACCACAGATGTCATTAACAGCCACATGAACAAAGATGGATGCCTCTTCTATACCTTCCAGGTACACATGTCGGTAACCTGAAATGGAGTGAACAAAGCTGACGTGGAGTTGAAACAGATGACAGGAAGAGCATCTAGAGACTCTCCTTTTGTAAACAGCAAAAGAAATTAAGCATTTTTTTCCCAGCTCCTCCCCACAATAAGCATCCAGGCTTATGCATCACCTAGCCACACTCAGTTATGTAAGAGTCACACCACTTACAAACTTAACTACCATTTCTCCTTGTACCTTTTATTTTATAAAAAAAGCCGCGTCCTGTTTTTTCCAATGTCCATTATTGCTGCTGTCAATCAGTGACTTAAACTGGACTACATTCTCTCTTGGGGACTTACAGTCCATTATTAACACGCAAACTTTTCAACCAAGTTCATTTTATTGAGACTGGATGTTTGTTTTCAATCTTAAACACAAACTTTTTTCTTTACTTTGAAAGAAAAGAAAAATATACACAGAAGAAGCTTTAATGTGAAAGAAGACTGAAT